>NC_089584.1:27508748-28154153 GCF_019320115.1 Miscanthus floridulus
ATGTTGAACACACCATGCTATGCATCAACACACTATCAAAAGAATTGGTACTGCTTGTTCTTATTCATTGCCATATAAATGTATTTGTTGGGCTGTTTTTTTCTTCTGATTTTACATTCATCAAACTGCTATTTGTGATGCTTCAATAACCATAAACGTTACCTGTGTCCTAGCCCTGTCTCGAAGGCTGACTCCCCCTTTGCTGTTCTCCTCTTTCACCCACTGAACTAAGTTAATAACCCTGAATCATCGGAATGAGGAAAAAGAGACCCATGCCAGCAACTGTGAATCCCAGAAAAGTTTCCCTGCTTGTTTTGTACGCGATATAAAGCCATGAAGAGTACAACTATTGCATATAAAAGCAATGTAATAAATTACATTATTTACATATATCGGTGATGCCTGCTTTTGTTAAGTTTTAGATGTGTCTCCGGCTTGCAAGGCTGTATGGTAGTTTTGCTTACTGCAAAAAATAGCAGTTAGTGCAAGCCTATTTTAATCAGCATGAGAATGATATTATGTTTCTTTCTTTAATCTGAGATTAATTGTTTCATAAATGAGAAATAGTTCTTGCATATATTCTTCAAAACCATGACATGGTGGCGTTGATCCAATGAGTTCTCCCTGTCCACAGATTGAAAAAAAACCCAGTGTTTTTCACTAACATTATGCTTCTTTTTAAGTGTCCTCGACATGTATTTGATTGATTAAAAATAGCAATTTGACCACATCACCACAAGCCTGTACTTGTTACAACTGTTAGATAATGAACAGTGGATTTGCCAAGTCCATCTTAGTGACAGGTAGAAAACTGCTCATGGCTACTCTTAGTAACTTTATCTTGCCTTTTATGATAGACAAAGCAATAGCTCAAAAAATAGTTTTGATTATGCAAAATTTATCTTTGGCTGAACTAACTATCAGCTTCAACTAACTACCATCAATGTCTCTGTTAGTTAGAAACGCCTTGGTGAAATTAGCAGTTTACTAGAAGCATAATTGGAACGCTGCATCTGATAGAACAAAGTACTACAGTACAAGTTGGAACTGAAAAATATGATTTGATTTTTTAGGTGGAAGGCGCTAGATGTAACGTGATTATTTTGTGTCAGCAAGCAGATCAAACATTTTGTAAGATGGAGATGAAACATCGATGGATGCTAGTTGCTTTGGATGATATAGCATTTTGTAAAGAATTGCTTGGGGATGGATGCTAGTTGCTTTGGATGATGTAACATTTTGTAAGAACTCCTTGGGCATGTTAGCTGTGAGGTGTGCAAGTCAGACTTGTGTGTTGTGAAGAATACTGTAATTTGGTGTCTCATGTTACTGTGAGGTGTGCAACCCAGCATGACTATTACATGTACCAATTGGCATGAATGAAATCTAAGCTATGTCATTGTGACTCGATTTTGTGTCTCATGTTGAATGTGACCTTGTATGTTTCATGTCTAAAAGAATACTGTAATTTGGTTAATGTGAGATTAATAATGTATTTTTGTGTCATGTGATCTATGCGTTGGATTGTTGGTTGGTATAAATCCCTTTAGCCTTGAACTGTTGGACGGTAAAACTACTATATGCCATCAGCCTGTTGGTCGGTACTGCTTCAGCATTTCGTCAGACTATCGGTCGCTAAAAGTATGTCGGTCGCTATAACCCTATCCCGACGCCACTTTCAGCGGCAGCAGTTAAGTGTCAGCATAGATCTATACCGATAGATAGTGCGTCGCTGTATCCACCTATAGCGACCAATGGTGCATCGCCATTGTGGGGCTGTGGTGTAGTGTTAGTGAATAATGACCTAGCCAATTGTGTGCCTAGTGATTTTAGTACCTAGAATTGTTGGATAGGTGGCTTGCAAGCCTTGTTGAGCTAAAGCAAGTTTGCATTTCGCTATTTGTTATACTAATCATATTGCTCTAGTGATCTTGTAGATTTTTAAATAGGCTATTCACCCCGCTCTAGCTATAATAGGACCTTTCACTTTTCTCGTGTCCTCTGTTTGAGGTAAATCAGTGTGTGGGCGCGCGAGCATGTGCGATTGTGTGTGTGTGTGTGTGTCTCTGTGTGTGTTTGCGTGTGTGTGCGTGTGCATGTGTGTGAATTATAGTATATTGTTTAATTATATGAACTTGATTGCCAAATTAACCGTTAAACTGTATGCATTTATATTGTGATCTTTTTGTTATGGCTACTTATTACCGCATATGCATGTGTTCGTTGTCACGTCTACACACCTCTGCGTCTATCACATAGGAATCAAACAAATTCTGCGGTGCTGGCTGAACCTTATATTCACTTCCTATCAGTAATAGCTTGCAACATGATTTTCTCGCTCCCCTGCTCCACCTTGACCCCCCAACAACCCCACCTCCGATCCATGTACTCCAAATCTAATGCATTGGCGCCATATGAGGTAGGTTGTCCTCCTCCAGATTTAAGCATGCCGGGGCTAGGGATTTCGTGGTTAGGGACTACATATAAAGTGAACTTCAGGGAGGCCGGTTCATCAGTAGATTAAGAGGCGGTGTGAGAGGGGGGGGGTTGAGATTTGAAGTAGTTTGTGTTGGTGTCGGAAGGGGCTAGCAATGGTTTGCCACTCGAGTCGTGTGGAATCGGGTGTGGTAGATAGCGGCGAGTGGTGAGCGGCCTCCTTGGTTAATGGATTGGAGGGCGGTGTAAAGGGACTTTGGTGGGCAGTGGCGGAGGCCTCCGGCAACATGAAATTAATGCCAAAGTATTTCTAATAATATTATTTTTATCATAATCATTCCTTTTTTGTTGTAAGGTGTGCGGCTGTGTGTTATAGGTACATCCTTCTTGGAAACGCCAATTGTTGGGGGTTCCGCCGTTTCATTTGTTTGTCCTAGTCGGTCTCTATTTTGTTTCCATTCGAAGAGATGTTGCAGCCAATGCCCATGAAGCTGCAGGCACCAACAATGACCGCGGCCACTGGAATTGCACCCTGTCAATCCATAAGGTGCCACCCATTGCCCTCCCATATCATAAATTTAACATGCATCAGAGAAGGTATTGTGCTAATGGAAATTGGGGCAAATGGGAATTTCAATACCAAGGCACTTTGATGCTGTCCAATTGCACATGAAGATGAGATATTTCAGAGTCATGTAAAAAGATAATTGATTGAATATCTGCATGTGACATAATTTTGTATCTTTTTAGAACTATCATATAATGTTTTTACCTCTTCTGAAACTCAATGCCCTGTGCAACCGTGTCCATACTTGAATAATTCAGTGTGATAGTGATAAAAATAAAGGGATAGCTTCTCACAAGAAGTCAGGCCTCTTTAATTCTGTTATCCAAACTCATCAATCTAAAATAGAGCTTCCAGAACACTTGAAAGAAATTGTTGATGTAGTTTAGGAACAACTTCTCATAGGTGAGTTCTGGAAGCTGAAGAAGATCACATGAAACCCAAGTGTTATGAATTCTGACTTCTCATAGGTGATATGAATTCTGAATTCTTTCACAAAATTGTGAATGTAGAGAAAGAAAGAAATATATCCTATTTTTCTAGGATAATGAAAATGTAACTGAGGGAGAAGAGAACAACATTGTTCATGCCAATGAATATTATAAAAACTTATTTGGGCCAGCACCTGGAAACATATTTTCAACTAAACAATCACTTTGAGAGACAAATGAAGTGGTAAATTCTCAGGATAATGAGATAAAAGATGCTCTGTTAGAAATGGAAACCAGCAAAGCTGCAGAACCTGATGCTATTCCTATAGAGTTTTATCAGTCTTGCTGGAATATAGTTAAAGCTAAATGGCAGTAGAATTAACTATGTGATCATTACCCTGCTTCCTAAAACAAAAGATGCTTGTATTGTAAGATTCATCAGTTCAGGCCTTCTTTATGTTTGTTGAATTTCTTATACAAGTTGATTACGAAAACTCTGACACTTTGAATAGAGAAGGTAGCTGACATGCTTATTCATAGAACTTAGTTTACTTTTATGAAAAACAGAAATATCAGGAATGAAATCCTTGCTTTATAGATGAAACTAAGAGAAGTAACTCTCCTGAGCTCATTTTGAAGCTAGAATTTTAAAAAGCATATGATAGGGTCAATTGGGCCTTTCTTTTTGAGGTGCTTAAGATGAGGGTATTCTCCAATAGATGGTGCTCTTGGATAGAACGGTGTTACACCCTAGGTGTTAAGCACCTATTAAAACTTGATCATGTTCATCATCATGCATAAACATCAAGCATTGTGACCTTTATGCATTTCATGTTTCAAGTATGCAATATATGCTCATGCACCAACAAAATGCAGAATTTAAACATCAAGAAAGTTTTTTATTTATTCAAAAAAAGAAAGAATCTCTTTAATAACAAAAAATCCACTAGTACAACGAAACTTTGTACTGGCGCCTGACAGTCCTAGAAGCATTTTCACTAGCATTTCAGGCAACCGCCAGTATGAAAGGCCAGTGAAAATCACAAACTTTATAGGCATATTCTTGAGATGCGCTAGTGTTAATCCATTTACGCTGGCGGTTTGCTTGAGGCAACTAGCAGTGTAAAATGTATTTACACTGGTGGTTTGTTTAAGCCAACTGCTGGTGTAAACTCTTTTACAGAGGCGGTTGCTTTAAGCAAACCACCAGTGTAAATTCTTTTGCACAAGCGGATTGTGTAAATCAGCCACCTCTGGAAATTGGTTTCCAGAGGCGGTTTATTAGCATAACCGCCAATAAATTATTTTAACAATTTATAATTTCCCACCGGTTAATCGTTTTTAAAAATTCAATTGAACCCAAATATACATACATCACACGCAATAATATTTTTTCTCAAATACTCAGGAGAGCTGCGTATCATTGCATTAAGAGAGGAAAAAACGGACCATACAAGCAATTATATTTGCATGACAAAAACAATATTTACTTCATTCTACCATAGTCATCAACCCAAGTATATACATCAAAGTTTTCAACTCATAAGTTCCATGAATTCTCTAATAATCATCTTTGTTTAGTTCTAGCATGGCAATATCTACAAGATCTCGGTACTGTGGCTTAGCTAATCAGATGTATCATCATGATATTGCCCCTCAAAGTGAATTATATCTTTCAGGATGAACCGGGACATGTCCTCGCAAATGTTCATGAGTTCTTTATTTTCGAGGCGATTATCCGTTGGACGACACTTGTATACCTGAAAAAATTAAGTCGTCATATATTTACAAGGGACCAATGCATTTGCATCACTAATGACAACTTCACATATGACTATTATTACTTACTTCCTTAGGGTTCATGGTGCATCGCTCGTTTTCTCTAAGAAACTCGCACATGTAGTACCCACACAGTAGACCTTTCCAATTGGTTGCTGGTGGCACTATATAAGAATTTACAAATGGCTATATAGTTGCTACGTATACATATATACTAGACACATATGATATTTATTTAAAATTCACTGGATACTTGAGCCGTATGGACATCTTTTTTCCTTTTTGTTTTAAATCGTATTTTCTACCTTTGAACTTATACCACGTGTATATGCCCTGCAAAGCTCGAATAAAATCACCAAGTCATTTCCAAACTCTTCAAAAATATTTTGCTAGTACCTCTCGTATGCATCATTCTGTCTACGTAACCAGATTTGTATGTGAAGAGCTTTCTTCCATAGAGAGCCCATATATATGTGGATTCTGTCTATAGTGGCCAAACACGAAATCAAGAAACGGTGGAGAGCTCAGGCTTCCACAAACACGAGCCGCACCTTGGATAGCTCAAGCTTCCGCGCGCGCATGCCGATTTTATAGCCACGAGCAGCAGCGGTAGGTGAGAGGAGCGGTGGAGATTTGGTGGTACTCTCTCCGTCTCATTGAGTTTGTCACTCGGGAACCGGGATTATGAGGAGGACACGGTTTTCAAATGACAAACTTAATGGGACGGAGGGAGTAGGTGAGAGCAACAGTCGAGAACTCGAGATTTTCAGTGGATGCTACATGCGGTTCATTAAGCGATGAACCGCCAGCGTAAAATAAATACATTGACGGTTCTCTTAAACCAACCGCTAGTGTATGGCTGCTGGCGGTTGTGTAACGAAAACTGCCAGTGTAAAGCCATTTACACTGATGGTTCTTAGCCTGGGCTCACAGTTTTTACACCAGCGACGATTTCTCTCTCTTTTTTGCGAGGATAGTGGTGCCTTCTCTTTATGAACCGCCATTGAGAAATTGTTTCAGTACTAGTGATCATTGATGTAAACACACAACTCTTATATTTCACGTGTTTATTAGAAATAAGAAATACAATAATCAATTTATTCAAAATGAGACTGCCTTGTGTGTGGTCACAAGAATTACTAAAAAAAAAGGTAATTAATACAATAGCATTTCTCCAATGCAAATGCCATAACCAACCGTAGCGTGGATCTTCTTTTCAGATATAAATATATAATGCCCATCTTCTGCAAACTTCCTCGAATATAAGCATACTAATACTGTATTTCACTTCCTGTATTTTCTTATTATTCCTTCTTGTGTATGCACTTTGGAAGATCTGACGGCGGCGGGGGCAGAGTGTCTTCCGGCGTGGCTCCGTTGGCCACCTCGAACACCGTGGCCATGCCCATGGCGATGTGGAACTCGAAGTGGCAATGCATGAACCACGCCCCCGGGTTGTCGGCGATGAACCGGACGACCGCCCATCCAATCCTCGGCACCTGCACCGTGTTCTTGAGCAGCGGGTCCACCAGGTTGTAGGTCCTCACGTGCTTGGCCGGGTCGTAGTTTCCATGGCCCTGCGCGAGCACGAAGAAGTCGTGGCCGTGGAGGTGCATCGGGTTGGAGTCGCTCTGCATCGTGGCCGTGCTCTGGAACACCACCTCGACCGTGGCGTTGTGCTTGAACCGCCGCACCGTCGTGGCCTTCCGCGTGGCCTCGAGCTTCTCCAGCGGCTTGCCGGGGCCGACCGGGATCAGCGCCGGGTCGGTGAAGTTGAACACGCTCGGCGGCCTGGTCGGCAGCTCCTGCACCGCCATGTCGTTGCCGCCGTACTGCCGCGCCTCGAGCAGCGACATCTTCTCCGGGAGGCGGAAGGAGACGTTGTTCATGTAGGCCACCTCGATGGCCTCGTTGCTGCCTCCCCTCTTGCAGGACGGCTTGTCCTCTCGGCAGATGGTGCCCTTGCCGAGCGTGATGAAGAGGTGCTCGTCGACGCGGCCCCGGAGCTGCGGCAGCAGCGGGTGGGTGGGGAGGCCGGACAGGTTGCCGTGGAAGTAGAACGTCGTCATCGTGTCGTGCTGGTCGGGCATCTCTGGCATCTGGGGCGGCTGGTCTCTGCACCTGTCCGCGTCGGCGCGGGGGATGTCCGTGTACTGCACTATGCCTCTGGACACGAACACCGGGATCTGGGGGTCCGGGAGCGGCGGCTGGTTGGCCACGGTGGCCATGTAGTAGCGGCAGGGCGGCGCGTCGGCGACCATGAGGACGTCGAACGTCTCGCCGGGCGCGATGGCGACCACGTCGGTGGTGTACGGCGTGATGTAGTTGGCGTCGGCGCCGACCACCGTGAACTTGTGGCCGGCGACCTTGAAGTAGTACTCGGAGAAGAGCGCCCCGTTCACTAGCCGGAGCAGGTACGTCTTGCCATGCTCCACGTTCAGAACGAAGTTGTCTTCTACGACGCCTGCAGCAGAACAAGGCATGCATACGTATATTATGTCTGTCAAATTAATTTTCATAAGGACTTGTTGGACTGCGAAAGTATATATGTTTATAAATTATATACCGGAGCAGTTGTACTGATCACCAAGTTTTCCATTGATGGTGGCTCCAGCGGGGTTATCACTGAAATCGCCCCCATTGGAAAAGTTCCTGTCCACTTTCATCAAATCTCTCTGCCACCATTCACCTGCATGCAAGCAAGCAAGGTCGATCAAACAAGCAATTAATCTAAGCTAGAGACATCTGGAGATATATATGGATGTATTGGGGACTTGATGATGATGCATGCATCTAGGCAGAGACGTACTCCCTGTGTCCCTTTTCAACTATCGTTCCACTTCCCGAGTAGTGAAATATACTTAACTTTGACCAAATATATATAAAAAATATTAATATTTATATTACATAATTAGTATCATTCAATAGATTGTTTAATCTATTTCGATAATAAATTAATTTAGAGATATAAATGTTGTTAATATTTTTCTATAAACCTAGTTAAACTTGGATCAACACGCATACTATAACGACAAATAGAAAGAGACAGAGAGAGTATGTAGGTTAATCATTTACGTACTTATGATGATAGGAACATCCATGTGAGGCTGATTCTTGAACGGGTAGGAGCCGGACTTTGGGCGGATGATGATGATGCCGTGCAGGGTTGCCCGGAGGATGGAGACGTGAGAGTGCCACCACAGCGTACCCACCTGCCCGTCCACCTTGAAGCGGTGGGTGAACGTCGAGTTTGGCTGGATTGGGCACTGTGTTACCATTCCGGCGCCATCCGCCCAGCACGTTAGTCTCTGCTTTACGCCATGCCTGTATCATCATCATAAGAGGAGGATATGCTTGGTTAATTAGATTAGAATGAAGCACATCATATCAGTCCATAGAAAGATGATTATGGGTAATTTGACTAGTATAGTCTCTGCTGTTGTCGTTGACAGCGGAAGCATTGGATTTCTATCTACCTATGGGCTCTATAGATGGATGGCGAAACTGAGGACTTCCAGAGACGCCTCATCGTCTACTGGTGGAATGTCGCTGTACCCAAAGAGTTTGAGAAACCAAAATGACTCCTGGCGGCTCGTGGCTTGGCATACCGGAGATACGCCATCCGCTTGGCCACCAAGGCTAAGTGATTCATTCCACCAATGGTGGTCGAGTGTTGCCGTAATCCCCACACGCCAAAGCGCGAAATAGAAGCCTCACCATTCTGCCTAGCTTGCTGCTGGGAAATCTGAAAGGAACGGATAGGAAGGCGCGAGCACTTTTTACCACAGGAGGCCCCGACAATTTCTTTGGTCTCATCACTCCAACATCAAGGAGGCGGCTTAGCTCGAATCCTAGTGTATTGTACAGTGATTCTAAGTTTCTTTTCTCTCTTTACGTAGTTTTCTCTAAGATAGGCAGATCACTTATCTATTTGCTCCGAAAATAAAAGAAACTACTTGTATGCAATAGGGATTTGTAGCTAAGCTGTGCGTTAGCAAAACCGAATTCTGAAGTACTAGTACTCTTATTATTGATGTTACCTGAAATCAGTTTTTTTTTCGCGGAGTTACCTGAAATCAGTTGTTTTACCATTCCAAATTGATGATACACGAAGTAACGTTACAATAATTTTTTAGAGGAGGTTACATTAATATTGGGGATATATATATACACGTACCAGTGAATTGTTATTTCAAAGGGTGACTCGTTGACGAGGTGTACAATCACTGTGTCCCCTTCCGTAGCCTCTACCGGTGGTCCTGGAAACTGGCCGTTGACCACGGTGGCCAGCGTATCATTGCAGAGGTGTCGCATATACACTTGCTTTACCTGTAATTAAGCAGTGGACCGGGTCATGATCTTTTCAGGCAAAAAAACAAATCAGCTATCAGGCTTTCAGTTGAAAAGATGCGCACAACTCTTTTTATGGAACCATGGTAAAGTACTTGATTGGATCTGTATCAACGCCAAGAAGTACAGTGGATAACTACTATATAGCATATGTTCTTGGACAAAAAAAAAAACAAGCATCTTTTTTCAAAATTTTATTCAGGAGTTGAAAAATGAAAAACATATCTCGGTTGCCCGAGCAGAAGGCGTGCATTTCTACTCACAACAAAGGTGTGCTCGACCACCGCGGCTTGGCTGCCTGCAGCTCCGAGCAGGGCCACGGCGGCGTAGAAGAAAAGGAGGGCTGCTGCGATTGGAAGCATCTTGCTCATCTTGCTGCTTTTCAATTGGTAGGAGTAGTGTTAGTTTCCTCTATGGCTGCTGGGTAACCATATGTCTTCTCCAGCGTGCTTATGCCAAGCTTTTGCTTTAACTCACCAAAACCCCAAGGCCTTATATAGACGCAACGTAAGTAGGTGGACTACGCCTGGTTTAATTACTACTAACACATAGACTCGTGTAAGAGAAGACTTCAAGAAGGAAAAGATTAGTCAGAGGACAGAGGCCAAATTAGATTCGGTCAGAAGCTGCATCATGCATGCTCTCGAAAGAAAATATTGATATTATCTGTTGCGTTGACCTCCAGGCTCTAGCTACCACTATCCGACTCAATATATTTTTTTTAATAATACAAAGTCTCGTTTAACACGTCCACAAAACATCTTCAGCTTCATGCTATATTACATGGAGGAGTCGGCACCAGTAAAACAAAAAAATAGTAGCTTTACTGGATCCTGATTCATTTTAAGAGAAATAAGGGCCAGTTTGGCAAAGCTCTTCTCTCTCTAGATTTTCTGTGAGAAGTAATTCTCTGATTGAAATTAATTCTCTAAGATAGTCTCTATGCATACAGTGATTTTGTGCGTAGAGTGAATCAGGAGAAGCTATTTTTTTAGCTCCCAGCATCCTAGTTTATTTCAGAGAATCACTTCAGATAATTAGCAAAGAATCACTTCTCAAAAAGAAAAAAACTATTTGGCAGAGCTTCTCCTGGATTCAGCCCGGAAGTGCTCTGAGAGCACTGCCAAACCGGCCCTAAAAATGACTCATTGCTCTAGTGCATGATGGAGCCGAAGCAGGTCAGGGCTTCACCCAACAGACCTAAATGTAGCATGCCATCATACAAATATATAATTTATTGAAATATAATACGCATATATATATTTAAAAAGTCTTACAAACATTTCTAAAGTAAGTAATATACTCTAAAACATACTTAAAATAGCTTTCTATCTAAATACCTACAATACTTTGCTCAAAATTCTACCACTACCCTGTTTGTTGAAATAATTTTTTTTTCTCATACACATAAATAAATTTTGGAATTTTAAAATGAAAATAAGGAACTGAAGAAGTTTGCCATAAAAATATCTGTATACTGGAATTTTGTTTTATGACTTTCTGCTATCATATGCATATCGGAATAAAATTATCTGCGGAGTCTATGTTAATTTCTACAAGGACGACGCCGTTTATATCCGGGCGTCTAATGGTAATACCTACGACAACGTCTATTAGTTTATATATATGTCATCAGTTAAGCGAACACTCATGTTGGTCAATGAGGCGCGCACGTGATTGCCGCTTTGTCTGAAATAAAAATGGATTTTTGATATAGCTTTACTGATGGAAATTGGAAAACATGAAGTGTCAGGAGAAGGCAACAATTGAAAGGGTGCATGCAAATGCAACCCCCAGGAAATTACAGTGGTCAGCAATGTGTGACGCACATGAAAAACTAGACAAAGCAAACAAACACAGGAATCGATCAATAATAAAGCGGCCGTCAGAAACCAAACATGCATGCATACGGCGAACATTAATTTGATTGCCACGGTTGACACGCCACGAGGTCAAGTAGTCACCGCCCGTGTCATGCATGCGTATGACAGAACAGGATGAGAGGTCAATTAGCATGACTTGGCAAGTTGGCATCAAGAAAAGAAAACAACAAAAAGCTGCACGACTGCACGATCGACACACGGACCATTTCCTACGTTGTGCTGGTGTACGTAAGCTAGTCAAAGCTGCGGAATTTACCGCACAGCCTATCACGTGGAGACATAGAGGTTACTAATAACCTGGTATGCATTCCAGCAGCTGTCGTCATTGCTCATCCAGGGTCCGGAGACGAAGACGACGGCGTGCGGCGCCGGGCGCTGCACCGCGCGCCCTCTGCCGCTCTCTACCCTAATTTTAGTCTTTTCCACCGCCGTTCCTTCACCACTATTATATCGCGACTCCCTCTACGGCCAAGGAACAAAAGGAACCTTCTGCTGAGGTCAACTACGAGGCTCCCACCTTCTAGCTCTGCTAGCTCAAGCGTAATTAAACATACATTTCACAAAGTGATATATCAATAGATACAAATACGGGATTTCCTCTGCCCGGTATACCCGATCGTTAGAGGTATAAATACATGCATGGGAAGTAAGAATGGTTGCCTGATTGAGAACGGGCTGTCAAAGCCACTACACTATAAAAAACAGTATATAATGACGGCCAAAAATCCTAAGGCTCTGGATTGTCCCAGGAATTGTTCCATATGATGAAAGCTTATATAAGTTAGAGAAGCAATCCGGCTAGGAATTGTTCCAGGAGACAAATCTGTGATAACCGAACGAGCCCTAAAGGAAATCATGAAAACTGCCAAGAAATTAAATCATTTGTGACCGTCGATCCTCAAGGAAGGATCGCCAATTGATTGAGAGTGTTGATGACGACCATGCGCTCCTGGGAATCAAACTCATGACCTAAGGCTTCACGTGTAGCGCACCTACCACTAAAACCACAAAATAACTTATGACTAAGTGAATGATTATTTTCTTTTGTAATCACTTTAGTGAATATTGTAATGAACATTTAAGATCCTAAAGCAATTTCAAATGAAAAAAAAAGTTGAAATGAAAAGTTTTAAATCTCATTGAGTACTATAACATTGTTTTAGATCATATCTCCATCCAAGGTTATTTGAAAAATTCAAAAAAAATGAATTCCAAAACTTTGAGAACTTAAACATAATTTTTGGACTCTAAGGGGTTGTTTGGATCATTTCATTTGAAGAAATTGAAATCTACTGAATAAATTAGGCTATTTGGCTTAGAATTTGACATTCCAACACTTTCTAGAGTTCACCTATAAGCCTATCTCAAATACATAGGGTGGGAGATGGAAATTGATTCTATAGATCATCATTTTATGTTTCTACTTTGCAACTTATAACACGCTCTTCAACTCGCTCCTCTACAATAATAAGTCTATCATGAAAGCGGAAGAACTAGGTAACTACTCTCCACGAGGGCCTCAAACTCCACAGGGACGTAGACTGGTGAAGCAGCCTAGAAATCCGCAGGGTAGTCCTCATAAACACTTCCATCTGTTACCCATCCGGGATTTTATCCAAATAATAAAAATAAACAAGCGTAAGTACATCTCGTACTCAACAAGAACAACATGGGTATATGAAGCTCAGAAGGCTGACACTGGTATACTGCGGTTAGCATTTTAGTAAGTCAAGGTTTTAGCACTATATTAGCATTTAGTTGCGCTTAAGCCCCAATTAAACCACATGATCATAAACAGAAATAATATTCAACATTCGAATTGTCATCATTATCAAGTGATCAACTATTTCGTCAGTTTTCCGGGCCGCTCGTGTCCATGAGCACGGCTATTATAACAATTTTTTTAATACTCTGCAAAGTTTGTATATCTTTACCCGAGAGCTGTGATTTGTATATCTTTACCCGAGAGCTGTGATTTATCCTTTAGCCTGATGTAGCTAATCTCTTGACCCCCTCCCTAGGGAGGTCGGCAGAGTTCACTATGAAGCCTTTCAAAGGTTTTTCTAATAAATTAGTAGCCGCTAGGTTTCCCCAGCAAGGGAATATAGAGCCCCTCTTCCGAATGGCACATTCCGCGCAGGCTATACACATAGGGACAGAGGCCGCACTATACTAAGCTCGGCAGGCCCCATTTGCGCCCTTTCGGGTAACTACTAACAAGCTAGAAAAGGTCCTGCTACTGAGCTAAAGCCGGAGCCATGTGGCACCCTTGGTTGTACTGTATGTCCCAGTTTTTGACAATAGATAAGTCCTTATGGAGGGCCAAGAGCATCTTGTACAAAAGCCAATTGCTCTCTCGCCCTATCGTCCAGTTGCTAAGAGCAAGTTTTACCATTGTTCCATAGAACCATTAATCATCATTCAGATCATGTATAGTCAATTTGAGCGCTAGCAGCTACCCATATGCGGGTATAACCTATCGGTATTCAAGGTACAAGGTAACAACAACTAGGAGATCCTTACGGGTATCAAATTAGACACATGCACATGACTAAATAATTAAAAGGTGAATAGGACAAAGAGATTCCATGCTATACTTGCCTTGCTCAAAGTTTCCCTGCTGGTCCTGGTCGTCAAAGTAGTACTCTTGATCACCCGCGAATTGCTCACCGTCTATACTCGATCATCATAGCAACAACACGCATCCAGAGACAATCATGCAAAGCAAACAAGCCTATAATTAGAACAGTACACCAACAGTATGAAAACAAGATGAAAGGTTTATAAAACGAACCTATGTCTCGCTATGAACACACAGACGCGAAGATCACGAAAATCGGAGCTAAAACGTAAAAGTTATGAATTAAACAAGATTTCCTATAGTAGTTTAATAGATTAAATCTAACCACAAATTTTAAATGTAGAAAACATGATTAACAGTGTCATAAACATGTAGATTACTTAATTACGAACCTAACGCAACTTGAACAGATCAAATCGGAACTAAAACGCAGTTTTTATGGGCAAAACAAGTTCAGTGGCAAATCTGTAATTAAATAGAACCAAAAATACCCTTTTAAAATTGAGAAGGCGCACTATAGATCTAAACAGAAACGGTTTACGCTTTCAAAAAGGGGAAAACGTAATCTGGGATTGCGCAAAGGGACTGCGGGTTCTATTATTAAAGAACCGAGGGGTTATTTAACAAAATTGCCACGGCTAAGGGGTACCGACCATCCTGGGCCGTCGGATTAGAGATGAACGGCTCAGATCTAATTGGCGTAGGTGAAAGCGACGCCGGCCAGCTGGAACAGTGACGGCGCGGTGGCGCGGCCATGGCCGGCGGCGACAGCTCACCGGCGCCAGTGGATAAGGTCCTACGGGCCACGGTTCGACGAACCGAGGACACAGGAACGATGCGGGGGTGACGACGATCACGCCTAGGCCCTCTATGCAGCAGGGAAATGGCCCGCGTGGCAACCGCCATGGCCAGCGATGAGAATAGCTCGCCAGCGTGTGCGGAGACGGCGCTGGAGGCCACAATTCAAGATGGAAAGTACGCGAAACGAAAGAGGGGGACGCGGGGATGCTCACTGCGGATGAAACGAAGACGAAGACGGCGATGAGGCAGCGGATTGTCATGGTGGCTCCGGTGGCCAGCTCCGCTAGGGTTTGCGACGGCTTGGTGAGTTTGCGCGAGGTGGTGGCTGGTGCTACGAGTAGCAGGGGGGCGGCGGCTCTGGGGCCCTTTTATAGAGACGCGAAGCACACGGATAAGCCTACGGCGCCGAAGAATCCGGCGCGGCGGCGGCAACAGGATAAGGGTGGATCCTACACGTTTCGGCGGGAGGTTGGGGACGCCCCTAACAGGTGGGCCCTAGCTGGCAGTGACTGCGAGAGGGGAAACAGCGGAGGCGGCTGGGCTTCACGGTGCTGGGTTGGCCCAAGGGGGAAGGCGCGCGTGCGCGGCCCGCGGGAAAGAAGGGAGCGGAGGCGCTGGGCCAGGAGTTGGGCCGACAGGCCAAAATGGAGGGAAGAGAGGGAAAAGAAAAAAAATCCCTTTTCTTTTTCTAAACAATTTTTTCCATATTCATTTTTAAAAGATTTTGAACTCCTTTTAAGTTTTGGTCAAAACCTATCATCACAAAAATAAGAGTGCAGCAGCATGAATGCATCAAGATGTATCTAGCCTTATAGTTGATTTTAATTTCATAAAAATTATTATTTTACTAAGTTGAGATGCACACATAATGCATAAATAAATCAATTTCACCTATTTTAAAATGATACAAATTTTAGGGTGTTACAATTCTACCCCCCTTAAGAGAATCTCGTCCTTGAGATTGGTTGGTGCTTACTCAAACAACTGCGGATATACTTTCCTCAGATCCTCTTCTCTTTCCCATATAGCCTCATCCTCTGTGTACCGATTCTACTGTACCTTGCACATCTTTATGACTTGTCTCCTTGTAACTCTTTATGCTACCTCCAATATCTTTACCGGGTACTCCTCATATGTGGTATCTGCTCTTCTGGTACTCGTAGACACTTCTTTAATTGAGACACATGAAACACATCATGCACACCTGACAGACTCTCAGGCAATTCCAGTTGATAGGCCACTTCTTCACGTCTCTCTAGAATCTTGAAGGGACCAATGTACCTTGGTGCTAACTTTCCTTTCATATTGAACCTCTTCACACTTCTCATTGGTGACACCTTCAAGTACACATAATCCCCTACTTCAAAAGTCAAATCTCTTCTACAAGTGTCCGCATAACTCTTCTGTCGAGACTATGCCACTCTCAAGTTGTCTCTGATCATCCTCACTTGTTCCTAGGCATTTCTAAGTACATCCAGTCCGAATACTTGAGTCTCTCCTATTTGGTTCCAAAACAGCGGGGTTCTGCACTTACGTCCATACAAAGCCTCGAAAGGTGCCATCTTGAGACTCTTCTGATAACTGTTGTTGTATGAGAACTCAGCATATGGCAAACTCTTATCCCAACTAGTACCATATTGTAATGCACAAGCTCTCAACATGTCTTCCCAAATCTGGTTGATCCTTTCAGTTTGCCCGTCAGTTTGGGGGTGATAAGCAGAACTTAAATTCAACTTGGTTCCCAAAGAGCTAGTACCTTCTACTAGAACTGCGATGTAAACTGAGTACCCCTATCAGATACGATCCTCTTTAGGAGTCTATGTAGGTACACTATCCTTTCCATGTACAGCTCTGCTAGTCTCGCTCCTGAATATGTAGTCTTGACCGGTAGAAAGTGGGCAACTTTAGTAAGCCGATCCACTATTACCCATATAGAATCATAACCCCTCTGTGTGCGAGGTAATTCAACAATAAAATCCATTCTGACTTCTTCCCACTTCCACTCAGGTATCTTCATTAGTTGTACCAACCCAGCAGGTCTTTGGTGCTCAGCTTTCACCCTCTGACAAGTGTCACACAAGGCCACATACTCTGCCACATCTCTCTTTAATCCATATCACCAATACTTCTCTTTAAGATCCAAGTACATCTTGGTACTTCCAGGGTGCATGGAATAAGCTGACTCATGGCTTCTCGCAGAATTGCATCACGGATAGCCTTCACTTTAGGTACACATATCCTTTTCCCGAACCATAGACTACCACTCTCATCTATCTTAAAACCTGGTGCCTTTCCAATTACTATATTCTCTGCTATCTCCTGGAATTTCACATCGTCCAACTGACCCTTATGAATCTCTTGCTCCAATGTAGGTGTCACTTCTAGCTCCATAGAATTAGTGACAATGCTTAGGTTCAGTTGCTCAAACTCTGCACATAACTCCTCATGCATTGGTGTCACCTGGACCCCATTAACATAACTCTTTCTACTAAGAGCATTGGCTACAACATTTGCTTTACCAGGGTGATAGTGCACTTCCAAATCATAATCCTTGATCAATTCTAGCTAACGGCGTTGCCTCAAATTCAGATTTGACTGAGTGAAGATGTACTTCAAACTCTTATGGTTCGTATAGATGTTACTCTTATGTCCGATCAAATAGTGTCTCTAGATCTTCAAAGCATGAACCACTGCTGCTAACTCCAAGTCATGAGTGGGATAGTTCAACTCATGCTTCCTCAACTGCCTTGATGCATACGCCACAACTCTTCCTTCTTACATAAGAACACATCCGAGACCCTGACGAGATGCATCACAATAGATAGAGAATTTCTTACTCAAGTCTGGCAAAACTAACACTGGAGCTGTAGTCAATCTCTTCTTCAACTCCTCAAAGTTAACCTAGCACTTATCAGACCATACAAACTTAGCATTCTTCTCTAATAGGGCTGTCATAGGCTTGGCAAGTTTAGAAAACCCTTCGATGAACCTTCTATAGTACCCCACCAATTCCAAAACGCTACGAATCTCACTCACATTGGTTGGCGGTTTCCAATTCAACACGTCTTCTACCTTGCTTGGATCCGCTGCTATTCCACCATTAGAGACAACATGGCCTAGGAAAGAGACTTCCTTCAACCAAAACTCACACTTGCTCCGCTTAGCATATAACTTGGGCTCTCAGAGCTTCTGCAAGACCAATCTTAGATGTTCAGCATGTTCCTCTTCAGTCTTGGAGAATACCAGTATATCATCAATGAATACCACCACAAACTTATCAAGAAATTACATGAACACCTTATTCATCAAGTACATGAAGAATGCAGGTCCATTGGTCAACCCAAATGACATAACTGTGTACTCATACAACCCATACCTCATAGTAAATGTTGTCTTGGGTATGTCAGAGCGTTGAATCTTCAATTGATGATAACCAAAGCGAAGATCAATCTTCGAGAACACACAAGCACCTCTTAACTAGTCAAACAAGTCATCAATCCTTGGCAACAGGTACTTGTTCTTGATAGTAACTTCATTAAGTGATCGATAATCAACACACATTCTCTGAGTACCATCCTTCTTGTCAACAATGATAATCGGTGCTCCCCAAGGTGAAGAACTAGGATGGATAAAACCCTTCTCCTGCAACTTCTTCAATTGTTTCTTAAGTTCCTCTAACTCATTAACCCCTATTCTATATGGACGCTTAGCTATGGGTGCAGTTCCAGGTAATAATTCAATAATAAACTCAATGTCACGGTCAGGTGGCATACCTGGCAAGTCATCGGGGAAAACATCCAGAAACTCCTCCACAATGCGGTTCTGCTGGTTGACATTATCATTCAGTTGGTTCACCGTAGCTGTCGGTTGCTCTTGCACTGCCACATCAACACTGATTCTATCTCCCTTTGATGTTGTCAGAACTACCACCTTCTCCTGACACTAAATCACTGTCTGGTGTTGTTTCATCCAGTCCATACCTAGAATAACATCAATACCAACAGTTCTCAACACAATAAGGCTCGCATTGAAGTCTACCCCCCTTAGAGAGATACTAGCTAAGGGACAGCAATAAGAAGCTGGCATGCTACCTCCCAGTGAATTTACTAGTATGGGATTTTTCATGGCACATAAAGGTATCCTATGCATTCTAACAAAAGCTTGTGAAATGAAAGAATGTGAAGCATCCAAATCAAAAAGAATGGTAGCTGAGATAGAGTTGACACTGAACATACCCAGCATGACCTCAGATGCCTCTTGTGCAGTATCAGTAGACACATGGTTCACCTTTCCCGTACTTGGTGGTGGCTGATATCTCCCTTTTTGATTACTGTTCTGACCTTAGGGTACCTGCTGATTCTGCTTCTCAGGACAATTATAAGGCATGTGGCCCTCTTTGCCATAGCAAAAGCACTTGTTGGGGGTGTTAGGGGCACTAGCCTTTATGGGGGTAGTATTGGGGTTCCCTTGGCGTGGTGTCTGCTGACCACCCTGCTGCTGGTTTTGTTGCCGTTGATGCTGAAACTGGTTGCGTTGTGGGTATGAAGCACGGTTACATGGATTAGATGGACTCTGGTACCTCTAGTGAAAGCCTTGCTGTGGGTTGGCACGCTGGAGAGCGTTGCTTCCAGAGGCCTATCCCTAAAGTCTTCTTTTCTTGGTGTCCATCTCCTTGCGCTTATTGTCAATCACAATAGCGCGGTTCACCAATGCTTGGAAGTTGGGGTGGTGTTGGACATGAGTTGAAGCTGGAGTCCATCATATAGACCCTTGAGAAATCAACGCTGCTTTTCAGCATCATCTGCCACCTCATTAGGAGTATAACGTGACAACTAAGCAAACTTGTCACGATACCCCGCCACAGACATAGACCCTTACTTCAGGGCCCTGAACTCCTCCTATTTCAGCTCCACCATTTTTTCTAGGATGTGATATGCCCTAAACTCCTCCCTGAATTCTTGCCAGGTGATAGCAGGAACATTGTTGGGACAACCATACTGGTATGACTCCCACCAATCTTGGGCTGCTCCCTGAAGTTGGCCAGAAGCATTGAGCACCTTCTCTAGATCATTGCACTGTGCTATGTTCAATTGTTTCTCCACAGCGTGTAGCCAGTCGTCTGCCTCCAAAGGATCAGTAGCGTGAGTGAACACTGGAGGGCATCCCTTCATGAACTCCCCACGCTTGTCCCTGACTTAGACAGGCGGTGGTCCTCCTGCAGGTTGACTCGGGATATGCTGCATCATAGTCCGTATTAATTGCGCCAGCATTGCCATAAGCTGTTCCACAGTCATCGGTGGCGGCGGAGGTGGTGGATTGGGGGGAGCGCCATGGCCCCTACCTCTGCCTCTGCCTCTGCCTCCTCCTCTGGCGGCCATCTATTTTCCAAAACAAATGTTCAAATTTTAGAGACAGTCCAATTATAGATCACTTATAAAAGATAAAGAAGGCAATCTGAAAATTTTCCTGGGCGAGTTTCAACTACTGCAACTCAGTGAAACAGTCATATCTCGAGTTCTAGACATCATTTAAAGACGTTCTTTACATGGTTGGAAAGCTTAAGAAATTATATACAACTTTCATGTAGAACACCTTTACAGATTCGGTCATTAAGTAAATCAAAAATGGAGTGCAATCCAAACTGTTCTGGACTCCAGATAGCGCAGCAACCTTAGATTGCGACAGTTATATCTCCCAAACCATAACTGATAAAAATGTGATTCCAGTGGGATTTGAAAGATACGTAAGTATAGTTATCTCCATAAAATTTTAACGATTTTTGGACGTACAGATATTGAGATATATGATAAAGAACACAGTCTGCTCCAGAAAACAGAAACAACCGAGACAGATAAAGTGACCCGAACTATATTATTCAACTCAAACTTATGGTTCTTAACTATGGGATTTGTGGACATGCCCACAATCTCCCAACAATCATGAAAACTCCAAATCAACCAATTTCACAAACACAAGCAACTAAGTAAATAAAGTCTCATAAGACACACCTCGACTCGACTCGCAACTAACATCGTTTTTATTACAAAAGTGGCATCATAACTCTAAGGGGCAGTGTCGATGATGGTAAACTCCAGGGGCTTCTTCTCATAGAGTGGGGGCAATCCAAGCTGAGCTCTCAGTGCATCATTCTCCATCTGGAGACGCTTCGTGGTCCTCTGCGCCTAATGTAACTCTTCTTTGAGGTCTTCATTATCCATTTGCATCACATGAACATGCCTGACTGTTGCGTCCAAGGTGGGATCACTGTTTTTGGGATTTTTAATCACCCAAGTCCCATCATTTGGATCATGGCGAGGAAGGAACCTGAAGCGATCCTCCTTCATGGCCTCATATCATCGACCATGATAGTGGATGTAGGCCTCGTGAGCTGCGTCCTCCATACTATCCATCGCCTGAGCTCGTCTGGCTGTGTGGGTATGAACAATCTCCACTTTCTGACTATCCCCAACCTCATTTCAAATCATGATGGACAGATTTGTCTTCTAGTACGTGGCCTCCAAGGGGTGTGTATGCTCAGCACAGTAATACGTGAGGGTGGCATTGAAATCCGGGTAGTAGTCTTCTAGCATGTTGAGGAGCAACGAATGGTAGTAGGCCGTGTCTGAAGCATACTTGAAGTGGTATGTGCTGGTCCAACCCGGACCATCCTCCACCTCTGGAGTAGCTAGTGCTGGCACCTGTACCACTTCCTCTGGATGTGGCTCAAGTGCTGGTGCAGGAACTAGTGCAGGAGCTGGTGCTGGAGCCGGTGCTGGTGCAGGAACTGGTGAGGTGATCCACTCCTCTTCATCTTTCTCGGTGAAGTCCTCCACAAGCACAGGATCCTCCTCAAGCACTGGGACCTCCTCGTCATCCGAGATGACCACAATCTGATCCTCCTGTGGCGCCTAGGGTGCAAACAAAGCACGCGCTGGGTAGTAGCCTCCGGTGCTGATGCGAGCGGTCTTCTTGGCACGAGGCATCTATAGATTTAGATTAAGATGAATTAGAAACAATAAATTTTAATAATGGAATAAAGTGAAAGAAGCATAAGAATTTTTAGCAAATAACAAGATTATGGTAGTAAGTATGAATAAGTGAAGCAAAAGATGCTAAAATGACCATCTCTAACTAGGCTTGCGTCCTACAGTCAACACGGCTTTGATACCAATCTGTCACACCCGATTTTAAGGATAAAATGGGATGCATAAAGCTTATGTGCGCGACTGATCTCGGGGCGCATATAAGATTTATGCATCCCATTTTATCCTTAAAATCGGGTGTGATAATTATGATCATTAAAACGAATTCACTTCCATGGATCCAAACGGGGGCCTAAGTGATTTCAAATGAAAATGTCATCTAACTACAAAGTTCTAGACCTGTTAAAGGCCGACAACTTTAATATAAATTTTGTCTTCATCCTATACTCCTAGACATCTCAAGTTAAGTGCCAATATGCGTTCTCTAATGACAACTCAAAACTCTACCTTTTGTTGGATGGATGTACCAAGAAAAACCATATTTCATTCCACAAACATGTCAAGGGTCAAGAGAGCATTTTGTGTCTATAAAATGCAATGTCTAGCTAACAATCCTGTAATGAGTCCATTATTTGGTGGTTAAGAGGAATAACTAGAAAATGAATATTTTTTCTAGGCAACTACAACAATTTACTTGAGGGTTTGCAAGGAATCCAACACTTCCTTGGTGGTTTCTAGTTACACCCAAGGAAATGTGTACTTTCCTTGGCAGTATGGAGTAACACCAAAAGAAATATTGGATTACCTAGGCAGTTTGTAATAACACTCAAGGAAATATGAATTACCTTGACAGTTTTGAATAGCACCCAAGAAAATGAGCAATTACATTGGTGGTTTGTATAACATTGGAGGAAACATGGAATTAGCTTGGCAGTTTGGACTAGCACTCAGGAAAATGTGGAATTACCTTGCCATTTTATGTTAGCACTCAAGAATATGTATTTCCTTGGAGGTTTCCTACAGCCCCAAGGTAATGATATGTTCATGAGTTCAATTTTGCCCGTCAAGGAAATTGTTGGCCAACAAGAATAATTCGTTTTCTAGTAACGCTACTATAACAAGGATTTTTAGGAGAAAGATCCTCTGATTAACAAAAGAGTGTACTTTTATGAGTCAGACAGTTCTCTTTTGTTAACCATTTATTATAAAGCAGGCATCTTAAGGAGAAACCACCTCTATTAATCGACTATGTATAGAGGTGACAGCCTCTATAATTGATTAATAGAGGCAGTCACTACTGGTACTTCTTAGCATCACTAATAATAATGATACTTAAGAAGTACTTTGGTATTTACTTGTGACTCAGAAAGAATATATATGTATAAAGAATTCTGGAAGCGCACATATAATATACCATTGTAGCAGTTCACCCGTGAGTATTGCAGGTATCGTTATTTATATTTTTACCTCAGGGAAGGACTAGCGAAGGAAATATATTGATAACTCATACTTATACTTATGATGGATGAATAAACCAACCAACCTTCTACTCAAAGAGGGGTAAATAAATAGATAGGATAATATATAAATGATAAATGATAATTGATCAGTGAACACTCAGAGTACTCCTTATGATAGCAATAACAAGACTAAGTAGATACAATAGAGAGAATAATTCCTAAGTCATTCTTAATTACAAGTCAAAACATACATTGATTAGTGCAATTATACTTAATAATCTTGGCTAAGGTTAACTTCATATCTACACATAAGGGATATTACTAAGGAAGATCAAGAACAGAGCTTGACTTCCTTCGCAACTAGATCCTACTTGACCTATATTCGGGGAGTGGACTACAAAGGACTCAACGAGAGTGTCACACTCGCGATCTACCATATGGCCCATAATATAGGATGTATCCGCAGGTAAACAACGTATAAGCACCACGCTTACACAATGTCGACCACTCACCCCGTGTACTTTAGAGCGAGCGCTATACGAACTTATGCATAAACATAATGATAATCTCGCTATACTAAGCATATAATCAAAGCAAATGATGAACATGATAACTAAGAACATGAATAATATTAAGAACAATGTCATAGCAATGTAGCAAACATATGAATAATCAAAGATACAAGGGAGGATACAAAGGCTTCACCAAGCCACGCTCTTGACGGATCATGAATCCAAGCGAAGCTTGCCTCCCTCTAGATCTAACTTAGCTAGCTATGCCTATGAGATATTTGTGGAGCTTCTGAGGTTCTTCTCTTCTGATGATGATCTCTCTTGATGATGGAGGAAGATTCTCCTCAGGGGGTAGGGGCTGATATATAGGGGGTAGCGCCAATTCTGGATCCTCGGATCAAACCGACCTTGAGCAACGGTGGAGAATCGACATATGAAGGAGAGGCTGATGTGTAGGCCCCACAAGCCAACCGACCTGCAGGTGGGGCTAGCTGGCCCCACATGGCGGCGTCTTGCCCTCTGCTGTGGAGGTTTGCCTTCTGGATTGTTCTGAAGTCTTCAATTTCTGAGTCGGTTTCGTCGTAGATAAGAGTGATTCAATCTGATGTTTGGGTCCATCTTGATGGTTTTCTGGATAACCCCTGCTGAAAATACAGATTCACCAAAACTTATGTAATTCGTTAGTTTAAACCCCTAAACCCATGTTGGTGATCATTATCATGCATTTATACAAGTTATTTTGACGGTTGATGATGGATGTTAACTACCGTCAACAGTCACCTATGTTAATTGATTAATAGAAGCGGACTTCAAAAGTTATCTACTATCGATGTTTTACCACCGGCAACCCGTCACGGGGTACCCGGGACGGTGATTTGTTTGGAGGGGTATCGGCGTTTGCAGGAACTCGATGGTAAACGCAGGGAGACAACGATTTATTCTAGTTCGGCACGCCGGAAAGTCACGGCGCCCTACGTCCAGTCTGGTGTGGATGGTATATTGTGCCCTGCGCTATTTGTTGTGTTGCGAGGTATGTTGTGGTTGTGAGTTCTATCGGTTATGTGTGTGTTGATCTAGGGACCCCTGCCCTCCTTTATATAGTCCAGGAGAGGCGGGAGTCCTAGTCGGTTACAAAGTAGAGATCCTAGTAGGATTACGTGTAACTAGTCCTAGTAGGATTACATGTAGGGAATCCTAGTTGGACTAGGTCTTCTTCTATCTTCTCCGTGGGAAACCCCATGGGTCCCGCATCGACAAGCCCCCGTGCATTTCATGGATGAGCTTCAGAAGCCTTCTTGTTCTTCTTGGTCTTCGTTGAGTTGTTGTAAATCCATTCTAGGTTCTTCTGAACTGAAACCTTGAGATGGTCTTCTTTTCTTTTCTTCGGCTGATGTGCACTTTTGGACAAAAGTGCACTCAGTGAGTGTAGCCCCCGAGCCTCTTGCTTGTTGGGACAAGAAGCCAGAGGGTCCCTTTAGTCTTCTTGGTTGCTTGCACCCACTGAGTGTAGCCCCCGAGCCTCTTGCTTTTGCTTGCAAAAGTCGGAGGGTCCAGATTCTTGTCTTCAAAAAAAATTTTGGGGTTATGTATCCCGCAGCCCCCGAGCCTTCTCCAAGTACTTTTCTTTAGAATAGAAATTGGATGAAGGGTCTTGATGTGTTGTCTTTGTTGTAGTCTTGAGTACTTGTATTCTTGGTCTTTCATCCTTGAATTCGAGCCCCCGGGCGTAGTTGAAGTGAATGCCGAGCCCTCGAGCTTAGTGTTTGACTAAGCCGTGAGGCTCTTCCGAGTTGTTTTTATTCATCCAGGTCGTTTCTAGACTTCTCTGGTTCTTGATGTACCTCTTCCAGGTTGTTTGCACTTCATCCAGGTTCTTTCTGAACTTATATGTACCTTATCCGGGTTGTTTTCTTATCAATCCGGGTTCTTTCTGAACTTGTCTTGGTACTTGCAGCACCTCTTCGGGGTTGTTTTCTGATCGATCCGGGTTCTTTCTAAGCATTTGTCTTGGTTCTTGCCGCACCTTGTCGGGGTTCTTTTTTTATCAAACCAGGTTGTTTCTGGACTAGCTCTCAGGAGCGTGTTTTTCCTAATCTCATGGTATAGATGTAGCTCCCCTGCTATCCGAGTAGTCTATGCCTTTGGATGTACGCTTAGCATCCTGGAGCGTCATCGCTCGAATCTTGTTCTGAAAGAAAAGATGCATACATTATGTAGCATATTTGTAGAATATTGAAACTACTAAAATTTATTCAGTGATTAATATAAACATTTTGTGTCATGCTCTCTTTTCGGCCACATCTCTCCCAAGTAGTTAGCCTGTTACGTTTAGGCTCTCAGTCCCCGTTTAGCCGCAGCCACTGCGTGTGTGAGATCTTTGTCTCGTTTACGCGTACGGGCACTGCCATTTGTACAGCTGAGATCTTTGTCTCGTGTATGTGTGCTGGCACTTAGGCGTAACAGGTGCACCTGAGGCTTTCACGAATTAAGGCGTGTTCTACTCGAGAAGATTAGTGACTTTAAGAGAAGACAAAAATGAGTAGTCGTCGTTGCGACAAAAAAAGAGAGAGCGGTAGCGCGAAAGAGTTTGCTGCCCTCCGGCGAGTAGAGCGCATGTTGTGCGCAAGACTTTTCGGCAAGTAGAGCGCGTGCTGTGCACAAGCGGAAGATAAGCCGGAAAATAATTAGAAGAGTGACTTAGCTTGATTCGTGGACGATTGTCGATCACCGCAGCCGAGTAGTCGATTACCATAGCCGGGTTGTCATTCACCGCAGCCAGGTAGTCGGTCGGCACGGCCAAGTAGTCGAATGTGCGGCCAAGTAGTCGAATGTGCAGCCGAATAGTTGGCGTAGCATCCGAGTAGTTGTTCGTTGTTACGTCGAGCGTAGGCGGAGTCGCCGAGTTGTTGACACCACGGCAGAGTAGTCAGTTGCCATGGTCGAGTTGTTGTACACCATGACAGAGTAGTGGGTTGCAGTTCGTGCTTGGAGTAGAAATCCAACCGAGAAGGCATTGGCTGCCAGTAAGCACGTGAAGCCTGTACATGTTGCATGTATGTACAGGTTGATCACATCTAGGTATATATATGTATGACGTCATCTTGCTTTGATGCATCGTCATATGGTCTTGGTTTGTCGTATCCAGGTAGATCTCCAAAACTCATCATGTCCAAGTTCTGCTTGGTGTGGGAGCTGACTTCTTGTCCGACTAGAGTTGGCGTACATCTGCCGGGCGATTCCGAGTACTTGCCACGATCCGTGTTGAAGCCTTAGACGGAGGCGGCGTTGTAGTCCGACTTGTGCTCGATGATCCCGATGGAGTGGCTTGTGCGGATGTATATTTCTTGACGTATTCATGGTGATGATGATTAAAGGCATCAGTAGTTGTACTCGTTCGACGCGCATGCGAGACGGTGGCTGAAGTTATTGGATTCTTCTTGCCGACCTGCCTCCATGAACGACGCTGATGAAGCTTTGTGAGCATGGCGAGTTGTCCATCAGTATGCCGAGTTGTTGACGAGGGCGATGAGAGCCGCCGTAAGTTGTCGATGAGGCTGACGAGTGTCGCGATGAGTTGGTCTTGAGGTCTTCTGAGCTGCACCGAGTTGTCGACGAGAGCCGACGAGTGCCGCGGCGAGTTTTTTTTTGAGGTCCACCAAGCTCTCGAACGCAAAGCGCTGAGAACCCCTACCTGGCGCGTCAGCTGTCGATGTTTTACCACCGGCAACCCGTCACGGGGTACCTGGGACGGTGATTTGTTCGGAGGGGTATTGGCGTTTGCAGGAACTCGATGGTAAATGCAAGGAGACAACGATTTATACTGGTTCGGCACGTCGGAAAGTCATGGCGCCCTACGTCCAGTTTGGTGTGGATAGTATATTGTGCCCTACGCTATTTGTTATGTTGCGAGGTATGTTGTGGTTGTGAGTTCTGTCGGTTATGTGTGTGTTGATCTAGGGACCCCTGCCCTCCTTTATATAGTCCAGGAGAGGCGGGAGTCCTAGTCGGTTACAAAGTAGAGATCCTAGTAGGATTACGTGTAACTAGTCCTAGTAGGATTACATGTAGGGAATCCTAGTTGGACTAGGTCTTCTTCTCTCTTCTCCGTGGGAAACCCCATGGGTCCCGCATCGACATCTACCTCTAAAAATGGCTATCAAAAGAGGTAGATACTCTAAGAGTGTAACCTTTAGAATTCGATTGACAAGACGGGAGTCTCAATAGGCCCACCTTCAGAAATAGTTGTATCAAAAATAATTTATTACTTTTTCATATGAAATTGAAAAAATATGAACTTTATATAAAAATTTAGAGATCACTGCGATCTACAACTTTGTAGTTGACAAATTTTCTTATTTCAAATAATTTAGAGTCCCAAAATTTTGTTTAATTTCTCATAATTTGAAATTTAATTTTTAATTTTTGAATGATCTCACATGTTGACCAACACCAAAGTTTTAGTACTCAGACCTACAACTTTGGAGTTTTTAAAATTGAAGTCATTTAGAGATCCAAATATTTGTTTGAAATTCTTAGATTTTGAAACCCAAATTTTTAAATTTCTAAAGTACCTTGAATGTTGAGATGGTCAATACCAAATTTATATTGATGGACGCAATCTACAACTTTGTAGTTGACAAGTTTTTTATTTGAAATTGTTTAGAGTTTCAATTATTCATTTTAAGTTCTCATATTTCGATATTCGAATTTTTAAAATTTTCAAACAATCTTGATGCAGACATGCCCTATGGCAAATTGTAGTGCATGACAAAATATAAACTTTGTAGTTGAATATTTTTCATTCATTTAGTGGTCAAATTAGTCAATATATGGACGGACAGAGACAATCTCAACAGCGAGAGAGCACAACAGAGATCCCGACTAGATGAGGGAGGAGGCTGATTGGAGAGCAGAGGGCCATGAGAATGAAGAGCTAACCAGAGAGGGTACACTAGTACAGATTTCGAAATCATTGCGGGTTCAAAAAGCCAATCAGTGTCTGTTTTTTGAATCGACACAACCAAAGCGACAGTGATGAGCACGCTCATCAGTGCCAGTTCTAAAACCGATAGTGATGTGGTTTTCAGAAAACCCAAAAAACGGGCTGCACCCCATCAGTGTCGGTTTTTTGAACCGGCACAACCAAAGCGGCAATGATGAGGGCGCTCATCAGTGCCGGTTCTAGAGCCGACAATAATGTGGTTTCCAGAAAACCCAAAAAACAGGTTGAAAAATAGGAAAAAAAATGAACTAGGAGAGACCTTACCGGGTAGCCATATGGTCAGAATTTTTCGCGCGAACAACACGCGCCTCGTGGCCACCGGTGCTCGACCTTTGAGATACTTGTGTCCATTTGGGATATTCGTCCTCTCATTTTATGTCACTCTGGTTTTGAAATGAATATTTGGGCTCCAAAATGAATTCAAATGAAAAAGTTGTCAACTACAAAGTTTTATAACTTTTTGAGATATACAACTTTGGCTTTGGTCATTCCTCCATCCGAGGTCATTTGAATAATTTGAATTTCAAATGTGAGAAAATTTAACTATAATTTTCCTTGGTAGATGATTTCAAATGAAAAAGTTGTCAACTACAAAGTTGCATAACTTTTCGAGATCTACAACTTTTGTTTTGGGAGTTTTTTCATCCAAAGTCATTTGAAAATTTTGAATTTTAAATTTGAGAAATAATACGTAATTTTCATTAGATAGATTGTTTCAAATGAAAAGTTGTCAACTACAAAGTTACATAACTTTTCGAGATACAACTTTTGTTTTGGTCGCTTCTCCTTCCGAGATTCTTAAATGCCACTACACTCTCACTTATGACTATGGAACATGTGGCTTTAGTTGGTATAAGGTCTATGAAATCATACGAATCGAACAGAGGGACATCACAACAACTTCAAATAAAAAAGTTATAAACTACAAAGTTGCATAACTTCTCGAGATCTACAACTTTTGTTTTGGTCGCTTTTCATCCGAGATCTTTAACTACCACTACACACTCACTTGTGACTATAAAGCATATGGACTCCTTTGGTATTAACTCTATAAAATCTTGTGGTGTATATTTATCCATCCAACTGATCTTAAATCAAAAAAGTTTGAACTATAAAGTTGTAGATCTCGTCGAGTACTACAACTTTGGTATAAAGTTCATCTTCATCAGACATCATATGAGAAAGTTATGAAGTTTCTGGTGCAGCATATCACTGTCAGTTCAAGCCACGAACTGGCAGTGATAGTATTAGTGTCGGTTTTAGACCAAAACTGTCAGTGATGATCCAATATCACTTTTGATTCTTGGCTAAAACCGACAGTAATATGAACCATCAGTGAAGACCCGAATATCAGTGTCGGTTGGTCTTATCACTGCCGGTTTTAGCCAAAAGCAACAGTGATGAGACAGGAGGTACTATCACTATAGTGATAGTGCCATCATTGAATGTCAGTTCTATAGTAGTGGTAGGGGTACGTGAGAGGTTAACTCCACTGAAGCCGAGACCCCTCATCTCAAACCAAGACAGCTTGGTAGCATTGAAGGATCGGACGAGGGCGACAAGATAAACGAGATGGATGGAAACACTGATGGTGAGCATTGTGGTGGTCGGATTTGGCTTCCGTAGTACCGGAGAGGAGCGGCCACAAACGACAACCTGTCATCGCCACCCAGAGTCCTTCCCTGGATTATGGCATCGTCAAGCTTGGAAAACGAATGAGAAGGTGGGGAACAGATAGGGAAGTCATGCGACGTTTGCCAGATGGGTGGTGAGCGAGCGCGAGAGCACGAAAGGGAGAAAATGGGAGAGCGGCGGGTAAAAAAACTACCAACTGGAAAGTAGAGGCCTCCTACTTTACCTATGGGAGAAGGGCGAGGAAAGGAGATGTGGGGGCGCCTCTTGATATATGGGCTAGGTAAGGGGCCCGTTGGACTTTTTTTTTGCTCCACCCAACAAATCTTGAGTAAGGGGTGGATTTAAGTAGCTAGTTGGAGATGCTCTTATAACATATTGCAAACTGCTCACTACGGTCTAAGAGGAGGTCATCATTAGAGCAACTCCAACAGAGTTGGTAAAATTAAATGGCTAAACTCACGATTTAGCCAACCTCTAAAATATAAACCCCAGGCATAAAAAAGGAAACTCTAACCGCCTTTACAATAGGGTGAGGCGAATGGCTAGTGGCACATGCAGGCTATATCTAGCATGCGAGAACTCTGGGATACATGACTTGCTATTTTAGAAAGCCAGATACAATAGCTATTGGACTCTCTCTCTTTTTCCAAAATAGTCAAATATAGATTACACAACATGGATAGCTCCTATGTTGGAGTTGCTCTTAGGACAAAAAGTATAGCATCTCCAAAAGTTCCTTAAAGCAACTTGCTAATTCATTTTTTCTAACAAATAGGAAAAACCAGCCCTACAACAGTTTTTCTATCTGATCTCCCCCAAAGAGAAGCACTTGATAAAATCTCCCCCTCAACTCACAAATATTTGAATGCATTACACGTTTGCTTTCCTTCTAGGCGCCCCCTCCGCTGCGGTTTTCATGTGGTTTCACTCTTTTCTCCCACATGGCTTTTCAATTTTTAAAAACTATAACTATTGAAAACTATCATAAGAAAAGCAAAAATAGATCTCCCTAGCCATTTTTCTAAGGCATAATTATTGGTTTACCAAGCAATTTTTTAAGGAGCTTTAAAAGATGCTTACCGTCGAATTTTGCCAAGAAGAAATTCAACGTGAAAATTTGTTTTTGGAATTCATGGGATGTTAGTTAACTTGGCCAATCAGTTGAATTTGGATTCTAGTGCGGCCAATAGGTCCAACTAGTTCTCCGAACACTTCTCTCAAAAAAAATAGTTCCCCTAACATGGAGAGAGCAGTTTTTATTTAAAATTAATTAATTAATTAATTCGAGACGGATGAGGCGCTAACAATAATTAATCGGTGTGGCCAGTGCCCGGACGTCCGGACAGCGGCGCCTGCTGCTCCATTTCATGAGAACCCACGCCCCCTCTATGCCTCCTATTCGAACACCTGTGCCTCATCCGCTTCCCACACCCACGCCACCATCCCCCTCGACTGCGTCATCTCAGGGCTGCGCCATCCTGTCGACTGCGTTGTCCTAGGAGGCTGGGCGCCAGTGCTGCTAGTGACCCATCACAAGGCTGTGGAGCTAGTCAGGGAGTTTGCGAACAAGGGGAAGGTGGTGGCCAGCCACCGGTGCAATTGCAACATGTGCAACACCCGATCTACTTCTAAAACATCATGTAGGATCTCTTGTTGGCCTAGAGGGGGGGAGAATAGGCCTGTCAAAACAAACACTGAAACTATTATCAAATTCACCCTGTGGCACTACCACTCTGGAGGGCGGCACTATCGGACTACGGCACTGCTGGACCAGAACAGCGGCACTGCCACACCTGCAGACAACTTTGAGTCAGTTCAAAATCCATGAATGAAAACTTAGATCAGAGATATTTCTTAGCTTACTGCAGGTATGACAATCACAAATCAAGAGCTAGAAACACCACACATAAGTAGATCGACTAAAAACCCTAGAAATCACCTCAACCACAATATGTCATGCAAGTAATGTAAATCAAGCACAACTGACACAATGATTTATCTCGTGGTTCGGCTCGCCACCAAGGCTTGCCTACCTCCATGTTGTTGAGGTTAGCCACTAAGGCTTAGAGCTTTCCAGTCCTTCCTTGTTCTCAAGTCAAGAGACTTAACTCTTGAGATGAGGAGTGAGTTTACTAGCTTCAAGAGATACAAACCTCTCGGGGCTGCCACACAAGTTGGCAAGCTCCATGGGCGACGCTCTAGCCGGCTAAGAGCCAAGCTCCAAGAGTAACAAACACAACCGCTGGCCAAAACGTGAACCAAGTGCTCTTTAGAATTGGGAAATCAACGGAACTGCTCTCTAATCGAGTTTGGGACCCTTTTTCCTCAAGGATTGATGGGGAAATCAATGGATTTGCTTTAGGGCTTGAGGTCAACAATGGAGGGAGAGAGAGAGCTCTTGCTCTGCTTTGTACGTGCTCAAGTGAGGAAGAAGAGGCAGGTGACCGTTGGGAAGGAAGGGAAAAGGTATATATATATATACCCTTAGCCCCCAACGGTCACTTAAATCGCAGATAGCCATTGGGGAGGAAAGGGAAAGGTATATATACCCCCAGCCCTCAATGGTCACCGCACTCAAGGGGTCGGGCAAGACGAAGCCCGTGGCCTTTAGGTTGGGCGAGACAGAGCCCATGACCTTGGGGTCGGGCAAGACGGATCCCGCGACCTTGGGGTCAGGCGAGACGGATCCCGCGACCTTGGGGTCAGGCAAGACGGAGCTCGCACCAAGGGGTCGGGCGAGATGTATACCGCACCCAAGGGGTCGGGCAAGACCGTTTAATACGTCTCAAGCCATCTGGGGAAGTCAGCGTGGGCGCTAACTTCCTTGTGCTGCAACTCAAGTGCATCAATGCCTCTCTTCAAGTGCGACAGTGCCACACCACGCAAGACAGCAAGGGTAATAGTGAAGTGGGGACTGTCTTGGTTGTGAATCTGAGAATGCTTGTGGTTGTTTGAGCCCTTGGTAGCACATATTAGCTTAAGCATTGTGTCCCCCTTTATAGTACGGCTTTTTCTATACTCAAATTCAAGATATAAAAGAATCTTAAACCTCTTTTGAGTTTGAAGCCATCTATATTTGTAATTGGGGGCTCCTCCGTTTCGTGTAGCATCCTCGAATATAAATTCCCTGCTTATCATCTCGATAAATCTCATTAGTTCTCTAATTGCATGGTCATTATCACCAAAACCCACAATTAAGGCTTGATTGTAGTTTCAATCTCCCCCTTTTTGGTGATTGATGACAACCCAATTAGAGCTTACAAAAGATATGAAATAAATACTGAGACTTTTTAAGCCATGGGTGCAGAGCCTCCCCCTAAGTATGTGAATAGAGAATTGAATTCTCAAATTGGCATGAGAAGCCAAGATTCACATTTTAGTGAAAGTGATGGGGCTCCCCCTACATCCATGCTCCTATGGGGTGCTGCATATTGTGTCAGGTATGTAAAACATGATGCAAATGACAGTTTATGCATAATATGGTTTGTTGTTGCAGCTAGGTGCGGCACTTCCACAATTGTTGTAATAGCACAGATCAGAACAGACACCACACATCATATGATATATATAAAGATATACATTCTAGCACAAATATATCGCAAGCGACAGCATAGATTAATATATGTCCATATCTCACACATATATAAAGTACTTAAGTAGCATTATTACATAAATAGAGTTTCTAATGGACTCTCAAACTCTCACCTAATGAAGACTATTCTAAACGAATACGAACGCAGCAACCTCCATGGCATCAAAAAAGTTGTTGACCCCTCTAACTTTCTCCCACTTTGGCATAAAGCACAAAAAGAGAAGAAAACAAGAAAGATCAACACTTACTTGTCATCTCCTTGGATGTCCGTCCAATCAATATCATCACCTCCTGCAGCCCTAGCACCTCATGCAGCAGTCCCGTCACGACCATCACCATCATCGTCGTTGGAGTCAATACGTGCATGGCCCTGAAGGTTGAGTAGTGGCAGTGTAGCATGTGGAACGAGTGGAACGCCTCGGCTCCTATCTTTGACGGTATCCCTCCAAGGTTTCATCCCAATCTGCTGCTTGTCCATGTGGAAAGAGTTTGCCTCATCCAAAGTAGTTGGGCACAACATGCACCGGCCGCAATGTACTTGGCCTCGGCAGTGGAAAGGGCTACACAATTTTGCTTTTTAGAACTCCAAGACACTAGGGATCGTCCAAGGAATTGACATGTCCCCGAAGTGCTTTTTCGATCTACTTTGCAACCGGCGTAATCGGAATCCTAATACCCAAGTAGATCAAACTCAGAGCCCTTAGGATACCACAAACCAAGGTTAGGAATGTGTACTAAATATCTCAAGATTCTCTTAACGTCCACCAAGTGACACTCTTTCGGGTTAGCTTGCAATCTAGCACACATGCACACACTAGCATAATATCGGGCCTAGATGCGCACAAATAAAGTAGAGAGCCGATCATGGAAGGATATACCTTGGTATCCACGGCTTTCCCTTCAATGTTGAGATCAAGATATCCATTGGTTGGCATGGGAGTTTTGATAGGCTTGGCATTCACCATGTCAAACTTCTTGAGCATATCATGGGTGTACTTCGTTTCACTAATAAAAGTTCCATCCTTCACCTGCTTGATTTGAAATCCGAGGAAGAACTTCAACTAACCCATCATGGACATCTCAAATCTCTTCGTCATGATCCTACTAAATTCCTCACAAAAAAATATGATTAGTACTACCAAATATTATGTCATCGACATATATTTGGCACACAAATATATCTTTACCAACTTTGTGAGTAAAAAGGGTAGGGTCAGCTTTGCCTATTTCAAAGCCTTTTTTAAGCAAGAATTCCTTAAGGCATTCATACTATGCTCTTGGTGCTTGCTTAAGCCCATAGAGCGCCTTTTGGAGTTTGTAGACGTGGTTGGGGAACTTATGATCTTCAAAGCCCGGTGGTTGCTCAACATAGACAAGTTCTTGAATAGGGCCATTGAGAAATGCACTTTTCACATCCATTTGATATAGCTTGAAGTTGTGATGAGCGGCATAGGCTAGAAGCATTCGAATTGCTTCAAGTCTTGCCACCGGTGCATATGTTTCTTCAAAGTCCAAGCCCTCTACTTGAGTGAAACCTTGAGCAACCAACCTTGTCTTGTTCCTTGTCACCACTCCATTCTCATCTTGCTTGTTGTGGAAGACCCACTTGGTACCAATGACATTGATATTGGGTTGTTGCACCAAAATCCACACTTGGTTTCTTTCAAAGTTATTGAGCTCTTCTTGCATGGCCATCACCCAATCCGGGTCTCCAAGTGCTTGTTCTATCTTAAGAGGCTCCAAAGAGGAAACAAACGAGTAATATTGACAAAAGTTTGCTAAATGTGAACGAGTTGTTACCCCTTTTCGAAGACTCCCAAGGATATTATCAACGGGATGATCCCGTTGTATTGTTTGCCTTAGCCTTGGATGCTCAATGGCCTCTTGTTCATCTTTTGGATCTTCATCATCATCTTGCTCAAATATGGGTTGTAGGTTTTATCCACAAGCTGGAGTCAAATCAGCTGTTGTTGACTATTTAGGTGCGGCACTGCCGCCCTCAAGTGTGGCACTGCCGTGCTCTGGAGTTGCAGCAGGTGTTTGTTGTAGTGTAGCATCAGGTACGTCAGTGGAAATTGGTGCAGCAGCAACTTGAGGAACCACCACTTCAGTGACTTCATCTTCTTGTGGTCTACTAATATCACCAATAGCCAATTGCTTGATTGCTTCACATGGTGGATCCTCCTTTCCTACAACACTTGAATTAACTTGCTCCACTTGAGAGCCGTTAGATTCATTAAATGTCACATCTACTGTAACCTCAACACTCTCGGAGGTTTTATTGAAGACACGGTAGGCATGCTCATTTGATTCATAACCAAGAAGAAAATCTTCATCAACTTTAGGTGCAAACTTAGAGATTTTGGGTTTCTTGTTAAGTATCAAACACTTGCACCCAAAAACTCTAAAGTAAGACACCTTAGGCTTGTTACCGGTTAGAAGCTCATATGAAGTTTTCTTCAACTTCTTGTGTAGGTAGAGGCGGTTGATGGCATGGCAAACGATGTTGATGGCATCACACCAAAAGATGCCCATCATCTTGTACTCATCAAGCATTGTCCTTGCCATGTCAATGAGTGTACGGTTATTCCTCTCTACTACACCATTTTGTTGAGGGGTGTATGGAGTTGAAAACTCATGCTTGATACCCTCTTCATCAAGAAACTCCTCAACTAGAGTATTCTTGAATTCGGCCCCATTGTCGCTTCTCACTTTCTTGATGGGAAGACCGAACTCCTTTTGAGTTCTTCTAACAAATATCTTCACCTTCTCTTGAACTTGGCACTTGTCATGCAAGAAAAATACTCAAGTGAAATGGGAATAGTCATCAACAATAACAAGACCATATTTGTTACCCCCGATACTTAGGTAGGCGACTGGTCCAAAGAGATCCATATGTATTAGCTCCAATGGTTGCTTGGTGGTCATGATGCTCTTTGGTGGGTGAGGTGCTCCAACTTGCTTTCCGGCTTGACAAGCGTTACAAATCCTATCTTTCTCAAAGTGAACATTTGTTAGTCCAAGAATGTGTTCATCTTTTAGAAGTTTGGCCAAGTTCCTCATCCCAACATGGGCTAGTCGGTGATGCCAAAGCCAACCCATGCTAGATTTTGCCACTAAACAAGTCTCAAGCTTAGCTTTACTTTTGTTGAAATCAACTAAGTAAAGCTTGTTCTTTAATTGACCCATAAAGACAATAGAGGAATCCTCCCTTCTAAGCACTTCCACACCCTTATCCAAAAAGAGACAATTGTAGCCCATATCACACAATTGAGAAATGGACAACAAATTGTAACTCAACGAAACAACATGTAATACATTTATAATTGAATGCTCAACGGTTATAGCAACTTTACCGACACCAATCACATCCCCCTTTGAATTTTCTCCAAAGACAATATTTTCATTTGAGTGCATCATCGGGGAATATGATGAGAACATACTATTTTCTCTGGTCATATGATTTGTACATCCACTATCAAGCACCCAACTTGATCCACCGGAGGAGTATACCTGCAAAACAAGTTTAGTTGCTAGATTTAGGTCCCCAATTTGACTTGGGGCCTTGCATGTTAGTCACAAGAATCTTAAGAACCCAAATAGAAGTATTCCTATATATGTTAGTTTTCTTTCCAACATATTTTGCAACCAATTTCCCACTGCTGTTGTTCCTCAAAACAAAGCATGATGTCAAGCTTTGTCGAGGTGCATAAATATTTGGATGATAGGCATACTTATTCTTGGTGGCCCACACTGGTTCCTTAGGCTTCTGGAAAACCTATTTCTCCTGGTACACTTTCTTCTTGGGCTTAATTTGATCAGGAACAGAATTGGCAGCCTTCCTATTTTTGTGGGGCGCGGCACTGCCGCCCTTCACTACGGCACTGCTGCTGTGCGACACTGCTGCTCGGGGACGCTGCACTGCCATGGTCTATGCAGGCTGATCTGTACCAATTTTGCCCTTCCTCTCAAACTGCACACACTCATAGCCATTCACTATCCTTCTTCCATTTGTCTTGGCTCCTTTTGTGTGTCCAAGCCCATGCTTGATTGAGGGATGCCTTCCTTGCTTGAATTGTGGCCCTTTTGATTCATCAACCTTCTTGTCATTGGATTGGGTCACACTTATCCACCCTTTTCGAATGACTTCATTGAGCCTAGCAATCTCCTTTCTCATAGCTTCCATGTTTGCAAGGTTAGTGGAATAGGCATTCAAATCAAGATTAAAACATTTTTCACAACCTTGACTAGTGGAGGGAGTAGAGGTTTCCTTTGCCTTAGTGAGATGTGAGTTGCTATCCCAAAGAATGCTATATTGCATCTCAAGTTCTTTGTGCTTTTCGTCTAAGTCACAATACTTTTTCTTGAGAGCTTTATTTGCTTTCTTTGTGATAGCATGATCCTCTTGCTCTTTGGCCAAAGCCTTGCGCAAGGATTCTATCTCACTTCTCTCTAATGCAAGAGCTTCTTTGCTTGCAATGTAGAGATTCTCTTATTGGATAAGAGTCTCTTCTCTAGATTCTAGCTCAGCTTGGACACTCTCTAGATACTCCATTACCTTAGTGATGAATAATTTGGTCTTTCCATCCAAATTTTTAGTTATCATGTTTATTTCTTCACCACTATATTCATCGTCACTAGAGCTATCACTAATATCACTACTAGATATATCACTAGGAGGTGGAGGAGATTTGGCCTTCGATTTGGATTTTACCTTCTCACCCTTTGCCACGAGACAAATGTGAGGGGAGTAGTATTCATCATCGGACATGTCGTTGAAGAGCCTTGGTGTAGGGGATGACTTGTGAATAGCAATAGTTGCAACCTTCTCATCCTCTTCACTTGTGCTTTCTTTAATTGAGTCCCATTCATGCCCAATGTGAGCCTCTCCCATGTACTTCTTGCTCTTTCTACGGTCGGCCTTCTCCTCTTTCTTGTCCTTCTTGTATTTGTTGTCCTTGATCTCATATGGACACTTGGCAATGAAGTGATCGGTGCTTCCACAATTGTAGCATGTCCTCTTTTTCTTGTTTGGGAAGCTTCTCTTCACTACCTTGTAGCCTTGCTTCTTTAGCCCCTTGTGATACCTCTTCATAAAGAGAGCAACATCATCAACTTTCTCATATTGATCATCATCATTTTCACTTGAAGATGATGTGGTCTCTACTCTTTCTTGAACTTGCTTGCTTGCTTTGGGCTTGCTAGTTGAAGCTTGTTGGTTGATCTTGGACTTGCTTGTAGAGCCTTGCTTGCTTGATTTGTTGGCTTTGAGAGCTACATCTTTGATCTTGATGCCCTCTAACTTTGCTTGTAATTCTCCAAGTTTCTTCCTCTTATTTGCTTCTTCTCTTTGCATGTCAAATGTCAAGATCCTCCCAAGTACATCATTTGGTGTGAAGTACTCAAACTTCTTTTTGTCTCTAATTAGAGTGACTACGGTCTCATTTCTAGGTGAATAAGCTTCCAACATAATCTTGACAACTTTATGATCATCTAGCTCATCACAACCACAGCCTCTAATCTTGCCCACCATTGTCATCAACCTATTAAATATCTCTTGTGGCCCTTCTCCATCTAAGATAACAAATCGGTTGAGCTTGGACATCAACAAATCAATTCTTGCCTTTCTCACTTTGTCAACCCCTTCATGTGCAAGATGCAAAGTATCCCAAATTTGCTTGGCAACATCCACACCAATCACTCTATTGTACTCATCACCATCCAAGGCACTAAGTAGCACACTAGTAACTTGACCGTTGAGGTTGATGATTCTCATTTCTTCCATGGTTGGATTCTTGGGGTCAACCGGTGGCTCAAATCCATTGCAAACAACCCCCAAATTCCAGGATGAAGACCTATAAGATAGGCTCTCATCAAGTGCTTCCACTTGGCAAAGTTAGTCCCATCGAAATGAGGTAACTTGCCCACGGGCACATTGATGAAAGACTTGCGATCATGGTTAGTCATAGACATAGAAGAATAGTTAAAGGATACGGCGGCATATTTATTGTCGTCATTCTTGTTGCCCTTTCCTTTCTTGTCCTTCTTGCTATGCACTTGGTAGGACTCATCATCATCACCATCTTCGGAGCTGCTAGATAGCTCACTTGAAGATGCATTCGAGACTTTTGCTTCTTGTTCCTTCTTCTTTCTTGCTTCTCTTCTTTTTCTTCTAGCTTCTCTATTGAGTCTTCTTTCTTCTTTTCTTGCTTTCTTCTCTTCTAACCATTGATGCTCCTTCTTCTTCTTCTCTCTTGCTTCTCTTTTCTCTTTTCTAGCTGCCCTTCTTCTTCTTTCTTCTTCATTTTGAGCTTTTTTGGCATCGGTTGCCTCTAGCTGCGGGAGCATGGAGTTGCTCGCTGTAGAGGCGCTAAGCTCACTACTGTCGGTGTCATGCAGCCCAACGTCCTCCGGATCGACATTGATGGGCTTCACAACACCGGATCCTCCCCCGGGCTCCATGCCTCACGCGGTGAAGCGCACACGAGGTAACCTACTCCGATACCACTTGTAGGATCTCTTGTTGGCATAGAGGGGGGTGAATTGGCCTATCAAAACAATCACTCAAACTTTTATCAAATTCATCCTGCGGCACTGCCGCTCTGGAGGGCGGCACTACAGGATTGCGGCACTGCCGGACTAGAACAGTAGCACTACCGCACCTGCAGACAACTTGGAGTCACAGTTTAAAATCCATGAACGAAAACTTAGATCGGAGAAATTTTCTAGTTTAATGTAGGTATGACAATCACAGATCAAGAGCTAGAAGTGGTAGAAACACCACACACAAGTAGATCGACTAAAAACCCTAGAAATTACCTCAACCACAATATGTCACGCAAGTAATATAAATAGAGCACAAGTGACACAATGATTTATCTCGTGGTTCAGCTCGCCCCCAAGGCTTGCCTACCTCCACGTTGTTGAGGTTAGCCACTAAGGCTTGGAGCTTTCTAGCCCTTCCTCGTTCTCAAGTCAAGAGACTTAACTCTTGAGATGAGGGGTGAGTTTACTAGCTTCAAGAGATGGTTACAAATCTCCCGGAGCTGCCACACAAGTTGGCAAGCTCCACGGGCGACGCTCTAGCCGGCTAGGAACCAAGCTCCAAGAGTAACATACATTTGCACTTTCACATCCAAATAAAACATCTACAACATACGTCAAAAGACATGAAATACTTGAAACATGCATTTGAAACACTTGCAAAAGCACCTGTAAACACTTGAAAAGTCATTGCAAAACATATACAACATCTAAAAAAAACACTTACAACATATATGTGAAACATATAAAACATCCAGATAAAACACTTATAAAGATACATATGAAAAACAGATGAAACATTTGGAACATACATTTGCAATGAACGTGTATAGCTATTGCAATATGTTCAACATCACAATCTACTTTTGCAACATCTATATAAAACACTTGCAACATACCTCTAAAACATCTGAAACATTTAAAGCATACGCTTGCAATACGCGCTTTCAGCGCAATATCACCTTGCTGCTTAGACGAATGGAGGCTCGTCGTTGCGAATCTCGACGCCAGTGCGGAGATTAGTAGCAGTGCATGGAGCTCGCCAGTGCGGCAGTGGCGCGGGCGACTCGTCGGCGGGGCGGCGTCACACGAAGTTCCTCCCCTCGCCTGCTTACTGGAGCATCCGTCGTGGAGGTTCGCCAACTCGGTGGAGGCGGCTGCAGCAATCAAGCAGCACGGTCGAGGCGACCCGACGAGCGGGCAGTGCTATCGCACGGCGAGCGGGCAGCGCGGTGCAGGCGAGCAGCGCGGTGGAGAAGAAGCACTGTAGAGAGATTATTTTTTCATAACAGGCGTGGACGGGAGCGAGCGGACACGCGGTAGCAAAAGTGGGGGACGAAGCCGTGTCCGTCCCTCCGGTCGCCCTCACGAGAGCATTAGCGTAATTAGATCTGCATCAGACTGGAGTCTTTACAGAGACCCATGAGGTCAGGATAACAAAGTATACAAAAGTAACTTACGGTGGAATTTCTCTTTTTTTCTGCTAAAAAAAGTATGGTAGAATTTGTGCAAACTCAACATAGAAATGGACATTATTGTTGAGAATTATTATTTAGTGGTCGATTAAAGATTAATCCAAAAGATGTCTTTTCATCCCTCTCTCTTTCACATTTGTAACCGTCCACATTGACCTGTATATATATATACACACTGTTCATTAGGAATATAACGTAGAATCATTTGCTTCAATCGATCTCTCTGTTCTCTGCTTTCTAACAAGTGAGAAGAAGGCCGAAGAACTGGTTCACTGGAGAAGGACTTCATCGAAGAAATTTTCCGGGAAGGAAGAAAGAAGTCTTCACCATCGTGATCAAGAACAGAGGCAGGCTTCGTTGAGATTCACCGACTGGGAGAAGTGGCAGCCTTCCCCATCAACGATTGGTTCAGGCAGTTCGCCGTCAGAGAAACCACCGCTGGAGACAAGTTTACCGGCACTGTTGCTGTAACGGGAGGACTAGGAATCGGCCAAAACTGCAAGAAGAACGACGATATCACGAAGATAAAGCGAGTCTGAGAAGGAAACATGGGATCAAGGTAACTACCGCGATTCGTACCTTCCCGATCGTCGATTCTATTCTTCTCGCTCCTGTCCAGATCATCGTCATGGGTTCCTTCTCCATCTCCACGCTGCTATGCATCTTGCTGCGCACCGTAATGATGCTGAGCTTGGGCGTCCTCGCCACGCCCAGCATCTACGCGTGTTGGTGGTGGCTTCATGGCTTGACCGACGACGGTGGCCGGAGAACGCCGTGGCCCCGTGTGGCTTCCGCTCCAAAGCCTGGCGGCCTTTGCACCGTGGCCCCGCGCCTGAGATGGCCTCCCGTGCGGCCTTGTGGCCGCGGCCAGGCGGCCTCCGCGCCTCGGCCCTGCGCGGCCTTGTGCCCGTGGCCAGGGCGCCAGGCGGCCTCCGCGCGGCCTTGTGGCCGCGGCCGGCAACCTCCGCGCCCCGCGGCCGGTTCCTTGCGTCTGCGCTTGCAGCGGCAACGACTACTTCGAGCTTGCTAGCCGCTGGCTCACTGGAGAAGGACTACGTCGGACGCGTCTGCGCTTGCAGCGGCAGGCGCCCCGCGCACGCGCTCGCGGCAACGCAACCCGCGGCTGGGCACAAACGAGGCCCCGCGCCCGTGGCTGGCCGGCTGGCTCCCGGCAGCGGCTGTCTTGTGACCGCCGGCGGCCGGCTTCCCATGCCCCCGAGCGGCCCTTGCGACGGTCGTCCGTTCCCACCGTGGGGGAGGATAAGGCCAATGCCTTCTTCTTTTTTTCATAAAAAGCCTTATCATTTTATTCAAATACATAGTATGTCTTTGTTGATCAATTATGTGCACGTTTTTATTTTTATGTTTTGACATAAATTTTACGGCAATATATTGCATTTATACTTCATAAATGCTAGTTTTAGACCTCATGTCTAAATAAATTATGATGCAAATTATATATCTAGTGTAAATAGATATTTCGATACCTATGGGTCATCAAAATTTTGCATCATGATTACTACTATTGCAGATAAATTTACTATGGTAATGTTTAGATATGTTTTTCGTGTCTATGGTTTTCTGTTTTAGTCATGGACTTTAACAGTAATGGTATGGTAGAGTTTTACTCCTATACATTATTTTAGACCAGAAAATTGTGGATATCTAAACATACATAGTTTGTCGATTTTATTGTTTAGCAATTAATTTAGGTTGCAACAAAATCAGATCCTCTTAATTAATTGATAGTTAATTAAGGATGGATGAATTTAGATTCATATTGGCCTAATCTGAAAAAAGCAAAATGGCAGCCAAACCATTTTTGCAAGTGAGGCTAGCATAGGAAATGGACTTTTGCTTTGATCCTACGGGATTTTGCATAGTAATGCCACTAGCCAACTATAGCACTATATGTTTAGCAAGTTTCCTGTTTTGATAGTATTAGTACAGTAGAGTGTTTATTCATGTACTTTGTTGACCTTGTTAATTTGGTAATTTTCATAAATTGCATTTAACATAGGTGAATTCTCTTAATTAAGAGTTGCTTAATTAATGATGGATTATGTAAAATTGTTACATTCATATCTTTAATACATTTGGGATCCTAACACAAGTGATGGAGTCCTAGGCATTGGCTACGCTTAATTTATCTTGAATTATTTGGCCCAGAGTCCGTGCCTATGGCAGTGAAGTATTCACCCATCATTGAGAGGTCTGCATCATGTTTCTTTAAACTTGATGATTACCTACATCGTGTTCTCCTAAATAAGTGTTTTGAAAATATGAGAATGGTACACCTTTATGGTGACTACCATCATTCATTATTAAAGGCTACACACAGGTAGTAGAGTCTTTGGTATTGGCTGCGGTATATTCATACAAATATATCAGCCTAGAGATCGTGCCTATAGCAGCAATTTATTAGCCTACTATTGAGAGATCTACTCAATGTTTCAGACATAGAGATTATCCATAATGTGTGTGCCAACATTAATAATGATCATTTGTGAGGTCTACATATTTTGTGATTATCTCTAGTTGTTGTGAGGTTTACAGTTTTATCACTACCTCCAACTATCCAAAACAAAGTGACAAGATATGGGACCCCCTAAATTTTGCATTGGAGATTACAACATCACCATAGTGACTTTCAATGGTCTGTGACATATTGAGGATACTGACTTCAGAGGAGTTTGACGATCTCGCTTTAGATGGCTATCGGGGACCAAAACTAGGGTATCCGAAGAGGAGGAGCTAATAACCATCAACATTGATACATCCGAGTAGTCAAGAGCGCGACTACAGCTCCAACCGACCCCCAGGTGCGCAAGCTCCGCCTCGCACGACCTCTGGGGCAGGACTCCGCCTCGCCTGACCTTTGGGTCTACGCTCCGCCCCGCCCGACCCTTGGGTCTATGCTCCGCCTCGTCCGACCTCTAGGGGAGGACTCTGTCTCGCCCGACCCCGAGGCCGCAGGCTCCGCTTCGCCCGACCCTTGGGTCTACACTCCGCCTCGCCTGACCCTTGGGTCTACGCTCTGTCTCACCAGGCCTCTGGGGGAGGACTCTGCCTTGCCCAACCTCGAGGCCAAGGGCTCCGCCCCGCCCGACCCTTGGGTTTGTGCTCCGCCTCGTCTGGCCTCTGGGGGAGGACTCCGCCTCGCCTGACCCCGAGGCCACGGGCTCCGCCCCACCCGACCCTTGGTCTGCACTCCACCTCGCCCGACCCTTGGGTCTACGCTCCGCCTCGCCCGACCCTTGGGTCTGTCCTCCGCCTCGCCCGACCCATGTGTCTGCGCTCCGCCTCGCCCGGCCTCTAGAGCGGGCTCCACCTCGCCTGACCCCAAGGCCACGGCCTCCGTCTCGCCCGACCCTTGGATCTGCGCTCCGCCTCACCCGACCCTTGGGTCTGCACTCCGCCTCGCTTGGCCTCTTGGAGAGGGCTACACCTTGCCCGACCCTGAGGATGTGGGCTCTGCCTCGCCCGACCCTTGGGTCTGCGCTTCGCCTCACCCAACCTCGAGGTCACGGGCTCTGCCTCGCCCGACCCTTGGGTCTGTGCTCCGTGTCGCCCGAGCCTTGGGTCTGTGCTTCAACTCGCCCGGCCTCTGGGGGAGGACTCCGCCTTTCCCTGGGGCCGCGAGATCCGTCTCGCCCGACGAAAACCCATACCGCCGCCAACCACTCTAGGTCCAAGCGAATGGGCCTGGGTCAAAGCTCTAACGCCAGGGAGGTGACCGGCACGCCCTGATATAACCTGTGGCCGTGACGGGCCATACCTGGGGATTCATATCAGGAATAGCGTCGGGCGTATCGGTGCTATTCTGCCTAACCCTCGTACACTGACAGGCATGTTAGTTCACCACGACGTCTGCTAGGATGGAGTGAAACACCACGACTAGGAGACGATGTCTACGCATGGTGCCAGTGATGGACAGGGCCACGACGTAGAGCTGTTCCTGTTGACATCTACAGGGTCAGTGGGACCTACGTGAAGGGAAAGAAGAACCCGGTGATCCTGGAGAACTTCTTCTCCTTCTCGTTCTCCTCTTTTCCCTTGACTGTAACCCGTGCTTTCCCTTGGACTATAAAAGAGAAAGCAGGGCATCCCATGAGGGAGGATCGATCGCATCGAAACACATCACACCAATTTGGACTCGAACCCCGAACCGATTAGAACACACAAGCACACAGCCGAGAGGTGACCAAGCCCTCGGCACCCATTCGCTCTTCTCACCAGAGACTTGGGAACTGTCCCTCTCTCGACCATTTATAACCCCTACTACGAACTTTCAGTGCTAGTAATATGCGCAGCAGCAACGAACTAGATGTAGGGACATTCTACCCGAACCAGTATAAACCCCGTGTCCTCTTAGCACACCATCCAAGCCAGACACGCAATATTAGAAATTTACTTGTTGGTGGCAACTCGAAACACCGACAATGGCATCACTATCCTACATGGACAATGGACATTAACATTAGTTTTATACTATGGAGTAATAGAACAATTTAATGAACCTCAATTAGGGGTTGTTTGTTATAGATCAAAGGAAATTGTGCCTTACTGTAGTTAAGGTACTACATTCATAAAGATCATCGATAAGATTATCTTGTGGAAAGAAATGCACATTCTTTGTGGCTGACTCTTTAGGAGTTTTATGAACAATAAATAAACTCATGTAGCATGAGGCTAATCATGAGTGGGATCATGTCTCTAGTTTTTCAAACTATTGAAGACTGATCATATTGTCTGTACAATTTGCTTCCACTAGTAAAAGCAAAAGACCTAATGTGCAATATGAGTGATGGCAATGTGAACCCAAGAATGACAAAGAGTAATGTCATATATGTGGTTGTGTTTAGCATCGCGCTAAACAATGTGAATCCAGGTTTGTAATTGATCTATATCAAAGCGTTTATACAGGATGACATAGGAGATACCTAGAAGGTTGGTTGTTATGCTGGATCTTATGGGATCACATAACAACACTTCTCCTTTTCTCGTAAAGAGAGCATCACATAGATGGACAACATGATCATCGAATATGCTTCAAATGATTTGTTTTGAGATTTGGGATAATCTCATGGTCCATTGATAATATGTGATAATGTCCATCGAAGATGTTGTGATACTTGTGTTCTCAATGCATAACTATTGTGGGTATCATATTGATGTATTTGATACTCAACAATATTTATGATTTTCTATATATTAGATAAGAACTTCATTAAATTCTTCTCATATATAGACTGTATGGGAATCATTTCAATGTGGAATGGTATGTACCTAGTGGATATTTATACCACAAACTCTATATTAGAGAAGCAAAATGTTTCTGGTTCTTATGACAAGAAGAGGGGATAATTTTGGCCATTGCTAATGCGATGCAATGATAATTTGGCCTATGTTGCCACCATCATTCTTCCTATAGATACTGAGTTAGCAATTGAGGATATTTAACTATGTCTTAATTACACTCGTATCTTACCAAATTATAGAGATATCCAAATGTGTTTTCATATGGAAACACAAAAAGACAACATTGTATATGGCAAATAAGTAATAAGATAAGTCTCATTTTGGTTGTATTATGCATGCATACAACCATCCTCGTACAACATATTGCGTATAAGATAAATTTTCACACTGTTGATGTATTCCGGATTTGGAATGAACAACTTGGCCATCATATGGGATGAGGTGAAAATTATTGGCAATTCTTTTGGTCATGATTTTCCCAAAGTGTGGATATGATAAGTGCCACAGGGAAATAGATTTTAAGACCCTCTTATATTAAAATCAGATTGAATGTCTTGGATTCCTTGATCATATTCAAGAGAATATATGTGGGTCCGATATAAATATTGTATGGACAGTTCAAGCATTTCATGGTTGTAAAGATACATCTATAAGATGATCTATAGTGTGTGAAGTATCCACACTCGGCCATGCATTTGGTAAATAATGGCTCATGTTGTGAGCTCAGTATCCTGAACACTACTAAACTTTTGTACATACAATGATGATTGTTTGGTATAACAAGAATTTAGTTACATATCCAAAAGGATAAACAGAATCTATGAAGTATGACAAGGTCATATCAGGACCATTATTAGTGAATTGCTATTTGCCAACTTCGTGTTGGGGTCAGGTAGATTTACACACTCCTGACTTGAGATTAACTACATATCCCCTATATGCATTTAGTACATGGGAATCCAAGAATATTTCCTATTTGCGTAAGATTGAGTATGTTGTATATGTACCAATCTCACCACCACAGCATACATTGATGGGTACACACAGGAAACTAGGGATCGATGTGAGATTTCAATCTCCGTCGATTGTTAAGTATTTAGATCTCTTATGGAGGATCTATTTACGACCCGCGTGCTAGTTTTATTTTGATAATGAGCATTTCTAGGTATTAGGGAGAGATTTGATGTACCATACATAATGTTAGGAAATTATTTGGAATGCATAAGGCATTCCAAGCTCAGGATCATGTACTAAATGTTGAGTTCAGAATTATTGATTTGCATAATATTGCAGCTAAACTGCCAAATGCATTTACTAATTACTAAGGTGTCTATTAAACTTGTTATTCCGTTGCAAGTATGTGCCAGAAAGAGTGGTAGTACTAAGTAAACCCACTCAACTCCCTATTGTAAATAAGAAGGCGAGAAATATGGCCATAAAGCAGGATTATTCATGCTAGCAATAGAAGGTTTCCTTCTAAAGAAGTAAATACAGGTCAACCTATGGTTGGCGACGTCTTGTGGGTAAATATTAGTTATTACCTAGTGGATGGATGTCATCCACAAACCTAACTCAGAGGTGCAACTAAATGTTGATGCTAGGATATCGGAAAGCCCTTACTCATGTTTCGGGAAGTCACGATGAGTCATTCAGGGTACTTTGAGTTTTGATAATGGAGAATTATATCATAGAAAGGCTACATGTGTCAGCACGTACTTCTCTGAAAAAATTGTATACAACATTCCAAGTCATCCAGTCAATAAGACCATGGCAGAGTGCTTTGCTCACTCTTACTAGAACTTGTTGAGTGATGTAATACATGTAGAGATAGTCTTGCTCACCAGACAAAATGTGTTTTCGGCTATGATGCCAACACCTCATAGTACCTTTACTAGGGGTACAAAAGTGTTTTCATCATAGAAGGGATTGAGAACAATGTGGTAGTGAGATCCAAGCAAGACTAGTAGCACAAGGGGTTTTGCGCAAAGCTGTAGGGTCAAGATGGCTGACTAGAGGGGGTGAATAGTCCTTTCTAAAATTAAACGTGTTGGCTAACCAAGATAAAAGCGGATTAAAACTATCAGTCCAGCCAAGACTACACCCCTCTATCTAAGTTCACAAACACCTTATAAAGATCCTAATTAGACAACAAAGGTGTCGGGCTAGCTAGAGCTCACCTAATCAATTCTAGCTTGCAAGGTCACACAAACCTATGCAACTAGTACTTCAAGCAACCAGGGGAGCTCCTACACAATCTAGTAAGCAAAAGCACAAAGCTCCTAAGCTCACTAGCAATGCTAAAAAACAAGGCAACTAATACCAAATTAGAGAGCGTAAATTCCTTCGCTATACAAACTAAGTAATGTAACTAACAAGGTTACTAAAACCAAATTAGTTACACAAGGGAGCTACTTCTATGCTACACAAGCTAACTAACTACAAGAGCAACTACACAAGCACAATATATATGAAAGTAAATATAAGCTTGTGTGACGGGAATGTAGACCAACGGGATGACAAGGTTGACATGATGATTTTTATCCCGAGGTTCATGTGCTTACCAACACACTAATCCCTGTTGAGACAAGCTCCAAGGTTGCCACCGGTCATCTTGCTAGTGGTGACCCGCAAGTCACACTCTCTCACATCGAGTGCTTGCCACAAGCTCTAGCACTTGACACAGTTGAACTACTTTTCGCCCTTCGTGTCTCGCTCAACTAGAGTTGCTCATCGTGATCCCCGTGGGGTGAGCACAATAACCCTCACAAGCACTTCTCCGGAGCACCGCACAATTTCCTTGCTTTGACGAAGCCACAAGCCACCATGCCGTCTAGGAGGTGGTAACCTCCAAGAGTAACAAGCACCACCGGCTTGCAACTCGAACACCTAGTTCCACTCGATGCAATCTCGCAATGCAACGCACTAGAAATCGCTCACTCACACAATCGGATGATCACTATCAAGCATATGTGAGTTAGAGGGCTCCCAAGCACACCTACACAAGACACCAAGGCTCAAGGGTGCTCAACAACCAGTGCAAGCCTGAGCTCCACCTCTATTTATAGCCCCCAAGCCAAATAGAGCCGCTAGAGCAAAGTTGCTGGTTTCTACAATGGCACCAGACACGGCGGTGCCTGCCACCAGACACTACGGTGCCCCTCCCAATGGTCAAATTCCAATGGGTTGAAACTAGCCGTTGGTCACCGGACAGGGTGGTTGTGGCACCGCCCTAGGGGTGGCGGTGAGCACCCGTCCAGCCTCGCAAAAACCCTACTCTCTGTAATTTTAGGGCGTTGCACCGCTGTCCCTATGGCGGTGACTAGGGCAGTGCCTCCTCAGCCCAAACTCTGAACTCGTCAACCTTAGTTAAAAAGTGGTGGTGGCACAGGACAACACCTAGCAGTGCACTGCCCCTGGCACGGTGGTGCACACCGGTTGCGGCGGTGACCAAGTCACCCACGCCCGCGCGAGACAGCCGACTAGCTCATCACCGAACACAAGGGGGGCGGTGCCACTGCCAAGGTAGGGCGGTGCCACCCTCTACACTACTGTTCTTGGCCACGGCCAAATGGTCACCAGCACTAGGGTGGTGGTAAACTGGACAGATAGGGGCAGTGCCCCTAGGGCAGCCCGTCGAGCTCGGTTTCGCCTCCTTTCTTCACCTTTTGACTTCTTGTTTGCAAATGTGCTAAAACCACTAAGTGTTACACCACCTTGTGCACGTGTGTTAGCTTTTCACAAACATTTCCCAAAGGATTAGTCACTCAATTCATCACACCACTCGATCCTAACACGTATGCAAAGTTAGATCGCTCAAGTGGCACTAGATGACCAATATGCAAACAAGTTTGCTCCACTTGATAGTACGACCATCTGTCCTAAACCCGGTCATAAACTTTTCTACACACCTATGACCGGTGAAATGAAATGCCCTAGGTTATACCTTTGCCTTGCGCATTCCATTCCATCTCCTCTGGTGTTGATGCAACACATGTACCAACTAAACACAAATGATATGATCCACTTCATATCATCAGGTGACCGTATTGGTTCATTGATCTTGACTTCACTTGCTTTACACCGTTGCCTTCGTCCATCGACGCCAAGTCTTGCTCAAGCTTCACCGCCATGCGGTCCATCGCTCCAAAGCCTCCAACTTACCCTTCACGCTTGCAACCAGTCCATCAAGCCAAGTCTTATCTTGATCTTCTCCACCTTAGTCACATGGCTTCATGTCATGTCTCATATGCAATGAGCTCCATCATCACATGTGTGAGCTTTGCAACATATCCTAGCCATTTCACCTCCATGGCATGAGTTGCTCATACAAGTGTTCATGTAGACTAATTACCTGTGTATCTCACATTAAACACAATTAGTCCACCTAGATTGTCACTCAATTATCAAAACCAAATATGGACCTTTCAATCTCCCCCTTTTTGGTAATTGATGACAACTCTACAAAGATATAGAAATTAAGCACTTTTAGATTCATGTTGCTTGCCCAAGCAATTTTACCATGTGTAAATGATTTTGGACAAGTACCACAAACCCAAATTAGTAGTATTAGCTCCCCCTACATATGTGCTAGAGTGTTTGGTTTGAAGATCGCACATATGCATAGATTGAAATTGTGGGAGAGTAATTACTACCAATGATGCTAAGGTGTAAAGAATTAACCTTTGATGCGTGATACCAATTGGAGTTGCACTTTTAACACCATCCTTAGCACCATGAGTAGCTAGACAAAAAAATACTAGAAACCTCGTGAAATCAACATTATAAGCAAGGTTCTAGTACCACGTGGAGAAATACAAGTCTAGCTACCATCCTATGCATGCTAGTTATCAAGTCATCATTCAAGTCCTACAACTAGCATACACCACACAAGCATGCATATCAAATTTCAAACTTATGCAATGCAAGCAAGCACATGACTATGCACATATCAAATGTAATCAATCAAAAGTTCATGAGCTTGCTCCCCCTACTTGTGTGCTTCTCTTCGTCCAAGAATTTGATCCTTCTCAATTCCTCAATGTTACTCCCTCTTTGTCCATTGTCCATGTCCAAATCCCCAATTGTCATATCTTTGTCTCAATCTCTCCCCCTTTGTCATCAATTTCCATAAAAGGTATGCCTCTTTTGATACAAAGGGTTGGGGTGGATGGTTGACACTTGAATCTTCATTTTTGATGGACACCACCATACATGTTGGAATGACACCACTTGTAGGATATTTTACCTTGTGTCGGTGTTTCGAGTAAACACCAATGAGTAAATTTGTATTATTGCGTGTTCGGCCCGGATGGTGTGCTAAAAGACACAAGGTTTATACTGGTTCGGGTAGAATGTCCCTACGTCCAGTTTTCGGCTGCTACTCGTGTTATTAGCACTAAAAGGTTCATAGTAGGGGGTATAAACGGGCGAGAGAGGGACATGTCCCAAGTCTCTGATGGAAAGGATGGAAGGCCGCTGAGAGCTTGGTTGCTTCTCAGCTATGTGTTATGAGGTGCGTGTGTGTTTAATCGATCTGTCCCCTTAGTGGGGTGCCCTACCTCCCCTTTTATAGATAAAGGGGGAGTAGGGATTACAAAATGGGAGAAAGAAGAAGAACCAGAGGCCAAGAAGGTCCTTCAAAGAGGCTAGGTCTCCTTTTTCCTCTGAGCGAGTCCCGCTGACACGGCAGACAGTGCCAGGGACAGCACATTCACTGATCCTGATAGGGCGTGCTCTAGCTTCGTTTAGCAAGTGGTCACATCTCGCCCCACCCCGGTAGGCGGCATGATGCATCAGGGTGCCGAGCCGTGACCCTACGGAGAGCAGACGACGTAGAGGCCCCACGTTCGCTACTGCAGATGATATGAGTTTCCTTATGGACCATAGTGGTTGTCATATGTTTCCGTCAGAATTCGTGTCCGAGGGCAAATGCCGGCGCCCATAACACTGTAGAATAAATGTCAGCGCCCGCAACACTATTTGGGCTCTGACATGCCAGGAAGCGCCCATATCCTGATGGTACTTTCCTACAGGCGTGTAGGGTATGGTCCTCGGTATTGCGGTTGACTTGAGTGCCCTGCCTTATCTGCGTGCATAGTTATGAAGGAGCAGCACACAGACATTGGGCGAGGCGGAGTCTGCCCTCGGACGTTGGGTGAAGCGGAGTCTATCCTTAGAGGTCGGGTGAGGCGGAGCCTGCCCTCGGACATCGAGCGAGACGGAGCCTACCCCCGGATGTTGGGCGAGGCGGAGCCAGCCCTCAGGGGCCAGACGAGGCAAAGCCACCCCTCAGGGGTCGGATGAGGTAGAGTTGACCCTCGGTCATTGGGCAAGAGGTGTAGTCATGTTTTTGTCTATTCGGGACCATCAACGTTTGATGGTTATTAGCTCCTCCTCTTTGGATACCCCAGTATTCGGTCCCCGACAGTAGCCCCCAAGTGCCAGGGTGATTCATATAGAATCGCCTAGGGGATGATTTGACCTGCCTGAGGGTGCGCGCAAGTGAACCTGACAGGTGTAGGCCCCGAGCCCCTAGGTGATTCGAATAGAATCACCTAGGGGTTGATTCGACTTGCCAGAGGGTGTAGCCCCCGACCCCCTGGATGATTCAGATAGAACCGCCTAGGGGTGATTCGACTAGCCAGAGGGTGCATGCGAGCGCACTCGTCGAATGTAGCCCCCGAGCCCCTAGGTGATTTAGATAGAATCGCCCGAGGGTTGATTCGACTTGCTAGATGGTGCGCGCGAGTGCACCCATCGGGTGTAGCCCCCGAGCCCTCGGGTGATTCGGATAGAATCGCCTAGGGGGTGATTCGGACCCTTCGTGGGTATGGCTATGAGGTTCGGTGGTTATTTAGCCAGATAGGTCAATTTGGATCCTGGTATCCTATCCGTGGGGATCCGTCTAGGGTCAGCCTGGCTGAGACTCGACTGTGGGCCGAGACTCCCGTGAAACTTGTGCATCTGAGTTTTGGCCAATCACGGGCTCATCCTTTGTCGTAAGGGTGCCTTGAGCTCCTGGGCCCAGCCGGGCCTAGAGGAACGCTTTTTGATCTATATCTTTTTGCTAGTGAAGAGTCCTGGTCTGCCCGAGGAAGTGAAACAAACGGCGCATCTTTGGAGGGAAAGGATAGGGATTGCGGGCGCGTATCCCGCGTGGTGACGTGGTGGTGAATCATGGCAGGAGCGGAGATCTAGGCGGACGATTGCCTTCCTCGCATCCATCGCCCCTATGAAACCAAAAGGTTCGCCAATAGGGTTTCGTACATTGCCTCCTTGGCTTTGCATCTACAACCTCCGCTGCCAATCGCCTAAGCCTCCCGCATCCACATCTCAGCCGTCGTTAAGTTCGCATCCATCCACCCCAATCATTTAATGGAGTTGTGGTGTAGATCCGATGTCACCCTCCAGCGCCTGGAGGGCCTCGTTCGCTGCGGCCTTCTTTGCACGTGGACCGCCGCCGAGGAGTGGCGGCTGCCCAGTAATGAGGACGCATCGTCGTCGCCCGAAGGCTACATTGTGTCCTTCACTCACTTCCATGAGCGGGGATTCGCCACCCCCACCCACAAGTTCCTTCGGGGGTTGCTGCATTACTACAAGGTGGAGCTGCAGCACCTTACTCCCAATGGGATCTAGCACATTGCGGCGTTCGTCATCCTATGTGAGGGGTTCTTGGGGATTAGTCCCCACTTTGACCTATGGTAGTATTTCTTCGCCATCACCCTCCTGAAGAAGCGGGAGAATAGGCAAGAGCTAAACATGTCGTTGGGATTCGCCGGCATCCAGCTCCATAACAACCGGGTCAATGAGTACCCACCGATGCGTCTGTCAACCTCCAACAAGGGGTGGATTCGCATTGGTTCTACATTAGGAACGACGCAGCTGCTCCCTTGCTAGAGTTTACCGATGCTTGGGGGCTCGCTGCCTCCCTCATTGGGTCACCATGAGCGGCTCGAGGCCAATACTCGGACATCACTCGTCCAAACGGTCGGGAGGCTTCTGAGCATCCCGGCTATAGCCACGTGGGCTCATCTCCCGAGCGTCCCTCGCACTTTGGTATCCTTCCTAGGGTGATCTTGAAGCTCGAGGGAGCCGACCTTGAACCCTAGCCGATGCCCCTTCTAGAAGGCCCTCGGACCTACGTGCGGTGGGGTGGAACGATCCAATGAAGGATTAGGAGATAGGCAGATACCTACAAAGAAAACAGAATGGACACATGAGAGGGGAAAGAGGACAGCTTGTAACACAATGGCCGAGGCCGCTCCGTTAGTGCCTTGCTAATCTTTCATCTGCTACGTCTGCCCATCCTTGCCTCACTCGGGGGCCTTCTGCAGTGGTTTTCCTTCAGAAAGGTCAGCAGATGGTTAGTTCAGTCGATCTTATTGTGTAGCCAAGCTTTCGCTAGGGTCACTCGGGTTAAAGGAGACAATGACTGAAGCAAGTGAAGCAATAGGGTCAGGAGGAAATGACTTATCTTGGTTTTTGTTGTTCTAGAGGTAGGCTGGCAAAGGAGGTCGCCTCATCGAAGAGGTCCTGGACTCATGGAGGAAGTGGGGGGTGCCGAAGAAAGATAAGAAGAGGATCCAAGACCACCTCGCCGCCATCTGCATCCTGAAGGAGAGGGGCATGAAGGGCTCGGGGATCATCGGCGCCTACCACATGTGGAGAGTAGCGCCGCTGATGAGGCGCGCGCTTCCCCTGCACATGATGGCGCTCGGGTGGCGCTTAACGGGACGGCGCTCGCCGAGGGAGCGCTCTCCCCCTCTGAAGTGGCACAGCGCATCAAGGAGGCAATGGAGCCTTCGTGGGACGACGCCGGCGCCGTTCTTGATTATGTGTATCCGGTGCCGGGGCATCCCCTAATGCGGTCGGAATCAGGGTACATTGACTTCGTAAGTTCTCTTTCCCCGTGCCTCCTTTTTAATTGAACTCCTGAACTCTTGATGCTGATATTGAGATAGGGGGACCAGCCAAAGAGACTCATCTTTATGGATCACCCGGCCCTGCTACCGAAGGATCCGTCTATGATGGCGGCCAACCACGCCGAGGCCGAGCAGCAGAGGAAAGCGAGGATAAGAGGAAAAAGAAGCAGTAGAGAATATGTGCACAGGAGTGAGGGGATGAGACCGATAGTGATGATGATGATGATGATGATGAGGTAGCTGTCGATACTGAGCAGGATGACAAGGAGAGCAAGGATACACTGACAGGTATCCCCTTGTCCATGTAGGGACCCTTCCCGTTTCATGCGGGAGGGAGTGAGTCCGTGAGGATGGCGAAGGCGGGCCGAACCATTGGCCTATCCTCAGAACAAGTAGGGGCGAGCGGTTCTGCCGCCACGCCTGGGGTGCCAGCAGAGGGGGTCGACCCTGCTATCGCGCCTTAGGGACCAGAGGAGGCGGACGGATCTGTCGTCGCACCCCAAGAGCCAGCGGGGGTGGGCAGATCCGCCACCATGGATGAGGTGCCACAGGAGGGGAGTGGCTCCGCCGCTGTGCCCCCGGATGCTAGGGAGGTGAGCCCCTCGGCCCGAGAGCAGGGGGCGGGCACAAAATGGCCCCGTCCCGAGGAGGCAGAGCTAGGACCTAGGGTTCATCCCCAAAACGCCTCCACCGCCCAACAGCGCCGAAGTAAGTCACCAACTCCTCTGTTTTGCTCTGTTTTGTAGTGTGACTTATGCCTTTTAACTTTTGTAGAGTCTTTAGATAGGGCACCTCCTTGGCGCTGGTGGCCAAGAAGAGTGTCGCCCTTCGGCTGGTCAGGCATCACCCGTGGTGGCGCTTGTGCCCTCAGCGGGTCAAGCGGACGCTGGGGCTGAAGGAGCGCCCTCGGAGGTCGCCAAGCCACCAGCGTCGGAAGCGATTCTGCTGCCAAAGTCAGAGCGGGCGGAGCTGCCGCTCACGCTTGTGGCACCGTCTATGGTGGGTGCGGCCCCGCCAACACAAATAGAGGTGGCCACGATCGTGACAAGCTAGGTGTAGCCGGACGCAGTCGTGGTGGTGCCCGAGGATGCGACACGATCCGTGTCACTGGTGGCCCAGGTGATGGTGCCGTCCTGCGCAACATCATCATTCCTACTGGCTGAGTATTTACTTAATCTCCCTTCTTGCTTTCTTCATGTACTTTTGTGTTTTGACATTGATCTTCTTTTCAGTCTCTTATCGCTCGTAGCCGGAGAAATCTTGGTTCCACCGCGATCAGAAGGTGGAATGGGACCGCCTCGCTGAAGTGGCCTAGCTGCATGGAGATGTGAGCACCTAGCTTGCTGTCGCCCAACAGCGGGTGGCCGAGCTAACACCCCTGGCTGAGGAGGCAGCCAGGCTCCGACAGCGGGAGGCTAACACTACGTAAAAAACGATTTTTAGCAACGGGACGAATTTTTTTAGGGGCGGCTGGTGATGGAGCCGCCCCTACAGTGGCGTGCTCAGAAGCCTAGACACCAGCCGCCCCTACAAATGGAACAGCAGGGGCGGCTGGTGATACGAGCCACCCCTACAAATGAGTCTGATTTGTAGGGGCGGCTCACTCACCAGCCGCCCCCCGTGTTTCTATTTGTAGGGGCGGCTGAATCACCGACCGCCCCTACAAATACCGCTGTATATATATCAGCCAGAAAATTCTCTCACCTTCCTCCTCTCTCTCTCTCAGTCTCTCTCTTCTTTGCTCCCTCTCTCCCTCGACGCGGACAGGGCGGCGGCGGTGCCTGGCGCGAGCGGGCGTGGTGGCTGCGGCCGCCTTTCTCCACCTTCTCCTCCCCCCATCGCACCATTTCCTTACTCGGCTCCTCCCCTCTGTCCCGGATCTAAGCCGAGCTGCGCTCTCCGCGCGCCGGTCACCACCCACCGCCCAGGTCTTGTCGCCCCGCGTAGATCTGCTGCTGCTCTGAGGAAAATCATTGATTGCTTGAACCATACCCGGTAGATCCGGTATCTCCTCCTCCCCATCCCCTTCTCACGCGACGCAACTCAGGCGCCTCCCCATCGGAACCCTAATCCTCTCAGGCGCCCGGACTCGGATCCGTTTCTTCTCCTGCTGGTGGTAAGTGAACCTAGCTTCCTTGTTCCGGTTGATTCGATCTAGGAGCTCGAGTTGTTCTTGGGGGCATTTCTTTGCCGTGGCAGTGTAGTCAGATCCAAATATGTCTCCCTTTGGATTTGTTTGCTGCGGAGTGCGGAAGTGCGGAGAGTGATGCGCTGCTAGCTCTTAATCTCTCCATCGTACCTCTTTTAGCTTCTTCGCTTTCTGCCATGGGCGCTAGGCAAGATCGATCTAGCCAAGCTACCGATGCGGTTTGTTTTCCAGAAGTTTTGGGGGATTCAGCTCGAATTTAATGTCCCGAATTTATTTTTTAAGATCCATGACCCCAAGTGATGAGCAACTCGGCATGTTCTTGTTCTTGCCTGGTAGTAGCTCGCAGCCATACCAATTGTTTTGTTTCCCCTTTTTCTCGAGATGGGATTACAGTTTTGCATTGACAGCTGCACCAATTGTTTTGTTTCCCCTTTTTCTCGAGATGGGATTATAGTTTTGCATGCATGGCATCTGAACATTGTGAACATACTTTTTACTCAGGTCAACATCATGATGGCTACTTTGGGGAGGACGAAGTGGCAAGGTGTAACAACCTTCATCGTGCTATGCATCTTGTCATCCATTTGCATCTGCAAAGCGCAATTCACGCCTGCGGACAGCTACCTTGTTGACTGTGGGTCCTCCAAGAGCACAATGGTTGGCCGGAGGACCTTCTCATCGGATGGCGCATCTCCGGTGAAGGTGCCCACCTCCTAGGATATACTCGCATGCACCTCAGCAAATGGGGTGGCAACAGCTTCAGATAATGTAGTCTCTATCCTGGATGTGGATTGATCTGATATTCACCAAAGCACATGTTTCTGTTTTGTGCTTAGATCTTCTACTAATTTCTTAAACTAAGTATACTAAGGATTGATCTGATATTCCTTTTTAGGAGAAATGAAGTTTTTTTTAATTTAGTTTGATCCAACTGATCATTTTAAGTGGATGCAATATTACATATAGGATGAAATTAAAGAATTCATATGCTGGACTGGATCACCTGGAATTGTAAGGTTAAGGTGATGTACTTTAATCCGCTAATCAAGTGTAAAACATGATGTATTATTTCCTGATTTACTCAATCCGTGCAGTTATGCCCATCTGTGCTTAGATTGCTTGTTTACTTGTAAGTGTCAGTACTTATCAAACTAGATGAAACACAAGTTGCTGCTTTGATAGTTATTTGCTGGTTATGATCAGTTGCAACTTGTGGAGCTGTTCCAGGTCATGCTACAACATAACTGGATGTGAAAAGTGATTTTTTAGATAAATCTGAGCCTCTACCTTCAAGCATTCATGAATGTGAACCAATATACCAAGGTGAAGAGCACGTACTTGGCACCACAAATATGGTGTATGAAAATCAAGAGCCAGTGTATGAGGGGGAGGTGGTTCTTGCTGAGCAGGCTGACAAGACTGGGGAAAGCAGCCCTTCCATGGATGACAAGGCCACATAACATCAATGTGAGATTTTTTTTTGTTATTTGACTTTTGTACATGCGTGAATCTCTTTGTACAATGCAAGAATTACTATATTTGGCTTCACACTTAAATTGATTTATTTTCAGGGGAGCTGATTGATAATTTTCTGCAGACCACTGCTAACCAGCTGACTGTCTATGGGTATATTTCTAATAATCTATGGTTTAAATACATGTTCTCAATTGTATTCTCATTTATCACATTGTCAAATTTCATTGTCGCGGTCTCTTCTGTTTACAAGAGGGACTAAATGAAAGTGAGCTTTGTGTCTTCTTCCGTAATTTGAGTACTTGAACTGGAGCTGTCTTTATTTCTTATGTATATTTATTCTACAGTACAACGGAAGTCTATATCTCCTAGCAACTGATCAAGGTTTTATAAGCCAAACTGATTTGGTATGGCAAAGGTTGGATGAGGTATGTTAACTTCTGTGATTATTTTAATTCTCGCTTGAGATCAAAATCTTTACTGATCTTTTTCATTCTCAACTGATAATCATTAGGTGAATGGAGATGGGGTTTTTCTTACCAGCAACTTCACACCCTTTAAGGCTGAAACTCCAAGAAATGATTCATGGAATGAACAGCAAGCTATGACGAGTACTGCTGTATGTATAACATCAATAAACTGTTGTAGTTTTTATTAGGTACAGTAATGTTAACTAGTTCAAATTTATCTTTGTTCACAGGATTACCTTGCTCAATTTGACAACACTTCTGGAAAGTATGTTCTTCCTACCTGTTTTTCTCAATGTGCTTTATTGTTGTGTGTGTGTACAACATTCCTAGTTTGGATTTCAGCAACCATGTGAATCTTGTATGAATGGTACTGTGCAGAAAATGTCCGTCAGTAGGGCTATAAATGATATGCTAGTTGAAGCTATAGTTTCTTTTCTGATCTGCTGATTGTTGCTGTTAACCAAGCGCAATAACTTTCTTGAACTTCGACTATTTGATGGTTTTTCTGTCATTGTGTATTGGACTGTCGGCTTAGCATGTACTTGAATGACCAATATATGCCTTACTGTGATTTTGAATGTGTTCAACGTGCTGAATCATCATAGACGTGCACTCCTGAGTCACTTTGCATGTGTTATCTAAATTCTAACGCTACCACATTGGCCCTCCTATGCTTGCAGCTCTGATCTGGAGCTAGCTATAGCACTTCAACAGCAAGAGTTTGAGCGGCAACCACAAAGGTTTCAAGCTCCACCACCACAGCAGCAGCAACAATAGTAAGTATAGGAGCCAGGGATTACATATGTTCCTGCGAAGTCTTAATTATAACATCAAAGTTTATATTGTGTGTTCACTTGTTCTGTAAATTTATTGTGTGTCCACTTGTTCTGTAATCCATGAATATCACCAAAGTTTATATTGTGATACTTCCTGGAATATCATACCAACTGTATGCTAAGCACTATGATATCAAAAAGGAAAAATATAAGTTCTGGTCGAATTTGAATTGTAAATTTAATTTTTTTTTTTGGTGGAAAAATGATTTGTAGGGGCGATTAGTACTGTAGCCGCCCCTACAAATCGATTTGTAGGGCGGCTGGTGTTCCCAGAACGCCCCTATAAATCGATTTGTAGAGGCAGCTACAGTACCAACCGCCCCTACAAATCGATTTGTAGGGCGGCTGGTAACACCAACCGTCTCTACAAATTGATTTGTAGGGGCGGTCTGGGAACCGCCCCTACAAATGCATGATTTGTAGAGACGGTATGGTAGGGGCGGCTGGCCGAACCGCCCCTACAAATGCTTATTAGCCGCCCCTAAAAACCATATCTGACGTAGTGTAAGGCCCATCGGGACACGGAGGATGCCGAGAAGTCTTTTGATGAACTGTTGGAAAGGGCGCGGCGGGATGAGGAGGAGGCCGCTAGAGTCTAGAAGGAGCAGGACGAGCTGCTCCAGAGGGACACCGAGGCTCGCTAGCAGGTCCTCAACCTCCTAGCCAAGGTGGAGAAGGAGCGGGAGCTCAAGCTGGAAGCCGAGGAGAGGTATGTGGCCCTGCAGCAGAGGGCGAGCTTGGACACTGAAGCAATAGCCCGGCTGCGCAAGGAGTGGGACAAGCTGCGCCAGACTACAGAGAGACTCTGCTCAGAGCACGGCACGGCCTGTGAGGAGCACAACTAGGCCATCCGAGAGCACGACGAGGCACGTCAGGGGGTTAGCTCCCTCTGGGCTGATCTTGGAACTACAGTAGCTCGAAGGCTGGAGGCCGAGAGTGTCTCCACTGGGCTAGTCATGGAGCTTGTTGAGACGCGGGGGATCCTTCAGGCAGAGAGCGATGAGCACAATTTTCTACGCGCTTCCATCAGGGTGGTCTTCGATGACCTAGAGGAGGCGCAGCCAGAGGGAACTAGCTTGCTTACGGCCTCAGTTGCTGTAGACATCACGGCGCGGGTGCGCTAGCTTGAGAGGGAAGCTCTTCACTTCGACATTACCCAAGCCTTCACCATCGCCCACTCCCACTACACCGAGAGTATCGACTTGGATATGATGAGCCTTGGCTTCACGACTGGCTATGAAGCCTCCGAGCTGGACGAAATGGAGAAGGCGGTGGCTCCTATCGCGTGGAACCTGGCGGACAGAATTGAAGAGATAGTTCTCCCTAGAGGGGATAATTAGTCGAATGGGTCTGATGGACATTATCAGTAATCTATGGACAAGTACCGACCCTTTTGTATCTTAAAAATAGATTCGTAACTTTGTTTCGTTAAACAAATTTGTAATTTCATTTTGTTTGATTGAACTTGCTTTCTTCCCTTTTTGTATTAAAAAAAGGGGCTCATGCCACCCGACCCTTCCGTTCGTTAAGACCATAGGGCCCGAGGTGTGTAAGAGGGAAACTTCGATTATGCTGGTGAGTAGAGTTACCGTAGCCATTGGGGCATGGGTTTTTTTGCTGTCTGACCAGACATGCTCGGCTATTTGTTCCCACAAACCTTGCCACTAACTTTAACATGAGGAAGAGGTCCAACGCTGTGACTGTTTCAAAAAAGGGGGTATTTATACCTTTATTAGCCCCCGAGTGAGATCCAACCCCTTGCGGTTGCTGGGGTCGGATGTCACTGGAGACCGAAGCGAGGATAGTGAAACTACTCTTGTATTCACATGTACCCCTTCCTTATGATTTTAGCTATTGTTCTACGACCGTGCGTTAGGTCTCCCCGCAAGTCCAACCTTCCCCGAGCCCCCACGCATGGCGGGGATTCAGTCAAGGGTCGGCTTGCTTTTGTGACTGTTATCCCGTCCGTAGTTTTCACAACCAGAGGGGTTGAGGCGACGTCACTTGCCTCGATGGCTTGAGTGACACGCTTGATGAGCTCGCTAATGGGGGTGTTCGAATGGAATCCGGTCCCGTTGCTCGTGATAGGGTCGGCAAAGCCCTCGGGTGGAATTCCTTTGCTCCTTAACCCTCCTTCCAATAGATTCCCCCTCAATGGGGATTCTATGGGCTCGGCTAGAGGCAGGATCGAACAAGAAGGTTGAGATGAGCCTATCCACCTCTATGCGGGTTGGGTGAAGGCCGCTAAGGCTCATCTATGTTTTTCTCCCCAGGCTCTTGTTCGACGTGAGGCGGCCTCGGGCCCATCGCGAGCCAGCCTTCAAACCTCGGTCTCTCGATCTCGGATCAGGCGGCTCAAGCCCCTAAGCCCCTTGGGGTCCGATAGGGGCCGATCGTGTTTCATGCGTCACCCCATCCTTGGTTTCTGCAACCAGAGGTGCTAAGCTAACGACACTTGCCTCGATGGCTCGAGTGTTGCGCTCAATGAGCTTGCCAACGGGCATGTTCGAGTGGAATCCGGGCCGTCATCCACTGAAGGGGTCGGCAGAGCCCTCATGTGGCATTCCACTACTTCTTAACCCACCTCTCGACAGATGCTCGAGCTATTCGATCGGCTTGGGTGGCCTGTTGGCCTCTCCTCGACGGAGATTCTGTGGGCTTAGGTCGAGGTTAAAATCAAACAAGAAGGGTCGAGATGTCCCTGTCCGCTTCTGAGCGGGGTCGAGCAGGGCCGCTGGGGCTCATCTCGGTTTTTCTCCCTTGTCTTGGTTTCACATGAGGCGGCCTCGAGCCCTTCACAGGCCGACCTTCGAACCTCGGTCAGTTGCCGCTCATATCGAATGAGACGACTACCGCTTCATGACGCGACGCGAAGCATTGAGATGCAGCAATTGCATATGCAACGATTGGATGTATGGGATGAATGTACGATATAATGGAAATGAAAGTGGGGGTCGGTGATGTTACCTCAGCAGCATGATTGATGGGGAGCTCCTACCAGACATGTCCATGTGGGGTTCGGGTCCGACGTTCATGACGGGGCCGGTGTAACCTGCACGAGCATCCCAATTTTTCATTTATGTCTCTCGGCAGTGATCCAAGGCATTCGATCGACTTGGGCGACCTGACAGCTTCTCCTTGATGGAGATTTCGTAGGTTGGCCCCTCCATACCCTTCCTGAGAAGGTGGAGGTTAAGGTTTGGAGTGCGGAGGCAAAGACTGAGATCGCACTGGTGGAACAAACACCGTAGCCGCTGGGGCGTGGGGTTCTAGCAGTCCAACTAGGTTTACTCAAAGTTTCCACTTGCACCCTATGCCTCTAGTTTTTAAACATAAGGAGGGGACATGCAAAGAGAATGTCTAAACGAGTAGACACTCTCGGCAGCCCCCAAGCGATGTCCGTCCCCCTGCCGTTGCTGGGGTCAGAGGCTCGGTAGTGAAATTGATACGTAAAGTAAGTAAATAAGGGTGCTTATCTTTCGGCGGCAGTTTGGTTCCTCAACCCTATCGCTCGGTGTTTGCCTAAGTCGTCTGATCGACTCAGGAGGCCCGTTGGTCTCCCCTTGATGGAGGTTTCATCATTGGGCCCTTCAAGGTCCTGCCTGGGAAGGCGGAGAGCCACCTGCATGCGACTGTGCCTTGTTTCCCGCACCCGTTGTGCGGTAGTGGTGGGCCATGCCTAGGCCATGTCCCATTTGACCAGGAGCTATCTTGTCGAGAAGGGTGCATCCCGTCGGTCAGGACGCATCCCATCGAATTCCCATCTGCATTGAATAGGGAAGGGAGAGGGTTTTTCGCCCCAATCCTTCGCCTTTCTCCAACTGTTGCATCTCCTCCTTAAATAGGGGAAGGGAGAGGGTTCTCGTCCTATTCCTCCACCTATTCTTGAGCTGCTGTCTCTCCTCCTTCTTCCTTCTCGCCGAGTGTGTTCATGTGTCACGGCGGTATCTAAGTGAGAGAGGGTAAAGCGAGGGAGAGGAGAACTCATAGATCCGTTTAGGAATCCGGAGCGCGATGTCGAGCTGGAGGTCATCCAACGTAGATGAGATGGTTTTAGCCACCTTCACTGAGAAGGGGCCGCTTCCATCGAAGGAGGAGGCGCACTGGAGGGTGCTGCACGTCACCGGCTTTGTCACCGTCTGCGAGGCCTTTGTCGGGATGGAGCCGTATGTAGACTTCCTCTAGTGAATCTTCTCCAGGCGAGCCTTGTCGGTGGGGAAGCCGCCTAGGACTGCGCCGATGGGGGGTTTCGCCCTTGCAGCCGCTCAGGTCAGCTAGTTCATAAAGTTTGATGAGATGTTGGAGACATCCACCAGCCATGACGGCCATACTTCGGCGAGTAGCGTCCCTGTCTAGGAGCTGCCTCGTCTCGAGGTGCCGTTGTCAGGGTTGTGGCTGATCACGATGGTGTAGTCCCCGGACGCCCTAGCAAAGACACCACAATCACCGACGTGGTGCTCAACGTTGCAGACGACGGCACCCTCAGGGATCCCACGGAGCGGTAGGACGTTGCCGATGGAGAGCGTGGCGCGGTGGCCGCAATAGTATTTAGAGTAGAAGTGGTCAACAAATGTAACAGTTTAAGTTGTGGGGGAGCCCCCGTGTGAATAGTTTTTTGCCTTCATGAATACGTCAGTCCCGTTTCGTGATGAAATCACTTTGTAAGGGGAAGCTTGTCCCATCCGTCTCCTAGCAAAGGTCGTGCTGTTCGGTCGATTCGGGCTACCTGTTGAAACATGAATTTCCTGCGGATACAAAGGATGCGAACATCCCGCGCAAGAATTTAGTTAAGCAGGGAAGCTAGGCGGTGAAACTTGTAACAAATGGACAAGCTTTCAAATTTCGTTACAGCGAATAGCTTCTTATTTCTTCTCCCCTTTTCTGTGTAAAAAGGTTTAGCGCATCCCTACCCTTTCCGTGGTTAAGGTCACAAAAGCTTGGAGTGCGAGCGAGCCAATTCTGATCACACTGGTGAGCAAAGAGACCGTAGCCGTCGGGGCGTGGGTTTCCCGCAGTCCTACCAGTCATACTCAGGAATTGTTCCCGTAAATCAAGTTCCTAGGAATTAATGTGAAAAATGAGGGCACGCGTAGAGAATGTTTGTCAGATAAATGAGCTCACATCAGCCCCCGAGTGAGGTCCGACCCTTTGCCGTTTGCAGGGGTCAGATGTTACGAAAGATCAGGGATTTCAATAACAAAACTGATAAGAGAAAGTATGCATTTATTTAGGGGTAAAAGCGACGTAGCTGCTTGATGTTCTAGGCATTGGTGAAGATCTCGTCGTCGATGGTTTTGAGATTGTAGGCGCCTAGATGAAGCACCTCCGCAACCACGTATAGTCCCTCCCATGGTGGGGAGAGCTTGTGGCGATCCTTGTTGCTCTGGATGAGGTGAAGGACTAGGTCCCTGACATCGAAGGCTCGACCCTGCACTCATCGGCTGTGGTACCGTCGCAACGCCTACTGGTACTTGGTTGAGCGGAGGAGGGCAACGTCATGGGCTTCATCTAGCTGGTCCATGGCATCTTCGAGAGATGCCTTGGCTCCCTATTCATCGTACGCCCTAATCCTTGGTGCTCCATAGTCAAGGTCGGTTGGGAGGACAGCCTTAGAACCGTAGACCATGAAGAAGGGTGTGTAGCTGGTGGCTTGACTGGGAGTTGTCCTCAGGCTCCAAAGTACCATGGGGAGCTCGGCGACCCATCGTGCGCCGAATTTGTTCAACCGGTTGAAGATCCTGGACTTAAGGCCCTGTAGGACCATGCCATTTGCGCGCTTGACCTGCCTATTCGTTCAGGGGTGCGCGACGGCGGCCCAATCGACCCGGATGTGGTATTCATCATAGAATTGAAGGAACTTCTTTTCGATAAATTGCATACCATTGTCCGTGATGATGGAGTTCGGGACTCCAAAGCGATGGACGATGTCGAGGAAGAACAATACGGCTTGCTCGAACTTGATCATGGAGATCGGCCGAGCTTCTATCCATTTTGTGAAATTGTCTATGGTGACAAGCAAGTGGCTATAGCCTCTGGGTGCCTTCTTGAGTGGTCCAACTAGATCGAGCCCCTAGACCATGAACGGCCACATGATGGCGATCATTTGGAGCGCCTAGGCCAGGAGGTGAGTTTGCCGAGCGTAGTACCGACACCCTTCGCAGGTGCGTACGATCTGCTTGGCGTCGGCTACTGCAGTGGGCCAGTAGAAGCCCTATCAGAATGTGTTTCTGCCCAGGGTTCTAGGCGCGGCGTGGTGACCGTAGACCCCCCCATGGATATCGCTCAGCAAGTGCTTCCCCTGCTCAATGGGGATGCAGCGCTGTAGGATCTCGGTGTGGCTTCGTTTGTAGAGTTCACCTTCCACAAGGATGAAGGACTTGGCATGACGTGCAAGCCGTCGAGCCTCCGCCTTGTCCATCGGCAGTGTGTCATGGAGTAGGTAGTTGAGGTAGAGCGTTCTCTAGTCGACCAGAGGATCAGTCTCTGTTACTGGATCATGTTCAAGCTCCATCACCTTGGGGTCAGATGGAGCCAAGGGTTGATTGGCCCCCGAGCCTAGATCAGGTGGACTGTCATCAGCGTGCTCCGACCGCTTGTAGCGAACCAAGGGCTTGTGTTGGTCGCTGGTGAAGACCCCTATTGGCACCGACTCTCGGCCTGATGCTGCTTTCGCAAGCACATCGGCTGCCTCATTGAGGCGCCTCAGGATGTGACTGAGCTCGAGGCCGTCAAACTTAACTTACAGCCATCAGACTTCTTGGTAGTATGCAGCCATTTTGGAGTCATGGTAGCTTGACTCCTTCATGACTTGGTCGACGACCAACTAGGAATCTCCTCGAACATCGAGGCGTCGGATGCCCAACTCGATGGCGATGCGTAGGCCATTGATGAGCGCCTCGTACTCGACCACATTATTGGAGGAGGGAAAGTGGAGGCGAATCATGTACCTCATGCGTACCCCTAGGGGTGACACGAAGACTAGCCCCGCACCGGCACCCTTCTTCATCAGCGATCCATCGAAGTACAATGTCCAGTACTCTTGATCGACGACCGCTGGGGGCATTTGGACCTCGGTCCATTCCACGACGAAGTCCGCCAACACCTGGGACTTGATCGATGTTCGGGAGGCATACATAGTGCCATGATCCATCAACTCGAGTGCCCATTTTGCGGTCCTTCCCATGGTGTCCTAGCTTTGGATGACCTCACCAAGGGGGAATGGCGTCATGACCGTCACTAGGTGTGACTCGAAGTAGTGGCGTAGCTTCCTCTTGGTGATGAGGATGGCGTACAGGAGCTTCTGGATTTGGGAATAGTGGGTCTTAGAGTCAGATAGTACCTTGCTGATGAAGTACACAGGGCACTACACCTTGAAGGCGTTCCCCTCTTCTTCCTGCTCCACTACCAGGGCAGCGCTGACCACTTGCGTGGTGGCCTCTATGTATAGCAGAAGGGATTCTCCATTGGTTGGAGGAACAAAGACAGAGGCCTTTGTCGTTTGACCATGTTAAGTGCCTCCTAGGCCTCGGATGTCCATTCGAAGCGGTCGGCATTCTTCAAGAGTCGATAAAGGGGGAGACCTCATTCGCCAAGGTGCGAGATGAATCGGCTGAGTGCGGCGAGGCACCCTGTAACTCACTGAACCCCCTTTATGTTCTGAATTGAGCCCATCCTTGTGATGGCTAAGATTTTCTCTGGGTTGGCTTTTATGCCACGCTCGGAGACGATGAAGCCGAGTAGCATACCCCTCGAGACCCCAAAAACACACTTCTCGGGATTGAGTTTGATGCCGTTGGCTCGGAGTTTTGCAAAGGTCTACTCAAGGTTGGCAACGAGGTGGTCAGCCTATTTGGACCTGACCACGATGTCGTCAACGTAGGCCTCAACGGTCCACCCGATGAGGTCCCCGAAACACTTGAGCATCAACGCTGGTATCTAGCCCCAGCGTTCTTTAGACCGAATAGTATTGAGACATAGCAAAATGATCCGAAGGGGGTGATGAAAGATGTCACAACGTGATTTGATGGTACCTGGAGTACGCATCAAGGAAACAGAGGGTTTCGCACCCCAATGTAGAGTCAACTATTTGGTCTATGCATGGCAAAGGAAACGGATCCTTTGGGCACGCTTTGTTTAGACTCGTATAGTCAACACACATCCTCCATTTCCCACTCTTCTTTCATACAAGAATAGGATTGACTAACCACTCTGGGTGGTATACTTCCTTGATGAATCCGGCCGCCAAAAGTTTTGCTATCTCTTCGTCGAAGGTCCTGTGTTTCCCCTCGTCGAAGTGTCGCAAGCGTTGCTTCACTGGCTTGGAGCCTGGGCGGATCTTCAAGGTATGCTCAGTGACTTCACTCGGAATGCCTGGCATATCCGAGGGTTTCCACACAAAGATGTCTTTGTTGCCGCGGAGGAAGTTGACGAGCGCGCTTTCCTATTTGGAGGAAAGCGTGGTACCAATGCGCACCATTTTGCCCTCGGAGCTGTCAGGATCTATGAGGACCTCTATGGAGCCCACTGCCAGTTTGAAAGACCCGGTTGACTTCTTGGTCTCGGGCACTTCTTCGGTGGCCTCCTTCTTGATGGCGACGAGCTCTCCGGAGGCTACGATTGCTGCGGCGTGACCGCAGCACTCGACCTTACTCGCACTCATAGGCGCGCTGGAAGGAGGTGCCGACGGTGATGACCCCGCCAAGGCCCGGTATTTTTAGCTTGAGGTATGTATAGTTAGGGACAGCCATGAACTTCGCGTAGCATGGACGTCCTAGGATGGCATGGAAGGTTCCAGGGAACCCGACCACCTCGAAGGTGAGGGTTTTGTCCTATAATTCGACGGATCCCCAAAGGTTGGCAGATCGATCTGCCCAAGTGGCATGGCCTGCTTTTCGGGCATGATGCCATGGATAGGTGCTCCGGTTGGGTGGAGGCGTGTTCAGTCGATGCCCATCTCATCGAGCATCTTGGCATACATGATGTTGAGGCCACTGCCTCCATCCATTAGTATTTTGGTGAGCCGCTTCGTGCCGATGATCGGGTCGACCACAAGCGGATATCTCCCCGGATACGGGATGCTCTGTGGGTGGTAGGTCCGATCGAAGGTTATGGTGGACTCTGACCACCAGAGAAAGGCAGGCATGGCTGGTTCGGTCGTATATACCTCACGGCACGTGATCTTCTGACAGCATTTGGAATCGTAGGCCACTGATCCTCCAAAGATCATGAGGCACCCATCTAGTGTCAGAAAACTACCGTCCTTCCCCTCGGTGTTGTCCATGGTGGGGTCAGGGTCATTCCCATGCTCCCCTTTGTTAGAGCCTCCGGACAAGAACCGCCTCATTAGGCTGTAGTCCTTGTATAGATGCTTAATTAGGAAGGCATGGTTCGGGCATGGCCCCTCGAGTAGCTTTTTGAAATGGTTCGGAGTGCCCTCCACGGGCTTCCGACCACCCTTGTGGTCAGCAGCGGCTACGAGTGAGTCTTCGCGCCGTTGCTTCTTGTTCTTCCTTTTGGCAGAACAATTGGAGGCGCCTTCACCGGCGCCCTCGTCCCGCCTTGCCTTGCCATCGAGACGATCAAAGATCGCTCCGACCGCTTCTTCTCCAGAGGCATGGCTAGTGGCGATGTCCAGGAGTTCCTTGGTGGTTCGCGGGCCCTTGCGTCCTAGCTTATGGACCAGAGACTCGCAGGTAGTCCCGGACAGGAAAGCTCCTATAACATCAGCGTTAGTGATGTTAGGTAGCTCGCTGCACTGTCGAGAGAAGCGACGGATGTACCCATGGAGGGTTTCACTGGTCTTCTATCGACAGTTTTTGAGGTCCCATGGGTTCCCAGGGCGCTTGTATGTGCCCTAGAAGTTTCCCACAAAGATCTCCTTCAGGTCCGCCCAACTCTGTATTCTGTTGGACGGCAGGTGTTCCAACCATGCTCGTGCCGAATCAGCCAAGAAGAGTGGAAGGTTGCAGATAATGAAGTCGTCATTATACGCACCACCGGCTTGGCAGGCAAGCCGATAGTCTTCGAGCCATAGTCCGAGGTTTGTTTCTCAGAGTACTTTGGGATGTTGGTTGGTGGCCGGTACATTGGCGGGAATGCAGCATTGAGGATGTGCCGGTCGAAGTCCTAAGGGCCCGGCAGGCCGGGGCTCAGGCTTCAGTCCTCGCCACTATCATAGCGTCCGCTGTGACAAGGATGATAGCCGTGGCTGGCTCCCTCTCTTGGATCATCGTGGGTATGCCTATGAGCATCGAGAGTGCTACGTGCGTCGCGGTTATGACTGAGACGCTGATGCACCGGGACCACGGTGCGCTGTCTGCCACCCTATGGTGCCTGGTGGACTGATGCGTCCCTACCGGGATGCACGGAGAGCGTGCATTGGCTGGCATCGAGCTCGTGTCACTAAGACAACGAGCTCTCTGCCTGCTGCACCACCGCACGCTCGAGCAGCGTGCGAATCTCGTGGTGGGCCCGATGATCCTTAGGCGTCGTGGCCTCTGGAAGACCGTGGAGCAAGGCGGTTGCAGTGGCGATGTTCTAGCTTGCCTAAGGAAGCGAGGGAGGGTTTCATCATCAGTGATGATCCTCTGGTTTATGTCGTAGGCCATGGCACGTGCGCGCCCATCGACTCTATGGCGTTCGATCTCCCGATCGAGCTCTGCACATTCCTGCTCAAGCTAGAGTCGTGCTTCCTCGATCTCTCGGTGTCGGGCTTTCAGCTGCTCCACCCTCATGCGAGGTGGGGCCATTATCTCCCCCTCAGCCTCATTGATGAGGCTGTTTGCTGGGGTAGCGTCCTCCTCAGAGACGCTTTCGACGTGTCCCTCAGGGGTACCCATCATGAAGCATTCCCGAGAGGGATGATGGCTTCCCCTGCTAGAGTCAGAGTCAGAGGGCGACCTCGGCTCCTCTGTGAGGAGGTCGTGGAGAGATTCTATGACATGTTTGATCATCCCCACGAACTCATTATTCGTAGGGAATGGGATCATGTGATGTGCCACAAGGTGGTTAATGGTCGCCGCGGTGTTGCGGAGACCGAACGGAAGCACTATCGGGGCACTCCGTGTGGGGTGTTCTGGAGAGAGGGTGAGGCGGCGTGGGTCCTCCCTAGACGGCTGGGGTCCTAGGGAGGCACCGAGCTGGCGCTCAAGCCTCCCGTAGTCGAGGCCAATGGAGGGGAGAGATTGGATGGTGGCATGAGCCAATGCTAACTCTCCTCCCACCGTGACAATGAAGTCTAGGTCACCGAAACTCATGTGTGTGCCTAGGACCCAGCTGATTCTATTGCTAGCCATCTATGGCTTGATGTTAACGTCAGAACGTGCAAAGGCCCCCTACCTGGCATGCCAACTATCGGTGTTTCAAGTAAACACCAACGAGTAAATTTGTATTATTGCGCGTTCGGCCCGGATGGCGTGCTAAAAGACACAAGGTTTATACTGGTTCGGGCAGAATGTCCCTACGTCCAGTTTGCGGCTGCTGCTCATGTTATTAGCACTGAAAGGTTCATAGTAGGGGGTACAAATGGGCGAGAGAGGGACAGGTCCCAAGTCTCTGATGGAAAGGATGGAAGGCCGCTGAGAGCTTGGCTGCTTCTCATCTGTGTGTTATGTGGTGCGTGGTGTGTTTAATCGATCCGTCCCCTTAGTGGGGTGCCTTGCCTCCCCTTTTACAGATAAAGGGGGAGCAGGGATTACAAAATGGGAGAAAGAAGAAGAACCAGAGGCCAAGAATGTCCTTCAAAGAGGCTGGGTCTCCTTTTTCCACTGAGTGAGTCCCACTGACACAGCAGACGATGCCAGGAATAGCACATTCGCTGATCCTGATAGGGCCATGCTCTGGCTTCGTTCAGCAAGTGGTCATGTCTCGCCCTGCCTCGGTGGGCGGCACGACGCATCAGCCTGCCCCCGGACGTCGGGTGAGGCGGAGCCTACCCTCAGACATCGGGCGAGGCGGAGCCTGCCCCCGGATGTCGGGCGAGGTGGAGCCACCCCTTAGGGGTCGGACAAGGTGGAGCCACCCCTCAAGGGTCGGATGAGGTGGAGCCACCCCTCAAGGGTCGGACGAGGCGGAGCCACCCCTCAGGGGTCGGACGAGGCGAAGTTGACCCTCGGTCATTGGGCAAGAGGTGTAGTCATGTTTTTGTATGTTCGGGACCATCAACGCTTGATGGTTATTAGCTCCTCCTCTTTGAGTACCCTAGTATTCGGTCCCCGACACCTTGATACCAATTTGTAGGGCACCTCCCCCTATGTCATAGCATGGGTCATTCACTAGATAAACTTGAGCTCTTGTAAGTGAGGGAACTTGTTTCATTTGATGATCACTTAAAGTTGAGGATCACTTATGGAACCACCGTCTTGTATGATTGATACCACGTGTAAGATTGTGATACCACTTGAAAGAATTTTTTAGTATGGAACCACTCGTTGGATTTGTCAATAAAAACCATTTCTTGAACATTTCTATCTTCATGTGAGTACCACTTGTAGGATACACTAGTATGTTGATCTAGACATCACTTGTGAATTCTTCTTGTTTGAGTCTAGATACCACTTGAAATAATCAACCTAGATATCCATTTGCATTGTTGTCTTGTTCTTGTACTCTTGTCACTATGATGAGCTTCTAATATTGACTTGAACTAAATTGATTTGCATAAGCTTCCAAGTCTGATTGGAACCAATGACAAGCTTCTTCACACCTCTTTGCAAGGGTTATCTTGACAATGTTGTACTTGTCACTTGTTAGCAATCCAAAATAAATCAAGTACTTGGATTCACTAGCTCATGAACAAACTCAAACACTACCACTAGATTCAACTAATCAAGCAAGCAATAGTGGTAGGCTATGAATTTTAAATTTTTCATTTGTTATTCATGATCCTATAAGATATGTACTATATGCACTAACCGCATACTAGTAAGGGATGAAATGATCGTGCACATTACGATGATACATTTGCTATGTTGGAGTAGAGGATAGTCATTAGTTTCCATTTAAGCTCCACAATAGCAATGTGAAGTCTAATTTATAGCTTGGTGAAGACCAATCCTCAATGATAGAATCCATTCTTCACCCATATGAATTAAGAACCACTTATGATCAAGTGCACTATCTTGTTGTGGTTGGCTTGCTTCTTCATTTCATCTTTGCTTGCAAGAGAGCATCAATGTGAGAATACCACTTGAAATATCATGACTAGCTCTCTTTTGGGTGTTGCTTGCTTTTCATTATCAACCCTTTTGATTGCTTCAACTAAGCATCTCAAATGTCCCTCGGATCAAGACTTCCATGTTAGCCTTCCAAGCACCACGCTTGGTTTACCTACCAAAGGTGGCAAGTCCCTACACTAGGGAGAAGTGACCTCTCTCCAATGAACCACTCTTGATACTCACTTAAAATGTCTCTGGTTGATTGATCCAATTGATGGACTTAACTTGATGTGTAACCTTGAACCCTTCTTTAAGTCTTTTTCTTTCTACTTGTTTAAGTCATTTTCTTTCTACCAAAGGATCTTCAATATGTCACTAGAACTCAAACATTATCTTCATCATGAGTTTGATCTTAATCTTCAATTTGAGTACCAAGTGCATGCCTAATACACTCCATAATCAATTGGCCTTGTACTCTTGGCTTGTCATGCTTTCTAGATCATCTCAAAACCAAACTTAGGTGCCTCAATCACTTATAAACATGTTTCCAACTTGAGGACCTTTCAATCAAAGTGACTCTTGATCAATCTAATAGATGTCACTTTTCTGGCAGACTCTGTACTCTTTAAAGAAAAATCCATATCTCCTAATGTACAGATCCAAATACCATGAAATAAGGTGGATATGTGGTCCACTAAGTCATATAGCGGCTGTAAAAATTTGGGCTTCATTTGACTTCTAGATTGCTACCAGATTTTAATTCTTCCATCACTACTACGTGCTGAAAACTGCTGCACTATAGCTGACAAGATCCACTCTAAAACCGAAGCATTTTTTATCCAATTCTCATAAAATTTGTACAGCCACTAATACCATAAGTCTAGAGCATGCATACTATTTTTCAAGCCAATCCAAATAGATTTGTCACTCAAAGTCAGACTTAATCACAGCTCACTCACATTTTCAATAAAGGATTGATTTCAATCACTTGAGCTATACTTCAACAAATATGAATCAAACTTAAAACTAACTTGTTTGAATACTTTCACAAGACATATATCCATTCAATCCATTTACTAAAGGTCATCTCATGAATTTATCCAACACACATCAATCCAAACTCGATTACTAAGCAATTATCGATTCGATCATCTCATAGCAAGCAACATATGCATATTTATCCAATTCAACCAACTTATATGCACCCAAATGAATGAAATCAACTAGAGATATACCTTTATAGCTCATGATCATCCATAGCAAGCTTTAACTCAAATATTTGCAAGCCATCAAATAATCCAATAAATCATTCACAACTTGAATTATAACACTTGTATGTTGTAGCATTTGGACTTCACTCAATTTTCACTTGGCATTGGGTTTGGATGTGCACTAAGCTTCATAACTTGATTCAACACATGATGAACAAAGACAAATCCATTCAATCAAGCCTCCAATGCTGATGGTACCTACAAACAATCATCCACTTTTTGATGGTACCCAAACTAGTTTGGGTCCTCTCAAGTTAGGTGCAACATACTTAGGCATAGCCTAGCCTTAGTACGAATAGCAGGATGTTTTACAATTACAACCAATGAGGTACCATTGCTATCCTTCCTAAACATAGAATCATCATCAATTGAAATAGGCTTAGGAGTGTTACCTAGGGGACATGAATTTGCCATGTGTCCCCTTTCCCGGCATGAGTAGCAAACTCTCTTTGATTGAGCCGTTTCTTCCTTGTTCATTTGTTGCTTCTCATTGTCTTGCCCCTTATGAGTTACTTGAGCCTTCTTCTCAAGCTTGGTAGGGCACTTTGAGGCAAAGTGTCCCATATCTTCACACTTGAAGCACTTGATGTGAGCATACACCTTCTTCTCATCTTTATTCTTGCTCATCATCTTAGCATCTTGAATAAGCAATAGATGCCTTGCCTTTCCACCCCTTCATGTTTTCTTCATCTTTTTCTTCAAATCACCATCATCTCCATGGTTAATCTTGACTTGCTTTTGGGGTGTCTTCTCTTACTCAACTTGTGGCTTTGGTTGAGGCTCTTCTTGTTGCCTCACCAGTTGCTTGGTTGAGCACATTGAGGTGAGATGTCCCCAAGTACGGCACTTTAAGCATTTGACATGCTTTAGCCTCTCTTCTTCCTTCTTCAACTTGAGCTTCTCAAGGTTGGGGCAACCCTTTTCAAGATGTCCCATTTCATGGCATTTGTAGCACATGGAATGAGAGAGCTTCTTTTGTAGTAACTTCTTCATCCTTCTTTCTCTTTTTCTCTCCCCCTTGGTCATGCTCTTGTTGAAGCCAAGGTCACTCTTGTCACCATACTTTCTTTGATTTGTCAATATGTGCTCAAAGGTGACTTTGGTGTTGTAGCACCACTCTAACTTGTTGCTTAAATTCTTCACTTCTCTTTTGAGCTCATTGTTCTTCTTCAAAAGGTTAGTCTCACAAGACATAGAAGTAGAACAAGAATCTATTTGTGAAGAATATGGCATAGCTAATAAATCATCACAAGAGGTGGATACATGCTTCTTCCCTACATCACAAGAGTTAGTCACATGTTGCAATTGATCAATTGACTCATGTGATGAGCTCTCATTCTTTTTAAGTTTGTTTGAAAACACTTTAATGGGAGAAGCATGTTGTTCCAATAATTCTTCATGAGATGCAAGTAGTTTCTCATGAGTCAATTTTAGCTCACCATATGAAGATTTAAGAACATCAAGTAAGTGCTTATGTTCTTCACATGAGTTCTTTAGAAATGAGTTTTTATTTTCCAATTTTAATGTTTTAGCTTTCTCATTTTCTAAAGGCGTGGTCATGCTAGCAAGTCTACTAACAAGCTCATCATATGAATCAACATGATCAACCACATTAGCATTAGATACCTTAGTATCACCTTGTGACATGAAGCAATGTGGTGATGTTTGAGAGCTTGTAGAAGCATCACTTTCATAGCATGAACCATCATCATCACCAACAAGTGTGCATGGGGTAGCATTATCATTTGCATCACTTGTGGCATCATCATCAATCTTGTCAAGTTATTTAGTGGTATGGTCATCATCATCATTACTTGACCATGAGATGGAGCAATCTTCCACAATCACCAAATTGTGGTCATGCTCGACACATTCATGCACCTCCTCCTTGAGCTCCTCCTTCTTGAACTTGCCATCATCCCATGTGGAGGAATCATCGGAGGTGTGCTTGATTGATTCCCATATCTCACGAGCGGTTCCCATGTAGTTTATCCTTTTCATCAAATCAAAGCTCAAAGCATCCATTAGATAACAACAAGCATGTGCATCAAGTTCAAAGAGAACTCTTTAAGCTTCGGTGAGATTTCTATGGTTCAAGACATGAGTGAGACCACTAGTGACAATCCACCAAAACATAGGTCCCTTTGCACGAAAATGATCAAGCATGTGATTTTTTCAATGTGCAAAGTTTGTGCCATAAAAAATGTGTGCCTCACAATCATCTAGCCCACTAGACGCCATCCTCTCAGGTCGGTGAAGATCACAAATGAGAGACCTAGCTCTAATACCACGTGTAGGGTCAAGATGGCGGACTAGAGGGGGGTGAATAGTCCTTTCTAAAATTAAACACGCCGGCTAACCAAGATAAAAGCGGAATTAAAACTATCGGTCTAGCCAAGACTACACCCCTCTATCTAAGTTAACAAGCACCTTATAAAGATCCTAATTGGACAACAAAGGTGTCGAGCTAGCTAGAGTTCATCTAATCAATTCTAGCTTGCAAGGTCACACAAACCTATGCAACTAGTACTTCAAGCAACCGGAGGAGCTCCTACACAATCTAGTAAGCAAAAGCACAAAGCTCCTAAGCTCACTAGCAATGCTCAAAAACAAGGCAACTAATACCAAATTAGAGAGCATAAATTACTTAGCTACACAAACTAAGCAATGTAACTAACAAGGTTACTAAAACCAAATTAGTTACGCAAGGGAGCTACTTCTATGCTACACAAGCAAGAAGGTAACTAGCAAGCTACACAAGCTAACTAACTACAAGAGAAACTACACAAGCACAATATATATGAAAGTAAATACAAGCTTGTGTGACGGGAATGCAAACCAACGGGATGACGAGGTTGACACGGTCATTTTTATCCCGAGGTTCACATGCTTGCCAACACACTACTCCCTGTTGAGATAAGCTCCAAGGTTGCCACCGGTCCTCTTGCTAGTGGTGACCCGCAGGTCACACTCTCCCACGTGGAGTGCTTACCACAAGCTCTAGCACTTGTCACCCTTCGTGTCTCGCTCAACTAGAGTTGCAATTCACGATCTCCGTGGGGCGAGCACAATACCCTTCACAAGCACTTCTCCGAAGCACCGCACAATCTCCTTGCGTGCTTCAACGGGGCCACAAACCACAAAGCCATCTAGGAGGTGGCAACCTCTAAGAGTAACAAGCACCACTGGCTTGCAACTCCAACACCTAGTGCCACTCGATGCAACTTGCAATGCAAAGCACTAGAAATCGCTCACTCACACAATCGGATGATCACTATCAAGCACATGTGAGTTAGAGGGCTCCCAAGCACACCTACACAAGCCACCAAGGCTCAAGGGTGCTCAGCAACTAGCCCAAGCCCGAGCTCCACCTCTATTTATAGCCCCTAAGCAAAATAGAGTTGTTGGAGCAAAGCTGCTGGTTTTTGCGAGGGCACCGAACACGGCGGTGCCCTTCCCAATGGTCAAATTCCAACAACAAGAGTTGGTCACTGGACAGGGTGGCGGTGGCACCGCCCTAGGGGTGGCGGTGACCACCGACCAGCCCCGTAAAAACCCAGCTCTCTGGAATTTTAAGGCAGTGCACCGCCGTCCTTATGGTGGTGACTAGGGCGGTAATCTAAAGATAGAGTTTGAGATGGAAGATACTGACTAAACCAAAATTTCATTTTGTGTTTATGATCAAGCATCTTCTCTCAGGATTTTGTACAAAAGCTATCTATATCCAGATCATATTGAGTGATTCAATATAAACGTATCCTATGGTTGTTCTACCTCATGATAGAGGAAGATTGTTTTATGCCATAGCGAATGAGATAAGATATTGGGACATGTGGTCCATTATCTTTTGTGCTATTTATGCGCTAATAATTAAATCTTGTAAAAGTTCCTGACCGGATATTATTTTTGCAATGATTTGCTATCTATTAGCAGCGCTACTCCTACCAAATATTGATGGATTGAAGTTAAGAATATCTTTTGATATCTTAATAGCACAAGTGATCTTGGTGTGTTCATTTGGAAGAACCCATGATCTGATTGGATATAATGATTCTGGTTATTTATTAGATCCCCAAATTTCAGATCATTAAAAAGGCTTAATGTAGATCTAGAAAGACCATTTTGTGGTAGTCTTTAAATAGACATCAATGATCATTTCCACCCATCATTCTGACATTGTATTGTACAAGGATTCACATGAATGTGTATAGCTTGACAGAAATAATATATCACATACTGAAGTTATGTGGTGTTGATTCTATGAATTAATGGTTATTATCTATAAAGGTAATGCAACTTATGTTGTGTAGATGGAGACAAGTTATACTTAATGCAATATTTTGCACTAAGATGGTTCTATTCCATAGGTAATATGGGCATATGAACATTTGCAAACTATGTCTCATGATAATCTTTTAGAGATATTCAAAGAATCTACCATACTCCATATTTCTTATGTGTTGAGTGCATTGGTATGAATTTACTTTGAGATTTGCTAGTATCAGGGTGAGAATCTCTCTGATTAATAACTTGTTGCAAACATCATATTGCACTCTTTTCTTTGTATCAATTTTTCTCTTTGGGTTTCTCATATAAAGTTTTTAATGAGGCAATATCAACACAAGGTTGGTTGTCATACCATCCATTTTTTCCCACAGGGATTTTTGGAGGGTGATATTATGACATATAATGCATTTCACTCTTTTCTTTATGTGAGTTTTTCATTTATGGTTTCTCATATAAAGTTTTTGATGATGCAATGTTCAACACAAAGGTATATGCTATATCATCTAGTTTTCCCCACCGGGGTTTTGGAAGATGATATTTGAAACATATTGACTCTATGGTCAAGGTGTTTCTACACAAAGGCTTTGGGTTTATCTCAAAGGGTCTAATAACATTGGTGATTGTATATCATGGTGTTTCTCCTTATTTTTTCCACTGGGTTTTAAAGAGTTTTGCCTAGTATACTGGTACTACTTTGGTTTTTCCCACATGATTTTCCAAAGATTCATAATGATGCATAATAGATGAACAGGGAAGACTACAAGAAGCTAATTGATCAAGGGGGGTGTTGAGAATTATTATTTAGTGATCAAATAGAGATTAATCCAAGGGGTGTCTTTTCACCCCTATCTCTTTCACACTTGTAACCGTCCACGTGGGCCTGTATATATATGTACACATTGTTCATTGGGAATACAACAGAGAATCATTTGCATCAATCGATCTCTCTCATTCTCTACTTTCTAACAATTATATAGGAACTTAAGTGCGCTTATCAGGTTTTTGTATTATCAAAATAAAAAAATTATACACGTGTTCACTGTAAGGATTTTCTCCGACTCATGGGCTGTTAGTTAACATGGCCCACTCAGTTGAATCTGAAGTGGCGCGGCCAACTGGGCCTAGTAGAAGTTGGCCGAGGCCTCGTAGGTGCTGCCAAACTGCCAGTTCGCCGGCGCCACGTTATACGCCACGACGACCTTGCCATCGTCCGTCTGCACCTTAAACGACAGGGCCTTTCCGGTGAGATAGGCCCCGCTCTGCCAGTTCTCCCCCCAGTTGCGGCTCATGGTCAGCCAGTCCGTGCCGGTCCCCATGATCCACGCCGCGGCCACCGCGCCGGCGCCGCCGACGTTGGTGATGGTGACGAGCTCGAAGTAGTCGTGGCCGCTGATGCTGAACCTGATCCCGCCGGACCGCTGGCACGAGACCCTCCGGTAGTTGACGGGGACGACGCCGGCCTGGTACACGCCGATGGTCTCCCAGGCCGGCTGCGACATGTCGAAGTGCTGCCGCGGCGAGTTGCACCACCCGTTGGGGTCGCCGTAGTTGGGCGGGCAGAAGTTGGTGGCCGTGACGGTGACGGACGACGACCCCGGCTTGCAGTACTGCGTCCGCGACGCGTCGCAGGTGATGAGGTAGCACGCGCCGCAGGAGGCGCCGTCGCCGTAGAGCGCCGTGCTCAGCGCCGTCGTCTGCGTACCGAACCCGGCGCTGTACAGGTCGCCGTACCCGCACGACCCGCCTGCATGCGCACGCGCAGCACGACAAGTACACGCGCATCAGTGCGACGAACGAACGCGTGGATCAGAGTTGGATTGCCAAGAAAATGGTCAGTCAGTGACAGTGTTACCCATGGTGCCGGACGCGTCGCTCCCGCCGTAGAACGTCGCGGTGGCCGGCGTCCAGTACTGCTGCGCCACTGCACCGCCGAGCCGAAAGGCGCACAAGCTCAGCAGCAAGAGCAGCATCGCCATCTGGTCCATCGTCTCTCACTAGGATGTTGCCTGCCAAGCCAGATCACTTGCGGTCTGTTGTGACTGATGCACACTGTTTTCTCTGCTTGTGTGGTACTTATAAGCTTGCAACTGCCGGCGAGCCGACAGTTGGCCGACGACAGCAGGGGTGATCATGCACGTTGCATGTGGCTCGCCTGATTATTAACGGTTCAATCATATCATTTCTCATGGGTCACGATCATGCAGTAGTATACATGCAGATGCTTGCTGATTATCCATGAAGACAGCCAATGGCTGAATTAATTCAACCGATGAATCTACCTGATTGAGACATGATTCTTCCTCCGCCTGAATTATGGTCTTGTGAGTTGTGATTAGTGACTACCGGTGGTTGTTCCTTGGAAGAGAGAGTTTCGTCTCATGTTCTCCACGGTCACGAGCTGCCACCCTACACTTGGACTTGGTAGAACTCTGTCCGTGATCCTATCATTTTCGCGTTGCCCAGGTGAGTTCAGGATGCTCTGTTATGCGTAACAGTTACAGGTTTAGGGCTCTCTGTCGTTGTTCACAATTTCACATTGTTCTAGGAAGATTTCCACTATTAATCAACCAGTTCCAGCTGTTTGACCTCAATCATTAGCTGCTGATAAGGATTTGCCTAGTGAATCGCGATCCTTCCTGCTTCAGCTCAGACTAATATAATGCGTTTTAAATACAAAACCTCCCAGATGATTGGGCTAGTAACAAAGCAGACTTTTGACCTTTTGTTGTTTTTTTCAAATCAAATCTGTTATCTTAGTATTTGGCCAATAAAACAAGCCACCATATTTGCCAAGATGACTTAGAAATTATAAGATTAATCGGAAAATGAAGAAAAATCCTCACCAATGAATTTTATGATGGTCTAACGGTTTAGATTAAACCAAAAAACTCCATTCCTGCAACAATTATAAGATTAACCCACGCTACTACAAAAAAAGATTTGCAACAACACCCTTTTTTTATAGGGGTGGCTCCCTACGAATAGGGCCAAATGAGCCGCCCCTACAAATCTATTTATAGGGGTTACTGGTGTTAGCAGCCGTCCATACAAATAGACGCCGAATAGTAAAAATTAAGCACTAAAATTCGAATTCTTTCAACAACATCGGATGGAGAAATGACCAAAATAAAAGTTGTAGATCTCGAAAAGTTATGAAACTTTGCTATTTATAACTTTTTCATTTGAAATCATTTACTGCTTCAAAATGTTGTTTTAAATTTAATTTTGAAATTATTGAAAAGTTGTAGATCTCGAAAAGTTATGAAACTTCGTTGTTTACAATTTTTTTATTTGAAATCATTTACTAGTCCAAAATGTTGTTTGAAATTTCATTTTAAAATTGTTGAAGAACTCTGATTTCTCTTTTTAATCTGTGGCTAAAACTTGTAACTAGTCTTTCCCCTTCATACTAACTTTAAATTTGATGATTTTTTCCTAAAATTTTCTAAAATCATGGTCTATCAATTTATTGTGTTCTTATAGCTATTATTTTGTCCATCTTTTCAGGTGACTGTATTTTATCTATTTGAATTTTGAATTTCAAAAAATGACAACTTCAAACGTTATTTTGAAACATTAAATGATTTCAGCTGAAAAAATCAAACATAAAAGTTGTAGAACTCATCAAGATTTATAACTTTTATTTTGGTCATTTCTTCATCCGACAAAGTGGTAGTAACATTATTCACAAAATTTATATCTCTCTCTTATAGTCTCATAAACTATAAGAAATGTAAAATTTGTAAACAATGTCACTACTACTATGTCGGATAACCAAAATAAAAGTTGTAGATCTCGAAAAGCTAAAGAACTTTGTAGTTGACAACATTTTCATTTCAAATCATCTTGTCAACTTTAACAACGTTTGAATTTCTAAAATTTGAAAGTCAAATTTTATAAATGACCTTAGATGAAGAAACTACCAAAATGAAAGTTGTAGATCTCGAAAAATTATGAAACTTTACCGTTGACAACTTTTTGATTTGAAACCATCTTGTCAAGGAAAACTATGTTTGAATTTCTAAAAAATTGAAATTTGAAATTTTTAAACGACCTTAGATGGACAAATAGTAAAAACAAAAGTTGTAGACCTCAAAAAGTTATGAAACTTTGTAGCTGACAACTTTTTCATTTGAAATCATCTTGTCATGGAAAACTACGTTTGAATTTCTCAAATTTGAAATTTAAATTTTGTAAACGACCTCGGATGGAGAAACTACTAAAATGAAAGTTGTAGATCTCAAAAAGCTATACAACTTTGTAGTTGACAACTTTTTCATTTGAAATCGTTTAGGGCCTCAAATAATCAATTTATGATCGGTTTAGTATAATATGTGGAGAACCAAAATCCAATATAAGTGAGTGTGGGGTGCTGTGGCAGAGGAGAGTACAGAGCGGACGGGTGGCTGACCAGTGATTAAAAAAATTGCTATTTTTTTGGGACGATTTCTTATTTTCTAGAAAATAGATTTGTTAGGACGGCCAGATATAGAGCCGTCCCTAAAAATCCGATTTATAGGGGCGGCTGGCCAACCGCCCTCTACAAATCAGAGATTTGTAGCAACCCCTTTGTAGGGGTGGTTGGCAAAACTGCCTCCACAAATGCTTTTTAGCCGCGCTACAAAAGTTGAGTGTAGTAGTGCCAAAAAAGAACCTACAACGTAGAATTTTATAACGATCTATTGTCTTAGATTAAATTGAAGAGTCCATACATAATACAATTACGAGATTTCAAAAAATAGAAAATATCATACCCCGTTGGATTCTATAATGACTTAAGGGCATCGATTATATGAAAGAACCTATGCATAATACAATTACGAGATTAAAAAAGGAAAACAACATACACTATTGGATTTGTGAGGATTTAATGGCTTTTAAAATAAAATAATAAATTAATCAATAACAAATAATAGTTTGATTTCCATACGAGTTGAAAAAATAACTAAATACATATTCCATGGCACAGTTGGTAGGCAAAAAAAAAAATTAATAAAACTATATGAAGCTCATGGCAAAGCAACGGATATCGTTCGGTTTTTTTTTCTTTGCAAGAAGCTGGTCATGAGTGATAAACAGATCCTGGTCAACGTCACATCACAACCGGCAGTAGTGTTGTGACATGGGTAGCATGCTTGAAATCAAGAAGGCCTAATAAGGCGCCGATGGATGTTGGCACGATGATATGGCCGACTATAGCGTCAGCTTGAGGCTCTAGTGGCTCCAATAGACAAGCGGAACATTGTGATGAATCCGATGATAGTTTAAGGCAAAAAAAAAAAGAAGCTATAAGTCCACAATAAAATGTACAAGATGATCCAAAAGTTAAGTCTAGAAGTAGGGCGCGCCAAAGAGCTAATTGCTGATCAACGGGATAATTAGTAGGGAAAAATAGGAAGATGAGACACAATGGTAGTTTTTTCAGCCAAGAAATTCATTGACCATAGTTATATAAAATTTCTGCTGATAAATGCAATGGGATGAAATGAGAGAGAACCAATCTAATCAAACAAAGAAGCAAGATTATTTGCAAAAAAAAAAAAGCTTAAAGTAAGAAATACCAAATGATATAATGAGAAAAATCTAGCTAGTAACGTTATATTTGCGTAGGCCATTTTGCTAGTTTTTTATAAAAAAAGGGCGTACTCAATGCAGAGAGCTCCCGCTCTGTGCGGGGTCTAGGGAAGGGTGTCAGGCCTTACCCTCGCCTATGCAATGCGAGGAGACCGCGACTTGAACCCGTGACCTTCTGGTCACAGGTGATAAGACTCTACCGGTTCACAGGCGGTAGTTTTTTTATATTAAATATAAATAGTATAATTTGTTTTGTGAAGGTTACATTATTAACCACAAGTTTCCATGTGTTTGGGAGAGTTTGACCACAATGATTTGCATAAGATAAAAGATTTGCCGGCCGGTGCAGGGGAATTGTGGTAGATCCTTCATGCTTCAGTTCAGACTATTAATTCAGAGGCCACTACCGGCGTGGCAGATAAGATCATATAAGAATTTCTGCCGTTGGTTTACTTTAATTAGTTTGCAGCTAATCAGTGTGCTTCGCAACGGCTCGCAATCAAATCTACCAAATGTGTCGTTGATGTGTGTGTAGGAGAGTGGTAAAAATTTCTGATATGAGTGGCCTCCGGATACCCACTCGTGTTGGCTTCTACTATCGTTTTCTCTACCTTTGGGCCTATTTGGCATAGCTCAGTTTCAGTGGTAAAGCAGCTTTTGATGGCTTTAGTTGTATGAGTTGTTTTACTAGTAGAGTTAATGTTGTATTAGTGAACTGTTTGATAAAACAACTTTCACCTGGTAGAAAAAAAGAAATAATGTGAGAGCCCACATGCGTCAGCTCATGTGAGAGAAAAATACTATTTGTTGGATAAGTTATGGCTTATAAACCAGAAACGAGCAAGCGAACAGACTGTATATTGGAAGTGAGAATCTATTTCTCTACCCTCCCTGTGGACCAGGACCATTGGTGCCGATCGATCCTTGTGCACTAACCTCCACCAAACGTGGATTCCATCCTACGCCAAACCACGAGGACAAAAAAGCGCATAACAGAAATGCACCACTGGGTAGTACGGCTTCAATGTTCAATGCGACAGTGCCCAGCAAACTGTGCAAGTCCTGCCTTCAGTTTGGCATCTGAAATGCACGCCCATTTTAGCAAGCTACGAATCTTGTGTTCATGACAAGAAATCACCGGCGGCACCGGCCGGTAGAGCTCTTTTTTTTTTTTTTTGAAATGTAAGTGGATCCGTCCTTCAAAATCTTGACGGGATATGTAGGTGCTCGCGGTACACTGAATATATAGCTACTGGGCGAATTTAAGTGAGGAGCTCACCGGAGTTGAGGTCGGCGACGCAGAGGTCCTGGAGGTAGTGATTTTTTTTTATTTTTAGTACTTTTTGTAAACTAATTTAAAATCTAATTCTGTTTAATTTTTTTTTTCAAAACTAACACTTTTGGCCGCCCCTATTTCTCTAGCGTGGCGAAACGCCTATGACGCGGCGAAAGGGTTGACATGGCGACGACCGGGGCGCTGACCGGTGACGCGGTAGAGCCAGGTAAATACCGCCGCGCCTGGCCGCCTGCCCACCGCGCCTTCGCGCCTGCCCGACGCGCCTGCCGCCGGCCGTGGCCGCACGCCGCCCGCCGCGCTGACCTCGCCACGCACGCCGGCACGCCACTCCCGCCGCGCCCGTACGCGCCCGCCGCCTCGCCTTGCCGCCGCGCCTACAGCCGACCGCGGCCGCACGCCACCCGCCGCGCCGGCCTCTCCACGCACGTCGGAGCGCCACTCCCGCCGCGCCCGCACGCGCCCGCCGCGCGGGCCACACCACGGCCGCCGCCCCCGCACGCCGGCGCGCCACCCCCTCCGGCCGCCCGCCGCGCCCTTCGGCCATGCACGGTGGTTGCCCGCCGCGCCACGGACACCCGCCATGCCCGCCACCACCCTCACTGCCGCGTTCGCGTCTCCCGGCCCGGTCTAGCGTGCAATTGAAATGCAACTCGCAACCACTAGGATCAATATATCAGAACCTTCTTCCGAGACATCCCATCATACTTGAATACCAAGAAGTCGATCTTTTTAAGTCATGGGCACTACCAAATGACTTCCACCCAGATTGAAGCACTATTCTACCCATATTCTTTGCAACTTGAACATCAAAAGTATAACTGCCAAGTGATTCAAGAGTAATACTTCCTTCTATTTTGTCTCCGAAATGTTTAGCAAATTTACCCGGTATGACCTGCGGCAGCAAGATTAACGCAGAACAAAGTTCAGATGCTCTCACGAGGCACCAGCCTTGATAGTATGCAAAAGAAGAAACTAAAAGAGAGACTCCTAACTATTTGTTCTGAAATCCCCATCAATGTGTGTGTCGTGAAGAAGTCAAACATTTCTGGAAGATCTCAAGCTAGGGTGAGTTAGGTTTTTCTCTTTTTTTTTGGGGTTCCAGATTGATATTAATATTGCATTTCAATTGTACGTCCTTTAGCAAGCAGGTTGTTTAGTTTCCTAGACTCCTTGAAGAAATTTACGAGCTAAGTTCGATGAAAAACTTTAACTATTTTGACTTTCAAACACCGAAAACCCTTTCCCTCTATGACTAGAAATTCTCCAGAAAATACTCTGATGTATGTCTTCCATTGAAGAGCAGAGTGTTGGTTCTTTAGTGTCATGGCAAGAGTTGGAAAGTGATTTGCCGCATTCAGGTTCCAAAAGCTCAACGCAAAGTTAAAAGGCTTTCCAAAAGGTGGGCACGGTTTGTACGTGAACAATTTGCAGCTGGGAGATATCTGTCTCTTTGGCCCCGTTCGCTGGTCTGAACTTTGGCTGAAACTGGCTGAAAAACACTGTTCCGGCTGAATTGTTGTGAGAGAAAAACACTGTTCCGACTGAAAAAACAAGCCGAACAAGCTGAACTTTAAGACAAGCGAACGAGGCCTTTGAGCCACTGAAGACCAAGAAGTATAGGATGAATGTGCGTATCATTCGCAAAGAGTGAGATTTGAGAAGTGCTTTCTGCTGTTGTTTTCGACTTGTGCTTTTGGGTTTGATAAGAGTCGCTTATGGCCATGTGTGTCAGCTGTTGGTGCCAACTTTTGTAGTAGTGATATTAAAGCTTTTATGCATGGCAAGGGTACAGCTTACTATGTTTTGTTAGATAAGGGAACAAAGTGGTATAGCTTACTCTGTTGAGTGCTGAATAATATAATCTATGGTCCATCCATCCCCTGATTAGTTGACTGCGCCGTGTGGGCCGTGTGGTACATCTATCGAGTGCGCCGTGTGGGCTACACGGACGGTCATGTGCTAGGCAACGATAATGCTCTTATGAGCAGTGGGCGCGCGTAGGCGCAGCAGCTGGCGTGCGCGGCGGGTGCGTGCGGTCAAGCGGGTGGGGCAGGGCGTGGCGCGGCGGGACTAGGCCGCGGGCCTCTAGCCGGCTCTGCCGCGCTACTAATCAGGGCGCGTCAGTGCCGCGCCAAAATTGGTGACGCGGCAGACCCTGCCACATCACCAGTCAGCGGCCTGGTCGTCACCATGTGATCCCTCTCGCCGCACCACCATGCATGGCGCGGCACAGACGTTTCGCCGCGCCATGGTAATAGACGCGGCCAAAAGTGTTAGTTTTGGAAAAAAAAATCAACAGTGTTAAATTTAAAATTAGTTTACAAAAAAGTGTTAAAAAATTGGAGGTAGTCCGGGTCGCCGGCGAGCGCCGACGGCGCAGCGGCAAGGACTAGCGCCACCGCAACCGCTCCAAGAAGCAGGGACGAGCAAGGACGGGCCATGGTTGCAGTTGCAGCTGTGCACGCGCGCGGCTCTCACTTGGTCTCGCCCCATGCCATGCTGCTGCTGCTGCTACTCGGCAGTCGGCAGGCAGGCAGAGTACTTATAGGAGTTATAGCGGGATGCAGGGTACTGGGGAGTGAGCCGAGGGAGTTAGGCTGATGAGCTGAGACGAGGGGAAAATGAAACGCAACGAAACGAAAGAAGATTGGGCTGGAAGCGGAGCCGGTGGTGCGCCCGGCGTCAACTCAGTGCGTGCGAGTGCGAGGCCTTTCAGTTTGAGCGCAAGCAAAGCGACGTGGAGATGATCAGGTGATGTGTGCAGCTCAAGCGTAACTACTGACTTGGATTGTATATATAAATAAATATATATATATATATATATATTAACCGTAAGAACTGACTTTGAGAAAGTAAAAAAGGCAAGATACTCTCAGCACTATCTCTGCTGCGTTTGGTTCTCTCTCCCTCTCTCGGGACAGCCAGAGGCCACGGAAGCGGATGGGCATGGACTGGAGTAGCAGCTAATTTTAGTCGAGCAGCTGCAGCCCGCAGATCACGGTGGTAAGACGAAGTTGTTGTGTTATAATCACGTACGGGAAAAACGGGCCTGCCGGGATCTCGACAAGACAGCGACGGCGGACCTCCTTGCTCCGGGACACAAGCTGCTTGCTGCTGCTGCTGCGTTGTCCGACGGCAACCGGCGCATCGCTCTATTGCAGTTTTCAGAGTAGCTTTACGCTGTTGGCCCTTTTAACGTACGTAACAGACCCGTCTTTTCTGAGACGTCCGTGGTCGATCCTGTGATGAAAGAAACTGACGTGTTCCTGCAAGGAATGGGCTCATTTTCTGTCTTGAGTTGGCGTGCAATGCAAAAATCTCCCGTGCGTACACCTGTAAAAAAAAAAGACCGAGATAAATTACAGAAAGTGCTTCCACACCCTATGTGTGATGGTGACTTAGATTTAGACACATACTTGTGAAGGTTATTTTGGGCTCAAAGTTGATCCTCATTGTTGCTAAATGGAGGCCCACCTATGTAGCGTTGCTCTAGGGGCATTTTGGTATATCTCACGTGAGATTTTTTTTAGAAAGGAAGCTTTGCCACAAGTTTTATTAGACGAGATAAAAGAAAAAAAAAGTTGTACAAAAATTTACAGAGCTCAACCCAAAAGGAACGGCCACACAAGGCCCTCCCCCCCTAAAGTAGAAACATCAACTACTAGAACTAGGGTAGAACTACTGAAACAGATGAAAGCAGCACCCAGCTAAGGAGGCTATGGACCTGTCCACAAAAACCAATGTGAGATTGGGGCCGCGGTTATGGCCATTAAAATCACTAGTGTGTCTCCTGCTCGAAAATAGGAGTTCCTTGCACAAAAGAGAGGGCTTGTTTTTCCACCTTGAGTGCTAGGGTTACAGAGCACTTGAGAGAGCGAGAGAACCGTATATTTCCCTCTAAATCCACTGAATAGAGATTGCCCTAGTGCAATTTGTGTGGGGGATTTGGAGCCTCTCCTCTATTTGTTGGCTACCACCATGTATCTTCATTTTCATAGTGTGCTTGGTCGTCGCCGCCCGTGGTTTTTCTGCAAGGGATTTCGACGTAAATCTTGGTGTCTACTTGTGATTAGGTATTTCTCTTGCCATACATGTTGATTGCTCACTATCTTGCTTGCTATTGCTGATATTCCTTCAAGTTCATAGTGTATGATTGAGTTGGCATATGAGACATGTATGGGTTCTTTGATATGTTGGTGATGGGGATTGATGTATTAGTGAGCTGATCTTTGCAAGTATATTCCTTATTTTTGAAGTTTGGATAGCACCATGTTAGAACAATTGATACTTTGGGGCTGTTTCTAGAATGCACATAAGGTGTTCCTGTAATGCTTATGAGTAATTAGCTTGCTAATGTTGATGCTTCTGCCCCTTTGCGCTTACACCATCTACACTCTTAAAAATACCAAGATCACATCCAAGACTAGGATAGACACCATAGTTAACCCTTGTTATCGAGTGTTAAGCCTTAGATCTTGAGAGCTTTGTGAGGTAGAGCCATTTTGCCATAGTATCTTGGTGACTCGGAGGGCTTAAAGTAATTATGACCTTTCGATGAAGCAGGCGTGGAGGCTTTCTAGGAGGAAACCAGTGACGAAGCCAGAAAAAAATTTAGGAGGGGCTGAACAAAAGAATAGAGGTTTTTTTATCTTCTCTTAACCTTAGCCCCTCCTACCTAATACATGTATGCATAAAATTTTAAGAGAAGACTTAGAAAAACTCCACGTGCTCAGGATGGGTAGGGGGGGCTGAAGCCCCCCCTAGCCCCACCGCTGGCTATTTGGTAGGAGCTGAAGCCCCCTAGCCCCACCGCTGGCTATTTGGCCCTTCTTTGTGGGATTTAACATGTAGAGTGAAACTGAGCTATTTGGACTCTGGACATTATACTTCGTGACATGCACTCTTGGCATCAACGTATCAATGTTCCCTCGCTACAAACCATACCCTTGGTTACCGCAGAGTGCACATATAATATCGGACAATCTATGTCCGGAGGGAAAGAGAGGGAGATAGAGAATATGTTACATTTTTTTCTTTGGGTGGATACTTACCTTTTTATGATTAAAAAATAGATTAGCCATACTCTTCTATTGGATAAGACAGAAACAAGCTATACTCCCGGTTGGGAAACCCTTTCAGTCCCGGTTTCACTAGTACAGAGACGGGCTTTACTCCTGGTGGGGAACCCCCTCTAGTCCCGGTTCCCCACCCGGGAGCAAGCATCCGGGACTAAAGGGGGGTCCTTTAGTCCCGGGTCAGGAACCGGGACTAAAGGGGGACCTTTAGTCCCGGTGCGTAACACCAACCGAGACTAAAGGGGGTGAGTAACACCAACCGGGACTAAAGGTGCCTCCTGACATGCCATGGAGCCGGCACCCTTTAGTCCCGGTTGGTAATACCAACCGGGACTAAAGGTTTTTTTTCTTTTTTCTTTTCTTTTCATTTTTTTGTTTTCTTTTCAAAATAGGTTTTCGAAGTCGTATTGTACGCTGCTAATAATACATTTATACGCGCGTATAGTATGTTTCGGTTCAAGCACAATGAACGTATTAAATAACACAATTCAAGCATAGAACTATATATGCATGCATGCATATGTGTATTTTACATTATATTATTTCATGTGCATATATTACAAAAGATTGCATTACAGTTGTTGTGATATAACAAGTTTCCTCTTATCCTCTAGCTTGGCTTCCATGGCAGTGTTGAGTCGAAGTAGAACTCGTTCTTGGAATCGATGACCTGGTCATTAAAAAATCCGGTTATAGACTCTTGAATTGCTTTGAACTGGTCTTGCCGTATGACCTTTTCCTCCAACCATCGAGCCTACAGGTTTGAATTAAAGGAAAATAAATTAATATATGTACATATATATATATATATAAAGACATAGTAACACAATCAATAATAATAATTAAATGAATATATAGTGTATTTTTAACGTACTTTGAGTCTCTCTATAGGAGTTCTTTGGGAGACCTGCTTGATAAACTCGCAAACATAGTAACCATAGTAGTTGTTCCCCTATTCCTACCTCAGACACCACTTTACGAGAAAAAGATTTGTCATCCAATCTGGTGATCCGGTGAAAGCTATATGTTTAATTAATAAAGATGATGCGATTTAGGGGACTTACTTTCAAAGGGATTACATTCAGTGGCGATTTGCATTTTCCTATGTGTTGCTTCTCAATAAAGGTTTTCTAAACACTGCCCAATAAAAATTTTGCTACGTCATCAGATATAGTTAATCATCATGTTTGTGTGTATATATAGTTGCTAGAGATACCGAAATTACCTCTAGATAATATCTATCATATCTTGGTAGTCTTGTTGTGGTTTTCTCATCGAGTCATAGATTATCAAGTCACTTTTCACCAGATCGATGTCCATCAATATCCAATGATTGCTGCATGTGTTTATAGGATATAACGCATAACACTCATTAATTAACTAGAATCAACATATAAGTCATTAAGGATGATCGACATTATTAACACTCACTTGAAGTTGTAGGGGAAGAGTATATCCTTCTTGTGGCGTTGGTTCACTAAGAAGTTCATGAGGTTACTCTCTGACTCAGACTTCCAATTAGGCTTTGGAGTAACTGGGTCTTTGAATACTATATGGGGATCAACAAAACCAATTTCATTGCAGCCTTTCTTTCTGCGCTCTGTCATTGTAAATCTGCATATATATAGTACTTGTTAGGATAATTTATATGCATATACACACATATGATGAGTTTAATAATAGATCGAAAGAATTATTACTTACAGGCAATAGCAGCTAATGATAACTTTGTCCAGAGAGGTCAGGTGGCATAGTTGATGAAATTCTGCAAAGTCAACATATATAACATCATCGCCACACCAACGCAGAAGTATCCACCGGTAGATGCCTGCATGTACCACTTGTTTAGCAGGTACATTTACGTCCCCAGATCACCTAATGCTTGAGGGTTGTATAGACTCTAGCCTAGTACAAATTTTTTCTTTCAAATATCAACCTCCGCCGCACTCTCAATGTTTCTATCACCAAACATCTGGTAAAGGTCGAGACCAGTCTCTTCAATAAATTCACCAAGGTGATCCAAATCAACATCCGGAGGTATGTTTGCCTGATGCATTAATCCTAAATTCGAACCATATTCATTACCAACAATTAGCGGGGGGGGACTAATTGGTGCGATTGTTGTCCGAGTTGTGCAACTCCTTTCCCTGCCCGCTTCTTTTTCTGTGCTGCCTCAATTGACTTGGTGAGAGTGCGGTCATAGTCCGTTAATGTTGCTTTGGACGGCTTACGAGATTCCCGCTGTTGTTGCTGGTAAGAAGCCACCTTTTTTCTTAGAATATCTAGAACTACGAAGAAGTACGGTTTCTCCATGTTTCTCCTTGCTTCTTGATCCTTTTTAAGATTGTCATAGAATCTAGGCATATCTTTTTTATATGCATCAGTTACTTCTTCCTTCTTTTCAGATATTATTTTGGGAATAGCCCTTGGTTTTACGGTGGCTTTCTTTGCCGGCGGGGGCTGGTTCTTCGTTTGCGGGGCTGGCCTCTTGCTAGTACTTGGCTTCTTGGTAGGCGGGGGCGGGGGAGGCGTTGGAGACCTCCTTGGAGGTGGTGGCAGCGGCGTTGGAGACCTCCTTGGAGGTGGCGGCTGCGGCGTTGGAGACCTCCTTGGAGATGGTGTGGATGCAGCCTCGCCTTTCAACACATTGTCATCGTACAGAGCACTATGATGATCTGGCGATTGAACAATTGGACTTAGGTTGGGGGAGGATCTGCTACCAAAAAAGGAATGACATATTATTATGAGCAGATTGTTAATTATTTAAGCCAATATAAATTAATGATGTAGTGTTTTCATCCGCACCTATGGTGAGGTAGTTCAGGAGGAGGTGGAGGCGACATCCCGGGAATGATGATGTAGCGCTTGTGCCATAGAATGAATGTCTTCTCTGCTTCTTCTAGAGTCTTCTCGCCATCACCTCCAGGAATGTCAAGAGGCAAATCACTAAAACCTTTTTCAGCTTTATCTACCGAGATGGTAGCATATCCTTCTTGGATTATATTCCCATGAATCCTTGGTGTCTTGGTTCAGTCGATAGGATTAACAAGACCGATAGCCACCTTGATTGTGGAATTCCCCTTCGGAATGTGTAGCTCACACGATGTACAAGGTTCAGTGACGTCATCCACAGGGAAGCGCAGTCCTGTGTCCCCTTGATTTGGTATCTCCGTGGAAGCGCAGCTGCTTTTCAACTGAGTAGGGGGGCTAATGTTGATTCCTGGCTCTGATGCCTGTTTGCTTGCACTCACTGCTATTTGCACTTGCCTTCTGATTTCCTCCTGCATTCTTGCTTCAAGGTTTTTTTCCCGCTCCTGTGCTTCACGCACCGCTTCCTCCAACCTCTAGAGCCGCTGTGCCTCTTCTTCCTTCTTTCTCTGGCGGCTTCTGTAGGAAGGTCTGTCCTAAGGGAATCCATGCTCCCACGAGACACTTCCTTTGCCTCTAGTTCGGCCACCATATTCAATAGTCCCGATGGCGTATGTCAGTTTATCCTTCTCTCTGTTGGGCCTGAGCGCACCACTAGTAGTAGCTCTCTGAGCATAAAATAATCTTTCTGCTGCTTCTTGCAGTCTTGCGCCATAAACGCACTTCCCTATCTTCTGGTCCAGTGTTCCCCCATGAGCGAAAAACCAATTCTTTGCACGCTCTCCCCACTCGAGTGATTCTGGTGTGATACCCTTGGCAAGAAGGTCTGCTTCCATTTTGTTCCACTTCTTAATGGCAGTCGGGTAGCCACCTGATCCTAAGTTATGATGGTATGTCTTCTGTTGGGCATTACGTTGGTTCTTTATCACCCGACTCACACCCTCTTCCGATGTCTTGTACTGTACAAACTCATCCCAATAGGGCCTCTGCTTTGAGATCGGGTCTGGGACAGTGAAATCTGGTGCTATGTTCTTCTTGACATACGTCGTGTATAGGTGTTTCTTCCAAGTCTGAAACTGGGTGGCCATCTTCTTCATTGCCTAATCCCTAACTCGCTCCTTCAATTCATCACCATCTATTATATCATCATAACCATCTGTTTGGAGCGTGAAATGTTCCAAGACATCATTCCAAATTAATGTCTTGTCATGATCGGAGACAAAACTGATATGAGGAGCATTTGTCTTCTTCTTCCATTCGCAAGTACTGATCGGGAGCCAGTCCCTTACAAGGTAACCACAGTGGTGCATGAATTTCATTTTATTTGGCCCCCCCCCCCCCGGTTTGCCTGTATCCACATTGAACTCCGAGATGATGAAGTGGCCCTCCAATGGCTTTTTGGGACCTCGAACATTTTTACTCTTCGTTGTAGTTGTTGATGTCGATCCAGAGGGATACAAAACATAAACATTATTTTTAATGTCATGAGCACACATAAGACATATGATAATATATATAGCTAATAATAAAAAATATATACTTGGCCAATATCTTGTTGCTCATTTTGTTCAAGAGCTAAGTACTGACTCCCGTCATCTGCATCCTCTTGCACGTTATTTTTAGCACCATCATCGCCGGCAACTTGAGTGCCAGTGTTGATCAAATTCATCATCAACTCCTCCTCATCCATGTTTCTCGGGTCGGCCATCTAGCTTCAAAAAACAAAACCAATATATAGTACGTCAAATCTTTGCTTACATGCGTAAAATCTACGAACAATATGCATTATTAAATCTTGCCCCTCGGTCACGGACGCAATTCGCCTGTGACAGAATCGCCCAATTTATACAAGATCAAGTACGGTTGTCCCCGCTAACACGTTGACACACCCATACTTTCACTCATATAAACCCGGTAGTCTGCCGAGTGTCCCGAAAGACCTCGGTAAATCAACATCACAACCAAGATCGCGTGATTAAGCAAATACACATCACATACATCGAGTTGCAGCGGAAATAATATTACAAAGGGGTTAACAAATAATAGTACAAGTTTGGGTTTCAAAACCGCTTAGTGAAAACAACATAGCTTTCAAATGATTACATTAATATAAGTTCCAAATATAGTGCTAGCATAAGTGACATCATCCGACAAAAGCATATAGATGAGAAGTAAGTATAGAATCACCGAGCCCACCGGTGGTTAGCCACCATCATCAACAGGTCAAGAACATCACCTGCAACAAGGTGGGATAAACCCTGAGTACTCGAATGTACTCAGCCAGACTTACCCGTCGTAAACCAGAAATAAAGTGACACCAAGGATTATGCATGGCTTTCTTTAGTGGGTTAGCTGACTCGTTTGCCAAAAGCATATGTTATCATGAATAAACCATTTGTAAATACTTTGCATCATCTTTATTATAACCTATCCATCTAGGTAAGCACCTGTACTATAGCAATCACTTGGTTAACCAATAACATCCAGTTACCAATTTAGATTTAGTATATCCCGTACCATCCAGATAACCATCATTGTTCCATAATGATTACTACGATGAAGTAACTCGAGTCAAGTGCTCACTATCCAGGAGCGATGGCGATTCGAATCGATTCCTAACCAGCTGGTGATTTATTCCTTACACAAACCTCACTCACCCGCTAAAGTGAGATATTGATCACCGAGTCAACTTTCCAGGAATCTCGAGTTTGCCAGGAACCACATGTACCCGGGGGCCGACCGACTGCACTTTGGCCTTATCATCCCGCCCCCGTGTCCTACCACACCTGCTCCGGCACAGTGCGCTGCGGGCAATCTACTCGGCCCGAAAAATCTCCCAGCTTCGCGGTCGGAAGGTACTTTATCCGGCCAGCTAAATGTAAGGCATGCGTTCAACATGACTCGAGGCCCAACAACGGTCGGTCCTTAATCGACACAGACGGAAACTAACAGCACCCCAGAACCCTGTCTGGTTGCCTCCAACTTTTTCCGTCCGGTCTCCAATTATCCATCACACATGGTTAATTCCAGGATATCATTCTTTCCATAGCTAAATTCTTCCAGTAACCACCTATAATGTAGGTGACCGAATATCACCGATCGCTACCGGTCTAAGCAAGGCTAAGCAGTTATTCGATCCTGACCTAACAGGGTAAAAAGGTAATAAGGTAGGCAAGGATAGTAATAACTGCATCAACGGTTTCAATCAACTCCTACAACTTAATGCAACAATATATAACTCATATATAGAAAGAATTGCTTTTATAAATTAGGAGACTTATAATGCTCCGGGGCTTGCCTGGGATCCGACACAAGTCAGTTCAGTTAGCTTGCACCGTCCTGGTGACGTCTCCGGTCCTAGCACTCGCTTAGTCCTTCCATCTTCGGGACAGATCCATCAAACACCGTCTTCGGGTTTGGCTCCAACATCGCATCCTTCACGTGGTTCATCTAGCGTACCTAGATGAGATGCAATATGCATGTGTATGAATGTGATGAATGGTAACACAAGATGCATCACACATAAGCATTTAAGACAAACACAAGATTATGCAAGACATAGACACCGATAGCTATTTAACTAACATCACACAACTAACTATAGAGAGCAAGCACATCAAGCATGACACAAGTTTAACAAGGTCACCAGTATCATAACTTAATCACCAACAAAGCCACACTTAGCAATATACAAGCAAACAACTATAATTGGAATCTGTCAATTTCTGGACATGCAAACAACAGCTACAAGATTTAGCTATAACTGGAGTTATACAAATCCAAATGACTTGCAAGAAGACATTATGGAAAGCTTATGAAATTTTCTACAATTCATATTAAATCATCTTAGCATAATTCTCAAGTTAACTAAGTCAAATATATCCATTTACAGAAACTGGTCTACAATTGACAGAAAACAGCCATTTCTGAAACCCAACTTTAAACAGCTATAACTCTTAAACCACAAAGCCAAATACCACCAAATTTTAACAGCAGCTAGATACATGAATTATCTACAACTTTTGTATAAACAAGTTTCACAACAAAGCACATTATCATAAAGAACTTTGCTAGGTTCCCAGATCTGTCCGGAAACCACATTTGCAAGAAAATAAATATTAACTTATGTTGCAAACACATAATTAGGCAAAACCAACTTTACCAACATGTCACACATGACTAAAGAACACCAGAAAACCTAGTGTCCATGACCAAATAAATTCTTTTAATGCATTTCTTAATTTATTTTAGATAACAAGGTGACTTAATGAACATATACCAAAAGTATACAATAAATTCTACAAAAATTACAGTGGCTCACCTATCCTCTCAATAGTATACTGTACAAATTTCACTCCATTTGAATATGTATAGCAACCTCTATGAAAAAGACAAGTTGCTAAAGCAAGAAATCATGTGAGAGCAAGATAAACCAATAACTCACTCATACTTCATCCAATACTCATGAAATTTTTACCACACATCAACTATCATATGAGTAGCATGCCACAAAAATTTCACTTCATTTGGAGCCCTAGATCTACAGTTATGAAAAATAACAAATTCAACTAGCATTACAACCTTACTACACAATTCTATTTTTACCGCAAAGTATTTAAACTAAAACATGCCATATTATAGATCCACTGCATAGACAATTTCACAAGGATTCCAAAAAGTCCTCATTTACTATTTTACGAATTTTCTACGATTTACTATGAATTTCTAAAGTTCTTGCAAAATAATTACAAACCAGTCCTTACGGTACTATTCACATGAGTCACTGACTTCGCAGTTAGGACCCTGAACTTCGTCGAATTCTAGCAGGAGGTCCCTGACGGGATTTTGAACAGGGAGGTCGTCGGAGCTCGCGTAATCCGGCCGGAGAAGGCACGTCGTCGGCGGCTGAGGGGCGGGGGAGCACTAGGGGGCCCTTGCTCACCCGCGGGGCTGCTCGGCTCGGCCCGAGGTGGCCCACGGCGGCTTGGCCACGCGCGGGCAGCGGCTACAGCGGCGGCGATCGGAGCTTCCACGGCCACGGTGGTGGTTTGCGACGGCGAGCACGAGCGCGACGTGAAGGAGATGGTGGCGAAGCTTAGGGCGGTGCTTGTGGGGAGTGAGGAGACTGGGAGCGGCGGGAACGGCAGCGGTGGCATGAGCTTCGCGACGGCGTCCATGGCGGCTCCGTTTCCGCGGCTCAGAGCGAGGGCGAGGCGAGGGACTGGCAACGGAAGTGAGGGAGGAAGCAGAGAAGCTCGCGCGCCCGCTCTAGAGGTGGTCGGGGCGCGGAGACACGCGTCCAGCGAGCTAGGGGCGCAGCTCGCGCATGGCCGCCACGCACAGGGCGCGTGTCGTCCGATGGGGCGTTTTCGCGAACAGGTGGCGGGCGACGGCGGGATCAGCGTGGGACGCGATTTTGGGCTGTTTCCAGGCCGAATCAGGACCTGGGCCGAATACGAAGATCGAAGCCCGCATGAAGCTCTACGTTTTTCATTTAGAGACCAAGGTCATTAGAGCTCTTCAACAGCGGGTAATTAGGCCACAAACTGTCAGTGTCAGCGCCTTGATAACGGTCACGGAAATTCACTTTCGGAAGTCAAAACTCGGTCAAACTCAGTGTAACTTTTTGTATGCTCTTCTCCATAATATAACCTTCAACTTTTATTTTTGGACCAACTCAAGTTGCTTAGCAAAATTTGGAGAACGCGGGATGTCAATGTCGATGTCAGTGAATTCCGGACTGCAAACACTGTCGGACTGATTTCAGCTTTTCTATTAGACTTTGAGCCTTGTTTTGATCCATTTCAAAACCGAATCATGACTTGGTCTTTTAACAAAGTTTGTTATAATAAAACTTTTATTCAACTTTCATTTTTGGTCAAACCTCATATCGGGTCCAGAAGTCAACTTTATTTCTCGGTCAACACAAAGCCCTTTTTGCTATAGAATCTAGGGTTTCCATGATTTTCGGATATTTTCTCCATCTTTGCTCAACACGAACCCTTCATAACTTTTGTTGTAGAGTTCAATTAGAGTTGTTGGAGCAAGGTGGCAAGGTTTGGTTGATGACCGACATTTCCATTCACTTAATAGTGTAATTCAAGCACTTAGTAAAGTCATTCCAATAAGGATATAACTTATCATTTCATGTGAATTTTTGATTCCAAACTTCATGAAACTTTTCCAGTGATCCATATAGATGGGTATTGATGTGAGACACATGAAGATATTTCAATAACACCATCCAAGCATATATCTTTAAAAGGGCCTATATGTAAAGCAAGGGTGCAACATCCGAGTTTAGGTTGGGGCTCATTCCCATAGGTTTGACCTTGACATCTCCATCACCACTTAACATGCCATGGTTGAGTTTAAACTCATTGCTTAACTGGTGACAAACACCTGGGGTGTTACAGCCCTCCCCCCTTAAAAGAATCGCGTCCCGAGATTCGGTGCGAAAGACTTTTTAAGGGAAGAGAAACTTGTCATCCAGTTTCCAACATCAGTGATAGCATTAGGCTACTTAACTTCGAAGCATTAGAGAGGCTAATTTGGTCATGACACTTTCTGATACTTGCTCCTTGTCGTAAGCTGTTGTCTGAAGAATTTCCTTCGTTGGCCTTCATGAAGTATTGTTACTTTGGGAGGAATCCAAGATAGCAATGTCCTGCGCACTTCGTCCACGATGTACGAAGAGTGATACAAGCGTAGACTAAATACTTGTAACATCAACTTCCCTAGTGGATACGGCACAGACCATATGGAATTTGCACTAGATCATAATCTTCCAAAAGATACTCGTTGCAATGGTTCCATGTGTTTAGTTCTCTTTCTCTGATAACAATATTGTATGGTCTGAGTCTGCCGAGTGAGTGGTAAACGTAATAGCTGACTCTGTCGGCTCAACATTCTTGATGATCATTCCTTAGGGAGCCTTCGCATCCAAGTTGCAACAGTGATCTGGGTTGAATCTGATGCAACCTCTTGGGTAAAAACACACATAAGGTACCAAAGGCATGTCAGCATTGGAGAACCATTGACGCAGAAGGATGTTAGCGAGGCTTGGAGGACAACACAAGTTGCAAGTAATTCACAAAACTAGGGACTAGTTCACTACCAAGCAGGTTGAGTACAATTTGCCTTCGTGGTGCAGTTGCACAGCAAGTTGGGTTGACTTGCATCATAGTAAAACCAGCTTTCCTAAACTATATTTGACATCGAGGCTTCCATTCTAAGGCCAATCAATATCTCAAAAACCATAATCCGAAAATCTGCGGCTTGACACCTTTCCAATTGCCTTCGAATTGCAAGGGCACGATTTGACTTCTAGAACACTTTGACTGCTTACGCATTGCTGATCTAAGAGGGCAAAAGCAAGGCACATAGGGGTGCAATTAGTCTTCTCAAGGGTATGGAGGGTTGTCTAATCAGCAATATACCTACAAGTTGTAATTCCTTGGCATGAATTACAAACACCACCGTCTAATGCAAATGATGATCGCAGTCACTGCGAAATTGCAGATTCTATACCCTTTTGTTTTCTATTCATATCTCACAAACTACTGCTCCAATATGCACAAATTTTGGTGGGCATGTAGATCCATAGGTCTTCTAACTACTCACCAAAATTCAACTCAAACGGACACCGTTTGTCCATCCAAACAATTCATCTACCAAAACTGTTGTGTTCTGAAATGGCAGCAAACCGAGCCGACGAGATATCTCTCAAATCCGATGTTTTACTCAACCAATACTCAAACAAACTTAAGACATTGAAGGGTCCTAAGCGAGGAATGAGATCACCAAGTTTGAGGTCAATCCAACTTCGTTTGAGTCACTAATCGCTGGCTTGAAGATAACCGGTTTAGTGCCACAAAATCTAGACATATTTCGTGTTCTCCCTTTTCTTCGCTTCACACGTTGAAGTGTGTGTTTTGCACTCTCTACTTTTCTCATAGTAGCAGCAGCCTTTCCCTAGCTAAGGATGGAGGCTTGAGTTTTTCTTACATGCTTCTCTGGTAACAATTTTCGCCGTTGATCTAGATACCAACTTGACGATGCACAAGCATTGGACTTGTGGCTGTTTTCGTATGGCACAAAACATTATTCCACATGTAGGGCATTTCTACATTGACAAGGAACTATTCCTATATATTCTTCGGCACTTCATCCAATAGAGTCCGGACACATGTGTAATTGGCACCTTGGGGCACAAAGATGCTGACTAAAACTAGGGACGTGCTTTCGCTAGCTCCTACCTAGCCGATACAGCGTCTTGTACTATATACGTGATTGTCCAAGATGGAATTGACTTGATAGCATATTTGGAGAAGAAGTAGCACTTGCATTGCGGGGCCAGGTTTGCTGTTTCCTTGATCAACATTGTTCTGTGAGATCTGGCCTTCATAGTTACCAAATAGTCGTTACCTAACTGAAGACTAACTTTCCTACTGGTAACAAATCAGTTGTCCCTTAACACTTAAAAAGGTTCCAAATCTTCACTCTTGATAAATAAAAATTTTGGTCGAAGCCTACAGATGGTCGCCATTGAAGTCAGCAGAAAGGGGTCACACCAAAGAAGGTCGGTTCGTCTACGTGATCCTTATGCACCTAAAGATTGAGAACTTGGACAGGAATCTCATATATACCAGGTGACCTATTACAACACATAATCTCCTGGTCCATTTATCTTCCGACTGATAACTTGTTCAACCTTAAGTGTGGTGCACCTTTCTGATCCAATGAAAATGACATAAGTTGCTCACTAGATGATCGACGTCATTACAGGGACAGTCACGTCGAGTAGAGTCACTTGTCTACCCTCTTGCAGTCTGTTTATGTTCATGTTAGTGACCTGTTCTTCAAAGGTTAACCGTTGGACGACTTAAAAAGGGAGTCCTATTGCACCTAGTTCGACATATAGATCGTTTGACATGATAAGGAGAGATAACCAAGGAAGAGCTCACGTGAAAATAACACCTCGGCGCAGTTCGGCAATGGATCATGACTAGGAACCTCGATACCAGCGCGTGCCGAGTAGCACAACCTTGCGTGCGCGCCCACAGGAGGCTCTCGGTTTCGTCGCGGCACCATAGATCGCTAATCGTGGCACCATTACTGAACATATAACCTACAAGAAATCTCACATGGCACAAATTGGGTTGCATAGGAGCAAGCACTATGCGAAGGAGGGATAGCAAACAAAGGTAGTCACAAGGTTAGGAGTCAACAAGCAGGGGATCCGGAAATCAAAACACAACGCAAGAGAGCATAGCTTAATTGCCAAAGACAACTGAGCAGGGGACTTCTTGCCAAATTTCCATATACGTCTTGTGTCCACCAAGTGATTACCAAAACTTGGACGTGGTTCTAGGATAGCGCTCTTCAACACTCGTATGCTTACCGAGGACAAAAGGGATGATAAATATGGCACTAATTAGATAACAAGCATACATACCCACCACTTGGCTAAACTAGAGGACATTATAGGTTAAGCATGTAACCACAATTATTTCTAGCAAGGCTAAGCACACACTTTTCTCAAGCACTTCCTATTCAAGCAACATGGAACAAGGCATTCTTGTTTAACTCCACACAAGGAAGATAGTGCAATACATCGATCACAAGTTACTTAGTACTCAGAACAAAGGAAGGGAAGCATATTTATGCACAAGCACAATCATGATGCATGCTCGTCCTATTCGTCCTCACGAAATTGCCAGCCTAAGGTGGCAATCACGTTCTATGTCGGTGGCATAACACGTACTCTCTCGATATATAGCTAGTCGTTAGCTACATTCAATCTACGCATTCGTGGTTAGCGTACCTGCAGGCAAATTCATTGCAGCCCATCCCCACAAAGAGATAAATAAGCACATAATGAAAGCAGTAAACTAAGATACTTTTCATATATACATCCCCAGATATATATACTTCGGTATCCATAGCTACCCGGTAGATATACCCACAATTAAGTACCTTCATATATACATGTGTGTAACATGTAAATATTCCAGTAACCACAGCTAACTCTCCCCTAGACCGACAGTTGGACGGTCATACTCTCACAACTCACACTTACCTGGGCGTAGAGGCAATTGATCCATACAGTACCATTCAAGCGAATGGCATCCATACAATAGCACGCCGTATGGACGACGAAAGAAAAATTGCAATAAAGTACATCCCTTAAAGTTAGTACTTAGATAGCCACCTAATAGTCCTTAACTGGGCATAAAGGAAGATGTCGCTAGCATAGTTTTATAAATAAGTTTTGACAAATTTGCCTGTAGCTAAAGTTTTAGTTAAAATAGACTTTTTAAAACCAAAACTTGGCTTTTAAAACTATGTACCTGACAGTATTATGCTTAATCTCGCTCTGATACCAGCTGTGACAGAACCGCCCAATTTATACAAGATCAAGTACGGTTGTCCCCGCTAACACGTTGACACACCCATACTTTCACTCATATAAACCCGGTAGTCTGCCGAGTGTCCCGAAAGACCTCGGTAAATCAACATCACAACCAAGATCGCGTGATTAAGCAAATACACATCACATACATCGAGTTGCAGCGGAAATAATATTACAAAGGGGTTAACAAATAATAGTACAAGTTTGGGTTTCAAAACCGCTTAGTGAAAACAACATAGCTTTCAAATGATTACATTAATATAAGTTCCAAATATAGTGCTAGCATAAGTGACATCATCCGACAAAAGCATATAGATGAGAAGTAAGTATAGAATCACCGAGCCCACCGGTGGTTAGCCACCATCATCAACAGGTCAAGAACATCACCTGCAACAAGGTGGGATAAACCCTGAGTACTCGAATGTACTCAGCCAGACTTACCCGTCGTAAACCAGAAATAAAGTGACACCAAGGATTATGCATGGCTTTCTTTAGTGGGTTAGCTGACTCGTTTGCGAAAAGCATATGTTATCATGAATAAACCATTTGTAAATACTTTGCATCATCTTTATTATAACCTATCCATCTAGGTAAGCACCTGTACTATAGCAATCACTTGGTTAACCAATAACATCCAGTTACCAATTTAGATTTAGTATATCCCGTACCATCCAGATAACCATCATTGTTCCATAATGATTACTACGATGAAGTAACTCGAGTCAAGTGCTCACTATCCAGGAGCGATGGCGATTCGAATCGATTCCTAACCAGCTGGTGATTTATTCCTTACACAAACCTCACTCACCCGCTAAAGTGAGATATTGATCACCGAGTCAACTTTCCAGGAATCTCGAGTTTGCCAGGAACCACATGTACCCGGGGGCCGACCGACTGCACTTTGGCCTTATCATCCCGCCCCCGTGTCCTACCACACCTGCTCCGGCACAGTGCGCTGCGGGCAATCTACTCGGCCCGAAAAATCTCCCAGCTTCGCGGTCGGAAGGTACTTTATCCGGCCAGCTAAATGTAAGGCATGCGTTCAACATGACTCGAGGCCCAACAACGGTCGGTCCTTAATCGACACAGACGGAAACTAACAGCACCCCAGAACCCTGTCTGGTTGCCTCCAACTTTTTCCGTCCGGTCTCCAATTATCCATCACACATGGTTAATTCCAGGATATCATTCTTTCCATAGCTAAATTCTTCCAGTAACCACCTATAATGTAGGTGACCGAATATCACCGATCGCTACCGGTCTAAGCAAGGCTAAGCAGTTATTCGATCCTGACCTAACAGGGTAAAAAGGTAATAAGGTAGGCAAGGATAGTAATAACTGCATCAACGGTTTCAATCAACTCCTACAACTTAATGCAACAATATATAACTCATATATAGAAAGAATTGCTTTTATAAATTAGGAGACTTATAATGCTCCGGGGCTTGCCTGGGATCCGACACAAGTCAGTTCAGTTAGCTTGCACCGTCCTGGTGACGTCTCCGGTCCTAGCACTCGCTTAGTCCTTCCATCTTCGGGACAGATCCATCAAACACCGTCTTCGGGTTTGGCTCCAACATCGCATCCTTCACGTGGTTCATCTAGCGTACCTAGATGAGATGCAATATGCATGTGTATGAATGTGATGAATGGTAACACAAGATGCATCACACATAAGCATTTAAGACAAACACAAGATTATGCAAGACATAGACACCGATAGCTATTTAACTAACATCACACAACTAACTATAGAGAGCAAGCACATCAAGCATGACACAAGTTTAACAAGGTCACCAGTATCATAACTTAATCACCAACAAAGCCACACTTAGCAATATACAAGCAAACAACTATAATTGGAATCTGTCAATTTCTGGACATGCAAACAACAGCTACAAGATTTAGCTATAACTGGAGTTATACAAATCCAAATGACTTGCAAGAAGACATTATGGAAAGCTTATGAAATTTTCTACAATTCATATTAAATCATCTTAGCATAATTCTCAAGTTAACTAAGTCAAATATATCCATTTACAGAAACTGGTCTACAATTGACAGAAAACAGCCATTTCTGAAACCCAACTTTAAACAGCTATAACTCTTAAACCACAAAGCCAAATACCACCAAATTTTAACAGCAGCTAGATACATGAATTATCTACAACTTTTGTATAAACAAGTTTCACAACAAAGCACATTATCATAAAGAACTTTGCTAGGTTCCCAGATCTGTCCGGAAACCACATTTGCAAGAAAATAAATATTAACTTATGTTGCAAACACATAATTAGGCAAAACCAACTTTACCAACATGTCACACATGACTAAAGAACACCAGAAAACCTAGTGTCCATGACCAAATAAATTCTTTTAATGCATTTCTTAATTTATTTTAGATAACAAGGTGACTTAATGAACATATACCAAAAGTATACAATAAATTCTACAAAAATTACAGTGGCTCACCTATCCTCTCAATAGTATACTGTACAAATTTCACTCCATTTGAATATGTATAGCAACCTCTATGAAAAAGACAAGTTGCTAAAGCAAGAAATCATGTGAGAGCAAGATAAACCAATAACTCACTCATACTTCATCCAATACTCATGAAATTTTTACCACACATCAACTATCATATGAGTAGCATGCCACAAAAATTTCACTTCATTTGGAGCCCTAGATCTACAGTTATGAAAAATAACAAATTCAACTAGCATTACAACCTTACTACACAATTCTATTTTTACCGCAAAGTATTTAAACTAAAACATGCCATATTATAGATCCACTGCATAGACAATTTCACAAGGATTCCAAAAAGTCCTCATTTACTATTTTACGAATTTTCTACGATTTACTATGAATTTCTAAAGTTCTTGCAAAATAATTACAAACCAGTCCTTACGGTACTATTCACATGAGTCACTGACTTCGCAGTTAGGACCCTGAACTTCGTCGAATTCTAGCAGGAGGTCCCTGACGGGATTTTGAACAGGGAGGTCGTCGGAGCTCGCGTAATCCGGCCGGAGAAGGCACGTCGTCGGCGGCTGAGGGGCGGGGGAGCACTAGGGGGCCCTTGCTCACCCGCGGGGCTGCTCGGCTCGGCCCGAGGTGGCCCACGGCGGCTTGGCCACGCGCGGGCAGCGGCTACAGCGGCGGCGACCGGAGCTTCCACGGCCACGGTGGCGGTTTGCGACGGCGAGCACGAGCGCGACGTGAAGGAGATGGTGGCGAAGCTTAGGGCGGTGCTTGTGGGGAGTGAGGAGACTGGGAGCGGCGGGAACGGCAGCGGTGGCATGAGCTTCGCGACGGCGTCCATGGCGGCTCCGTTTCCGCGGCTCAGAGCGAGGGCGAGGCGAGGGACTGGCAACGGAAGTGAGGGAGGAAGCAGAGAAGCTCGCGCGCCCGCTCTAGAGGTGGTCGGGGCGCGGAGACACGCGTCCAGCGAGCTAGGGGCGCAGCTCGCGCATGGCCGCCACGCACAGGGCGCGTGTCGTCCGATGGGGCGTTTTCGCGAACAGGTGGCGGGCGACGGCGGGATCAGCGTGGGACGCGATTTTGGGCTGTTTCCAGGCCGAATCAGGACCTGGGCCGAATACGAAGATCGAAGCCCGCATGAAGCTCTACGTTTTTCATTTAGAGACCAAGGTCATTAGAGCTCTTCAACAGCGGGTAATTAGGCCACAAACTGTCAGTGTCAGCGCCTTGATAACGGTCATGGAAATTCACTTTCGGAAGTCAAAACTCGGTCAAACTCAGTGTAACTTTTTGTATGCTCTTCTCCATAATATAACCTTCAACTTTTATTTTTGGACCAACTCAAGTTGCTTAGCAAAATTTGGAGAACGCGGGATGTCAATGTCGATGTCAGTGAATTCCGGACTGCAAACACTGTCGGACTGATTTCAGCTTTTCTATTAGACTTTGAGCCTTGTTTTGATCCATTTCAAAACCGAATCATGACTTGGTCTTTTAACAAAGTTTGTTATAATAAAACTTTTATTCAACTTTCATTTTTGGTCAAACCTCATATCGGGTCCAGAAGTCAACTTTATTTCTCGGTCAACACAAAGCCCTTTTTGCTATAGAATCTAGGGTTTCCATGATTTTCGGATATTTTCTCCATCTTTGCTCAACACGAACCCTTCATAACTTTTGTTGTAGAGTTCAATTAGAGTTGTTGGAGCAAGGTGGCAAGGTTTGGTTGATGACCGACATTTCCATTCACTTAATAGTGTAATTCAAGCACTTAGTAAAGTCATTCCAATAAGGATATAACTTATCATTTCATGTGAATTTTTGATTCCAAACTTCATGAAACTTTTCCAGTGATCCATATAGATGGGTATTGATGTGAGACACATGAAGATATTTCAATAACACCATCCAAGCATATATCTTTAAAAGGGCCTATATGTAAAGCAAGGGTGCAACATCCGAGTTTAGGTTGGGGCTCATTCCCATAGGTTTGACCTTGACATCTCCATCACCACTTAACATGCCATGGTTGAGTTTAAACTCATTGCTTAACTGGTGACAAACACCTGGGGTGTTACATCGCCACACTAGGGCGAACTGCGTCGGTACTAGGGTGAATTAGGGCTATACATAAATGGCCGAGGGCGAATTGCATCGGTGACTAGGGCGAACCACGTCGGTGACATCAACCCTAGTCACCGACGCAATTCGCCCTAGTGTGATTGTTTAGCGTTAACGATAACGATAATACGAATGTTGATCGACTAGGCCGCGAGAGAGGGCGGTGTGACGAGAGTGGCGGTGCTCCGCTCCGCCGTATATATGTTTGTACACATGGGTGAACGAGGGTGGCGGTGCTCCGCCGTATAAACCCTAAACCCTAGGGCGAACGAGGGCGGCGGTGCTCCGCCGTATAAACCCTAAACCCTACGGCGAACGAGGGCGGCGATGCTCCACCGTACAAACCCTAAACCCTAGGGCGAACGAGGGCGGCGGTGCTCCGCCATATACATAGAAATGCATGGGCGAACGAGGGCAGCGGTGCTCCGCGATGTATATATACATGCATATGAATACAAATGATGAAAACATATGGATCGCGATCGATGACAAGGACATACGGCAAGACGAGCGGCGTGGTCTCGACGTTAGTGCAGAGTGGGCCAGGGCAGTGGTCGGCGCAGTAGAGCGGGCCGGGCCATGTCGGCGTGGTGGCAACCGATGTCGGGGGCGCGCACACTGCGGTCTCTGCTGACGACGACGACGTGAGGCGGGCCGAGGTGGGGGCGGTGCTCGGCGCGAACTAGGGGCGGCGGCGCGGTGGAGGCGACCGGCGTGCTGACGACGACGACGTGAGGCGGGCCGGGCCGGGGCGGTGTCGGTGCGGTGGAGGGCATCGTCGGTGCGGAGCAGCCCGGGCCGGGGCTGCGGTCAACGCGCTGGAGGGTGTGGCCCGCGCGTCAGGCCAGGGCGGAGGCAGCAGCTGGCGCAGTGAGGTCGTCGGCGCGCGGTGGAGGGTGGAGGGCGGGCGCGCGCGGTGGAGGGCCGACGACTGAGGGGCGGTGGTCGGTGCGGTCGGCATAGAGGTGGAGGGCGTCGTGGGGACCAAGGTCGGCGGCGATGTTGGGGCCAGGTCGACGGGTCACGGCGGGCAGCAGCGCAGTGGAACCACGCGCGCGAGGAACGCGGATTGCGCGCGAGGTGGTGGCAACGACCGGCGTCGGGCGGGGTAGCGGCGGCGTCCTCGGTGTGGCGGGCCGGGTGGCGTGGGCCGCGGGGGAGAGGAATCAGCGATGGCGCGCATGGCGGCGAAGATCGACAACGCAAGGAAGAAGATGGGGCGACGAGGGGTTTGGGCACTGGCATATATATGCCACACCCCTTTACTCCCGGTGCCAGCCCCCCACCGGGAGTAAAGGTCCTTTACTCTGGGTGCGTGTTACCAACCGGGAGTAAAGGTATACCTTTACTCCCGGTTGGTAACACGCACCGGGAGCAAAGGTTTACCTTTACTCCTGGTTGGTAATACGCACCGGGAGTAAAGGTTTTTTTGGCGGGCCACGAAACTGCAGCCCACCTTTACTCCCGGGTGGGCTTCCCACCTGGGAGTAAAGGTGGGCTGCAGTTTCGTTACCCACCTGTTTTGAGCAAAAAAATTTAATAGAAATGCAATAGTCTTGTTAAATACATAGTAAATTAAATAAAAGGCATAAAATTATTTTGTTAAAAATATGGATTTTCTTTTTCTTTATTGCACATAGGAAAAATCTATAACCTAACTTTTTTTATTTTTTGTTATAATTATAAAACATAATGTAACTAATATTTATTATTTCGTTAATGCAAAAATGTAGTGTTTAATTAAAATTATTAAAACTATTGGTTTTGGACAGGAAATTTGTTTTCACATCATTTTAACGTTAATATTTTAATTTTTCATCACTCAATATCCTAATTTAACTTTTCAAGAGAGAAATCCCACCAAATCAAACATTGATTTAATTTGAAACACGACATAATAAACATCTGAATTTGCAATTATTACATAATATCTCAAACACACACTACATTAAATCACTATATCATCAAGTGGGCATAGCAGTGAACTTCTTCTTTACGTATGTTCCTTGGTTATGATCGCATCGTAACCATGGAGTGTCCTCATCATTTACCAAGATGCTAGGGTCTTTGTTCACTTTGAATGGGCGGAATTCGGTCATCCTTTTCATAATCTTCTGACATGTCCGACTTGTCCTCAATTCCCACGATGACTCTTTTCCCTGAAAGAACTATATGGCGCTTTGGCTCTTTGGTTGAGTCATTATCGTTTTTCCCTCTTTTTGGTTTGGTAGACATATCATTGACATAGAACACCTGATTCACATCCTTGGCAAGGACGAATGGTTCGTCTTTGTACCCAATATTACTAAGGTCTACTATTGTCATTCCATACTCGTTGTCTACTATTACCCCGCCTCCGGTCACCTTGACCCATTGGCACTTGAACAATGGGATCTTCAAAGTAAGTGCATATTCTAGTTCCCATATTTCATCTATGCGGCCATAATATGTCTGCTTATTCCCATTCGGGTCTGTGGCATCTATGCGGACACCACTGTTTTGGTTGATACTCCTTTTATCTTGGGCTACTGTGTAGAATATGTTCCCATTTATCTCGTACCCTTTGTATGTGACGATATGCCATGATGGTTGCATAGCCAATAAATACAGTTGCTCATGGATGCTCTCATCACCTTGACATTTTTTTCGCAACCAACCACCGAAAGTTTCCATGTGCTTACGCGTAATCCAAGCTTCAGTCTTCCCTAGAAACTCGGATCGTAAGAGATCCTTGTGTGTCTCAATATACGGATCTACCAAAGAGGAGTTCTATAGAACTGTGTAGTGCGCTTTATTGAAATAATCATCCTCCATACCAATATATGTTTTCCTCCCTAGTGTCCCCTTTCCGCTTAGTCTCCCCTCATGTCTCGATTCAGGAACACCAATCGAGTCAAGGTCGGGAATAAAGTCAACACAGAACTCAATGACCTCTTCTGTTCCATAGCTCTTGGCGATGCTTCCTTCTGGGTGAGCATGGTTGTGAACATATTTCTTTAGGACTCCCATGAATCTCTATAAGGGGAACATGTTGTGTAGGAACACAGGACCGAGAATGAAAATCTCCTTGACTAGGTGAACTAGGAGGTGTGTCATGATATCAAAGAAGGAAGGAGGGAACACCAACTCAAAGCTGACGAGACATTGAACCACATCATTCTATAGTTTAGCTAGATCAGTTGGATCAATTGCCTTCTGAGAAATTGCATTGAGGAATGCATATAGCTTCACGGTGGCTAGACGTACATTTGGAGGTAGAATTCCTCTTAATACAACTGGAAGTAATTGTGTCATGAGAACATGACAGTCATGGGACTTTAAGCTACAGAATTTCTTCTCTGGCACATTTATAATACCCTTTATATTCGAGGAGAATCCAGATGGTACCTTGATGTTGTTTAAGCATTCAAACATGATTTCCTTCTCCTCTTTGCTTAGAGTGTAGCTAGCAGGACATAAGTAATGGCGTCCATCATCTGTCTTATCTAGATGCAGGTTGTCTCTTTCTCTCAAACAATGCAGGTCCTGTCGTGCTTCAAATGTGTCCTTAGGCTTTCCATACACACCCATGAAGCCTAGCAGGTTCACACAAAGATTCTTCATCAGGTGCATCACGTCGATTGAGCTATGGACCTCTAGGACTTGCCAATAGGGTAGGTCCCAAAATATGGACTTCTTCTTCCACATGGGTGCGTGACCGTTAGCGTCGTTCGGAACAGGTTGGCTGCCATGTCCTTTTCCAAAGACGACTTTCACATCATTGACCATATCGAGTACATCCTCACCGGTTCGGTTGCGAGGCTTGGTCAGGTGGTCTGCCTTCCCTTTAAAATGCTTGCCTTTCTTTCTTACGGGGTGATTTGTAGGAAGAAATCGACGATGGCCAAGGTACACGACCTTTCGACATTTTTTCAAGAATACACCTCTAATATCACCGAAGTAGTGTGTGCATGCATTATATCCCTTGTTTGACTGTCCTGAAAGATTACTTAGAGCAGGCCAATCATTGATTGTTACGAACAACAATGCTCGCAGATCAAAGTGTTCCTGTTTGTACTCATCCCACACACATACACCTTCTTTATTCCACAAAATGAGAAGTACGTTAATAAGTGGTCTCAGGTACACATCGATGTCATTGCCAGGTTGCTTCGGGCCTTGGATGAGCACAGGCATCATAATGAACTTCCACTTCATGCATAACCAAGGAGGAAGGTTGTAGATACTTAGAGTAATAGGCCAAGTGCTATGACTACTGTTCTGCTCTCCAAAAGGATTGATACCATTTGTACTTAAAGCAAACCTTAAGTTTCTTGTGTCATTTGCAAACTCCGGGAATTCTCTATCGATTGCTCTCCACTGGGACCCATCAGCAGGGTGTCTCAACATATTATCTACCTTATGGTCTTCTTTATGCCATCATATAATTTTTCATGTTCTTTATTTCTGAACAGACGTTTCAAGCGTGGTATTATAGGAGCATACCACATAACCTTGGCAGGGATTTTCTTCTGCGGACGTTCGCCCTCAACATCACCAGGGTCATCTCGCCTGATCTTATACCGCGATGCATGGCATACCGGGCATGCATCCAATTTCTCATACTCTTTGCCACGGTAGAGGATGCAGTCATTAGGACATGCATGTATCTTCTCGATATCTAGCCCCATAGGACAGACAACTTGTTTTGCTTCGTAGGTAGTGGCGGGCAATTCATTGTCCTTCGGAAGCATCTTCTTTTGGATTTTTAGTAACTCTCCAAATCCCTTGTCAGATACATCATTCTTTGCCTTCCATTGTAGCAATTCTAGTGTGGTTCCCAACTTTTTCTGCCCTGCATCACAAGTTGGGTACATCAATTTCTTGTGATCTTCTAGCATCCGCTCGAACTTGATCTTCTCCTTTTCACTTTCACATTCTCTTTGTGCGTCACGAATGACCTGACAAAGATCATCAGCAGGCTCATCTTCTATGGCTACCTCTTCTTCAGCTTCTCCCATTGCAGTATCATTGAAGCACGCACCATCGGGAATAATATCATTGTCGTCCCATTGTTCTTCTTCACCTTCTTCCATTACAACGCCGGTTTCTCTGTGCTTCGTCCAACAAATATAGTTTGGCATGAAACCCAACTTGAACACGTGTGAATAAAGAGTCCTTGAGCAAGGATATTCCACCGTATTCTTACATATGGCACATGGGCAGCACATGAAACCGTCGCGTTTGTTTGCCTCGGCCGCACGTAACAAAGAATGCACGCCGTCAATGAACTCTTGGGAGCGGCGATCAGCATTGTACATCCAATGCCGACTCATCTGCATTACATGACATAAATACCATATTAAAACCTAGATCATAATTAATTATTTATACAACATGCGTGCCACCACAAAAGGTACAAATTTATGAAAGCATCGCTACAATGTAGATAATCCCAACTACCACTAAAAGAACTAAAGCTAAAATACATTTCAGGAGCACAAGGATTTCGCGACCAATCTCAATTAAAACAGACAGATCCCCTGATTGTGCAACATCTTTGGGCTTCTTTGGCTGGATCACTACCTCATTAGCCGCCGTATCTGCCTGTTGTGCAAGATATTTTTGCACGAGTTCAACATACTCTTCCTCCCAGTAGAAGCCTGAACATCGTCCACTGCCATCCCACTGAAATTAAAACAAAAAATTAGAACTTTAATCACAACCATCATGAAAATAGGTATAAACTAACAATAATCATAAAATACGATAAAATAACTCATATTGCGATCCGGACACTTGTAGAAGATACGACCCTTGTTGGGACCCTCCTTCTTCACTCGGTACTCCATCATAATCTTCGTCTCATCACGACACTTGCCGCATGGAATGAGAGGGAGGCCCGGCCTAAGTCGCTTTGGAAACCCATGAGAGGCCGAGGACCCAGAAGCAGTTGCCATCTACTCTCTATACTCATTTTTTAATACACTATAAATTTCTCATTTTATAAACAAATAAAATTAAGAAACTATAAAATTATCTATATATCTAAACAATGAAGTGTGCTATGCATGCTAGAAATAAAAGTGAATACTAATTTTAAATACCTACTTTAACTTTCTTCATCCAAATATGCAAACTATAAGTTATTTTGAGCTCAAATTGTTTACAAATAAAAAAAACACCATAAAAACAATATATATAGTGAACAATATGAGATAAGCCAATGATGAAAAATGAGAGTATGAGATTGGTAACCTTTACAACTGAAGAATCGACGGAGGAATCAAAGAAATCGACAGAGGAATCGAAGAATGGATGGAGGAACAATGGAGGGAGGAAGCAAGAACACTAGTGCAGTGAGCTTCAAAATGTGCTGAGCTCGGGCTCGGGGAGGAAGAAGGAGACGGCTGAGATATAAAGGGGGGACCTTTAGTCCCGATTGATGGCTCCAACCGGAACTAAAGGTAACTTTTCAACCCCCGGCGCAGCCACGGCCCGGGAGTAGACCTTTACTCCCAATTGGAGCCACCAACCGGGAGTAAAAGTCTACCTTTAGTCCCGGTTGGTGGTTCCAACAGGGACTAAAGGTCCCTACCACCTCTGTCTGGGCAGGGACCTTTAGTCTCGGTTGGAGCCACCAACTGGGACTAAAGGTCTCTCTAGTCCCGGGCGCAAAAAATGCCGGGACTAGAGCCCATTTTGGCCGAGGATCAAAGGTCTGTTCTCTACTAGTGTTTCCCAACCGGGAGCACGAATCTAGGACTAAAGGGCCCCTCCTTTAGTCCCGGTTTCTCGCCCAGGACTAAAGGTCCACCCTGGCTAAAGAGGCCTCCTAGCCTGGGCACGTGGGCCAGCCCTTTAGTCCTGGTTGGTATTACCAACCGGGACTAAAGGTTTTCTTTTTTTTTTGTTTCTATTTTCAATTGATGATTCGTTTTGGTTTTTGAATAGGTTTTCGAATACGCATTCTACGCTGCTAATAATATACGTATTCTACACGCTTATAATGTTCGAACATTTTGTACAAACTAAAGTATGAAACTAACGTATATATTACATGCATATACATATATTGTATGTTATTTTATGTACATATAATATGTGTATATATATATATATTACAAATAAAGCTTGCATTGTATATTCTATCATATCCTTGGGATAATAAATTTACTCCATCTGGTTTGCCTTACATGTTTCGTTCATGTCATTGTAGAACTCATCGGCGGGGTTTAAGACCTGATCATTAAGAAATCCTGCTATGGTCTCTTGAATTGCTTTCAGTTGGTCACATCGTATGACCTTTTCCCTCAACCATAGAGTCTTCAAAAAAGTTAAAGGAAAAGTATTAATATATATATATATATATATGTGTGTGTGTGTGTGTTGTGGTCACGTGATTACTTATATATATGAGCAATAAAAGAAATTGTGAATATATGAATATATTTATATAACGTACTTTGAGGATCTCTTCAGGAGTTCTTTTTTAGTATGCCATGATGAACTCGCAAACATAGTATCTGCAGTAGTTGGTCCCCTGTTCTTGCCTCAGAATCCACTTTTACGAGAAAAAAGATCTGGTGAATTGAAAGCATGCATGATGTTAATTGAATTATATATATATATAAATGTAGCTAGTACTTACTTTGTGTGCGATTACATCCAGTGGCGCTTTGCAATGTTTCATGTGGTATTCCTCAATGAAACTTTTCCAAACACTGCGCCCAATAAAATAAAAAATTAATTTGGCCTTTAATAATTGTTGCAGTTAAGAGATCGGGTATATATAGTTGCTAGAGAGACCAAATTACCCTTGGATAATATCTATCATGTCTTGGTACTCTATTTGCTCTTTTCTTAACGAGTCTAAGATGCTCAACCGACTATTGGCCATATTGATGATCATCAATATCCAGTGATTGTTACATATGTTTTTATACACAAATATGATCGAGATTGACTAGAGTCAACATATATATATATATATATATATATGGGAGATAGCTTAGCTAGTAAGCAAATAATTGAACAAATGTCCATATGATCGACATTAATTATTTAACACTCACTTGAAGTTGTAGGGGAAGAGTATGTCCTTGTTTTGTTGGTTCACTAAGAACCTCATAAGATTTTTCTCGAGTTTAGCTTTCCATTCAGGCGGGGGATTAGGGTGTTTGAATACGACATTTGGATCAACAAAACCAACATCATTATCCTTTCTCTTTCTGAGTTCTGTCATCTCATATCTGCATATATAAAAATATAGTGTGAGGATATATAATTTATATATATACATGTAGCTTTATATATATACACTTTAATAGTAGAAAATAATGATACTTACAGACAATAGCAGCTAATGAGATTTTTATCGAGAGAGTCCAGGTGGCATAGTTGGTGTAATTCTAAAAACTCAACATATATAACGTCATCGCCACGGAAGTAATGTTGGTTTCTAACTCTGATAGAAATAAAGGTCGTCTCTCCCTATTCACACGCCACCATGTACCACTTGTTTAGCAGGTACATTTGCGTACCCAGTTCACCTAAGGCCTCAGGGTTGTATAGACTCTTTCCATGCTCAAATTTCTTCCAAGGATCCACTTTCGGAGCAGATGGTCCTTCAGCGAGCACTTGGATAAGGTTCAAACCAGTATCCTCGTAAAATCGAACCAGGTCCTCAAAATCGACGTCCAGTAAGTCTAAGTTTGAACCATATTCATTACGAATGACAAGAGGGTGGTCTGATTGTTGCGATTATTGTCCGAGTTGTGCAACACCGTTCCCTGCTCTAGTCTTTTTCTGCGCCGCCTCAAATGACTTGGTGAGAGAGTGGTCGTAGTCCGATTTTAGCAGGGTCTTTTGAGATTCCCGCTTTTTCTGGTCCACCTTCTTTCTTAGAAGATCTAGAGGTAGGTAGAAGTACGGTTTCTCCGGGTTCTCCCTCGCTTCTCGTTGCTTTCTTACTTTTTCGAAGAAACTGTTCACATCTTTTTGTACTGCAGCATTTAATTCCTTTTCACTTTTCTCGTAAGACGGTTTTTGGGGAATAACTGGATTAGAGGAGGCTTTCTTCTTTACCGGCTGGTGGGTCAACGGCTTCGTTTGCGGGGCAGACCTCTTAGGAGCTGGCTGCTTCTTGTTCATCAAGGGAGGCGGGGCAGCCGTTGGAGACCTCCTTGGAGGCATTGGAGACCTCCTTGGAGGTGGCGGCGGTGGCGGCGTTGCATAATCATTGCCCGAAGCACTATGATGATCTGGAGATTGAATAATTGGACTTAGGTTGGCGGAGGCCCTGCTGTGTGAGTACAAAAAAAATAATTAGGTATAAGAAATTGTTATTATTAATCATGCATGTCAATAGAAAATTAGTGAAAAAATTGTTTCGTTCACTTTTGTCCGCACCTATTGTCTGGCAGTTGAGGAAGCAGCGGTGGACTAGAGACCCCGGGAATAATGATGTAGCGCTTGCGCCATAGTATGAATGTCTTCTCTGCTTCTCCTAGAGTCTTCTCCCCATCACCTCCTGGAATGTCAAGAGCCAGATCACTAAAACCTTTGTTAACTCTATCCACTGAGACGCTAACATATCTAGGTGGTATTATTACCCCATGGATTCTTAGTGTCTTGGTAGGATCTGGAGGAGAAAAAACACCGAGAGCCACCATGATTGTGGCATTCCCTTTTGGAATATGTAGCTCACATGATGTAAACGGTGCAATGATGTCATCCACGGGGAAACGTAGCATTGCGCCATCTTGACTTGGTAACTCCGTGGAAGCGCAACTGCTTTTTAACTGATTAGGGGGGCTAATATTAATGTTGATTCCTGGATCTGATGCCTACCTTTGGGCACTCATTGCTATTTGCACTTGCTTTATGATTTCCTCCTGCATTCTAGCATGCATGTCTTTTTCGCGCTCTTGTGCTTGAAGCAATGCCTCCCGTGACTCACGAACATATTCCTCCAACCTGCTGATCTACGCTGCTTCCTCATCCTTCCTTCTCTTCCGGCTTCTGTAGGTATCTCTGTCGTTAGGGAAACCATGCTCCCAAGAAATATTCCATCCAAAACCTCTCGTTCGGCCACTGTGTTCAGCAGTCTCGATGGCATACGTCAGTTCATCCTTCGCTCTATTCGGCCTGAATGCACCAATAGCTTTAGCTTGTAGAGCATAAGAAAATCTTTGTGTTGCTCTTTCGAGTTTTGGGCCATGAACCAGCTTCCCGGTCTCTAGGTCCAGTCTTCTCCCATGAGCGAAAAACCAATTCTTCACGCGTTTAGGCCAATTTAGTGATTCTGGTGTGATACCCTTGGTAAGAATGTCTGCTTCCATTTTTCCCACTTGGGAATGGCAGTTGCGTAGCCACATGATCCCATACCATGGTGATATACCTTCTGTCGGGCATTCTCTTGGTTCCTTCTCACCCGTTCCTCATCCTCTTCCGATGTGTTGTACTGTACAAAATCATTCCAGTAGGGCCTCAACTTCGGGAGCGGGCCCCTAGTATTGAAATTGGGCGTTAGGTTCTTCTTGATGTATTTCGTGTATTGGGATTTCTTCTAAGTCTGGAATTGTGTGGCCATCTTCTTCATAGCCCACTTTCGAACTATCTCCTTCAATTCATCATCGTTGATATCATCATAATCATCCGCTTGCAACGTGAAATATTGAAGGATATCATCCCAAATTAAATTCTTATCAAGATCAGAGACAAAACTAACATGAGGCTCATTGATCTTTTGCTTCTATTCCCGGGCACTGATCCGAAGTATGTCCCTTACAAGGTACCCACAGTGTTGCGCGAATTTTCTTGCATGTGGACCAAGTGGTTCGCCTGTCTCGATATTGAATTCCGATATTATGTAGCGCCCCTCCAATGGCTTTTTTGGGCCCCAAATATTTTTGCTTTTCGCCGTTGTGGTCGTCGATCCAGAAGGCTATGTATAAAAAAAGAATAAATAAATATCATGTGTACACATAATAGATGATAGATATTCAAATATATATATAATATTCAAATATATATATAAATATATATACCTCGCCAGTATTTTCTTGCACAATATTTTCTTGCTCATTTTTAAGAGCCAGGTATTGACTCCCGTCATCTACATCCTGCTGGTCACCATCGGTAAATTGAGTGCCGGTGTTGATAATATCCATCATTTCTTCATCCATGTTGTCTCTTGGGGCAGCCATCTAGCTTTTACACCACTAGATATATCTATAAAAAATAAAAACCATATATCTATAAAATGGATCGAGTCATGTGCTTAAAATTAATTAAATAACTATACTCGAAATTCAAGTCTCCAAAGCATAACTTTGATTTCTTATTTTCTAGAAATATTTATTGGCAAGTGATATATATAACAAATTTATATATATAACAATATAAATTTAAAACTCTCTAATATGTATAACAAATATATATATATATATGACAATACAAATTTATAACTCTCTAATATGTATGTATAACAAATTTATATATATAACAATATAAATTTATAACTCTAATATATATGTATAACAAATTTAGCTATATAACAATATAAATTTATAACTCTCTAATATAGATGTATAACAAATTTATATATATAAAAATAGAAATTTATAACTCCCTAATATATATATATATATATATAACAATACAAATTTATAACTCTCTAATATATATATATATATATATATATATATATATATATATAACAAATTTATATATATATCAATACACAGTACGGGGCCGGCGGCGTTGGTGGCGGCCGACGTTGGTGGCGGCCGACGTTGGTGACGGCCGGCAGCGTTGGTGGCGGCCGGCGTTGGGGCGGCCGGCCGGCCATCGCGGAGGAGGCACACGGGGTTCTGCGGCGGCGTTGGTAGCACGCAGGGCGGCCGACGTTGGGGCGGCCGGCCGGCCGTCGCGGAGGAGGCCGGGTGGCGCGTGGGGCAGTCGGTTCTGCGGTGGCGGGAGCCGCGCGGCATCGAAGAGGTGGCCACGGGCGACGGTGACGAGGGCGGCGGCGGCGGTAGTGGTGATGGGCGACGAAGACGAAGAGTGAGGAGAAAGAAGAAACGGCCGCCTTATATAGGGGAGGGACATTTAGTCCCGGCTCCTGTAAACTCCCGGTCAGCCGAGACTAAAGGTATTACCTTTAGTCCCGGCTGATAATACCAGCCGGGACTAAAGGTTACCTTTAGTCCCGGCTGGTATTACGAGCCGGGACTAAAGGCGTATTTTGACGGGCCGCAAAAAATGCAGCCCACCTTTAGTCCCGGGTGATAGATCTACCTAGGACTAAAGTTGGGCTGCAGTTTCACTTTCCGCCCGTTTCAAGCTCCATTTGTTTTTTATATATTTCTTTCTATAAAATATTAAAGTCTTGTTAATTGCACAGTAAATTAAATACAAGGCATAAAATTGTTTTAAAAGAATATGGATTTACTTTTGCTTTATTGCACACAGGAAAATTGTGTGACCTAAAGTTTTTTATTTTTTCTTGTAAATATTGAAACATAATGTCATTAATAATTACTATTTCATTAATGCAAAAATGTAGTATTTAATTTAAATCATTAAAACTTTTGTTTTCGATTGGAAATTTGTTTACACATTATTTTAACGTAAATCTTTTCATTTTTTCATCACTCATTGTCCAAAAGCGACATGAAAATCCCACCATCAAACACAAATTTAATCTGAACATAGAAAAAAAGGAAATACCTAATAAACATCTCTGAATTCACAATTATTACATAATACCTCTAATACACACTTGCCCCGTTAGGCTTACCCCATATTCGGCTTGTTCGGCTTGTTTTTTCAGCCGGGACAGTATTTTTCTCTCACAACAATTCAGTCAGAACAATGTTTTTCAGCCAGTTTCAGTCAAGATTCAGATCAGCGAACGGGACCACTATTAAACATCACTATATATATATCAAGCGGGCACAGTAGTAAACTTCTTCTTAACGTATATCCCTTGGTTATGATCGCGCCATAACCATGGAGTGTCCTCATCATTTGCTGAATGCTTGGGTCTTTGTTCACTGTGAAGGGTGGAATTCAGTCATCCTTTTTATAATCTTCTGATATGTCTGACTTGTCTTCAATTCCAACGATGTTTCTTTTCCCTGAAAGAACTATGTGACGCTTTGGCTCATTGATTGGGTCGTTGTTGTTTTTCTCTCTCTTCGGTTTTGTAGACATGTCCTTAACACAGAACACCTGATTCACATCCTTGGCAAGGACGAACGGTTCGTCTTTGTACCCAATATTGTTGAGGTCCACGGTTGTCATTCCATACTGGTTGTTGATTGCTATCTCGCCTCCAGTCGCCTTTACCCATTGGCACTTGAACAAAGGTACCTTAAAAGTATGTGCATGGTTTGGTTTCCATATCTCCTCTATGCGGCCATAATATGTTTGCTTATTTCTATTAGGGTCGGTGGCATCTATGCGGACACTACTGTTTTGGTTGGTGCTCCTTTTATCTTGGGCTACTGTATAAAATGTATTCCCATTTATCTCGTACCCTTTGTATGTGAGGATATGCCACGATGGCTGCCTAGCCAACAAATACAGTTGCTCATCAATACTCTCATCACCCTAACATTCTTTTCGCAACCAGTCGCTGAAAGTTTCGATGTGCTAACGCGTAATCCAAGCTTCAGACTTCCCTAGAAACTTAGATTGGAGCAACTCTTTGTGTCTCGATATACGGATCCACCAAGGAGTTTTGCAGAACTGTGTAGTGTGCTTTATTAAAATAATTGTCCTGTGTACCAATATATGGTTTCTTCCCTAGTGTCCCCTTTCCACTTAGTCTTCCCTCGTGTCGCGATTCAGGAACACCAATCGGGTCAAGGTCGGAAATAAAGTCAACACAAAACTCAATGACCTCCTCTGTTATATAGCCCTTGGCGATGCTTCCTTCTGGTTGAGCACGGTTGTGAACATATTTCTTTAGGACTCCTATGAACCTCTCAAAGGGGAACATGTTGTGCAGGAACATAGGACCGAGAATGCTAATCTCCTTGACCAGGTGAACTAGGAGGTGTGTCATGATATTAAAGAAGGAAGGAGGGAACTCCAACTCAAAGCTGACAAGACATTGAACCACATCATTCTGTAGTTTAGCTAGATCCATTGGATCGATTGCCTTCTAAGAAATTGCATTGAGGAATGTACATAGCTTCACGGTGGCTAGACGTACATTTGGAGGTAGAATTCCTCTTAATGCAACTGGAAGTAATTGCATCATGAGCACGTGGCAGTCATGGGACTTTAAGTTTAGAAATTTCTTCTCTAGCACATTTATTATACCCTTTATATTCGAGGAGAATCCAGATGGTACCTTGATGCTTGCTAGGCATTCAAACATGCTTTCCTTCTCTTCTTTGCTAAGAGTGTAGCTAGGAGGACTTAAGTAATGACGTTCATCATCTGTCTTCTCTGGATGCAGGTTGTCTCATTCTTTCAAACACCACAGGTCCTGCCGTGCTTCAAGTGTGTCCTTAGGCTTCCCATACACACCCATGAAGCCTAGCAGGTTCACACAAAGATTCTTTGTCAGGTACATCACATCGATCGCGCTACGAACCTCTAGGACTTGCTAATAGGGTAGCTCCCAAAATATGGACTTCTTCTTCCACATGGGTGCGTGACCATCGGCATCGTTCGAAACAGGTTCGCTGCCATGCGCCTTTCCAAATACTACTTTCACATCCTTGACCATATTGAGTACATCCTCACCAGTTCGGTTGCCCAGCTTGGTCTGGTGGTCTACCTTACCTTTAAAATGCTTGTGTTTCTTTCTTAGGGGGTGGTTCGTAGGAAGAAATCGACGATGGCTAAGGTACACGACCTTTCGACATTTTTTCAAGAATATACCTTTAATGTCATCAAAACAGTGCGTGCATGTATTATATCCCTTGTTTGATTGTCCTAAAAGATTACTTAGAGCAGGCCAATCATTGATTATTACAAACAACAATGCTCGCAGGTCAAAGTGCTCCTATTTGTGCTCATCCCACACACGTACACCTGGTCTATTCCACAAAAGTAGAAGTTCTTCAACTAGTGGCCTCAGGTACACATCGATGTCGTTGCTAGGTTGCCTTGGGCCTTGGATGAGCACTGGCATCATAATAAACTTACGCTTCATGCATAACCAGGGAGGAAGGTTGTAGATACATAGAGTAACAGGCCAAGTGCTATGACTACTACTCTGCTCCCCGAAAGGATTCATACCATCCGTACTTAAAGCAAACCTTAAGTTTCTTGCGTCATTTGCAAACTCCAGGAATTCTCTATCGATTGCTCTCCATTGGGACCCATCAGCAGGGTGTCTCAACATGTTATCTACCTTATGGTCTTCTTTGTGCCATCGCAACAACTTTGCATGGTCTTTGTTTCTGAACAGACGTTTCAAGCGTGGTATTATAGGAGCATACCACATAACCTTGGCAGGGATTTTCTTCTGTGGACGTTCGCCCTCAACATCACTAGGTCATCTCGCCTGATCTTATACCGCGATGCATGACATACCGGGCATGTATCTAACTTCTCATACTCCTCGCCACGGTAGAGGATGCAGTCATTAGGACATGCATGTATCTTCTAGATTTCTAATCCTAAAGGGCAGACTACCTGTTTTGCTTCGTACGTAGTGGCGGGCAATTCGTTATTCTTCGGAAGCCTCTTCTTTTCGATTTTCAGTAACTCCCCAAATCCCTTGTTAGATACACCATTCTTTGTCTTCCATTGCAGCAATTCCAGTGTGGTACCCAACTTTTTCTGCCCCGCATCACAAGTTGGGTATAGCAATTTCTTGTGATCCTCTAGCATACGCTCGAACTTGATCTTCTCCTTTTCACTTTCGCATTCTCTTTGTGCGTCACGAATGGCCTGACCAAGATCATCAGTGGGCTCATCTTCTGCCCCTACCTCTTCTTCAGCTTCCCCCATTGTAGTATCATTGAAGGCACCATATTCAGCAATAATGTCATCATCGTCCCATTGTTCTTCTTCACCTTCTTCCATTACAACCTCGGTTTCTTCGTGCTTCGTCCAACAAATATAGTTTGGTATGAAACCCGACTTCAACAAGTGTGAATGAAGACTCCTTGAGCTAGCATATTCCTTCAAATTCTTACATATGGCACATGGGCAGCACATGAAACCATCGCGTTCGTTTGCCTCGGCCACACGTAAGAAAGAATGCACGCCCTCAATGAACTCTTGGGAGCGGCGATCAGCATTGTACATCCAATGCCGGCTCATCTGCATTACATGACATACATACCATATTAAAACCTAGAACATAATTAGTTAATTATACGACATGCATGCCACCACACAAGGTATTAATTTATGAAAGTCTCGCTACAATGTAGACAATCCCAACTACCACTAAAAAAACTAAAGCTAAAATGCACTTCAGCAGCATAAGGATTTCGCGATCAATCTCAACTAAAACAGACAGATCATACGTTTGTTCAACATCTATGGGCTTCTTCCGCAGGGTCACTGCCTCATCAGCCGCTGTAGCCGCCTGTGCAAGAGAGTTTTGCACGTGTTCAACATACTCTTCCTCCTAGTACCAGCCTGAACATCCAATGCCATCCCACTGAAATTAAACATAAAAATTAGAACTTTAATCACAATCATCATGAAAATAAGTATAAATTAATCATAATCATCAAATGCGACAAAATAACTCACATTGCGATCCGGACAATTGTAGAAGATACGTCCCTTGTTGGGACACTCCTTCCTTACCCGGTACTCCATCACAATCTTCTACTCACACTTGCCGCATGCAATGAGAGGGAGGTCCAGCATCAGTCGCTTTGGAACCCGATGAGAGGCCGAGGACCCGGAAGCAGTTGTCATCTACTCTCTATACTCATTTTTAATATAATATAAATTTCTCATTTTATAAATAAATAAAATTAAAAAAAACTCTAAAATTCTCTATATCTCTAAACCATGAAGTGTGCTATGCATGTTAGAAATGAAAGCTGAATACTAGTTTTGAATAACTACTTTAACCTTCCTTCATCCAAATATGCAAACTTTAAAGTGATTTTGAGCTTAAAAGGCTTACAAATAAAAAAAATCCACCATAAAAAACCGCATATATCTAGTCCACAAAATGAGATATGCTACTGATGAAATATGAGAGTATAAAGTTGGTAACCTTTAGAACCGAAGAATCGATGGAAGAATCGAAGAAATCTTGTGATTACCGGCGATGAGGAAGAAGAGAGGCCGGCGATGAAGCAAGAACACTGAGCTCGAAGTGGCTCGGGCTCGGGGAGGAAGAAGGGGTATGTAGGAGGGGATCTTTAGTCCCGGTTGGAGACAGCAACCGGGACTAAAGGTCCCTTTCTAGTCCCGGACGGAGCCTCCAGGCGGGAGTAGATTTTTACTCCCGGTTGGAGGGACCAACCGGGAGTAAAAGTTAACCTTTAGTTCCAGTTGGTAGCTCCAATCGGGAGTAAAAGTTAACCTTTAGTCCCGGTTGGTAGCTCCAACCGGGACTAAAGGACCCAACCGGGACTAAAGGACCTTTAATCCCGGTTGGAGCTACCAACCGGGACTAAATGTTTCTCTAGTCTCGGACGCGAAAAATACCAGGACTAAAGCCAAATTTCGAAGTGGATCAAAAGTCGTTTCTCTACTAGTGATATATTATCTCCTTTATTTTTGTTGAACCTATACAGTTCTATTCTCTAATTGAATTTTATATCGAAATACCATTTGAATGGTAATTAACATCAATCTCTTAGGGCACGTACAACGGGTCTGTTCGTGCCGTCTCTATGCCATCAGTTTTGTAGAAAGACCCCCAGCGGAGCCAAGAGACAGGCAGGTCGTCGTCTCACGACAGGACGACCCCAACTCATGCTCTGAGAAGAAATTTTCGCCTGGAGTAAAAGGCCTCGATCTCGTGCAGCAGGAGGTAGTGACTAGCGACGATGGCGCCAATCTTCGGCACCAAACTGCTCCTTTCTCGTTTTGTTCACTGGCTGCCGCAAGCACGCAGACGACCTTCGACCAGCCGTGATATGCACGCAGGCAAGCTCCGCCCTGCCACCGCGAGCTACGCCGGAGATCTGTCGTTGGCTTCGCACAGGCGAGCTCCACCTGGCTGCTGCGAGCCGCGCCGCCAAGCTTCGCCGCCGAGCTTCACAAGGATGGGGATGCTGGAACCAAATTATTTCATGCTACTGCAACCATCAGGCATATGAATAACCTGATTACCCAAATACAGAAACAAAATGGTGAAGTGGTCCACAATCATTTTGACAAGGCTGCTGTTCTCTGGGAGGCATTCAAGGATAGAATTGGACAATCTGAATTCACCTCTATTGTTAGCCCACAGGATCACCGGCTGAGGTGAGTTAACCACTCACCAGTCTTACCGACCACGACCGAGCACGACAGACGTTGTCCGACCACACACTATGGTTAGCGGTAGAAGAAGAGAGGGAGAACAGAGCATACACACTCAGTACAAGCACCAGCGTTGGCCGAAGCCTTGTATAGGAGATGGCAAATCTGAACTCTCTTTGTTGAGTTGCAGTGGCAAACTATATATACAACTCTACTCATCTAGTCTTAGTACAGCTGCCCTGCTGCAACAGTAACTAGATAAGACAGCAGCGTTGACTCTGGCGCCTGCTCCTGCTGTAGCTACAGAGAAGCAGGTGGGCCGTTCGGCGTCTGCCCCTGCAGCGGCTACAGTACCACAGCAGTGAGCTTTTTCGGCGCCGCCTTCCCTTGTTGTGTGTTCACACAAGAAAGCAGTAGATTATCTAACATCTATCACCTTCAACCTCAGTTTCTTTTTGGAAAGTAACTATCTCTCATGGTTAGATGAACCATTTACCAAAGATGAAATTGATTTAGTAGTCAGAAACTTGCCAAATGACAAAACTCCTGGGCCTGATGGCTTCAATAACAATTTCATCAAAAGCTGTTGGCACTTCATCAAGGAAAATTTAGTTTGCCTCCAAAGCATAAATGACTCGTTTATCACTCTGACCCCCAAAACTGATGGAGCGTAGCAGGTTGGGGATTTCAGGCCAATTTCCTTGCTAAATTGCTCTATCAAGCTGCTCACAAAACTTTTGGCCAACAGATTGCAGAGTGTAATCCTTAAATTAGTGCACCAAAACCAGTATGGTTTCATCAAGTCCAGGACCATCCAAGACTGCATTGCTTGGTCTTTTGAGTACCTCCACCTTTGCCACCAATCAAAGAAGGAGATTGTTGTATTGAAGCTGGATTTTTGAAAAAGCCTTCGATAAGATTGAGCACAAGACCATCTTAGAAGTAATGGCTCAGAAGGGTTTTAGCTTGAAATGGAGATCATGGATTGATTCCATCCTAAGCTCAGGCACGTCAGCAGTTTTGCTAAATGGGGTCCCAGGCATGACATTTCACTGTAGGAGAAGGGTAAGGCAGGGTGATTCCTTATCTCCTCTTCTGTTTGTTTTGGCAGTAGACCTCCTCCAATCCATTATAAACAAGGCTGCACAACTGGGACACTTGAGGCTGCCAATCTCAGCTCCAATTCTGGACTTCCCTATTATCCAATATGCAGATGACACCTTGATTATCCTGGACTCCTGGAAGCCTCTGCCACCCAACTTTTTTTTCTTGAAAGGTATCCTTTAATCCTTCAGTGATTCCACTGGTTTGAAGATCAATTTTTCCAAATCAATGATGGTTCCAATTAATGTCAGTAATAAAAAATTGAGTCACCTTGCAAGAACTTTTGGTAGTGCAACTGGTTCCTTTCCTTTCACTTATCTAGGCTTACCCATGGGGTTGAGTAGACCAAAAGTTGATGATTTCCTTCCTCTCATTAACAAATGTGAAAGAAGATTAAGATATGTCTCCCCTTTTCTTAGTCAAGCTGGCAGATTGAAATTAACTAATTTAGTTTTGACAGCTCTCCCAACCTATTCCATGTGCTCTATTGCTTTGCCCAAAACAGTAATAAAACAGATCGACAAGTTCAGAAAGTATTGTCTCTGGAGGGGTGCAGATGTAAATACTAGGAAAGTTGCAAAGGCAGCATGGCCCATGGTCTGCATTCCAAAAGATGAAGGTGGGTTAGTTGTTCTTAACCTGCAAACCCAAAATGAGGCCCTTTTACTCAAGCATCTACATAAGTTCTTTAATAGAAGTGACCTACCTTGGGTGAAACTGATTTGGGAAAAGCACTATAGAAATGATAGATTACCAAACTGTGTAGCTCCAAAAGGTTCATTCTGGTGGCGTGATGTGCTGAAATTACTAGACAAATATAAGGGCATGGCAAGTGTTCTGATTTCTGATGGGAAATCATGTCTGGTGTGGGAGGATCTTTGGAATGGACAAGTGCGAAAACTTCAGTTCCCAGAACTATACTCTTTTGCAAAACACAAGAGGATAAGCTTAAGTAGAGCCCATGCCTCTGTATCAGTAGAAGCTTATGCCCAGATGCAAGAACTTTAGTTAGAACTATCAAATTTAATACTGGACACATCAAATGACAATTGGATATTTGGGGCTTGGCCTAATTCTTTTCTTCAAAAGCCTACATATTGTTACCTGGTCATACACAGGCTGATCCCATCTTCAAGTGGTTGTGGAAAACTTCATGTCAAAGCAAGCACAAGGTGTTCTTTTGGCTGGTCCTGAAAGATAGATTGGGCACAAGAAACATGCTAAGAAGAAGAAGAATGCATTTAGAGGATTACAATTGTGTTCTCTGTCAGCAAACCTCTGAAGAAACAGTAATGCACCTGCTCTTCTATTGTCCTTTTGCAAAAGACTGCTGGGGGATCATGAACTTTCACTTTGCAGACAACCTCTCAATACCACAAATCTTTCAAGCTTGGAGAACTCTCAATGTTTCTTTCCATTAGATATATTCATACTCCTTTGCTGGGGTATTTGGATGATGAGAAATGATGTCATTTTCAGAAACAAAAATCCCTCTGTCGAAGATTGCAGAAGAACTGTAACAGTGGAGTCTCTCATGTTGCTGCACAGAACCAAAGCTACAATTACCCCCATTTTAGAATCATGGATTCAGTCTCACCTGTAATCTTTCTAATTTTCTTTGTTTCGTTTTATGTATCCTGAATCCTTCTCCTCTTCCCCCCCTCCCCCCCCCCCCCCCCCCCCCCCCCCATGTTTCTCCTTTCTCTGTAATGCCTATACCTGGTTGTTTTTTATTTTAATAAATTTGCATTAGGAGCCGCTGGCTCCTCCTGATTCCAAAAAAAAAAAGAGGCGTTGAAGAAGAGAAGTGTTTTTGTAGTTGAAGTTGAGTATTCAAAGGATAAGCATGTACAGCGCAGCGCAGTACTGCAGTGAGCAAGGAGGAGCATGTGAAGTGCAGAGTGCCATACAGCTTTTCAGTTTCTACATACTACAGTGGAGAGAGCAAACAACGAAGTACGTACTACTATACTAGGATCTGCTAAAAAAAAGTACTATAGTAGGAGTAGCAGGCTAGTGTGTGTTTGCAATTTTTTCCTAAAAAGTTGAGAGTTTGTAGCATTTCCTTGTTTATTTGATTTATGAAAAAATTGTTATATTATATTATATTATATTATATTTATATTATATATCATTTATATATGTATGGTTCCAAAAAATATTGTAACCATGATCATCTTATTTATGCTAGGATCCTTTTATGAACAACAAGCAATGCATAGGAAATTTACGCTATCAAAGCTCGGCCAATACATAGGAAACTCAAAAAGGATCTAATCGAGTACATATGGCAACGCTATGAAAACAAAGAAAATTAGACAAAAAGGCAGTTGCAACTATATATAATATAATTATTATATTGATGGTTTCTAAAAATTATTGTAATTATGTTGCTCTTAGTTTATCCTTGATACATTTTCTATCAAATAGTCACACAATGATATACAAATATTTATTTATAGTTGATCCTAGCTATATGCAGAGCATTAAACAGGTTAGAGACAGAATCTCGTCTATCTGTATGATAAATTCGAGACACTTAGAGACGGACCCTGTGGGTTGTAGATGCCCTTATATATGCATACACTGGGCCTTGCACTTATGGCTTAATTAAATTATGTTGTCTTTTCTTCTTACACTTGCCTTCATCATTTTTTAATAATGGAGAAGCGCCATCTCTGGACCTTGAGAACGAACAGAGGCCTAGGCCCCTAGTCCATTGATCTCTGAAAAAGAACATAAATGATAGGAAAATAAAATCAAATGGTAATAGCATACATTTTGAAAATTCCTTATTATTACGCAAGCACGTAGTATGTTTCTTTGCTTGAAATGATGAACAACGTCGTCAGTAGCTGTGCTTCCCGAGTACACTTGTGCACATTCAAATGTAGAGACGTGCGCTATGTCCGCCCAGCATGTCATGGTCATGTAAAGCAGTAAACTATTGGCGGGTGGTGTTACATGTATTTTGTCATGAAAATAATACATTAAATGCGTTAGCATGGAATGGCCGGCCATGAGCACGAATCATGAATCGATCGCAACTGCTGACGGTTTCCGCGATGCAATCATTGGAAGATTCATTAGAGAGCCTTGCTTCTTGTGGTGTCTTGCTGTCTCGGTTGCAGAATTTTTCTTGGTCAATTGTTTTTTTTTTCCTCAACTGGAAACTAGTTTTTCTCCATAAAATGCCATAAGCTAGTACTTTGCAAAACCAAGTGAATGTATACCACGGCAAGCTCTAGTGGTTCGATTCCCTTGACCTCAAAAATAGTGGATGCACATGCCTCGTTGAGGACCTCGATTGTTTTGCGAGATGCTCTCTCAGTTCTAAATTATAAGTTGTTTTTAATTTCCTATGTACATAAAATTTTACTTAGCACTCAGATATACACTACGTTTAATTAGATGCATAACAAAAATTATAGACATGAAAAAGTTAAAACCACTTATAATTTGGAATAGATCGAGTAATTTATATCATGTACTAGAAACTAACAAACAATGAAAGAATTCTCTAAGAGCTTGGCTGGATATGATTGATTAGAAAAATGAATTGGTTTACCAGTTCTGTCGATGCATTCCCTCTGCATCTCATGCAATGCAAACATGCCTGCTACTTGCTGAACTGGTAGCCAATCCTAGCTTAGCAAAACTACGACTAGCAACGGCAAAAGAGGATGTACGGCCACGTCCTTTTGAACCATTCCACATTCTAGCACTACAGAAAAAAAATTATGAATTGATAGTACAATCATATTCATATCATTCTGTCGTACGCAATGATTATTGTTGATGATGTGACCATTCCTTACTACTAATATTGACAGTTGCCCTCTTGGTTCTCCGCTAGCTATCTGTGTATAAAATGGCCCAGAATTGAACAAGCATTTTTCAGAGCTTTCAACACTGTCTCTTTCTAGGCCTTGTTTAGATGCCATCCAAATTCCAAGTTTTTTCACTCTCTCTCCATTACATCAATTTTTAACCGTTTGCATGGAGTATTAAATGTAGGTAAAAAAAATAACTAATTACACAGTTTAGTTGAAAATCACGAGATGAATCTTTTGAGCCTAGTTGGTCCACGATTGGACAATATTTGCCAAATAAGACGAAAATGGTACTATTCATCGGTTCACTTTTTTTCGCAATCTAAACGAGGCCCTAGTCTCCTGTCACCCAAGGGTTCACACAAGGGTTATAAGACTTGCTCGATACCAAGGGCGACGAGTATGTCTAAGGTTAGGCATGTTATTTTGCTCGATTATTTACCAACTGTTTTCAGTTATCAAGTAGCTGATCCTTCTTATCATTTTGTAATCGGCACTTCGGCGTACATCTTCAGAAGACAGTGGTCAGAGCTGATCTCATCGGATCGGCAGCAAATGCAAGACGGCCATATTGTCGGCCGTTGCCAAGCTAGAAGGTACTACCTCGAAAAGAATACACTATAGGTTACATGCCATGGATCAACTTTTAGTGAATAATATTCACGGTTATGTCTTTAAATTAATTTATTATAAATATATTTTGTAATTAATCTGATGTTATTTATTTGGTATCATAAACATAGATACTTTTTTATTTATAATTAATTAAACTTAGTACTAAAACTTAACACTGTGCTAGAATTACGTTCTTTTAGGGACGGAGACGGTACATGAAATCGCTATGAACTATCAACTGTAACAGGCTCCACCTGTCAGTCATAATTATGCGTGCGTGCATGCCATCCTCTTGCATTGTCCTCCTTGCTTCATGGATCAAGTCCATGGACATTAACGACGAGAACTGACGGTGGTCGGGACAGTGGACCCGGTGGCCATCGTGCAGGAGCTCAAGAAGGCGTGCCTGGCGGCGGCGATCGTCAGCGTCAAGCACGACAAGCCGAGCCGGAGCCCGAGCCGCCCAAGGAGGACGAGGATCCTGCCAGTGCCGAGAGGCATGTGTGCAGGCCTGCGTTGAAGCCTGCGAAAAGGGGTGCGTGCCTGGATGCTACTGCTCACCATGCGTGCAGCCGAACTGCTGCTACTACACAGCATTCAGGCCTGCGCCGTATGGCTATGGCCGGTACTACTGGTAGCTTTGGTGGGATAAGAGACCGCCAGAGGAGAGTGCAGCATCCAGCAGTAGCCAGTTTTCTGCAGCTGTTCTTGTCTGATCCACCGATCGCACTTTACCGTCTGATTCTACGTGTGATTTATTTGACCCAACATCAGTTCCATTTCTTCTACTGGAAACGTCAAATTTGCCGGGTGTTTTTATGTTTGTCGAGTATATTCTCTCGGCACTCAACAAATAAGATCTTTGTCGAGTGCTACGCTAAAAACACTCGGCAAAAAAAAAAAACACTCGGTACAGAGGAGGTTTGCCGAGTGCAAAAAAAAAACACTCTGCAAAGATGAGGTTTGCCGAGTGTTTTTTTTTGACACTCGGCAAAAAAGTAAAATCTTTTTTCAGGGAAAGAAGGAGAAGAAAAAAATAAAAATAAAAAACTTTGCCGAGTGTCCAGATCCAGGACACTCGGCAAAAAAAGAAAATCTTTTTTCTAGGAAAGAAGGAGAAGAAAAAAATGAAAAAAAAAACTTTGTTGAGTGTCCAGATCTATGACACTCGACAAAGGAAAAAAAATAGTTTTTCTGGGAAAGAAAGAGAAGAAAAAAATAAAAAAAAACTTTGCCGAGTGCCCAGATCTAGGACAGTCGGCAAAGTAAAAAAATATTTTATTAACCGCACGGCCCTCTCCCTTCTCCCTGCGCCGCGTCCACACGCCCCCTCCCCTTCTCCGCGCCTCGTCCGCACGCCCCCTCCCCTTCCCCGCGTCGCGTCCGCACGCCGGCGGCCCCTCCCCTCCCTGCTGGATTCGACGGCCCGGCCACCCCTCCTTCCCTCGGCCGCCGCCCCCTCCACTCCTTCCCCAGATCCAGCGGCGGCCCCTCCCCTCCCGGCCGGATCCGACGGCAGCCCGCCCACCCCTCCTTCCCCCGACCGCCGCCCCCTCCACTCCTTCCCCAGATCCGGCGGCGGCCCCTCCCCTCCTAGATCTACGCGGCGTCCCGACGGCCGCCCCTCCCCTCTCTCGGATCCGGCGGGTGGTGTGCAGCGTGCGGCGTGGCGGGCGGCGTCCAGCGTGGGGCAGCGGGCGTTTCGCGCGTGGTGGTTGTGGTGGGCGGCGGGCGGTGGCGGCATGGTGGCCGTGGTGGGCGGCGGCCGGTGGCAATTTATTTTTTTTATTTCTTGCGAAAAATGTTTGCCGAGTGTTTTTGTTTTGTTTTGCACTCGGCGATGTCTTTGCTGAGTGCCCGACGAAAAACGCTTGGCAAAGTGAGTTTGCCGATGAATTTTTGCTGAGTGCCTTTTATCAAATGTTACACTCGACAAAGTGTTTACTGAGTGTATTCGTGGCTTTACCGTGTGCCTAGCTCGCGTTCCCGGTAGTAGCTTGTGCCGAGTGATCCGTTGCATCACACCCTCAACGTTTGACTTATGTCCTGTTATTATTATACGATGAAAAATGAAAAGCACAGCAAGGGCCTTTTCTGGATGTAGTACTACAGTCAATACAGCACATCCCGAGGTGTAGCCTGACTGATTGGAGAGGTGCAGTTGGGCCAGCCCACGGGTTCAGTAGCAGGGGGGCCATTTTAACACAGCCCATGAGTTAAAATCAAATATTATATTTCTAATACTAGAAAATATACTTGTGCGTTGCTACGAGTAATTGCTAAAGCTATTCTTTTATTTATGTGTTTTCAATATTTTTAGTGTAGCTTGTTGCACTGTGTGCTTTTCTGCATAGTATTTAGTTCTTTTATTATTATGCTATGTTTTCTTTTACGAATCCGAGTATAGAAGCAGACACTCATACATATACGCACATATATATACTTTATCTTTATGAGTATCTTTGAAAAATTGAGCCGGCATATGTGCACGGTCACAGTTCAGTATTTTTGTTTATTTTGGGCCATGGGTTATGTATGGATGCCATTTTAATTATTTCATGTTTTTGAGAATTACACAGCACAACGTAGACGTCCACAACACGCACGCACACTCACTCCAATGAACACATGTATACAAACTCTACTCCTATGAGCACATCCGAAGGATTGAGCCGGCAAATCTCGAGATTCACGAAGTCATCACAGGTGTCTCGCTGTCGACGGGACGTCGCTTACCACTGAAAACATAGCGTCGTTAAATCCTGGAATAAATTTAGAAAAATACGAGCACCCGTGCCAAGTTGAGGATTTGAACCTAGGTGGGCAGGATATCCGAGTATAATTTTATTTTGTCCTTGATTTTTAGTCTAAATTTGATTTGTTGTATTGTAGATTGACAAGATAATTTTTCTTTAATAAGGATAACACTAAGGCGTGACGGCTCCCCTTTCTAATTAACTTTCAACCGGACTCCAAAGGAACAAATCCATTTAGCCTATTTGCTGATTTAGGAACAACTTATCTTGCATCCTAAACGACGTGAACCGTCAGTATATAAAATATTGAAATGTATTGAAAAATGAGGATGAACGCATCACTGCTTTTGACGGTTTCTGACGCAAATTAGCTGCTGAGTTTTGAGAGCTATTCATAGCATGGATACAATTTCGATAAAAATTAGTTTGTAGATATTTGTGTAATCCAGAGTGCCTGTAACGTGTTGATGTACCAAGCTATTATCTAATATAATTCTTTTTTTGTCCCTAAAAAAACCTGCTCCCCCAGCCCCCAGCAGGTATCCACTCTTAGTTCGTTGCTGACATTTTCGTAGTCAACTGGCTACACTTCCACCGTACACATCGTGCATTTTATTTATTTTTTTCATCGTAATGATTTTTTAGAGCAACTGGTATATATCCTTTTTCTGAAGTCCAGTGGTGGATATTCCATCGTTGGTACTATGTGAAGTCGGCACTGCTTTGATCAAACTAAACAAACCAAGATCGAAGCCTCTCCTTAATTATAGAGTTAGGATGGATACATTCGATTAGAAAACAAGAAGTTGGTTTACCAATTCAGTCCATGCACTGGCACTGCCTTGCAATTTGCATACCTACGACCTGATGCTTACTGGCAGACCTAACCAAAATAGCCAATCCCGGCTTGGCGGGGCGGACGGGGGACGATGGTACTTAGGGTTGGCGGTGCTGCGACTCGGCAAGGTAGCGGCTTTGGCGAGACTTGATGGAGAGACGACGCGGTGTGGGGAGTCGGTATTTAAGGCCAGGGAGACGTGGAGCACATGCACACGGGCGGAGTCGGGGGTGGCACGGACTCCAGTGGCGGCGGAGAGAGTCCGGGTCGGACACGATGATGAGGTAGGAGACAACGCCGACATGCGGGCTCGGGTGGTAGTGACACAGGGCGTGGGACCACGGTGTCAGCGAGGAAAGAGAGGGGAGCGGTGCCCGTACTGCTGGCTGGGCCGGCCTGCTTGCGTGGCCCACGGAAGAAAGGGAAAGGGAGCGGGCTGCGGCTGCAAGAGGGAGAAATGGGCCGGCGGGGCACATTGGGCTGCGCAGGAAAAACAAGGCCGAGCGGGACAGAATCCGTGAGAGGGAGAAAGAAAAGAAAGAAAAACAATTCCTTTTCTTTTTCTTGAAAACATTTTCAAATCCAAATTCAAATCTAATTTAATTTCTTTTGAAATTTTGATCAAACCCCATCATCACAAAATGAATATGCAGCATCATGTATGCACAAACATATAGCTAGATATTATAGTTGATTTTAATTTTAACAAAAGTTATTATTTTTCTATGTTTAAATGCTCACAAAATACATAAATAACTCATTTTCACCTATTTTAAAATGATGCAAATTTTAGGGTGTTACACTCCCTCCCTCCCTCCCCAGTAGTCGCGCGCCCCTGTTCCTAGGTGGCCGTGCACTCCGACGTCCGCTCTCCCCGTTTGTGACCTTGACTTCTGACGCGGGTGCCTTCTCCGACCTCGAGCTCCGCCGGTCCCCTTGCGGGCCTGCCCAGGTGGCTATGCGTCCGGCGTCGGCGCACGCTCCCCCGCCCCGTGCCCACCACGCCTTGCTCCCCCGCGTCTTCTGCAAGTATGTCCCAACCTCTGGTCCACCATTCTTGCTCCGCTGAGGAAGAATAGAGCATGCTCCTTAGTAGTGAGAGGACGAATATGAGCTTGTTGCATGCTATTGCCTCAAACATATCATCTGTTTTGGCACTAGTGGATAACCGAATGTTACTGTGGTCAATATCTTGGGTACATTTAAGGTTAATATCTAAAATAGAAATGACTAGTTTAAATTATATTTATCTCAACTAAATGTATGTGCTTGTGCAGTATTGGTAATCTTTCTGAATGGTTGCTAAACTATCAGGTCTAAGCATGTGTATCTTGCAAACATGAAACTAAAATTTTGAGTCAGTCATGTTACTGCTATGCTGATGCCTTGTTCAAATTATTTTGAGTCAGTCATAAAATTAAAATTTTAAGTCAAACATTTAAGTTGGTTCAGCTCATTAACCACCTATCTGTGTATTAAATATTAATTAGCTTGTTTGTGCAGCAATGCTTTCTTGTACTGAATTTTAGCTAAGTGTGAACCTGATCCCTATGTGTTATATTCCTGGTACTATGCACTACTATGTGTTATATCCTTAGTTAACTTACTGTTTTTTTCCTCTCCTTTGCTCTCATATCCTTTGCAACAGCTGTTGTTGTTTCTGTGACTATATATGGCAGTAGCTGATGCTTTTTTGTCCTACTCTCCTCACCTCTCCTCTTCTCACTTCCCTTTACTTCTCTCCTCTCCTCTACTACTAATACTTCTACTACTCCTCTCCTCTCATCTCCTCTACTACTACTACCTTCTACTACTCCTCTTCTCTCATCTCATCTCCTATCCTACTACTTCTACTACTACTTTCCTCTCCTCTACTTGTACTACTCCTACTCTCCTTTCATCTCTTATATGTTTGGCAAGCAGCAAGTGCTATATTTTTTTGGGTAGGCAGCGGCTGCTCTATTTTATTTGGCAAGCACTAGTTGCTTTCCTCTACTCTATATTTGGCGGCAGTTGCTCTATTTTTTGGTAAGCACCAGTTGTTTATTTTTTGGTCAACTCTCCTCTCCTCTGTTTTTGCCTATGATGAAATTGTCCAACTCCATATATTATCTAGAATATGAGCTGATGATCAAGAACTTGTGAGGAACTTGACATCATTACCTGCCCGCCCCTACATTACCTTCTCGCACTTCTCTGTTATAATGTCTTTATGCTCCAAGTTTCATGATCAAATGATGATTGACATGTTTCTGAGGCCTCTACTTTTACTCGTTTTGTGATCTATTGCTGTTATATCGGATTAATTTATGGCTCGATGATAAAAAAAGGGTGTAGTGAGACAGCATGACAGTCAAGTATTTTCTAAAATTTGAATTTAAAATTTGATGCTCACTGTTTTTATAGATGTTCGCATATGTTATAACACCCCAACTTGTTTTATTGTAGTGGCAAGAAGAGAAATGAATGAGAGCTGACCCACACAAAGATGACAACCTCTTGAAGCTCATCGGTGACCTTTGCGCCTTCATATTAGACCAGATTATACATGTAAGAGGCAATTATCATGACCAAAAATCTGAGTTAGGAATGCATCCTTAGTATCAACATCTTCGCGAGACGAAAAGGCTAGCTCTAGGCCGTTGATAACAATGTGTATGGAATGTGACATTGGTCTTACCTTGTGGGACGGTTTGGACTTGTGGAACGGATTGGACTTGTGAATTATGTCTATGTAACGATGAACTATATACGTTCTTGTGAATTGGACTTGTAATGTTAGTTTATATAATATTCTTGTGCTTGTGGATACAATCTTTGAATTATATATGCGTATATATGTTCTGGTCAGATTTGAATTTTGAAATTTGAATTTTTTTTTCTGGAAAATATAATGTAGGGACGGTTCAATTTTAATTTATTTTCAGAAAAATATACACACCAGCCATCTCTACAAATCGATTTGTAGGAGCGGCTTGTTAACCGCCCCTACAAACCCTTGATTTGTAGAGACGGTGTGGTAGGGGCGGTTGACAAAATCGTCTCTACGAACCATCATCAACCGTCCCTGTAAATGTTGACTGTAGTAGCGAGGGTCACCTACCTCAGACCTCAGTGACCTTGAAACAATCATATATGCTAGCTCATGCCGACTTCGTGATTGAATTACTGAAAACGTTTGCGGTTTGCTCGGGTGTTGGACGAATTCAAACTATAAAACAAACTTGTGGGCACTGGGCAGGTATATCCACGAGAAAATTAAAAGAAACCAACAACCGAGTTGATGAGCCAACCATATATAATCCTTATTATCCCCTTGATCACTCCTAAAAAATTCCCCACCCTACCACTACCACCAGCCAAAAACGACCAATCCCGATGAGCTAAGCAGTGCAGGTGATACTTGCAACCTCCGGCTGCATATTCTTTCGGACCAACCAATGGGCTAAGCAGTGCAGGTGAGCTAAGGCGCAGTGTAGTCTCGTCGAGTTGACTTCCAGAGCTGCCAGCCACCTTATATATATATATATATATATATATATATATATATATATATATATATATATATATATATATATATATATGAAGTGGGCTGCGTTTAGTTCTCAAAAAGTTTTTTAAAAAGTGCTACAGTAGCTATTACATCAAATCTTACGATACGTGTATGGAGCATTAAATGTAGACGAAAAAAACTAATTACATAGTTTAGTTGAAAATCGCGAGACGAACGTTTTAAACCTAATTAGTCCATAATTGAACACTAATTACCAAATAAAAATAAAAATGCTATGATAGCTAAATTTTCAAATTTCTCGAACTAAACACAGCCCAACTAGGGCAATGACAGTACGACCACGTCCTTTCAGCCATTTCACGTTCTAGAGCCAGAAGTGGCGCCTCAGCCTTCAACAGTCGACTTGACTTCTAAGTTAGCAGCTGTACACGACATTCTTTTCTGGAGCGCTCAACGAGATCGCTTTCTTCTCTCTTTTTTTCTGCCTAGTATCGTTGTATATTACAGTAATATTAATAATAGAAGAAAAAAAATAGAAGAGTCTTCCAACGAGGTCACTTTCTTCTGCTGTCAGCCTGTCACCACCCAGCTGATTTTTCTTCGATCCCAAGGGTGACTCAGCACCCAGTAATAGAAGTTTATATATCTCAGAATAAGGTCAGTCTTATTCTTTGATTGCACCCCTATGGCCCTATATCACTTTTTTTTTCTCTACAGTACTGAAGAAGAAAAGCAATGTCGTCCCTTAAGGGCAGTTCCAATGAAAAAAACTAGTAGTTTCTATAACCGCACAAAAAAAAAGTACTGCTTTTCAACCCATGGTTTCTATGAGTAATAATTATTTTCTCTTTCTCTCTCCCAACTCTATCTTCTTCCTCCAATAGGAGTGCAACACGAGCTCCCTAGAAATTGATGGTTTCTCCCCAATGGCGATTTGATGGTTTCTTGGTGCATTGAGTCAAGAGTAGACCTGATTTCTTCATGAGGAAACCATTTCTATGATTTTTGCTCTCTTTCTTCATTAATTACGTTGCCATGTCAGCGTTTTACCTACGTGGCAAGTCATTTAACGATGATAGAAACCATCATCAATACACCATTGGGACTGTCCCTAATTTACTCCTGTCAATTGTCATGCACCAAAGCGTCGCATCTTCCTTGATTTTCATCAATAATGGCGTTTCGAGTTCCAGCACGGACCGTCGGCGTTCAAAGACAGCCGTGCATTTTGCTCCTTCCGAATGTCCCAAACTACCAATGCAAAAGTATTGAGCTATTGGCGATTTCACCCCTTTGGTTGGTGCTCCTGCAGCTTTTTCCTACAATCCGCTGCCACACCTTTGACCATTTGAAGGCTTTGGCATCGTCTTGTGTTCAGGAGGGCGCCCAAACTTGTTGATTCGGTGATCCCCTCGCGACACACACCGGCAATCCAGAACCGATTCTAGAATGGTAGTTAATTAACCATGCAAAAAAAAAAAACACTTTATATATGTGTGGTGCCCAATTGTGCCACATCAAGGTATGAAGATAAGTGTTTTTTTTTCTGACAATAAAGGTAAGTGTTGACCCAGCCTACAAAATGTACCAACTATACCAATTGAGCCGAAGACTCTCCATCAGCACTGAGTCTCCAAGTGACTTAGTCTTAACTTGTGTTAGTTGGATGGCATGTACTTACTCCCAAGTCCCAAAGCGTCACAAATTCCACGATTTGCTGCATAGAGGTAATTGCTTGGACGTTAACACCTGTTGTTTGGCAATATGGCATATCATATATGTACCGAGCTAGCTAATCTCGTCGGTAGCACAGGCACGACCTCAGCTCTATCTATCCTGTCAACTCAACTGTGGCCAAAGTCCAAGGTACTATGTGGGAGCTCTGAATTGAGAGAGCGATCTTCGACTGATATCACTGCGTACTAAAGAAAGCCTGCCGAAGCCCCGGAGGAGAATGCACCATCCAGTTCAGTATTTTGGCATTCCGTCATTGATCTAATCATCTTTATGATACGATTTCACTTTTTCCCCTGAATAATACGAGCACTCATGTCAAATTGATACGTGCGCATGCATGGGAGGAGGAATTAATCAATCATATCTTCGGCTGCTGTCATCAGTCCTCAAGGCATGGAGTAGTTCCTTTATGAGATCTCTACCCAAACAGTTGATCGAGTGGTTGCTATCAATTTTATCACGTCCCACCACATCAGTAATAAATCTTACTCCCTTTGTTTCAAATTATAATTTACTTAGCTTTATTCTAAGTCATATTTCTCTAACTTTCATCAAGTTTATATAAAAATATATAAACATGTACAAGCTCAAATAAACATACCTTCTAGACATACTACCTCCGTCCAAGAAAGAATACAACTACGGGTTCCGTGCTAACAAAAGTAGTTCATGTTTAACCAAATTTGTAGTGAATACTATTTATATTTATGACTCCAAATTATTTTTTTATGAAAATACATTTCGTAATCAATCTAATGGTATTTATTTGATATCATAAATATTGATATTTTTTATCTATAATTGATCAAACTTAAGATACTAAACCATATCACTGTGCTAGAATTACATTATTTCCTGGATGGAGGGAGTATTTCGTAATTAACTTAATAAAACTAATTTGATGTTGTAGATGTTGGTGTATTTTTCTATAAACTTAAAGTTAAAAAATTTATTTAAGACAAAAGATAAAGTTAGCTATAGTTTGGACAAGAGGGAGTAAGTAACTTAACAACTATTCCGAGGGAAGTAAGTAGAGGCTCCAAGTGCATGCATGGCAGCTTACCCAAACTGAAACAAAATCACATCTTAGGTCCTGTTTGGATATCTGTGATTATAATAATCAAATTATATAATTAAATTTTGATCCAAACATGATTGATTAAATAACATATTATTATAATCAAATTTTGATCTAAATTGGATTGATTATATGACAGATTATTATAATCTAAACTCTTTATTACCATAACCCCATAATCTAGGTGAGACCAGATTTTACGGGATTATAGGTGTTAAAAGTCTAACTTGCCCCTAATCTATTGTCCAACGTGCCAAACTAAAGGATAAGATAGGAATTTTGCACTTTAACTAACCATAGTCGAATCACCATAATCTAGGGATCCAAATATTCTAATTATTATAACCCATAATCCTGATTATAATAATCCTATACATAATCTGGATTATAATAATCCAATGGTTATCCATAGATTTTGTGGCTATTATTATCAATGGTGATTAGACATTAGAGTGAACTGAATTCATAGCCATATGATTTTTTGAGAATTTTTAGGATTCATGTTTCTTTTCTAACTCGTATTGTGATGATTGATTAGAGGCCCCATGGGTAAAATTTTGTTATAATTTTTGGATTTCTCATTTCTGTTTCTAGCGTGATTTCTATTTAGTTGAAATCTAAGCTTAATTATATAAGCTCTTGTTGCATCTATTTCTATGACATCATGAATCTACATTTTAGCTTTGACCCTTTGATCTTATTAGTTGATGTAATTTTTTATCCATGTGTTAAATTAGAAACTCTAGTACTAATTGTATTTTGTCATTTTTTATTTTATTAAGAAAGATTTTTGGTTTAGGCTACACTTTTATTAGTTACTATAATACCATAAATAGTCTTTTCAGCCTATACCTTGGCACTCAAGATGTTGAATTGGCTGCATTGAAGAATTATATGTATAGTAGTATTGATTATTTTCAAAAACATAAACTGCTTAAAATAAATTACAAATATTAAAATGATATATTATTTTAGTCAAAATGTATAAAATTATTTGGAATAGCAACATATAAAATTTATTGCCATGGAGTATTAATACAATTTAAACTTTTAAAGTGGACTATCAGTGTCATTAATACATGGTTTGATAAGAGAACATTTGTCCACACTTGATAAACCATTAAATAAATATTTATCGAATGTTTACTTGATCTACATGGTGTCACGTAGTACTATGTTTATTTTTAAATTAGTACTCGTAGAAGTGGGTAATTAGAAATACATATAGTGCACTTTTATTGAATTATTTCTATACTAATTTATAATGGTATTTATACATAGATTTGAGAAATATTTTAGTTTATTTTTTTATAATGGTACTCTCCATTTCATAACTCGCGAATATACTTTGGTTTTCAAATTTTACATGCATGTGTTTCACTGCCGTTTCAGAAAATTTCAAACTTTCACGTATGTCCTCTTAGGGGGTTTCAGGATTCTATTGAGTAGGGATTTGCATGGAATCTTCTTCCCTTTCAAGAAACAGTATGGATAGACTCCTTAGAAGTTCTTTTAAAAAACATTAAAATGTATGTGTAGTCGCTTTTGTTTTTGTGCAAAACAATTGAACATATAGAACTCTTCGACATTATGTCATTGCTGCAATGCGTTGACATTTCTTATTATCATTTCTACTTGCAGAAGTTACTGGTGCACCAATCAACTACGCCAAAGAAGTACTTAAGACTGCATCCTTGAATATTTTCCATTCCACATTATTATATATTAATATAAACTACCTCCATGTCCCTAAAAGAAGTTGTTTTGGACATCGACACGGTCTCAAAAACAACTTTGACCGTGACTTTTTGCTATAAAATATTTATAAAATATAGCCAATGTATACTTTTATAAAACTACGTTTCGAGATGCATCTACTTACATCACTTTTATATTTTCAAACTCAGCCCAAAAAATTTTATTTGTAGTCAAAGTTTAAAATGTTTGACTTAAGACAGCCTAAAAATAACCTCCTTTACAAACATGGAGGAGTAACTCCTTGCAAAATACTCCCTCCAGTTCTTTTGTATGGCGTTCTGACCAACCAGGTATCCCTAATTCTACATTCAGGCTAGCTGCTGAGAACGCGGTTCATTGAGAAGGGGGGGGGGGGGGGGGGGGGGGGGGGGGGGGGGGGGGGTAGTAGTAAAGAGAGGGGTTAATAATATGACCTATATCTAAATCATCTCGTTACATCGAATACAAGCATTATTGGTCAATCATATGACCAGTTCCTACCCAATGTTACATGGTACTCAAGTTGACATTTGGTTTGGCAGTTATTTCTCAGAGGTTCCAACAAGGTCCTCCTGCATTCTTCCGCTGTTTCAGACTTTCTCAGCACACAATGTCTAAGGCAGTAACATTGTTTATGCCTCTACAAGAGAAACTTAAAGGCATAATTCTTGGTTAAGTAACTGATCAATCATATCCATGACCAATTACTCAGGGGCGGAGACAAGGGGGGGGCGGGCAGGGTCCCCCCCAAATGTTGCATAGTTTTCACTAGTACTTTTTATTAGTTCTCCCTATTCACTAGAGATTATAAAAAAACAAGCTTAAATGGTGCAAAGCTATAGATTTAACTCAATACAGTTCCCCATTTAAGATGTTTCTTCTCAAATTGGTATCCTTTTTAACAATCTTTATCCAATCTAAGCATTGACACCATGTAGAATGCATTATATTTTAGTAGAAATTTTAAAATTTATAATGCACTACATATTCCAGGAGGGGGGGGAATATCATTTTCTAAGATGAAGAGGTTAAACCAACATCAAATTCCGCAATTTTTAATCCGACATCAACATTTAGCGAGGGCACCATATATTTTTTGTCGACACTTAGTGAGTGTCCGGCCCCCCATATCTGAATCCTGGCTCCGCCCCTGCAATTACTGCTAAACTTATTGCCTTCTCTTGGAGCTATGCAGAATACAGTGAGTAGAGCTGATCTCATAGGCAGGAAATGCTGGACTGCTGCTGCTATATTTGAACCGTCACCAAGCTAGAATGAAAGAGCGAGTTTTCAACTACCAGAGCCACTCCAGCGTTCTAATCTCGCGTCATGAGTATTCTTACTTGCATCGTCATGCACGATGACAACAACAATCACCAATGTTGCCGAATGCTGAATCAAGGGTTCATAGTTAGAGAAGAGGTTTCATTATGTAAAAAAGAAGAAGAGAGAAGAAGAGGTCTCATTATCTAAAAAAAAGAGATGAAGAGGTCTCAGGCAAGAACCCAGTTTATGAAGTTCTTCATATGTATGGTTCTACACTTATGCAACAAATCTAGTTTCACAAAGTTTTGGTGTACATTGTATGGGGATTTGAACATTTTGCCACTGTCCCACTTTCAGTGACACAGATGGATTTGAACTTTTTGCGGAGTAGCTTGTCATGCCTCATACATGATTTTATTTGGCTTCGTTTGAACATTGTTTTCAATTTCATATATGCTTCCGTTTCATTCTGTCACTTGATTAATTGTGTGTTCTAGTCATTACTTTGTTTGAATATTGATTTTGTTCAACCGAATTCCCCACATGTTGTCATAAGCATATTGTATGGACCGTGGTCCTTTTACGAAATCTTAACTAGAGTTGAACAACAAGAATGCTACACGTCACTTTTGCCACATATATTCCACAAACCACGAGCAAACTAATGAGTAATGCGTTAGTTTCCATATGAATACTATATTCAAACTAACGCGGTTGCCAGTGAAGTTTGACCACCATCTACCAATCATTGATGCTGTGCAGAGGTGTGCTTAGTTAAGGCTATGTCTGGTACTGCTTTGCTCCATGTTTTTCACGTCCGTTTCACATTTTTCTACCAAACAAATGTAGCTCCACACAATTCTGCTCCAGGAAAAAAATGTGAAGTCATGAGAGCATCTAAACGGTGCTCTAGAAACTTTAGCTTTTTTAATTTGTGGAGCTTCTCCACAATGAAGTTTGTGGAGCAATCTCAAACAAGTCCTAAATCACATAAAAGATCTGCGTATATGATAGGGACAGGGGTGTGCTTTGTTAGATGTTATTTCTTAGGGGAATTTTGTCGTGGGACATCAGACAAACGTGGTATTTGCTGGTAGACACCGTCAACTCAGAAATATGCCCAGTACCATTATAAAATCGCGTTTCTTTGCCACCAGACACCGCATCAATTAAAATATTAATTTTCACAGTTTGGGAGTGAGAAAGGGCAGTGAAAAGACCATATTGCCCTCGTGGTCATCTTCCTCCTCCAGACTCCACCCGATGAGAGGTCCGTCCATGTCCTTCGATCGCCGGCGCTGCATCTGACGGCTGCGCGTGCCTTCGCCGCCCTAGCAGCGTAGTCCGAGGCGGACCTCGCGCAGCTCGATTCGGCACAGCACGGCAGCGTGCCTGCCCATTTGTGTGCGGGGAGGGCGCACGGGCGCTCGCGCTTGGCTCGGCCATGGCCGGGACCTCGCGATCGCCAGAGCTGGCGGCAGTGGCGAGAACGGCGGCGGAGCTGGCTCCTCCCGCGTGGCATCGGCTGGACTCCTGCGCGAGGCCGGGGCCGGAGGACAGGCACGGCGGGCGCGGGCGGCCCTGCTGCCTCGCCGGAGCCGGGCGGGCGCGCCTCTCTGGAGCTGGGGCGGCGAGCTGGCTGGGCACCGGAGCCTGCAGGTGCGCGGCCATGGCGGCCTCTCCCGCGGCACGCGCGGCCGGGGCTAGAGCTGGCTAGGCGCGGCCGCGTGGCCTGCTCGTGGTGGCCAGCTGAAGCGCCGCCGCGGGCAGGTAGCCGTAGAGTCCAAGGCCACGCCCCCGACGGAGGCCAATGGGAGCACGCAGCAGTACTCCATGTTCTTCCTCCTCCCGGACACGCGTGACGGCCTCTCGACCATGGTGGACATGGTCACCTCGTCGTCAGCGTACCTATACGGCATATTGGCCGAGATGAAGGAGAGGCCTGTCAGCATCAAGCTGCCCAAGTTCGCAATCACCTTCAGCTGGGGTGACCTCAAGGGCGACCTCAGTCGGCTGGGCCTCTCGCTGCCGTTCTCGCCGGAGGCTGCCGACCTGAGTGGCATGTGCAAGCAGGCCCGGCCCTGGATGCGGGCAAGCAGGGCAGCCGCCCTGGGCCCCCAACTAGGTAGGGCCCCACCCCAAACATGCAAACACCAGGTATACAGGCCTACAGGTATACGTCGCTGGCATGCAGTCCTGGGCCTCCTGGCGACCGGCGTCCGTGAGAAGGATCAAGAAAGAAAGAGCTAGCTTCTGTTCTGGATCTTTCCCTGGCGACTGGCCTGCAGCACGAGGGAACAGCAAAGGACTGGGTCCTTCCCTTCTGAGGACCACGCCCACACGCAGACTCCAACAGGCCGGGCGGACGCGACACGTGCGGCGGCGGCGGCTGTTGCGCCTGCACGACGGCGCGAGGCGAGACCGCGACTCCGCGAGACGTTGGACTCGACGCCACGCGACGCTGCCGACGCGCTGCGATCTCCGCGACACCGTCCGACCCAGACGAGCGACGACGAATCGCGGTGAGCCACCAGCAACGCGAGTAGATGTCTAGATCAGGCAATAGAACGAACGTGATTACTGAGATAATAGAACGAACATGATTATCATTTTAAAGAAAGTGACCAAGTTGTCAGGTGTGATTAACTGTTAGAAGCCCATACTGTTACATATGCTGATTTAACTCCTTTTTTACTCAATTCTTGTTTTCTTGCGAAACTGTTTTTTAGCTAATTGTTCTCTAAATCTTAACAGCATCATGTCATCAAGAAAGTATGCTTCCGGCAGTGAGAAAAGGAAAAAAAAGCACGAATAGATGAGTTCATACAATCACAGAGGGGTTCTATGCATAAGTTTTTGAAGAATAATCCAAACACTTCAAGAGATCCAAATGAGTTGGCGATAGTTGTCTGGAAGGAACCAACACAGATTATTCCAGAAGATGAAGGTCCTCCTGATGACAATGTTGGCATTAACATGGAAGAAAACAATGTGAGTAATGATGAGCACATATTTAATTCAAATACTATAGAAAATAGTAGTCTTGATGAGGAACAGGTGTCTCACATGGATATTTATGATCCAAAAAATTGGGATAATCTTGATAACAAAGCAAGGGATATATTAGTTGAAAAGGGGCCTATAAGAGAAGAGAATAGTGTATTCCCTTTCGACGATAATTTAAGGCATTTTGCATATTCTCATTATCATAGAAAATTGAGTAATGGAGAGCTACGTGACAGGAAATGGCTAGTTTATTCCAAACACTTGGATAAAGTATTTTGTTTTTGCTGTAAGCTTTTTAATTCTAAAAAGTGCAAGAGTTCATTGGGGAATGATGGGTATAGAGACTGGAAACATATCAATGAGAGGCTGAAGGAACATGAAATTACTGTTGAGCATATTACCAATATGAACTCATGGAATGAATTGAGAACTAGATTAGGCAAACAAGAGACAATTGATAAAGAGTTATAGCAGCAAATCTCCAAGGAGAAAGAGCGCATGAGGCAAGTACTGATGAGAATAGTTGCCATTGTAAAATTCCTTGCTAGACGTAATTTAGCTTTTAGAGGATCTAACGAGCAGCTTTATAATGACCAAAATGGCAATTTCTTAGCTTGTATTGAGATGGTCGCAGAATTTGATTTGGTAATGCAAGACCATCTTAGACGTATTCAAAATAATGATATTCATTATCATTATCTTAGCCACAAAATTCAGAATGAGTTGATTTCTCTTATGGCTTCTGACATTACAAATTCTGTCATCAAGATTGTTAAAGAGACCAAATATTTCTCAGTTATTCTTGATTGCACCCCAGATGTTAGTCATCAAGAACAAATGACTTTGTTGGTTCGATGTGTTAACATGAGTGAAGGTAAAATTAAAATAGAGGAGTACTTTCTTGGTTTTCTGAAGGTAGATGACACATCTGGTTCTGGGCTCTTCAATGTTTTGGTTGATTCCATTAAATCATTTGGTCTTAACATTGATGATATTAGGGGACAAGGTTATGATAATGGTTCTAATATGAAAGGAAAACACAAGGGAGTTCAAAGTCGATTGCGTGATATAAATCCAAGAGCCTTGTATATGCCATGTGCTTGCCACAGTCTTAATCTTACTCTTTGTGATATGGCTAAGTCTTGTAACAAAGCTGACTCCTTTTTTGGAATTGTGCAACGGATATATGTCTTATTTGCTGGTTCTACTAAAAGATGGAAATTTTTGCTTGATCATATTGATGGTTTAACTGTGAAATCTTTGTGCAACACACTAGCAGCAGTTTTCTCTCTAAATGGTTCATCTGACATTGATTTAAATGATCTAATTTCCAAGTTGAGTGTTCTACAATTCACTTTGCCAGATACACCCATGACAGCTATGGAGATTTTTGAGTTTGTTACAAAGGCTGATTGTTATCCTAATGCTTCCATTGCTTATCGGATCTTGTTTACTATGCCTGTGACTGTGGCATCAGCTGAAAGAAGCTTCTCAAAACTAAAACTGTTGAAGAACTATTTGAGATCTACAATGTCTCAAGAGAGGTTAAATGGTTTGGCAACATTATGCATTGAGAAGCGATTGTTGGATAAGATCGATATTGATACCATCATCAATGACTTCGCATCGAGGAATGTTAGAAGGAATTTTTAAGGTAATTTAATATAGGAATTTATAAGGTAATTTAATATTTATGAATTGTTTCATATGAATATTGCTATTGCATCCGCAGTTAAGTGTTATATATATGGATTTACATTTAGTACTATCAATGTCATGTATGTATAAAGGGCCCCGGATTATGGTTTCGCCCTGGGCCTCAAAAAAATCAGGGCCGGCCCTGTGTGCAAGGGGGACGATGGAGACCAAGTAGTCACCGGCGCTGCACGGGGGCCGACGTTCCTGTCCAAGGTTGCGCACACGGCGGTGGTCAAGATGGACGAGGTGGGAACCGAAGCTGCCTGCGTTCGAATAGCCGGTGAAAACTAGAGGTTGAAGACGAGGGCAGTTTAGACATTTCTTCTGCCTTCTCTCTCCTCGAAACTGAAAAATGAATAAAATAATCAACGCGGCGTCTCTCGGCCAAGAATCACAAATTTATAATGTCCACTGGCAAATTTCGACGTTGGCGGTGTTTCCTGGCCAATTTCCTGTTTCTTCAGTGTCCCACAGCAAAATTCCCCTATTTCTTATATGCTCCACTGGATGCAACCATTTTAGAGTTCTTACCAAAAGATCATGTCAACCTCTTTGTCTTTGAGATTTTATTGAGTTATACATATCCTGAAAGAGAAATAATAGAAAATAGCTTAGTTTGGTTGCCTTGATGTTTCCAAAAAAATGAAATATAGTTTTACCTCCTCTAGGGAAGAATTTATTAGTCTTTTTTTATAAAATGAAACAAGTGTGTGACCATGACCAAGCGAACAAGTTTAGAAATTATTCCTAGTCTTTGCAAGTACGCTTCCAGGGAAGGTGCGTGTGATCAGGATCACATATTTTAGTAAACTGGAGGATATGCGTGTCCGATCCCCCAACTTTCTGATAACTAAAAATGTCTGTTGGGGTGTTGTTGGGTGAACTCAAACTAAAACAACCCTTTGCATTGGGCTGACATTTCCACAAACAAGAAACAACGTGTACACGGACCCGGTTTGATGAGGGAACCATATTATTTACTCCCTAAAAATTCCTTATCCTAACTAACATGTGTACCAGCAAAAGCCGACCAATCCTTATGAGCTAAGTCAGTGACATCTCAGTGCAAGGGAATTGACTAACCAGTGCAGCAGACAGTTGCACTAACATGTGTACCAGCAAAAGCCGACCAATCCTTATGAGCTAAGTCAGTGACATCTCAGTGCAAGGGAATTGACTAACCAGTGCAGCAGACAGTTGCAACCTCCTGCATTCAGAAACAGCATTATGATAACTCCTGCACTGCAATTGTGGATCACAAGTGTGCGTATATCATTCCTACAATCCTACGACCAGGTCCCATCCAATGGCGTGTTGACAGTAGCAGCTGTCTCGCCGAGTTGACTTCCAGGATTGCCGCCTATAAACAGCTTAGGATTGGACATAGATTTCGCATAGAACATTCAGTGCTACGCCCTACCAGCAGAGCCGTCTCCTCCCGACACACACGCAGCAGTCTGCTATCCCTTCCAACCCAGGGGTGTGGGTGTCATCATCTCGATCACAATGTCTAAGGTTCCGTTCTTGTGATAGTAATATCTTTATTTTCTGCTGCAGATCAACTCCGAATTTGTGGCCATGGATCATTATTCGTATTGAATGTTTTGCTGTTGCTGGTTGCTAATTATATTGTTGCAGAAGATAGTTCTCAAAGCTGACCTCATTGGCGCAAAATGCAAGAGTGAGATCCTAGCAATTGTTTCCAAGAACCAAGGTACCAATCTATCTTTCTATCTAATGAACAATGTATATATACCGGTCCACGGATTAATGACAGAAGAGCTAGCTGCTAGCTAGGCTTATGCCATGTATGACGATATGACCACCATGCATCCAGGAATCAAGTCCATGGAGATCGACACCGAGAAGTGCACGCTGACGGTGGTCGGGACGGTCGACCCGGTCCGCATCGTGCAGAGGCTCAAGAAGAAGTGCTTCGAGGCGACCATCGTCAGCGTGGAGGACGACAAGCCCAAGGAGAAGAAGGACCCCTGCAAGGAGGCGTGCGAGAAGCTGTGCAAGGAGAAGTGCGACAAGATCGCCTGCTGCAAGGAGTGCAAGGACAAGTGCGAGAAGAAGTGCAAGGACAAGTGCGAGAAGGCCTGCGAGGCGTGGCTCGGCAAGGGCTGCTCCTGCAGCCGCTGCAAGCCCAGCCCCGGCTGCTACTACGACCCCTGCACCGTGCCTAGCAACTACCCCTACGGCTACTACAACGGGTGCCCCAGCAGGTACCCCTACTACGGCTGCTACGAAGAAAGGTCACATGAAGGAGCGTGCACCATCCAGTAGTGTTCTGCTCAGCATGCGACTCCTGCATGCCAAATGTGCGTGGTCTCGGCCACGGGATCGGAGTGGGGAGTTGTCTTCCTATGTCACGTCGTTTATATGGTTATAAGGATCCACCCTGTATCTTTATAGTTTGTGTTCATTGTTTTTTTTTTCATTATACTCCTACTATATATGAAAAGTTGCTTGAGATTTTGGATGGTTTTCTCTCACTAAACGTAAGATTATATTTTAGAAAAAGAAAAATTTATTCCGGCCACTGCAAGACTGTTGTACTCAACCGCTGTTGTGGCTTTGTTATATATATATATTTCATCTCTAAGGGTCTATTTAGATCTCATGAATTGAAACTAATATCTAGAAAGTGCTTTTCATTTTATTATTGGATTGTTTTCTGATTCCTCTCAATTAATTGGAACCAAATAAGGCCTAAAGATAATGGATCGCCATATTTCGCTCCGATCCATAACTGGTGTAGGAAGATGAATCGTCTCGGTCGCGGAGAATGGGCCAAACATGCATGTTAGCCAACGTTTCTTATTTACTACTAGTTAATTTAAAAAATTGCAGATTTTATTATCACGAAAGAAATGTACCAAAGTTGATGATAGCACCACAAATGCATACTGCAAACACATGGTGGATATGTGCCCATGTGTGAGTCATGAGTGGTTGTCAAGAGGGATCGAAGCTTCAGTTCAGTGTGCTTCAGACTAACCATGGCGTGAGTTGTGTGTGCAATATGTCTCTTGGCTTGTGATGTGCAGGTATTGAGAGTTAAGACGGTCGACGGCAATGGAGAAGGTAAACCAGGAGTCCATACGCAATGGACCGGGAGCGGTGAAGGGTGGACGTGAAGTCTTGGACCGAGGAACCGAGGGCCGGAGGATGGACTATGGACAGCTAGCGCTTAGACATGTTGACAAACAAGCTAGTGTACATGCGAGGATGGTGATGAAGATGGTACTGATCGAAGTCAAGACGGTGATTGGACCAAGTCAAGGCAGACGCGCAAGCACTTGGTGTTCGGACGGTCAAGGACGAGCGGGACACGCGTCGACATCATGGAGAGGTGTAGCGCGACTCCAAGTGGGTTTGGCGGTTTAGGCCTCACAACCGCGGGTGGTAGGTTTGCCAGGTTTGTGCCTCAAAACTCCGAGTGAGGATCTCAGGGTGGCACATGGCATCATCGGAGAGCTTGCGTTGAGGCGTAGCAACTTCGTGAAGGGCTCATGGCCGCTGATGCATGGAATCCATTTTTGACCATTTTTCCCTCGTGGCTAAGTGGTTCAAGGCAAATACCTAGACGTAGTCGTCTTAGAATGTGTAATAGCCCTATAAATAAGGATAGTGGCTGCCCAAAACAGCCATCTCTCCCACCTAAATTTATTTCCTTAGGCTAGCCAAGTAGATCTCGCTTAGAGAAAATTAGAAGTAGAGATGTTTTCGTGACAAAGAGAGGAGGTCAAGTTGTCCTCTGAAATTTCGAGTTCATCTTTTCAATCTCCTTTATTTTTCTCCGGTTTCAGTTGATTTTTGTGATCCTTTTGGGAGTTCTTTGATCTGAGGTTTTGGGGACTGTTTTGAGTTGATCTTTTGGTACCTATGATCCCCTAGGAACACATTGTAGGGTCGAGATGGCGGACTAGAGGGGGTGAATAGTCCTTTCTAAAATTAAACGCGCCGGCTAATCGAAACAAATGCGGAATTAAAACTATCGGTCTAGCCAAGACTACACCCCTTTATCTAAGTTCACAAGCACCTTACAAAGATCCTAATTAGGCCAATAAAGGTGCCGTGCTAGCTAGAGCTCACCTAATCAATTTTAGTAGCAAGGTCACACAAACCTATGCAACTAGTACTCAAGCAACCGGGGGAGCTCCTACACAAACTAGTAAGCAAAAGCAAAAAGCTCCTAAGCTCACTAGCAATGCTCAATAGCAAGGCTACACAAGCAAATTAGAGAGCTCAAATTTATTAGCTACACAAACTAAGCAATGTGACTAACAAGGCTACTCAAGCCAATTAGTCATACAAGAGAGCTACTTCTATGCTACACAAGCAAGAAGATAACTAGCAAGCTACACATGCTAACTAATTACAAGAGCAACTACACAAGCACAATATATATGAAAGTAAATACAAGCTTGTGTACGGGAATCACAAACAAACGGGAAGACGATGACACGGTGATTTCTATTCCGAGGTTCACTTGGTTGCCACCAAGCTAGTCCCCGTTGAGACAAGCTCCAAGGTTACCGCAGGTCCTCTTGCTAGTGGTGGCTGCAAATCACACTCTCCCTCATGGAGTGCTTACCACAAGCTCTAGCACTTGACCTAGGCCGGACCACTTGTCTCCCGTCGTGTTTCGCTCTACTAGAGTTGCTCTTATGCGGCTCCCGCGAGGCGAGCACAACACCCCTCACAAATCTTTCTCTAGAGCACCGCACAATCTTTTTGCGTGCTTCACGACGGAGAACTCGCCACAAAGCTGTCTAGGAGGTGGCAACCTCCAAGAGTAACAAGCACCACCAGCTTGCAACTCAAACACCTAGTGCCACTCTTGTAATCTCTCAATGCAATGCACTAGAATCACTCACTAGAAATCGATTTACACTCTAGTAAGCACAAGTGAGTTAAAGGGCTCCTAAGCACTCTCAAGCATGGACACAAAGTCCCCCAAGGTGCTCAACCTTAGCCATGGCCGAGCACCACCTCTATTTATAGCCCAAAGGCCAAATAGAGCTGTTGCTCAAAACATAGCCACGAGGGCCCTGGACTCTAGTTTCGGACCTAGGGCCCGGACCATGAATAGTAGGTTCCAGGACCATGGATCCTTGCCACGTGTCCCCCTCGTTCGAATGCCGACCGTTGGAGCTCAACGGTAACTTCTCGCGCTGCTTCAGCACCTTCGTATTGAGCTCCAGACCAAGGGTGCATACCAATGCTTGTTAGGGTCTGTAGCACTCCAAAGAGCTCCCGAGAGCACCAAAGTGCTTCGGACTGGGTACTGAGCTTTGGTCTAGACCATCACATCGTCCTGAGCCCACCAAACTAGTGTAAAAATATTCAACCAGACCTAGAGGACATGGTTCGGACCCTAGCTCCGAACCAAGTCCTGAGCCAGAGTCCTAAGTTTCGGACTCAGAGGACATGGTCCGGACCCTAGCTCTGGACCTAGAGGACATGGTTCAAACCCTAGCTCTGGACCAAGTCCGGAGCTCCGGACTCAGCCTCAGGACCATCCTTAGGACCATGAACAGTAGGGTCCTGAGCTCGTTTTTCATCTTTTCAAGCCCAACTTCAACACCCTTGCTTCCATGTGCTAACACCATTGTGTCCCAACATATGTGTACGTGCAGTTAGCATTTTCCAAAGTATTTTCAAGGGATTTTCACTTTCTCTCACCACGCCACTCGATCCTAACACGTATTCAAAGTTAGATCGCTCAAGTGGCACTAAATGACCGATATGCAAATAGGTTTGCCCCTCTTGATAGTATGGCCATCTATCCTAAATCCGGTAATGCACTTCTCTACATAACCTTTGATCGGTTAAATGAAATTCCCTATAGGTTATACCTTTGTCTTGCGCATTCCATTCCATCTCCTCCGGTGTTGATACAACACATGCACCAACCATATCACAAATGATATGATCCACTTCATATCATCACATGACCTTATTGGTTCATCTATCTTGACTTCACTTGCTTTTCACCCCGTTGCCTTCGTCCATCAGCGCCAAGTCTTGCTCAAGCTTCACTGTCATGCGGTCCATCGCTCTAAAGCCTCCAACTTGCCCTTCACGCTTGCAACCGATCCATCAAGCCAAGTCCTGTCTTGATCTTCTCCACCTTAGTCACATGACTCAATGTCATATCTCATATGCAATGAGCTCCTTCATCACATGTGTGAGCCTAGCAACATTTTCAAGCCATTTCACCTCTATGGCATGAATTGCTCACACAAGTGTACCTGTGGACTAATTACCTGTGTATCTCACATAAACACATATTAGTCTACATAGGTTGTCACTCAATTACCAAAACCAAACAAAGACATTTCACACATCTAGCCACTTGTTCAACTAGTTTTAGCACGAACACCAAGAAAACAACTTTGTTTGAAATTGGAGAAAACCCCATTTTTGAGAGCCTCTTTTTAGATCTGATACACAAGTTTTGATCTTTCAAAGTTGAAACTTTGCAGATATCTTCACTTCCTCATAGAGAAGGTGTGTGCAAAGTTTCAACTCAATTGGACTTCGTTTGATAGAGTTTTGCATTTTTCTTCCTTGGCTCAGGCTGTAGAAAACTATAGAACCGGCCTGGCCATGTTGCAGAACCAGCATAGCCGGATTTCACAAATGGTGTGTCTAGCCATGTTGCAAAACAACTTGGCCGGATTTCATAGAGCGTGCAGGTTTTGTCTCATTTATTGCTCGTATTTCCTTCGTGTTGTTTCCCTGCCATCTATGAACTTCTATAGGTTATCTTGTCATCTGTTGGCTTGTGTGATCTAGGGTTGGGGTAAGAAAGCGCTCAGGGTTGATTTTTGGATATAGGCTAAGTTCTTGACGATAATTTTTATTTAGATCCCATTCACCTCCTCATCCCTCTATGGTCACATGCTCGGTCGTTCACATACAAAACGTTCAAAACAAAGGAGGGTAAAACTAATCAAGCCATAACCTGTGAAAAGGTCAAGCATAAGAAGAAAGTTTCTCTATGTCCATAGAAGACAAGGTGCAGTGATTTCTTTTTTCAAGGGGTCAATCCAAACAATGATACTAAAAGTGACCAATGCAAAAAAAAAGCATAATGTCAACCAAATGGGTGGAACCTGAAGGTACTTTTTTAGAACCTGCTGCTTTCACGCAGTACAATTTTTGAAGCATCTTGGACCTTTCTTTTCACTTTTGGCTTTCTGCTTTTCCAAATGGGTGAAAATAGTGAGATATTTCACAACCGTGTTGACAGAGATATAAATAGAGGTGGTTTCATAGTTGTTTCAACCAAACAATTTGCAACTTTTCCACAACATATAGCTCGTAGTAGCTTTTACAAAACTCACAGCTCACAGTAGCTTTTTCATAACTTATAGTTGAACCAAATAAACTCTAAGCTTATTCTGTCATGTCGCTAGAGTAGCATTAAGTTGAGGCGTAAAAACAATCCTTAAAATGCATTTGTATGTTGTGATATTTCCTAATCAATAGACAATTATTTATTTGCGTCCGTGTCTATAAGAGTGGAGCTCAAAATGTCAGTATGGTTTTCTCCTAGTCTTGGGTATCCAACACAGGATATATCACAAGATATATCTCGGGTCTCTTTCTTTTTTTCTTTCTTTCTTTCTTTTTAAGTTTCTATGCAAAACCAATCAAAAATTTTAGGGTAAAGTCTATTCTTCAACCTTCAACTTTCACGGTAGGAGTTATGAAATCAGATAACCAACTATCAAAACCAGAAAAATTTAGTCCTCTTCCTATTCTTAAAGGTGGTTTTCTATTTTCTAAAAAGATAATTAAAATATAGCTTTATCTCCAAAAATTCTAAATTCATAACTATTTTCTTTAAATTCAGAAAAATATCAAACTAGTACCCATTTCTCTAAAATGCTATCTATTTGTTTGTGATCTATTTAGAGTTATTTGAAACTTGTTTATTTATGTTCCTATTACTTTATTGCTCGTAGTTGTGCTTATTGATAAGATCCAAATAACTCCTAATAGAACACCAGCATATAGACTACATTTTTTGAAGAAAATTAGGGCCTGCTTGGTTTGTGGCCAAATTTTGCCGTGCCAAAGATTTGGCAAGGAAAAGTTGGGCAAAAAAATTGACATACATTTGGCAAGCTGTCGCGTGGTCGAAACCGCGGCAAGCATTGTTGTTCGAGTCGGTGTCAGAGTATGGGTCTCCGGTGGCTTGGGTGGACTCAGGAACACAAGAATCTCGCAGAGAAGACGTAATGGTTTATCCTAGTTGGGGCCAATTCGGTCCCTACGTCCAGCAGCTGGTGATCCTTATACTCAAGAGCACCCCAAATCGGGGGGTTACAACAGAGTGTAGAGAGAGATTTGGTAGGAGGTTAGCTTGGTGCTAATCCTAAGGTTGTCTCGCTGCCGGTGGAGCCTTCCTCCTCGTCGAAGAGGAGGAAGACGACGGGATGCGGAGGAGGAGCTCTTGGTGCCCCTCTCCGGGTTGCCCTGCTCCCTATGCGGAGCGGAGGCGGATGGAATGGAATGGAGTGTCTGGTGATCGATCTAGGATCCTCCCTCCCTCCTAGGTCCGGCCTTATCCCTTATATAACGAGATAGCTCGGGTACATAGTGGTTTGGGGGAACTAGTCTATGGTCTACATGCGCCGGAGTCCAGGAGGGTCTTGCAGCGGTACGCCGTGGACCGTGGTGATGTCTTGGTGCCGAAGAAGCCTTGGGCATCGTTCGGCTGCTCTGTTCTGACACTCTGCATGTCAGGTTGTGTCGGCTTGGACTGGCCTCCCCAGGGTGGACCTTCTAGAGTCTTCTTGGTGGCGAAGAAAGTCGGCTTCAGGGGCTGACATGCGGGCCCGAAGCCCCCGAGGCCCCGGGAGGCCGAGTGAAAGCTTTGTCTTCTTATGTCGCGCCCCGGACATGACCCTATTGGGGGAGCAGTTGGTAGGGCCACGCCTGGGGAGCGGCGCTAGGGAGCCCCAGAGCATCGGTAGCCAGGGGCTTGTCTTCTTGCGCCCGGGCCTTGGCTGGCGTCGTTAGCCGAGCAAGAGCCAACGACGAATGGCGACTTATTGCAGACGACAATTTATGCGGGGATGCTCGTAGCTTCTCTATAAACTTGAGGGGCATCGATGTGCAACAACATCGGCACTCTTTGCATAGTGCAGGAACAAGTTGCGGCTTTCCCACGATGCCTGGTGCCATGCAGGATGGGTTGGCATGGCAGTAGTAGGTCAAACAAGCCTGTGACTTCATCGGTGCCGCACGATCTCCTACTAGTGGCGGTTTGCTATGGTCATCCACGATGTGGCTGGTTTGGGCCTGGGTGTCGAGGGTTGTGGAGCGAAGGCCCTTCTATGCCCTTGGTTTTGACCGACAATGGTGACATTTTTGGTGGCACGCCCCTCATTGGAGGTATTGTCAAGGGCCCCCTTACCCTCTAGCAATTTGGTTGAAAAACATTGGTTCTCTATTCGGCGTTGATGGCATCTTTAGACATCGTTCCCCTCCTTGTACGCATCATTGTGGAAAACATACTCCCGCTGGTTCTCTGTGACATGTAGAGTGAAGTTTGATAGCGAATGCTTTTGAGGATCATTGATATTGTGTTTCTTGCGCGGTAGTTTTGTTGTTGCCTCCTTGGTGAGGTTGTTGTTTTGTTTTGCCTTTTTTTATTATTGTAAAATACTTCTTATCTACTACTATATGCCCGAGATGCTCTTGTTGTTGGCTCTTCCAAAAAATGTTCTCCTGTGACAAAATATTTCCTTCTCTACTCCTTACGTCTAATGCTATATTGTCATTTTGCTTAGGTCTACTTTTGGCATGTTTAGATCAGCTAGTGGTAGTTACTAGTTGGTGCTAAAAATTAATACAAATTAGCTGAGATTGACTAGCTAGTTGGCTAACAACTAGTTATAGGCTTGGCTAACAAATTAGCTAGCGCATCTATTAGCTTCATGTTTGGATGCACTAGAGCTAAAAAAATAGCTGGCTAGCAATTAGCCCTATACATCCAAACATGTCATTAATCCTAGTTACTATTGATGGTTGTCTACTTCACCTCTTACCTATATAAAATCAGATATTCTACACCTTAAAGTATTAAAAACCGTCTAAATAACTCTCTGAGACAGTTTTGAAGGCGATTTCTCTTAGTGGCATATTACATGGGTGCTGACATAGCGGTGAGTCAGTAAAAGTTGGAACATTTATATAACCCTTAGCATATCAATGATTGAATACATAGCCCCTCAACTATACAACTATACTGTAGCTCTTAAAACATCTAATAATATTTAAGTGGTTGTATGGATGATTTTATAGTGTCATTTTAACATTGTATCCTGCCGCACTGCCTTGAGTACACGTGCTGGCTTCCAACCAGGCCTACTTAATTTTTTTGAAAAAGACATACTACTTAGTAAAGCTGCTATCCTCAACATAGAGCAATTTTTTTTTTTTTTGTTACGACAGCTGCGAACAACGAGCACGTGCGCTCTATTAGTGGTAGCAAGAATATACGCCTACCATGTTCAAATCAACCGGGCCTGTAAACTGCGCCGCATTTTTTTTTCCTTTGTACAAACAAGTCTTTCGAGTAAAAACAACAAAGCGAGACCAAGTGAACAGACAGAGATTTTGTTCAAACTGTTCCCAAGTATTCTGCTAGGGAAGGTGTTGCCCATTCACAATCATAAGGCACTACTACATAAAACGTTTGTAGCAACGGCATAATTTTTTGCAGGGACAGCTGGTGATAGAACCGCCCCTTTCAGTTGGCATGCTCGGGAACCACGAGACTAGCCGCCCCTACAAATGAACACAGTAGGAGCCGCCCCTACAAATGGGTTGATTTATAGGGGCGGCTTAGTCACCAGCCTCTCTCACTGTTGCGATTTGTAGGGGCGACTCAATCACTAGCCGCCCCTACAAATATTTCCGTATTTTTTTAAATATTAGTTTTGCATATTTTTTATAAATGTATATATAAATATATAATATATTAAAATAATTTGCTATCTTTACCCGTACACCTAAAAAACAACTTACTGATATATATATAATGATACACTTTCTTTTTTTTAAAAAAAAGAAATTTATATTTTAAAATTAAAAATTTGAATTTATGAACTTCGAATTGAATTTTAAGACAGAAAATGACCTAAAATAAAAATGTTGTAAACATCAAAGTTGCAAAACTCATCAAGATTTACAAGTTTTATTTTGGTCATCTTTTCATGTGACTTAATTTAAAAAGTTCGAAATTTTGAATTTCATAAAATAGCAATTTCTAACAACATTTTCAAAGAGTAAATGATTTCAGCAGGAAAAGACATGAATATAAAAGTTGTATAACTCATCAAGATCTAACAACTTTTATTTTTGTCATTTGTTCATCCGACAAAATGATAAGAACATTGTTCATAAATTTTACATATCTCTCATATGGTTTTATAAAGTATATGAGAGATATATAAGTTTTGTGAACAATGTTACTATCACTTTATCGGATGAAGAAATGACCAAAATAAAGTTATAGGTCTTGATGAATTCTACAACTTTTATGTTCATGACTTTTTAAGTTCAAATCATTTGGTATCTCAAAATTTTGTTTGAATGTATCATTTATTGAAATTCAAAATTTCAATCGTTCAAATTTAGTTACATGAAAATATGACCAAAACAAAAGTTGTAGAGATGGATGAGTTCTACAACTTTTATGTTCATGAATTTTTTTATTTAAAACCATATGCTCCTTCAATTTGTTGTTCCATGTTTCCATATTTTTGAAATTTAAAATTTGATTTTTTTCAAACAAAGTCACATGAGAAGATGACCACAATAATTTTATAGAGTATGATTTTAGAAAAAAAATTAGGAAAAAATCATCACATTTGGAGTTATTATGAGGGAGAAAGACTAGTTACATGTTTTACCCATAGATTAAAAAGAGAAAACACACTTGTGTTCATCACAGGTTGTGATGAACACAAGTGTGATTTCTCTTTTTAATCCCGGCTACAACTTGTGACCATTCTTTCTCCCTCATACTAACTTCAAATGGGATGCTTTTTTCTTAAACTTTTGTAAAATCATGCTCTAACCATTTGTTGTGTTCTTACTACTATTAGTTTGTTCATCTTTTCATTTGACTTTGTTTGAACAATTCAAATTTTAAATTAAAAAAAAACTATAACTTCAAACCAGGTTTTAAAACACTAAATGATCTCAACAGCAAAAGTCATCAATATAAAACTTGTAGAACTCATCAAGATCTACAACTTTTATTTTGGTTAATTCTTCATTTGATAAAATGTTAGCAAATATTGGATCACAAATTCATGAATCTCGGAAAAAGTTTATGAAACTGGACGAGAGATGTCAATTTATGAACAATGTTTGCTAACACTTTATCAAATGAAGAAAAGACCAAAATAAAAGTTGTAGATCTTAATGAGTTCAAAAACTTTTATATTCACGACTTTTACATTTGAAATCATATACTATTCCAAAATATTGTTTCAAGTTGTCATTTTTAAAAATTTAAATTTTGAATCGTTCAAACAAAGTCACATGACAAGATGACTAAAGTAAAAGTTATAGATCTTGATGAGTTCACCAACTTTTATATTCATGACTTTTTCAGCTGAGATCATTTAGTATTTCAAAATCTGGTTTTAAGTTGTAGTTTTTTGAGATTCAAAATTTGAATTGTTTAAAATTTGTTACATGAAAAGATGACCAAAACAAAAGTCGTACATCTTGATGAGTTATACAACTTTGATGTTTACCACATTTTTATTTGAGGTCATTTAGTATCCTAAAATTCTATTCGAAGTTTTGAATTTCAAATTTTCAATTTTAAAATATGTTTTAAATTTTTGGTAATGAAGAAAATATAGAATTATATATATATATATATCAACAAATTGTTACTATACATATATTTATACATATATAGAATAATAAAAAATGTTAAATTAATTAACTTTGTGTCTTTATAATATATAATATACAGAATTAACAATTGAAAAAATTGTAAAATATTTGTAGGGGCGGCTGGATCAGGAACAACCCCTCCAAATGGATTTATAGAGGCGGCTCATAATTTCAACCGCTCCTACAAATGGGTCCCCTGTATAAGAGGAAAGGGGTGCGTGAGCTAGAAAATTAGCTAAGTCCTGGGCCCTATTATCTGTTTGGACGTCGTCAGGCTGTCGGATTTTTTGGTGCCGCCGCTCCCTTGCCGCCAGCTACGCGCTCCCTCCCTCCGTCTCCGGCGGTCCCTCCCCCGCTGATATCCCCATCGGCTAGGGTTTGAGGTGGCAGCGGTGCTTCCTTTCTCCCAAGCGGTCAGATCCCCGCATGCTAGGGTTTAAGGCGGTGGCGGTCGCATGCTCCCTCCCTCCCTCCCCGGCTGACATCCCCGTTGGCTAGGGTTTGAGGCGACGTCGGCACTTCCTCTCTCCCCAGCGGTTAGATCCCCGCTGGCTAGGGTTTGAGGCGGCGTCGACCGCACGCTCCCTGTCACACCCAATTTTAAGGATAAAAGGGGATACATAATCTTATGTGCGCCTAGAGATCAGTCACACACATAAGCCAATAAATTATAGATAGTATCATCACAAGTAGTTTATTACATCACAAATAATATGACATAGTCTTCACATAAATATAGCAGGAAGTATAAAGAAAACTCTCTCGCTGGAAGCTCCATTGCACAGGGACGTCAACTGGTTGACCACAAGTCTAATAATCCTCTGAAAAGTCATCATTATCATTGCAATCTATTACCCATCTGGGATTTCTATCCAAATAATGAAAATAAACAAGCGTAAGTACATCTCGTACTCAACAAGTGTAACATGGGGTTCATGAGACTCAAAGGCTTGACACATGTTTAACAACATTTAGCTTTTAGTTATCATAATTTTAGCATAAGAGTATCAACAAGTTGTTTTAATCCCAAAGTAGAACACATGATCAATATAAACATGAGTAATCTATAGAAAACACAATTAATTAATAGTGATCATCTATTCCATAAGGGTTCTAAGGCTGCTCAGTGACCGTGAGCACGGCAGTTATAATAGTTTTACACTCTGCAAAGGTTGTACACTTTCACTGTGAGTCATGATATCCATATGCCTAGGTTTATAACTGCCAAAATACTTTCAAGGTGAGCAGGCAGGGTATACTATGAAGCCTTTCAAAGGTTCGCCTAACAAGTTAGGGCCGCTAGGTTTCCAATTGACAAGCAGATATAGGAACCCCCTATCGAATGGCACAATTCCTTCACAGCTATACACATAAGAGTAGAGGCTGTCCTATACCCGACTCGGCAAGCCCCTCTTATGCCATAAAGGTAACCACTAACAAGCTAGAAAAGGTCCTCATACTTGACTAAAGCCAGAGCCATGTGGCCCTTTACAGCTGTACTGTAAGTCCCGGATGATCACTTACAGATAAGTCCTTATGGAGAGAAATCTGAAGCATTTAGAAAGCAGCTAAACACTCCAGCCCCTTTTTCCAAGTTGCTAAAAAGTCATATTTTAATGTTTATTGCATATACCTTTAGTCAAGTTACAAGATCATGGTTTATTTGAGCACTAGCAAAGCTACCCAATGCATATCCCATAGGAGTCAAGGCATAAGTACAATTTTAGAAAATCCTTATCAAGGTGACACATGCAAATATGGATTGATTATATTAAAGTGAATAGGAAACAAGGATGATCCCATGCTACACTTGCCTTGAACAAAGTGTTCCTGCTGATCCCGCTCGTCAAAGTAGTACTCTTGATCACCCACGAATTGCTCGCCGTCTATACTCGATAATCACTAGCAACATATAAGCATCCAGAAGCAATCATACATAGCAAACAAAGGCTATAGATTACAACTGTACACCAATTGCATAAAATCAAGATAAAAAGTTTGTAAAACAAATCTATGTCTCGCTACGAACACACAGACGCGAAGATCATGAAAATCAGAGCTAAAATGGAGAAATTATGAATTAATCAAGATTTTCTTTAATAAAATAATAGATTAAATCTAACCTCGAATTTCAAAAGTTGAAAACATACTTAACAGTAGTATAAACATGTAGATTATGCAATTACGAATCTAACAGAACTTGAACGGATCAAATCGGAGTTAAGGTGAATTTTCACCTATTTTAAAATGATGCAAATTTTAGGGTGTTACACTCCCTCCCTCCCTCCCCAGCAGTTGCGCGCCCATTCCTCGGTGGCCGTGCATTCCTCGGTGGCCGTGCACTCTGGCGTCCTGCTCTCCCCATCTATGACCTTGACTTCTGATGCGGGTGCCTTCTCTGACCTCGAGCTCCGCCGGTCCCCCCTTGCGGGACCTGCCTAGGTGGCTGTGCAGTCCGGCGTCGGCACGCGCTCCCCCGCCCCGTGCCCGCCACCCCTTGCTCCTCCGTGTCTTCTGCAAGTATGCCCCAACCCCTGGTCCACCATTCTTGCTCCACTTAGGAAGAACAGAGCATGCTCCTTAGCATGAATTTGTCGATTGTTTGCATGTTTGTGGTGGATGAATATATGATAGTTAGAACAGAGCATTCTTTTACACAGTTAGATTACAATGAAAGGACGAATATGAGCTTGTTGCATGCTGTTGCCTCAAACGTATCATCTGTTTCGGCACTAGTGGATAACTGAATGTTACTGTGGTCAATATCTTGGGTACATTTAAGGTTAATATCTAAAATAGAAATGACTAGTTCAAATTATATTTATCTCAACTAAATGTATGTGCTTGTGCAGTATTGGTAATCTTTCTGAATGGTTGCTAAACTATCAAGTCTAAGCATGTGTATCTTGCAATCATGAAAATAAAATTTTGAGTCAGCCATGTTACTGCTATGCTGATGCCTTGTTCAAATTATTTTGAGTCAGTCATGAAACTAAAATTTTAAGTCAGACATTTAAGTTGGTTTAGCTCATTAGCCACCTATCTGTGTATTAAATATTAATTAGCTTGTTTGTGCAGCAATGATTCCTTGTACTGAATATTCAGCTAAGTGTGAACCTGATCCCTATGTGTTATATCCCTGGTACTATGCATTACTATGTGTTATATCCTTAGTTAACTTACTATTTTTCCTCTCCTTTGCTCTCATATCCTTTGCAACAGCTGCTGCTGTTTTCTGTGACTATATATGGCAGTAGTTGATGCTTTTTTGTCCTACTCTCCTCCCCTCTCCTCTTCTCACTTCCCTCTACTTCTCTCCTCTCCTCTACTACTAATACTTCTACTACTCCTCTCCTCTCTCTACTACTACTACTACTACTACTACTCTCCTCTCCCCTCATCTCCTATCCTACTACTTCTACTGCTACTTTCCTCTCCTCTACTTGTACTACTCCTACTCTCCTTTCCTCTCTTATATGTTTTGGCAAGCAGCAGGTGCTATATTTTTTTGGGCAGGTAGCGGCTGCTCTATTTTATTTGGCAAGCACTAGTTGCTTTCCTCTACTCTATGTTTCACAGCAGTTGCTCTATTTTTTTTTTGGCAAGCACCAGTTGTTTATTTTTTGGCCAACTCTCCTCTCCTCTATTTTTGCCTATGATGAAATTGTCCAACTTCATATATTATCTAGAATATGAGCTGATGATCAAGAACTTATGAGGAATTTGACATCATTACCGGCCGCGCCTACATTACCTTCTCGCACTTCTCTGTTATAATGTCTTTATGCTCCAAGTTCATGATCAAATGATGATTGACATGTTTCTGAGGCCTTTACTTTTACTCATTTTGTGATCTATTGCTATTATATCGGATTAATTTATGTCTCGATGATAAAAAAAGGGTGTAGTGAGACAGCATGATAGTCAAGTATTTTTTGAAATTTAAATTTAAAATTTGATGCTCACTGTTTTTATAGATGTTCGCATATGTTATAACACCCCAACTTGTTTTATTGTAGTGGCAAGAAGAGAAAGGAATGAGAGCTGACCCACACAAAGATGACAACCTCTTAGAGCTCATCGGTGACTTTTGCACTTTCATATTGGACCAGATTATACATGTAAGAGGCAATTATCATGACAAAAAATCTGAGTTAGGAAGGCATCCTTAGTATCAACATCTTCGTGAGATGGAAAGGCTAGCTCTAGGCCGTTGATAACAATGTGTATCGAATTTGACATTGGTCTTCCCTTGTTGGACGGTTTGGACTTGTGGAACGGATTGGACTTATGAATTATGTCTATGTAACGATGAATTATATACGTTCTTGTAAATTGGACTTGTAATGTTGGTTTATATAATATTCTTGTGCTTGTGGATACAATGTTTGAATTATATATGCGTATATATGTTCTGGTCAGATTTGAATTTTGAAATTTGAATTATTTTGGCTGGAAAATGTAATGTAGGGACGATTTAATTTTATTTTTTTTTGAAAAATATATACACCAGCCGTCTCTACAAATCGAGTTGTAGGGACGGCTTGTGAACCGTCCCTACAAACCCTTTGTAGAGACGGTGTGGTAGGGACGGCAGACAAAATCGTCTCTACAAACCATCGTCAACCGCCCCTACAAATGCTGACTGTAGTTGCGAGGGTCACCTACCTCAGACCTCAGTGACCTTGAAACAATCATATATGCTAGCTCATGCCGACTTCGTGATTGAATTACTGAAAACGTTTGCGGTTTGCTCGGTTGTTGGACGAATTCAAACTATAAAATAAACTTGTGGGCACTGGGCAGGTATATCCACGAGAAAATTAAAAGAAACCAACAACCGAGTTGATGAGCCAACCATATATAATCCTTATTATCCCCTTGATCACTCCTAAAAAATTCTCCACCCTATCACTACCACCAGCCAAAAACGACCAATCCCGATGAGCTAAGCAGTGCAGGTGATACTTGCAACCTCCGGCTGCATATTCTTCGGACCAGCCAATGGGCTAAGCAGTATGGATGAAAACGGTACGGATATTTATTCGACCGTCCGTTCGACCGAACAAATATGAACACTTATCTGGATAGTTACTCGGATATCCGGATTTTTTTTCGGATACGGATAATAAAACGGATATCTTAGGCGGATATCAAATACGGATGTAATATCATCGATATCCGGCGGATATCGGATAATCCGGTTAAGTATCGGATATATCCGGATATTAAAACGGATATTATCCGGATATTATTCAAACTTTCTCAAATGAAAAAATGGCCTATATAAGGATTGTAGATCCTGATGAGCTGAACAAACTTGGTATTCAAAACTTTTCAATTTGAGACAATCTAGGGTTCCGAAAACTAGTTTGTAGGCGTCGAAATTTAAAAATCATAAATTTAAACCGTCCAAACTATCTCAAATGGAAAGTTGACCAAAACAACAATTGTAGATCTTGATGAGTTGAACAAACTTGGTATTCAAAACTTTTCAATTTGAAGTCATTTAGAGTTCATAATACTAGAGTCAAAGTGTTGTTTTTTCATTTGACCAAATTTGACTTGGTCAAACTTGCTCAAATGAGACACTAAATGACCTCAGATGAAAAAACTCTGAATACCAAGTTTGATCATCTCAGCAAGATCTACAATTGTTACATAGCTCATTTTCCCATTTGAGAAAGTTTTATCGAACACTAGTCACGAATTCTTGAATCTCATATAGACTTTCTAAAACTATGTCACACACTTGTGAAATTTGAACTATATTTTGTTCAAACTTTCTCAAATGAAAAAATGGTCTATATAAGGATTGTAGATCTGAACAAACTTGGTATTCAAAACTTTTCAATTTGAGACAATCTAGGGTTCCGAAAACTAATCTGTAGGCATCGAAATTTAAAAATCACAAATTTGAACCGTCCAAACTATCTCAAATGGAAAGTTGACCAAAACAACAATTGTATATCTTGATGAGTTTAACAAACTTGGTATTCAAAACTTTTCAATTTGAAGTCATTTAGAGTTCATAATACTAGAGTCAAAGTGTTGTTTTTTCGTTTGACCAAATTTGACTTGGTCAAACTTGCTCAAATGAGACACTAAATGACCTCAGATGAAAAAACTCTGAATACAAAGTTTGATCATCTCAGCAAGATCTACAACTGTTACATAGCTCATTTTCCCATTTGAGAAATTTTTATCAAACACTAGTCACAAATTCTTGAATCTCATATAGACTTTCTAAAACTATGTCACACACTTGTGAAATTTGAACTATATTTTATTCAAACTTTCTTAAATGAAAAAATGGCCTATATAAGGATTGTAGATCTTGATGAGATGAACAAACTTGGTATTCAAAACTTTTCAATTTGAGACAATCTAGGGTTCCGAAAACTAGTTTGTAGGCGTCGAAATTTAAAAATCACAAATTTGAACCGTCCAAACTATCTCAAATGGAAAGTTGACCAAAACAACAATTGTAGATCTTGATGAGTTGAACAAACTTAGTATTCAAAACTTTTCAATTTGAAGTCATTTAGAGTTCATAATACTAGAGTCAAAGTGTTGTTTTTTCATTTGACCAAATTTGACTTGGTCAAACTTGCTCAAATGAGACACTAAATGACCTCAGATGAAAAAACTCTGAATACCAAGTTTGATCATCTTAGCAAGATCTACAATTGTTACATAGCTTATTTTCCCATTTGAGAAAGTTTTATCGAACACTAGTCACGAATTCTTGAATCTCATATAGACTTTCTAAAACTATGTCACACACTTGTGAAATTTGAACTATATTTTGTTCAAACTTTCTCAAATGAAAAAATGGTCTATATAAGGATTGTAGATCTGAACAAACTTGGTATTCAAAACTTTTCAATTTGAGACAATCTAGGGTTCCGAAAACTAGTCTGTAGGCATCGAAATTTAAAAATCACAAATTTGAACCGTCCAAACTATCTCAAATGGAAAGTTGACCAAAACAACAATTGTATATCTTGATGAGTTTAACAAACTTGGTATTCAAAACTTTTCAATTTGAAGTCATTTAGAGTTCATAATACTAGAGTCAAAGTGTTGTTTTTTCGTTTGACCAAATTTGACTTGGTCAAACTTGCTCAAATGAGACACTAAATGACCTTAGATGAAAAAACTCTGAATACCAAGTTTGATCATCTCAGCAAGATCTACAACTGTTACATAGCTTATTTTCCCATTTGAGAAATTTTTATCAAACACTAGTCACAAATTCTTGAATCTCATATAGACTTTCTAAAACTATGTCACACACTTGTGAAATTTGAACTATATTTTATTCAAACTTTTTCAAATGAAAAAATGACCTATATAAGGATTGTAGATCTTGATGAGATGAACAAACTTGGTATTCAAAACTTTTCAATTTGAGACAATCTAGGGTTCCGAAAACTAGTTTGTAGGCGTCGAAATTTAAAAATCACAAATTTGAACCATCCAAACTATCTCAAATGGAAAGTTGAGCAAAACAACAATTGTAGATACTGATGAGTTGAACAAACTTAGTATTCAAAACTTTTCAATTTGAAGTCATTTAGAGTTCATAATACTAGAGTCAATGTGTTGTTTTTTCATTTGACCAAATTTGACTTGGTCAAACTTGCTCAAATGAGACACTAAATGACCTCAGATGAAAAAACTCTGAATACCAAGTTTGATCATCTTAGCAAGATCTACAATTGTTACATAGCTTATTTTCCCATTTGAGAAAGTTTTATCGAACACTAGTCACGAATTCTTGAATCTCATATAGACTTTCTAAAACTATGTCACACACTTGTGAAATTTGAACTATATTTTGTTCAAACTTTCTCAAATGAAAAAATGGTCTATATAAGGATTGTAGATCTGAACAAACTTGGTATTCAAAACTTTTCAATTTGAGACAATCTAGGGTTCCAAAAACTAGTCTGTAGGCATCGAAATTTAAAAATCACAAATTTGAACCGTCCAAACTATCTCAAATGGAAAGTTGACCAAAACAACAATTGTATATCTTGATGAGTTTAACAAACTTGGTATTCAAAACTTTTCAATTTGAAGTCATTTAGAGTTCATAATACTAGAGTCAAAGTGTTGTTTTTTCGTTTGACCAAATTTGACTTGGTCAAACTTGCTCAAATGAGACACTAAATGACCTCAGATGAAAAAACTCTGAATACCAAGTTTGATCATCTTAGCAAGATCTACAATTGTTACATAGCTTATTTTCCCATTTGAGAAAGTTTTATCGAACACTAGTCACGAATTCTTGAATCTCATATAGACTTTCTAAAACTATGTCACACACTTGTGAAATTTGAACTATATTTTGTTCAAACTTTCTCAAATGAAAAAATGGTCTATATAAGGATTGTAGATCTGAACAAACTTGGTATTCAAAACTTTTCAATTTGAGACAATCTAGGGTTCCGAAAACTAGTCTGTAGGCATCGAAATTTAAAAATCACAAATTTGAACCGTCCAAACTATCTCAAATGGAAAGTTGACCAAAACAACAATTGTATATCTTGATGAGTTTAACAAACTTGGTATTCAAAACTTTTCAATTTGAAGTCATTTAGAGTTCATAATACTAGAGTCAAAGTGTTGTTTTTTCGTTTGACCAAATTTGACTTGGTCAAACTTGCTCAAATGAGACAATAAATGACCTCAGATGAAAAAACTCTGAATACCAAGTTTGATCATCTCAGCAAGATCTACAACTGTTACATAGCTCATTTTCCCAGTTGAGAAATTTTTATCAAACACTAGTCACAAATTCTTAAATCTCATATAGACTTTCTAAAACTATGTCACACACTTGTGAAATTTGAACTATATTTTATTCAAACTTTCTCAAATGAAAAAATGGCCTATATAAGTATTGTAGATCTTGATGAGATGAACAAACTTGGTATTCAAAACTTTTCAATTTGAGACAATCTAGGGTTCCGAAAACTAGTTTGTAGGCGTCGAAATTTAAAAATCACAAATTTGAACCGTCCAAACTATCTCAAATGGAAAGTTGACCAAAACAACAATTGTAGATCTTGATGAGTTGAACAAACTTAGTATTCAAAACTTTTCAATTTGAAGTCATTTAGAGTTCATAATACTAGAGTCAAAGTGTTGTTTTTTCATTTGACCAAATTTGACTTGGTCAAACTTGCTCAAATGAGACACTAAATGACCTCAGATGAAAAAACTCTGAATACCAAGTTTGATCATCTTAGCAAGATCTACAATTGTTACATAGCTTATTTTCCCATTTGAGAAAGTTTTATCGAACACTAGTCACGAATTCTTGAATCTCATATAGACTTTCTAAAACTATGTCACACACTTGTGAAATTTGTACTACATTTTGTTCAAACTTTCTCAAATGAAAAAATGGTCTATATAAGGATTGTATATCTTGATGAGCTGAACAAACTTGGTATTCAAAACTTTTCAATTTGAGACAATCTAGGGTTCCGAAAACTAGTTTGTAGGGTCGAAATTTAAAAATCACAAATTTGAACCGTCCAAACTATCTCAAATGGAAAGTTGACCAAAACAACAATTGTAGATATTGATGAGTTGAAGAAACTTGGTATTCAAAACTTTTCAATTTGAAGTCATTTAGAGTTCATAATACTAGAGTCAAAGTGTTGTTTTTTCGTTTGACCAAATTTAACTTGGTCAAACTTGCTCAAATGAGACACTAAATGACCTCAGATGAAAAAACTCTGAATACCAAGTTTGATCATCTCAGCAAGATCTACAACTGTTACATAGCTCATTTTCCTATTTGAGAAATTTTTATCAAACACTAGTCACAAATTCTTGAATCTCATATAGACTTTCTAAAACTATGTCACACACTTGTGAAATTTGAACTATATTTTATACAAACTTTCTCAAATGAAAAAATGGCCTATATAAGGATTGTAGATCTTGATGAGATGAACAAACTTGGTATTCAAAACTTTTCAATTTGAGACAATCTAGGGTTCCGAAAACTAGTTTGTAGGAATCGAAATTTAAAAATCACAAATTTGAACCATCCAAACTATCTCAAATGGAAAGTTGACCAAAACAACAATTGTAGATCTTGATGAGTTGAACAAACTTGGTATTCAAAACTTTTCAATTTGAAGTCATTTAGAGTTCATAATACTAGAGTCAAAGTGTTGTTTTTTCATTTGACCAAATTTGACTTGGTAAACTTGCTCAAATGAGACACTAAATGACCTCAGATGAAAAAACTCTAAATACCAAGTTTGATCATCTCAGCAAGATCTACAATTGTTACATAGCTCATTTTCCTATTTGAGAAAGTTTTATCAAACACTAGTCACAAATTTGAACTACATTTTGTTCAAACTTTCTTAAATAAAAAAATAGCCTATATAAGGATTGTAGATCTTGAATCCATGACCATGACTCCATGAGACCCATGAAGCCATGAGCTTGGCTATTTCTACTCATGCCGCGAAGATTGGTGCTTGTATGATGTTTGATGTATGATGTATCTGTATCTTTATCTTATTTGTTGCTTTACTCTTTAGTCTTTTGGCTTAATCTAGATGGATTATGGACTCATAGAGTGGTGTAATGGTTTGCGCACGTATGATATATATATATATATATATATATATATATATATATATATATATATATATATATATATATATATATATATATATGCTGCTTTTACTCAATATCCGAATAGATATTTGTATCCGACCTTCTCCGAATCCGATTCATACCGTATTCGATACTCATTATTCGTATCCGTAACCGAGTCAATCCGTATTCGTATATGTATCCGAACGCTATCCGTGTCCGAATCCGAATCCGAACAGAAATATGAAAACAAATATAATATGAGTGATATCCGTTCGTATCCGATCCGTTTTCATCCCTACTAAGCAGTGTAGGTGAGCTATGGCGCAGTGTAGTCTTGTCCCGTTGACTTCCAGAGCTGTCAGCCACCTTATATATGAAGTGCATATAATTGAGCAGTGATTATGCACAGAGTTTAGTTCCAGCAGCAGCCAGCAGTGGACCCAGAAAATATTTCAGGGGGCTGAACAACACTACTGTTGGATCTTAAGTCTCAGCCCCCTACACTATAGAACTTTGCCTAAAAATTCATGGGGGCTTCATAGGGGTTCCACTGCTGCGATATGGGTAGGGGGGCTTGAGCCCCCCCTCCCCCCCCGCCCCACCGCTGTGTCCGCCCCTGGTAGGGGCAGACAGACAGACCTCATAGCAGGACACGCAAAGTCTATCCAGGGGGTGGTGTCGGACTGTCCGAATCCATATAGGCGCCCAAACCAAAAATAGATAGCAAGAGACTCAAAATCGGCCTTCAACAGAACACCTTTATGGAAGACCTATTTTAGGTTGCCTGAGAGGCACAACCCAAATATGGACATCCTCTCTCCTAGAAACTCATTTGCAGAAAAGATTCTCTTTTAGGTCTCGTTGTTGGAGAAGATGCCGAATAGATTTTGAACCTTTTGCCTGTAGCCCTACCCAAAGGACGAATGTGTCTTGTATTTTGAGTGTTGTTGTTGGAGATAGCCTCATTGCCATCACTCATCAGCTCACCATGTCTAAGGTTAATTTGTGGTGACATTTGTTTCTCTCCCAATGTCAATCGAGTTGTGAGCTCTTCAACTGCGTACATGGGTAGGCAACGAATCACATTGGTAAAAAAAACAACTCAAATGCAACTATGCAATAGTTCACACATGTTCTACAACAAAACCACGGCGCTCACTGCTACCTCGGTCCGGCGGTGGATGGTGTGGGGATTTCAGCAGCCTGGCCTTGCTCCAGGCATGGTGGCTTGTTTTGGTCGCTAGCATGGACTGTGGCGCCTAACTTTGCTAGGCAGGGGCTGGTGCAACGCGGGACAGTGTCAGTTTGACGGCGCTAGCACTAATGACGACATGTCTGCAATCTATCATAGGTCAGCTGGTTAGTTCTTTGTGGTGGAACCTGGTCATCTTGGTTCAAGTCCTCGACTTAACACAGGTGCTCGTATTTTTCTGGATTTATTTCAGGATTTAATAGTGCTATGTTTTAAGTGGTAGACGACGTCCCCGTTGACAGCGAGGCGCCAGTGGTGACTTCGTGAATCTTAAGATCTGTCGGCTAAGTCCTTCGGAGGTGCTCATAGAGGTAGAGTGGTGGCGGAGGACTCCGGTGGCGGCGGAGTGTCACACCCGATTTTAAGGATAAAAAAGAATGCATAATCTTTTGTGCGTCCAGAGATCAGTCACACACATAAGCCGACAAATTATAGATAGTACCATCATAAGTGTTTATTACATCACGAATAATAAGACAGTCTCACATAAATATAGCGGAAGTATAAAGAAAAATCTCTCGCCAAAGCTCCATATCACAGACACGTCAACTGGTTGACCAAAAGTCTAGTAATCCTCAGGAAAGTCGTCATTACCATAGCCATCTGTTATCCATCCGGGATTTTTATCCAAATAATGAAAATAAACAAGTGTAAGTACGTGTCGTACTCAACAAGTGTAACATAGGGTTCATGAGGCTCAAAAGGCTTGACATAGGTTTAACAGCATTCAGCTTTTAGTTGTCATAATTTTAGCATAAGAGTAGCAACAAATTATTTTAATCTCATAGTAAGCATATGATCAATGTAAACAAGAATAATGAATAGCATAAACGGATAATTCTTAGTGATCATCTATTCCATAAGGGTCTAAGGCCGCTCGTGATCGTGAGCATGACTGATATACCAGTTTTACACTCTGCAGAGGTTGTACACTTTCACTGTGAGTCGTGATACCCATATGCCCAGGTTAATTACTCCTAAAACACTTCCAAGGTGAGCAGGCAGGGTTCACTATGAAGCCTTTCAAAGGTTCGTCTAACAAGTTAGGGCCATTAGATTCACCTGGCAAACAGATATAGGAACCCCCTGTCGAATGACACAATTCCATTACGGCTATTGACATAAGAGTAGAGGTTGTCCTATACCCGATTCGGAAAGCCATTCTTACGCCATAAAGATAACATCTAACAAGGTAGAAAAGGTCCTCATACTGAGCTAAAGCCAGAGCCATGTAGCCCTCACAGCTATACTGTAAGTTCCGGATGTTCGCTTACAGATAAGTCCTTAGTGAGAGGAATCTGAAGCATTTAGAAAGTAGCTAAACACTCCAGCCCATGTTTTCAAGTTGCTAAAAAGTCATATTTTAATGTTTATTGCATATACCATTAGTCAAGTTATAAGATCATGGTTTAGTTGAGCACTAGCAAAGCTACCCAATGCATATCCCATGGGAGACAAGGTATAAGTTCAATTCTAGGGAATCCCTATCAAGGTGACACATGCAACATGAATTAAATGTATTAAAGTTGATAGGAAACAAGGATAATCTCATACTATACTTGCCTTGAACAAAGTGTTCCTGCTAATCCTGCTCGTCAAAGTAGTACTCTTGATCACCCACGAATTGCTCACCGTCTATACTCGATAATCACAGCAACATACATGCATCCAGAAGCAATCATGCAAAGCAAACAATGACCATAGATTAGAACAGTACACCAACAACATAAAATCAAGATGAAAAGTTTGTAAAATGAATCTACATCTCGCTATGAACACATAGACGCTAAGATCACGAAAATCGGAGCTAAAACGAAAAAGTTATGAATTAAACAAGATTTCCTTTATTAAAATAATAGATTAAATCTAACCTTGAATTTGAAAAGTTAAAAATATACTTAACAGTAGTATGAACATGTAGATTACTCAATTACGAACCTAACTCAACTTGAACGGATCAAATCAGAGTTAAAACGAAGATTTTTTGATTAAAACAAGATTAGTGGCAAAACAGTAAATAGATGAAAACGAATTTTGAATCTAATCGAAGAAACTACATTTTCAAAAGAAGAGAACGTATTTTAGGAATACACTTTGGACCGTGGGTTAACACATAGAAAACTTTAGGGGCTTGTTTGCAAAAAGGTTAGCCGAAGGGGTATGGTGAGATATGAGCCGTTGGATCTAATCTGGACAACTCAGATTAGACGAGGGAGACAGAGAGAGCGGACCGGTCAACCAAAATAGTGCCGGCCGTGGCGGCTTCCATGGACGGTGGCGAAAAAACTCATCGGCGCACATGGTTAGGGCCCTAGAGGCCACGATAGAGTAAACCAAGAGCTCGAGAAGCAAGAGGAGGAGATGGCGAACTCACCCAAGTAGTTTTCGCGGTCGGAGACGGCACGGAGGCGACGCAAGATGCAGCGGAGCAGACAACGAGCACGGCGGCATTAGGTTTTGTGGCGGCATAATGATTCAGTGAGGTGGCTGCGGCTCTGAGGCTTGGGATGGGGAGGCACAACCGCGGGCAGCTGGTATTTAAGGCCCGGGGAAAGTTGGGCTACATGGCAAGGCGATGAGGCGTGGGTGGAGCGGAGTCGGGCGACAGCGGCAGTGTCCGACGTGGATACGCGTGGGACGAAGAAGGCGCTGCTGACGTGTGGGGCCAGACTATTAGCGACATACGTGGGGAAGAAGGGAACGACGCGGGCGCGGCTGCTACTGGGCCGGCCAGCGGAATGGGCCGTGGGAAAAGCGGGCCACGTGGGGATGGAGTTAAGGTTGAGCTGGCTAGTGAAGGGAGAGAAGGATGAGCGGAAGCTGGGCTGCTCAGGCCGAAAGCTGAGAAAGGAAGAAGAAGAAAATAAAATCCTTTTTCCTATTTTTCTTAACACATTTTCAAATTCAATTTAAACTCAAATTCAAATTCTTTTGCAAATTTCAATCAAACCAAAGCATCACAAAATAAATATGCAGCAGCATGTGTGTACATTCATGTATGTAGTCCTATATTTTATTTTATTTTTACCAAAGTTATTATTTTTCTAAATTTAAATGCTCACAAAATGCATAATTAAATCATTTTCTCCTATTTTAAAACCATGCATATTTTAGGGTGTTACACGGAGAGAGTCTGGGTCGGACACGATGGTGAGGTAGGGGACAACGCCGACATGCAGGCTCATGTGGCAGTGACACAGGGTGCGGGACCGCGGTGTCAGCGAGGGAAGAGAGGGGAGCGGCGCCCGTACTGCTGGCTGGGCCGGCCTGCTTCCGCGGCCTGCGAAAGAAAGGAAAAGGGAGCGAGCTGTGGTTGCGGGAGGGAGAAATGGGCCAGCGCGGTGCAGTGGGCTGCGTGGGAAAAACAAGGCCGAGCGGGACAGAATCCGTGAGAGGGAGAAAGAAAAAAATCCTTTTCTTTTTCTTGAACACATTTTCAAATTCAAATCTAATTTAATTTCTTTTGAAATTTTGATCAAACCCAATCATCACAAAATAAATATGCAGCAGCATGTATGCACAAACATGTAGCTAGACCTTATAGTTGATTTTAATTTTAACAAAAGTTATAATTTTTCTAAGTTTAAATGCTCACAAAATGCATAAATAACTCATTTTCACCTATTTTAAAATGATGCCAATTTTAGGGTGTTACAATTCTAACCCCCTTAAAATGAATCTCGTACCCGAGATTCAAATGATGCTTACTCAAAAAGATGCGGTTATGTTTTTCTCGGATCCCCTTCTCTCTCCCAAGTAGCCTCATCTTCTGTATACCGATTCCACTGAACCTTACACATCTTTATAACTTGGCTCCTCATAACCTTTTCTGCCATCTCCAAAATCTTTACCGAAAATTCCTCATAGGTGATATCTTCCTTAACTGTAAGCTCCTCTAATGGTATCTGCTCTTTAGGTACATGCAAACACTTCTTTAATTGAGAAACATGGAACACATCATGTACACCTGACAAACTCTCATACAATTCTAACTGATAAGCCACTTCTCCACGTCTCTCCATAATTTTGAAAGGCCCAATATACCTTGACGCTAATTTTCCTTTCATATTAAACCTTCTCACACTTCTCATTGGTGACACTTTTAGATAAACATAATTCCCTATTTCAAAAACCAATTCTCTTCTCCGAGTGTTAGCATAACTCTTCTGTCGGGACTACGCCACTCTCAAGTTATCTCTAATCATCCTTACTTGCTCCTCTACTGTCTCTTAAAACATTCAGTCTGAACACTTGAGTTTCTTCTGTTTGATTCCAAAACAACAGGGTTCCACACTTTCATGCATACAAAGCTTCGAAAGGTGCCATATTGAGACTCTTTTGATAACTGTTGTTATATGTGAACTTTGCATAAGGCAAACTCTTGTCCCAACTTATACCGTACTGCAATGCACAAGCTTTCATCATATCCTCCAATATCTGATTAGTTCTCTCAGTTTGTCCATCCGTCTGAGGGTGATATGATGTACTAAAATTTAACTTTATCCCCAATGAACTATGTACTTGCTGTAAAAAATGAGATGTAAATTGAGTACCCTGATCAGACACAATTTTCTTGGGAACTCCATGCAGACACACTGTCTTCTCCATATATAATTGGGCCAACTTCGGTCCATTATAAGTAGTCTTGATCGGTATAAAGTGAGCAACTTTAGTTAACCGATCCACTATCACCCATATTGAATCATAATCTCCCTTAGTGCGTGGTAACCCAACAATGAAATCCATACCAACTTCTTCCCATTTCTACTTAGGTATCTTCATTGGTTGTAATAATCCTATAGGTCTTTGGTGTTCAGCTTTAACTCTTTGGCATATATCACATATAGCAACATATTCAGCAACATCCCTCTTTAGTCCATACCATCAATACTTCTCTTTCAGATCCAAGTACATCTTGGTACTCCCAAGATGAATAGAATAAGCAGACTCATGTGCCTCACAAAGAATTACATCAAGTATAGCCTTATTCTCAGGCACACATAGTCTTTTTCCAAACCACATAGTTCCATTATCATCCATAAGGAAACCTGGTGCCTTTCCAATCACTATGTTCTCTGCTATCTCTTTTAACCTCTTATCCTATAACTGACCCTTGCATATTTCTAGCTCCAATGTGGGTTCTATCACCAACTCTACTGCATTAGTGATGAAACCCAAGTTTAGTTGCTTAAGTTCAGCACACAACTCACTTGACATAGATGCCACTTGCACCTCATTGGCGTAACTCTTCCTGCTAAGAGCATCGACAACAATGTTCGCCTTTCCAGGATGATAGTATACTTCCAGATCGTAATCCTTAATTAACTCCAACCATCGACACTATCTCAAGTTCAGATCTGTCTGAGTGAAAATGTACTTCACACTCTTGTGATCAGTATAGATATCACTCTTATGTCCGATAAGACAATGCCTCCATATTTTCAACGCATGAACCACTGCTGCTAATTCCAAATCATGAGTAGGATAGTTTAGCTCATGCTTTCTCAACTATTGGGATGCATAGGCCACTACTCTTCCTTCTTGCATAAGAACACATCCAAGACCTTGACGAGATGCATCACAATAGATAGAAAAGTTCTTGCTCAAATCTAGCAAAACCAATACTGGAGTTGTAGTCAACCTCTTCTTCAATTCCTCAAAGTTAGCCTGGCACTTCTCAGACCACACAAACTTAGCATTCTTCTCCAATAGAGTTGTCATAGGCTTGGCAAGTTTAGAAAAGCCTTCTTTGAACCTTCTGTATTATTCAGCCAAACTCAAGAAACTACGAATCTCTCCCACATCTATCAGTGGCTTCCAGTTCAACACATCTTTCACCTTGCTTGGATCTACTGTTATTCCATCATTAGAGACAACATGGCCTAGGAAAGAAACTTCCTTCAACCAAAACTCACACTTGCTTGCTTAGCATACAACTTGTGTTCCCTGAGCTTCTGCAAGACTAACCTTAGATGTTCAGCATGCTCTTCTTCTGTTTTGGAGAATACCAATATATCATCGATAAATACCACCACAAACTTATACAAAAATTCCATGAACACCTTATTCATCAAGTACATAAAGTATATAGGTGCATTGGTCAATCCAAAGGACATAATGGTGTACTCATACAAACCATACCTCGTAGTAAAAGCTATCTTGGGTATGTTAGTTGCACAAATCTTCAGCTGATGATAACCAGAACGAAGATCAATCTTAGAGAAAACACAAGCACCTCTCAACTGATCAAACAAGTCATCAATTCTAGGTAGCGGGTGCTTGTTCTTGATAATAACCTCATTTAGTGACCGATAATCTACACACATCCTTATTGTCAACAAATATAACCGGTGCTCCCCAAGGTGACGAACTAGGATAAATGAAACCTTTCTCTTACAACTCCTTTATTTGTTTCTTAAGTTCCTCTAGTTCATTAACCCCCATTCTATATGGGCGCTTAGCTATAGGTGTAGTTCCAAGTAATAATTCAATAATAAACTCAATGTCACGGTCAGGTGGCATACCTAGCACATCATCGGGAAACACATCTAGAAACTCATCCACTACTGGGTCCTCCTTGTTGGTGCTATCATCAAGCTGGTTCACTGTGGCTGTCGGCTGCTTCTGTACTACAACATCGACACTGATTCTATCCCCATTCGGTGCAGTCATAACAACTACCTTCTCCTAACACTGAATTACTGCATAGTTTTGCTTCATCCAATCCATACCCAGAATCACATCAATGCCAGATGTTCTCAACACAATGGGGCTCAGTTTGAATTCTACCCTCGTTAAAGATAGACTAGTTGGAAGACAACGATAAGAAGCTTGCATATTACCTCCTAGTGAGTTTACTAGTATAGGATTTTTCATGGCACAAAAGGGTATGCTATGCATTCTAACAAATGCTTGTAATATGAAAGAATGTGAAGCTCCTAGAATAAAAAAAGAACGATGGCAAAAGTGGAATTGACATCAAACGTACCGAGCATGACTTCTGGTTCTCAAGTGACATCTCTGTAGACATGTGATTCACCTTTCCCATGTTGGGTGCTGGCTTTTGAGGTGTTCCTTTCTGATTACTGTGCTGACCCTAGGGTGTTAGCTGATTCTGCTTCCTAGGACAATGGTTAGCATAATGCACAACTTCTCCACAACTGATAGCATACGTTGGGGGTTCTAGGTGCACTAGTCTTCATGGAAGTGTTGTTAGGTGCTCCCTGTCAGTGGTGTCTGCTAGCCACTCTGCTGCTGGGGGCGTTGATTGCCATTCTGCTGCTGGTACGGTGGACGCTGCTGGTTTGGGTTGGGATTCCACTGATTAGGTGGCCCTGGGTGCCTCTGCTAGGAAGCTTTGCTACGAATTGGTGTGCGGATGAGTATTACTCCCAGAGGCCTAGTCCTTGAAGCCTTCTCTTCTTTGCCTCCATCTCTTTGTGCTTATTATCAATAACAATAGCGCGGTTCACCAGTGTCTAGAAATTAGGGTATGTATTGGACATAACCTGGAGTTGCAGACCATCATACAACCCCTTGAGAAGGCGGTGTTGCTTATCATCATCATCAACCACCTCATTCGGAGCATAACATGACAACTGAGCGAATTTGTCATGATACTCAGCCACAGACATAGATCCCTGCTTCAATGCTCTGAATTCCTCCTACTTTAGCTCTATCAATCCTTTGGGTATGTAGTAGGATCTAAAATTCTCTCTAAATTCCTGCTAGGTGATAGGAGGAGCATTATTGGGACGTCCATACTCGAATGCCTCCCACTAGTCCTAGGCTTCTCCCTAGAGTTGTCCTGACGAGTACAACACCTTCTGCTGGTTGTCGCACTACGCTATGTTGAGTTGCTTCTCTACTGCTCAAAGCCAATCATCTACTTCTGGTGGATCAGTTTCATGAGAAAACACCGGGGGATGGCCCTTCAAGAATTCATCATGCTTGTCACGCGGTGCCCCACCAATTGGATGATTCTGTTGATTCTGCACCAAAGCTTGCATAGGCTGTGTCTGCACTGCCAGAAGCTTCTCAATAGTAGGTGGCGGTGGTGGTGGATTTGGGGGAACACCTCCACGACCTCTTCCTCTTCCTCTTTCGGACATCTGACATCCAACACAAATGTTCAAACTTTTAGAGATTTCCAAGTTATAGACACTTATAGAGATAAAGAATACATTCTGAAAATTTTCTGGACTGAGTTCCAACATCTATAGCTCGGTAAAATAGTTATATCTTGAGTTTCAAATATCCAAAAGAGACGTTCTTTATATGGATGGAAATCTTAAGAAATTATATGCAACTTTTATTCAGATCACATGCCCTAGATTCTGTCGTTAGTTTAATAAAAAATAGGACACAACCAAAACTGTTCCATATTCTAGACTGCGCAGAAATTTCAACTTGAAATAGCTATATCTCTCAAACCATATCATATATAGGGGTGATTCTAGAGGAATTAGAAGGATACTTAAGTCTAGTTATTCCTATAAAAATTTCATAATTTTTGGTTGAGTAGATTTAGATGGGTACTGACATAAGGGCAGACTGCTCTAAAAAACAGATCCGAAGAACAAGATGTATCAAACCCGACTATTTATTCATTAAACTTAAACTTAATATTCTTAACTATGGAACTTGCGGGCATGCCCACAAAGTTCCAGCACTGATTACAAAAATCCAACTCACACATAAACATAATAATAAATCAACTAGGCACACCAAAGTTCACACCACACTACTAGACTCGACTTGACTCAACTTGACCCGCGCTACTAACGTCTTATTACATAGAAAGAAACTCCAATACCAATGGGCGATGTTTATGGGCAAGCTTCTCATAAATCCTTGGCAGGTTGAGGCACTCTCTTTGGTCATCTATCACTTGTTGGTACCTCTTAAGTGACTCCTCTTGTGCCTTCAACTGATCTTCCAGTCGTCGATTCTTCTCTACTAACTCATAGGCAAAGGGTACCATCAGTTGAGTAGTTGGATCTATGCCTTCAGGGTCCATTATTGCCCACTCCAATTTAGGGTGTTGACGAGGGAGGAATCTATACTGATCCTCCTTCATATCGTCAAAGTGGCGGCGACGGAGACCCATGCAGGCTTCAACGGCTGCGTCTTCTATGCTATCTTCCATGGTGGCACGATGAGCATGATGCACATAGTTCGAGTCCAGCAGGTATGCTTCCTTCTCTTCATCCCTAATGTTGATGCACACCCTAGTCTTCCAATAAGTGTCCTCTAGAGGGTGTGTATGCTCATCGCAGACATACTCCACAGCTGCATCCCAATCAGCGTAGTAGGTCTGAAGGATCCCCTTAAGTCAGTGGTGTGAAACAGAGGATTCACACCCTGGCTTGTAATAAAACTTTGTAGTCCATCCCATTGCAGGGGCCGACTCATCTTCTTGAACGGCGTTCTCCTCCTCCTCATCCTCCAATTCAACGACCTCCACATCTTCCATAGCTTCAGACTCTTCCTGGAGTGGCTTAGGCGTAGGTGCTAGTGAGTCAACTTCCTCCTCCTGAGATTCCCCCTCATGTGGCTCCATGGGCTCATACAATCCACAAGGCGGGTAGTAGCCTCCGGTGCTGATGCGGGCGGTCCTATTGGCACGAGGCATCTATAGAGTTAGATTTAGTTAGAATAGAAGCAATAATTTTCATAACAGAGTGAGACAAAAGAAGCATAAAGTTTAGCAATTAACAAGAGTGGAGTAGTAAGCATGAAATGAGTGAAGCAAAAGAGGCTAAAACAACCATTACTAACTAGGCTTGCGTCCTACAGTCACATGGCTCGGATACCAATCTATCACACCCGATTTTAAGGATAAAATGGATGCATAATCTTATATGCACCCAGAGATCAGTCACACACATAAGCCGACAAATTATAGATAGTATCATCACAAGTGTTTATTACATCATGAATAATATGACATAGTCTTCACATAAATATAGCAGATGTATAAAGAAAACTCTCTCGTGGAAGCTCCATAGCACAGGGACGTCAACTGGTTGACCACAAGTCTAGTAATCGTCAGAAAAGTCATCATTACCATTGCAATCTATTAACCATCCATGATTTTTATCCAAATAATGAAAATAAACAAGCATAAGTACATCTCGTACTCAACAAGTGTAACATGGTGTTCATGAGGCTCAAAGGCTTGACACAGGTTTAACAACATTTAGCTTTTAGTTGTCATAATTTTAGCATAAGAGTAGCAACAAGTTGTTTTAATCCCAAAGTAGAACACATGATCAATGTAAACATGAGTAATATATAGCAAAAACAATTACTTAATATCATCTATTCCATAAGGGTTCCAAAGCCGCTCATGACCGTGAGCACAGCTGTTATAACAGTTTTACACTCTGCAGAGGTTGTACACTTTCACTATGAGTCGTGATACCCATATGCTCGGGTTTATAATTCCCAAAACACTTTCATGGTGAGCAGGCAGGGTACACTATGAAGCTTTTCAAAGGTTGGTCTAACAAGTTAGGGCTGCTAGGTTTCCAATTGGTAAGCAGATATAGGAACCCCCTATAGAATGACATAATTCCTTCACAGTTATACACATAAGAGTAGAGGCTATCCTATACCCGACTCAGCAAGCCCCTCTTATGCCATAAAGGTAACCACTAACAAGTTAGAAAAGGTCCTCAAACTTAACAAAAGCCATAGCCATGTGGCCCTTCACAGCTGTACTGCAAGTCCCGGATGATCACTTACAGATAAGTCCTTAGGGAGAGGAATCTGAAGCATTTAGAAAGTAGCTAAACACTCTAGCCCCTTTTTCCAAGTTGCTAAAAAGTCATGTTTTAATGTTTATTGCATATACCTTTAGTCAAGTTACAAGATCATGTTTATTTGAGCACTAGCAAAGCTACCCAATGCATATCCCATAGGAGTCAAGGCATAAGTACAATTCTAGGAAATCCTTATCAAGATGACACATGCAAATATGGATTGATTATATTAAAGTGAATAGGAAACAAGGATGATCCCATGCTACACTTACCTTGAACAAAGTGTTCCTGCTGATCCCGCTCGTCAAAGTAGTACTCTTGATCACCCACGAATTCTCACCGTCTTTACTCGATAATCACAGCAACATACAAGCATCTAGAAGCAATCATGCATAGCAAACAAAGGCTATAAACTAGAACAGTACACCAATAGCATAAAATCAATATGAAAAGTTTGTAAAAAGAATCTACGTCTTGCTACGAACACACAGAAGCAAATATCACGAAAATCGAAGCTAAAACGAAGAAATTATGAATTAATCAAGATTTCCTTTAATAAAATAATAGATTAAATCTAACCTCGAATTTCAAAAGTTGAAAACATACTTAATATTAGTATAAACATGTAGATTCCATGATTATGAATCTAACAGAACTTGAACTGATCAAATTGGAGTTAAGGCGAAGATTTTATGGCCTAAATAAAACTAGTGACAAAACTATAAATAGATGAAAGCGTATTTTGGATCTAACCGAAGTAACTATGTTTTCTAGAAGAGAAAACATATTCTAGAAATATGCTTTGGACTACAGGTTCAAATATATAAACGTGTGGGGGCTCTTTGGCAAAATTGTCGACCGAAACGGTATCAGCCGATCTGAGCCGTTGGATCAAAGATTGACGTTGCAGATCAGACGTGAGGGGGGAGAGAGAGAAAGAGAGGCTGGCGGCTAGATTTAGGAGGTGGCGCCATGGCCATGACTCATCGACGCAACCAGTCTAGGGCCTACGGGCCACGGGGAAACAAACCGAGGGCACCAGAAGCATGAGAAGAACAAGGCAAACTCACCAAGGCAAACAACCGTGGCATGAAGTGGATGGAAGTGGCGTGCGGCTTGGCGGGGCAGACGGGGGACGACGGTGCTTAGGGTTGGCAGTGCTGCGACTCGGCAAGGTAGCGGCTTTGGCGAGACATGATGGAGAGACGACACGGTGCGGGGAGTCGGTATTTAAGGCCAGGGAGACGTGGAGCACATGCACATGGGCGGAGTCAGGGGCGGTGTGGACTCCGGTGGCGGCGGAGAGAGCCCGGGTCGGACACGATGACGAGGTAGGGGATGACACCGACATGCGGGCTCGGGTGGTAGTGACACAGGGCGTGGGACCACGGTGTCAGCGAGGAAAGAGAGGGGAGCGGTGCCCGTACTGCTGGCTGGGCCGGCCTGCTTGCGCGGCCCACGGAAGAAAGGGAAAGGGAGCGGGCTGGGGCTGCAGGAGGGAGAAATGGGCCGGCAGGGCGCATTGGGCTACGCAGGAAAAACAAGTCCGAGCGGGATAGAATCCGTGAGAGGGAGAAAGAAAAGAAAGAAAAACAATTCCTTTTCTTTTTCTTGAACACATTTTCAAATCCAAATTCAAATCTAATTTAATTTCTTTTGAAATTTTGATCAAACCCCATCATCACAAAATGAATATGCAGCATCATTTGTGCACAAACATGTAGCTAGATATTATAGTTGATTTTAATTTTAACAAAAGTTATTATTTTTCTAAGTTTAAATGCTCACAAAATACATAAATAACTCATTTTCACCTATTTTAAAATGATGCAAATTTTAGGGTCTTACACTCCCTCCCTCCCTAGCAGTCGCACGCCCCGTTCCTAGGTGGCCGTGAACTCCGATGTCCGCTCTCCCCGTCTGTGACCTTGACTTCTGACGCGGGTGCCTTCTCCGACCTCGAGCTCTGCTGGTCCCCCTTGCGGGCCTGCCCAGGTGGCTGTGCGTCCGGCGTCGGTGCGCGCTCCCCCGCCCTGTGCCCGCCACCCCTTGCTCCCCCGCGTCTTCTGCAAGTATGCCCCAACCCCTGGTCCACCATTCTTGCTCTGCTGAGGAAGAACAGAGCATGCTCCTTAGCATGAATTTGTCGATTGTTTGCATGTTTGTGGTGGATGAATATATGACAGTTAGAATAGAGCATTCTTTTACACAGTTAGATCACAATGAGAGGACGAATATGAGCTTGTTGCATGCTATTGCCTCAAACGTATCATCTGTTTTGGCACTAGTGGATAACTGAATGTTACTGTGGTCAATATCTTGGGTACATTTAAGGTTAATATCTAAAATAGAAATGACTAGTTTAAATTATATTTATCTCAACTAAATGTATGTGCTTGTGCAGTATTAGTAATCTTTCTGAATGGTTGCTAAACTATCAGGTCTAAGCATGTGTATCTTGCAATCATGAAACTAAAATTTTGAATCAGTCATGTTACTGCTACGCTGATGCCTTGTTCAAATTATTTTGAGTCAGTCATGAAATTAAAATTTTAAGTCAGACATTTAAGTTGGTTCAGCTCATTAGCCACCTATCTGTGTATTAAATATTAATTAGCTTGTTTGTGCAGCAATGCTTCCTTGTACTGAATTTTCAGCTAAGTGTGAACCTGATTCCTATGTGTTATATCCCTGGTACTATGCACTACTATGTGTTATATCCTTAGTTAACTTACTGTTTTTTCCTCTCCTTTGCTCTCATATCCTTTGCAATAGCTACTGCTGTTTCTGTGACTATATATGGCAGTAGCTGATGCTTTTTTGTCCTACTCTCCTCCCCTCTCCTCTTCTCACTTCCCTCTACTTCTCTCCTCTCCTCTACTACTAATACTTCTACTACTCCTCTCCTCTCATCTCCTCTACTACTACTACTACTTCTACTACTCCTCTCCTCTCCTCTCATCTCCTATCCTACTACTTCTACTACTACTTTCCTCTCCTCTACTTGTACTACTCCTACTCTCCTTTCCTCTCTTATATGTTTGGCAAGCAGCAAGTGCTATATTTTTTTGGGTAGGCAGCGGCCGCTCTATTTTATTTGGCAAGCACTAGTTGCTTTCCTCTACTCTATATTTGGCAGCAGTTGCTCTATTTTTTGGTAAGCACCAGTTGTTTATTTTTTGGCCAACTCTCCTCTCATCTATTTTTGCCTATGATGAAATTGTCCAACTCTATATATTATCTAGAATATGAGCTGATGATCAAGAACTTGTGAGGAACTTGACATCATTACCAGCCGCCCCTACATTTCCTTCTAGCACTTCTCTGTTATAATGTCTTTATGCTCCAAGTTCATGATCAAATGATGATTGTCATGTTTCTAAGGCCTCTACTTTTACTCGTTTTGTGATCTATTGCTGTTATATCGGATTAATTTATGGCTCGATGATAGAAAAAAGGGGTGTAGTGAGACAGCATGACAGTCAAGTATTTTCTAAAATTTGAATTTAAAATTTGATGCTCACTGTTTTTATAGATTTTCGCATATGTTATAACACCCCAACTTGTTTTATTGTAGTGGCAAGAAGAGAAAGGAATGAGATGCTGACCCACACTAAGATGACAGCCTCTTGAAGCTCATCGGTGACCTTTGCGCCTTCATATTGGACCAGATTATGCATGTAAGAGGCAATTATCATGATAAAAAATCTGAGTTAGGAACGCATCCTTAGTATCAACATCTTGGTGAGATGAAAAGGCTAGCTCTAGGCCGTTGATAACAATGTGTATGGAATGTGACATTGGTCTTACCTTGTGGGACGGTTTGGACTTGTAGAACGGATTGGACTTGTAAATTATGTCTATATAACGATGAATTATATACGTTCTTGTGAATTGGACTTGTAATGCTAGTTTATATAATATTCTTATGCTTGTGGATACAATCTTTGAATTATATATGCGTATATATGTTCTGGTCAGATTTGAATTTTGAAATTTGAATTTTTTTGTAGAAAAATATAATGTAGGGACGGTTCAATTTTAATTTTTTCGGAAAAATATACACACCAGCCGTCTCTACAAATCGATTTGTAGGGACGGCTTGTGAACCGCCCCTACAAACCCTTGATTTGTAGAGACGATGTGGTAGGAGCGTGGTTGACAAAATCGTCTCTACAAACCATCGTCAACTGTCCCTGTAAATATTGACTGTAGTAGCGAGGGTCACCTACCTCAGACCTCAGTGACCTTGAAACAATCATATATGCTAGCTCATGCCGACTTCGTGATTGAACTACTGAAAACGTTTGCGGTTTGCTCGGGTGTTGGACGAATTCAAACTATAAAACAAACTTGTCGGCACTGGGCAGGTATATCCACGAGAAAATTAAAAGAAACCAACAACCGAGTTGATGAGCCAACCATATATAATCCTTATTATCCCCTTGATGACTCCTAAAAAATTCCCCACCCTACCACTACCACCAGCCAAAAACGACCAATCCCGATGAGCTAAGCAGTGCAGGTGATACTTGCAACCTCCGGCTGCATATTCTTCGGACCAACCAATGGGCTAAGCCGTGCAGGTGAGCTAAGGCGCAGTGTAGTCTTGTTGAGTTGACTTCCAGAGGTGCCAGCCACCTTATATATGCGTAGAATTGAGGAGTGATTATGCACAGAGTTCAATTCCAGCAGCAGCTGACAGACAGACCTCGTATCAGGACACGCAAAGTCTATCCAGGGTGGTGTCGGACCGTCTCCAACAAAGAATTTATAAGGGCATCCAAACCCAAAATAAATAGTAAGAGACCCAAAATCAGCTTCCAACAGAGTATCTATACGGGAGACCTATTTTAGGTTGCCTGAGAGGCACAACCCAAATATGGACATCCTCTCTCCTGAAAACCAATTTACAGAAATGATTCTCTTTTGGGTGTTGTTGTTGGAGAAGATGCCGAATATGTTTTGAATCTTTTGTCTATAGCACTACCTAAAGGACGAACGAGTCTTATATTTTAGGTGTTGTTGTTGGAGATAGTCTCGTTGCCATCACTCATCAGCTCACCATGTCTAAGGTTAATTTGTGGTGACATTTGTTTCTCTCCCAATGTCAATCGAGTTGTGAGCTCTTCAACTCCGTACATGGGTAGGCAACGAATCACATTGGTAAAAAACCAACTCAAATGCAACTATGCAATAGTTCACAGATGTTCTACAACAAAACCACGGCGCTCACTCCTACCTCGGTCCGGCGGTGGTTGGCATGGCCGTTCAGCAGCCTGGCCTTGCTCCAGGCATGGTGGCTTGTTTTGGTTGCTAGCATGGACTGTGGCGCCTAACTTTGCTAGGCAGCGGCTGGTGCAACGCGGGACAGTGTCAGTTTGACGGCGCTAGCACTAATGACGACATGTCTGCAATCCATCATAGGTCAGCTGGTTAGTTCCTTCTGGTGGAACCTGATCATCTGGGTAAGTCCTCGACTTAATATGGGTGCTCGTATTTTTCTGGATTTATTTCAGGATTTAATAGTGTTATGCTTTAAGTGGTAGACGACGTCCCCGTTGACAGCGATGCGCCAGTGGTGACTTCGTGAATCTTAAGATCTGCTGGCTCAGTCCTTCGAAGGTGCTCATAGAGATAAAGTTTACGTACCTTGTGTTCATAGGGATATATGAGCAATAGGTGATATTATTTATGGAACAATAAAATACGTGCAGACCAACAAAAAACAAACAAGAAAAATAGATAAACAAGGTCTAGAAAATTCAGAAAATAACCTATAAATTTGTTGGAACAACATACAATTAATTCAACAACACAAAAACATAGAGAAGTCTTGGTGATAATAAATTCGACTATTAGATACTACATATGCATGTATTAAGAGCAAGGTCTCTGTTCGTCTTCAATGCTACCAAATATGCAGCTGATTTCATCTCTTGGGCATGATAGCTAGCTTGCAGTCTTACAGCAACTTCAACAAATCTCATTTCCCCCTTTCCTTGAAATAGTATAGGAGATTAAGAAAAACTAAATTATAGTGTATAGTGGATAAGTGCGTCAGCAGATTGAGAAAATGGCCCCTTCGTACGTGGGCCCCATATGTCAGTGCTCAAAAAATCTGTCTTCCTTCTTTCTCTCTTCTCTCGTTTCTCCCTATCTTAAGCATGCTGGGATCATGTGGAGCAACGAGTAGAAGGCGTGGTGCAGTGCAAGGCACGAGGCGACGATGATGGCCCACATGATGGTGGCATTGCGTGGTGTGGCGTGGCAGCGACGGCCCTCCCAACTTGGGGCACGGCATGGCGCAAGGTGTGGGCCTATGACGGCAGCGCTCCCAGTGTGGGTCCCTAGTGGTTGTGAAGAAAGAAAGGGGGATTGAGAAAAATCTCTGGTGCTTCCCTTACTTTAAGGGATTCTGAGGGTGGTTTTCTCAATTGAGAATAAAATTTAGAGAAAGAGGGTTTGCTAGAGCTTGATTTTTGCCTTCAATCCCCATTATTCCTGGTTATAGGGAAATATGGTCACTTATTCTTAACTTGGTAGAGATGGGTCTTAGGCATTATAGTTGTTGCAACTTGCAATAGCAACTGAACGCCTACATGTGCCCCAGGTATCCTCACCCCAGGGAAAATGCCCAACTAGGAGGGAATAGGTTGAGGTGACTACTCGGACAGCCCAAAAATGGGATATCCCTGCTACTTGGCACACAAGGCACATACAAGATATGCTTAGAAACCGTATCAAACTATAAATATCCGACCAGATCCGATCATCTTTCTTTCAGCCTGTGCACTGGTTGGTTTTTGGGCTGATAAGGTCGGCTGGTGCTGGTTTATTGTGAGAGAAAAATACTATACCATGGCTGATAAGCCCTAACTAAAATCAACAAACGGAGAGCCTGTTTGTAACAAACTAGGAAAGCACGTCATTTATCAAGGCTTTTTTTTTTATTGTAAACACTACCTCCGAACTATATAAGGAGATACAAGGTCCCTTGCTTGGCAAGTGAGGTCATAGCCATTCACCCACGAACAATCAGCACCCCCGCTCCCAGCACAGGGTACATGGCAGGAAAGCTATTCTCCAGTGGACATAGGTTGTGTTCCATGTGCTATCCCTCCCATTTACTACGCATGATATGTTGAAATCCAGCGTGCCAGATAGAGGGCTTAGTGTATAGATTCATCTGAACGAATTAAATGGGTTTCATCAATGACAACGTCGATGCCTTGGCTCCGGGCACCAAGATCTCTTTTGGTAGCCTGGACGTCATCGCCGATCAACACTCAGTTCTCATCAGATGCTGCAGTGATACTGCTGAGCTGCTCTACTTCTAAGTTAGTCAATAGTCAACACTCACATTAGTGTTGCTAATTATGTATTTTTTGTTATTTCAGCAGCAAAGAAATGAAACTTGGAACACAGATATGAAGTTTTAGACAGTACAGAAATCAACTCTCACAAGCAAGCTTGTTTATTGTGTATAGTGTATATATATTATATGTATACATATTATGTATATGTCTTAAATGTATCGAACAACCAGGCTCGACTAATCGGTCTGATCGTGATTAATCGTTTAGTTAGTCCCATGGCGACAAAGTTGGACTATACCATTTGTAAGCATTGCTAAAAACAATAGGAGCACCAGACCAACTCCGCAAAAAGGCTACAACGTGTAAAGTGGGTCTATTATCCACTAAATCTCAATCTCTATAAGACGAAATGAGGGCCAAGCTCTAGCCATCTATTGGGCCACGTCAACAGAAATTTGTCAGCCGTAGGAAACGGATCGAACGTCTATTACTACAGCTCAGGCCAGGGTATGTCCGGTGTTTCCAGAACAAGCTAGCGTCCTCGACTCGTCGTTCCCCTCGCACGTGAGCAGGCTTATTCCAAGGTCTCGCCAGAGGCATGGCGACCTGGGGAAATCGGCAGCACGGCGCTTCCCGCCGCCGGCTCAGCCTCGGCTACAGCCTCGACCTCGAGGGCGTGGCAATTGCGGGCCTGGGCTTACTTACCTCGGCGACGACAAGTGCCGCTGGTAGTCTGATATGGCCTGTTCCCTACACTCAGACACGGTGGGCAACGGAGAAAGAAGCGTGATGCTATAGCCTGACATGAGGGATAAGTTTGCAAAGTCATGGCACAGCCACGTTGCTTCCATTGCCATTTACCTGACATGGTAAGCTCCAGCCCAGAACGAAATAAGCTCCACAGTCATGTTCCATGCCGAAAGTGTTCGAAAACTGGGTTTCCAGCAATCATAAAGCGGTGAAGTCTTTCGCCTAGGCGGAGGCCCTAGGCGAAGGCCGAGAAGGTGGTAGGTGAGCCCAAGCATAATCTGGGTTTCATAAATGAATTCACCAACCAACTTTACATTGAGTTTGGCTCCTTCTTTTATAGAACACTGTATGTCATCACCTACTTTTACATTTCTACCCCTTAACAGCTAAGGCACATCCAAGAATGTTCCTACTCTAGTTACAACTGCCTGGGGCAAAATAGGCTTTCCTTCCTTGCACCGCCTTTCCATCATGGGCCATCGCCGCAGGCCCGCGAGAGGCCCATCTCTGGCTCAGGGCTCCAACGCCATGCAGGCCTTCCCGACGTCGGCAGAGTTTCCCTGGTCTTCGCCCGAATCGTCGCGACCTCCGCCTCTAGCCGCTTCTGGGGGCCTTCGGTACCGTCTCTGGGGCCTTCCCCCAACCGCGGGTTGAAGGCGAAGGCTTCACACTACTACAGAATGGACCTGTTGTCCCGGGCGGTAACAGCCTTTAGTCCCGGTTACCGCGCCGGGACAACGATCCCGGGACTAAAGGTGGAACCTTCAGTCCCGGGTCATCGAGCCGTGATTTTGATGAACTAATTTAACTTTTGTTTATCCAAACATATATGCAAATCATCATGTGATTTTGAGCTAAAAATGACATATAAAATCATAATAAAGTCCAACATATAAAGTTACACATGCATCTACATCGCAAAATGAGATAAGCTACTGATAAAACATAAGAGGATTAAGTTTGTTACCTCCAAAATCGAAGAGCAACACCAATGGAGGGGGAGAGTGCAAGAACAACAGCAAGCTGAAGAACAGAGGCAGTGAGTTTGAATAATGGAATGGCTCGGGCTCGGGGAGGAAGAATTGAGCAGAATTATAGGCCGGGATAATTAGTCCCGGTTAGGGGACCAAACCGGGACTAAATATTAATCTTTATTCCCGGGGCATAACCCAAACCGGGACTAAAAGCTTTAGTCCCGGCTGGTATTACCAACCGGGACTAAAGGTAAACCTTTAGTCCCGGTTGGTAATACCAGCCGGGACTAAAGATCCCTGCCCCGCGGACGACCGTTGGGCAGGGACCTTTAGTCCCGGTTGGTATTACCAACCGGGACTAAAGGGTCCTTTAGTCCCGGGGGCAAAAAATGCTGAGGCTAATGCTAAATTGGGACATCGTTCTAAAGTCTGTTCTCTAGTAGTGTCACCTGGCATCCCTGCACAACACCACACAAGTGTTTTGTTGCCGTTAGTTCACACTCGCTCTAGCCTCCGCTACTCGTGTATCTGTGTCCCAACAGTTCCCCCCTTGAGGGCGTGGTCCGATGCAAGCGGGCCATGAGCCTCAAACCTGATGCTGATATCGAGTGGCGGAGGCTTCCCCTGTTTCCACCCTGGGTCACCCGTATCGGGTGGTGGTGTGATGTGTCAACGTTTGATTCGTTGCGGTGGCTCCGGACCCGACGCGGTCGTGAACAGTCACGACCGTTGGCGTTTGGAAGTCGAGGCGTCCTTCCGTGGCCTATATAAAGGGCGGGTTGGTGGGAGGCCCCCCTCACTCCCATCCCACATAACCTTATTTGGTTTTCAAGCACTCTTCTTTGCTTAGCTTGCTGTCTCGCTTTGCGTTTTTGTTCTTGGGTTTCTCCCGTCGCCGCCTATTGCTTGCTTTGCTTTAGGTGGCTTCACCTACAAGCTCTGATCTCCGCTAGCCCTCTTTTAGCGGTCCTTACTCCTGCTTGCTTGGTGTGAGAGCTGAGGGTTGGTGGAAGAGGTACGAAGAGTGTATGTCGGCATCTGCGGAGGCTCAGGAGAACTTGGAGAATATTGAAGCTTTTGTCGGAGACCTTGTTCCTGCTTCCCCGAGAAAGAAGGAGACGAAGTCGATGGCCAAGTCTTGGGATTTTGGGCCTTCGCTCATGAAGGAGGACGCGATCAAGGAACTAGAGAACGAGGGTTGCTTTCTGGTGGGGAAAGGTTTTCCTCAGCATGGCGAGACCGTTCCCCAGTCGGAGGTTGATGAAGCTGTTGTGTTCAAGGATTTCTTTTCCTATGGCTTTTGTGTCCCCCCGTCTATTTCCTTCGCCAGGTCCTTGAGATGTTTAAGGTACAACTTCATCATCTCACACCGAATGGAATTCTTACACTGAGCAAGTTTTGCTATGCCTGTGAGACCTATGGCGCTGCCCTCGATCTAGACATGTTTTGCGATTATTATGAGCTCCAATGCCAACCGAAGAAGGCGCAGGTCAGAGGGGTGGAGGTTGAATATCAGTTTGCCAGCTGCACCTTTATGGCGAAGAGGGGGCAGAAGGATGGTGGCTTGGAGATATCCTTCGCCCAAAAGAACAAGTGGGAGAAGGATTGTGCTCGCTATTGGTTCTATGTGAAGACCCCTGGTGTGAAGCCTAACTCAGAGCCTAAGGTCAAGAAATATCCTTTTCACTTCTACCATGGGTGATATGAGGCCTGCGACTCATGTGAGGCCACCGGTGGAGATCGATGAGGATCGTGCGGCGTGCGATGTCGCCTTTTCGAAGGCTTGCTGCATTTTCAGAGCTCGCAACCTTGTAGAGGAAATGGTTGCTGCCAATTTTTGGCCTTTGGGTAAGTCTAGGCCCAAGATGACGTTGGTGAAGATGAAGCTTCTTGTGTTTGGTAGCGAAGATGGAGAGTTTTGTCCTTGTTTCTATATCAATTGTGCTGCAGATGAAACGGGCGAAGAGTTCGTTAGTGAGGTTGAAACCTCCACCTCAATGATTATTGGTGAGATCTCCGAGAGGGAGTATCTATCCCGCCGTGCCATCGGAGGGACCATGCCCTGGTTGAACCGGGTTTTTGAAGAAATGAAAGTGAAGTATGGGGAACACAAGATTCCCGAGAAAGTTTTAAGGTCGATTGAGGACAAGGCGGCGAAGGCCATTAAGTCTGTTGGCCTCCCTATCGCTATGGCTAGGGCTGAATCAAGGAAGAGGAAAGAGGCAGTGCTCCGAAGACTGTTTCAAAGAAGAGAAAGTCAGCGAAGATTTCCAAGGATGCCACTACTGAGGAGATGGATGAGAGCACTCTGTAACACCTCTGGTGTTTTGACCTAATACTAAAATTTGACATGTCATCATGTGCATTGTAAAGCATTCATATAGTATAAAGTTTTGAATGCATTCACTAAATGAGGTTTATTTCATAATGTTGTTATTTCATGTGATGTGTTTAAAAACCCTAGATAAAGATCATGACCACAAGGGTCAAAATTCATGTGATCATGTGAGGTCATGTGTCATTTGACTCAAATAACCCCAATGGGCCATGTTACTGGTCAAAAATCAAAATTTAAGTAAAAGGAAGACAAATCAAATTTGAATTCACATTCAAATCATAAAAGTCCTTTTTGCCCCTTTTAACTAATTCAAAATCCATGAGGAATTTGGGGTTGAGGCAAAAAGCAAAGTTGGAGATTATTTTATGAGGATCAACTTTGGTATTCAAAGTTTTTCAAGTTTACATATAAAATTTGGAGTAATTTTGAAATGATTCAAATACTCAAATGCACCCCAAATTCAAATTTCAAAATGGAGGCAGAATTTGAAAATGTTCATAGAAGCAAAGTTGTAGAGTTGGAAAAATTGAACAACTTTCATTTTTGGAGATTTTCAACTTGTTTAGAAAATTTGAGAGTAATTTGAGAAATGGACGCAATGGCAGTTTTGTAAATTTTTCAAAAAAATCGACCTACACCTCACTGCTTGCCGCCGGCGCCACGCGGAGTTCACCGCCGATCGGTTTTCACCGCTTTCACGCGCTGTGACACGCCCAAACCTCCGTGGCAAGTTCGCCCGTGTGTTGTCAACACCACACGCCCTCCTTCTTGCTATAAATAGGAGCACGCCGTCGTTAATTCGGAGTTTTCCGTCGATTGCTCGCCGCCGGTGTCCTGCCCGCACTCGCGTAATTCGTCGCCGTCGTAGCGTCCTGAGTCAGTAGCGTCCGCCAGTAGCTCCGCCTCGTCTTCCTGCTCACCCCAAGCCTGATCGTGTCGCTCCTGGAAGTCCAGTGCCGCCGCACGACGTCGTCTTCCCCGAGTCCGGCCGGAGCTCCGCCATCTTCGGTCTCACGTGGTCCCGACGATTCGGTGCATCTCCGCCTTCACCAAGCCCACAGACGTGATCGTGGTGAGACACTGAACGCGATGCTTGCTCTTATTTAGACTCTACTGCACCGTAGCTATAGCTACGTCGATCGCCGTCGTGTCCAAGCCGCCATGGCCGACGTGGACCTCCCTCCGGTGCGCCTGCTGCCGTTCTGTGGTTGGGAATGAGTTCGTAGGATAGAGTAGATCACTTTGGTGCTATCGGTTTCGCCGGAACATCACCGACGGCGCATTTTGTGGCCGGCCGGTGAGGGCAGCACCACCGTGATTTCGTTGTGTCGCTGACAGCGGGCCCAGGCTGTCAGTGAAGCTGAGGAAGAAGAACAGTGAGCTTTGGTTATTTTCTGATTTTTGAATAGTGCCGAATCTTTGGAAATTTGTAGAAAAATAATCATAGCTCCAAAAATTCTGAAAAATTTTGTGTAGCTTCTGTACATGTTCTAGTATGATTTAAAAATTTGAAACTTGAAATTTGAATAAATTTTTAATGTTCAAATATTCAGTCCATTAATTGAAAAATGCAATTTCCATGATTTTTGTAGATCATTGTATAATTCCAAAAATTATGAAATTTGTTTTGATACACTAATTTGTCATAAGGAAGCTTACATAAAATTTTCAGGTCATTTGGAACAAGTTTATTTTTGGGCTTAATTCCAAATTAATTCAAAAATAGATAAAAGCAAACCCTAAGTGTTTGATTAGTGTTGGATCTTGTTTTGGTCATGTTTTGTGACTAGTAGGGTTCCAAGATCCATTAGGCCAAGTCACATGTGTGGTTCTTAATGATAGGGTTACAGGTTGGTTTTGTTGGCTTGCAACTGTACCGCGAAATCAAATCGGTTGCGGGTGTTTTTACATTTCATGTGCCGTGAAAGCATCATGTTTACATTATCATCATGTTAAAGCATATGTTATTATTTCGTGTAGAACCCGAGAACGAAACGATTCTAGTTGAGCAAGTTCTGGAAGAATCCCCGGTTGTCACGGGATTTGATAATTGTGGTACTAATCCAGAACCGGAAATCGTCAACGAAGGCAAGCCCCGGTTTATGCATTAAGCCATTACCTTGTTTACTTTGAAAAGTTTATCACATAAGTTACTTACTGCATTAAGTTGATTAATTCAAATGTACCTACTTGATGCATTGCCTACCTTGTTACTTGTTTACCATCCTTGAAGATAATTTTGTTTACAAAGGCGTAGAATTGCTTAGTATGCTTTATGGTAGGCTTTCAAAGTAAAAGTTTTGATACAATCAAAGATGGCATACTGGCCAAAGAAAGAAAGAAAGAATATAGAATGAACTAGAGACTGGTCGGGTGACTTATCTTGAATGTTGGGTAACGTTGCCGACTATGTCGCTTAAAGGCCACTCATTGTGAATCTTCTGAACGAGACACTTTGTAGTACTGGTCACATACTCCGGTAAGCCTACTTCGGCTAATCCGATGCTAAGACGAATGCCCACGCACTAGGAGTGGAGAGATGGCGGGAGTAGCGTGTACCCTCGTGGCTGGAATGTGGCCGGATTTGAGGTGTGCTGTGCTCTCGGGTGGCGTGGAGATGGCTTAGCATAGGAGGATCCGGTAGCGAGGTTGATATATGCAAGATTAAGTTCTACATATGTCGTGTGATAAGGAATCCCCAGCTAGGACTTGAATCAATTCGAATTGCCGATGCTCCGCGGATATGGAGACTCGATTCATTACAGAAGCAATGTAGTACTGGTGAATTACTAAAATATGAGAAAAAGAATGGAATGAGAAGGAATGGAATATGGGAAATGTATATTTAGTTGAGATAATGAACTAAAAGAACTTAGTGGTAAACTTGAAAATAGAATGAAGGATAGTAAGCTTTTGGCAAAGAACTTTTGAATCTTGCTACATCCTTACCTTGCCCCAAATCCCTGCATCTCTAAAGTCTTACACCCCGTTACGTCGGGTTAGTCTTGTTGAGTACCTTTGTACTCAGGGTTTGTTAACCCTTGTTGCAGGTGAGTCGCATGCACAGGCTTGTTTTGGTCCCTGCTGCATGTCTGTGTTTGAAGTCAATGACGATGAGGAGTGATGAATGGCCTTTGGACAAGGCACTAGTTTGTTTGATAAATAAAGTTAATGTAATATTATCCCGCTACTATGGTTGTATGACACTTATGGTATTGTAACTTTGAAAACAACTGGTTTGTAATAATGTTATCTTAAGACTTCCGCTATCTTTTACTCTGGTATATATTTGAATAAACTGTTGTAATCTGTAATGACTGTGATTGGGATCCTGTTTAAAAAGAGAAACGTGGATGATTCGGGTTTCCCGAGGACACCCGACAGACCTGTTGAGTTGTTGGGAACTCGTGTATGCTATCCTAGGTCTGTTAAGACAACGGTAGGTGCATGTGGGCCCGATTCCTTAGGAGGTTCTGCCACAGCTGGTATCAGAGCAGTTCCCATCTAAGATCATTGTAGGTTACTTTGGAAAACCTTCAAAATGATTTGGATCAAGGAAAGTAAACATGATATTTTGAAAGTTCAATTTCTTTCTTCTTACCTTTGATCTAGACTCAATCCTGACTTATTTGAAAAGTTTGTGGCGGTTAATATGATTAGGTTTGTCCTATGTAATATGAAAATCTAGTACTTATGATTATACTAATCTTTTGTACGTAGATTCGTAAGATCGATTCATGCATCATGCTTGAGCACATTGCATAATAATTCCCCTTAATAGTGGTTGGGTAAGTAATGTCAATCCCATTCTTGCTAACCTCCGTTATCCTCAAGCTATTCTTATAGTACTACCCTAAATTCTTCAGGCTATGGCAAAGACCAAGAAAACCGCACGCAAGTCCACCGGACCTCATGGAGTCCCTCGTCACCAATTGGTACCAAGAAATCACGAGCTTGGTGAAGGAAGTTCCAAGAACCTAGGAGAGGAAGGATCTTCGAGCAACCCCGCCAATGTCGAGAACCTTAACAAGGAGCTCAACACTCTTCGTCGAGCTCATGCCAAAGACCAAGAAGAGATGGCGGAAATGCAAAGGGGTATCACCATGACCATGGAGCTGCGGAATGAAGCCTGGACACGAGAAGATGCGGCCAATGAACGCGTCAATGAGTTGGAGTTCTACGTAGAGGACCTGGAGATGGACAATGCCATTCTACATGAGAATGTCCATATGCTATATGCTCAACTTCATCCTCCTCATGGGGATGGTGAAGTTACCGATGAAGAAATGATTGTAGCTCTAGGAGAAGTCGATAATGAAGAAGAGGAGGACCCTGAGGAGTTAGTGTACTTCTCAGAGGAAGATGAGGTTTCGTCCGATACAGGCACGGATGCCGAAGACTGAGAGCATGGAGTAGAAGTAGTTCCTTTGCTGCTTTCCTAGAAAACCAGGGTTGTCTTGTGGGATACAAGACATGTAATTTAAATAAGAACCCTTTGTAGCATGCAACCTTTTAAAAGCTTTCAATAAAGAATAATGTACGTAAATGTGTTAGCTTGACACATTTCCTTTTCCATTACTTAGCCTTAAGTTTTAAATCTCGGGACGAGATTTCTTTAAGGGGGAAGGGTTGTAACACCTCTGGTGTTTTGACCTAATACTAAAATTTGACATGTCATCATGTGCATTGTAAAGCATTCATATAGTATAAAGTTTTGAATGCATTCACTAAATGAGGTTTATTTCATAATGTTGTTATTTCATGTGATGTGTTTAAAAACCCTAGATAAAGATCATGACCACAAGGGTCAAAATTCATGTGATCATGTGAGGTCATGTGTCATTTGACTCAAATAACCCTAATGGGCCATGTTACTGGTCAAAAATCAAAATTTAAGTAAAAGGAAGACAAATCAAATTTGAATTCACATTCAAATCATAAAAGTCCTTTTTGCCCCTTTTAACTAATTCAAAATCCATGAGGAATTTGGGGTTGAGGCAAAAAGCAAAGTTGGAGATTATTTTATGAGGATCAACTTTGGTATTCAAAGTTTTTCAAGTTTACATATAAAATTTGGAGTAATTTTGAAATGATTCAAATACTCAAATGCACCCCAAATTCAAATTTCAAAATGGAGGCAGAATTTGAAAATGTTCATAGAAGCAAAGTTGTAGAGTTGGAAAAATTGAACAACTTTCATTTTTGGAGATTTTCAACTTGTTTAGAAAATTTGAGAGTAATTTGAGAAATGGACGCAATGGCAGTTTTGTAAATTTTTCAAAAAAATCGACCTACACCTCACTGCTTGCCGCCGGCGCCACGCGGAGTTCACCGCCGATCGGTTTTCACCGCTTTCACGCGCTGTGACACGCCCAAACCTCCGTGGCAAGTTCGCCCGTGTGTTGTCAACACCACACGCCCTCCTTCTTGCTATAAATAGGAGCACGCCGTCGTTAATTCGGAGTTTTCCGTCGACTGCTCGCCGCCGGTGTCTTGCCCGCACTCGCGTAATTCGTCGCCGTCGTAGCGTCCTGAGTCAGTAGCGTCCGCCAGTAGCTCCGCCTCGTCTTCCTGCTCACCCCAAGCCTGATCATGTCGCTCCTGGAAGTCCAGTGCCGCCGCACGACGTCGTCTTCCCCGAGTCCGGCCGGAGCTCTGCCATCTTCGGTCTCACGTGGTCCCGACGATTCGGTGCATCTCCGCCTTCACCAAGCTCACAGACGTGATCGTGGTGAGACACTGAACGCGATGCTTGCTCTTATTTAGACTCTACTGCACCGTAGCTATAGCTACGTCGATCGCCGTCGTGTCCAAGCCGCCATGGCCGACGTGGACCTCCCTCCGGTGCGCCTGCTGCCGTTCTGTGGTTGGGAATGAGTTCGTAGGATAGAGTAGATCACTTTGGTGCTATCGGTTTCGCCGGAACATCACCGACGGCGCATTTTGCGGCCGGCCGGTGAGGGCAGCGCCGCCGTGATTTCGTTGTGTCGCTGACAGCGGGCCCAGGCTGTCAGTGAAGCTGAGGAAGAAGAACAGTGAGCTTTGGTTATTTTCTGATTTTTGAATAGTGCCGAATCTTTGGAAATTTGTAGAAAAATAATCATAGCTCCAAAAATTCTGAAAAATTTTGTGTAGCTTCTGTACATGTTCTAGTATGATTTAAAAATTTGAAACTTGAAATTTGAATAAATTTTTAATGTTCAAATATTCAGTCCATTAATTGAAAAATGCAATTTCCATGATTTTTGTAGATCATTGTATAATTCCAAAAATTATGAAATTTGTTTTGATACACTAATTTGTCATAAGGAAGCTTACATAAAATTTTCAGGTCATTTGGAACAAGTTTATTTTTGGGCTTAATTCCAAATTAATTCAAAAATAGATAAAAGCAAACCCTAAGTGTTTGATTAGTGTTGGATCTTGTTTTGGTCATGTTTTGTGACTAGTAGGGTTCCAAGATCCATTAGGCCAAGTCACATGTGTGGTTCTTAATGATAGGGTTACAGGTTGGTTTTGTTGGCTTGCAACTATACCGCGAAATCAAATCGGTTGCGGGTGTTTTTCATTTCATGTGCCGTGAAAGCATCATGTTTACATTATCATCATGTTAAAGCATATGTTATTATTTCGTGTAGAACCCGAGAACGAAACGATTCTAGTTGAGCAAGTTCTGGAAGAATCTCCGGTTGTCACGGGATTTGATAATTGTGGTACTAATCCGGAACCGGAAATCGTCAACGAAGGCAAGCCCCGGTTTATGCATTAAGCCATTACCTTGTTTACTTTGAAAAGTTTATCACATAAGTTACTTACTGCATTAAGTTGATTAATTCAAATGTACCTACTTGATGCATTGCCTACCTTGTTACTTGTTTACCATCCTTGAAGATAATTTTGTTTACAAAGGCGTAGAATTGCTTAGTATGCTTTATGGTAGGCTTTCAAAGTAAAAGTTTTGATACAATCAAAGATGGCATACTGGCCAAAGAAAGAAAGAAAGAATATAGAATGAACTAGAGACTGGTCGGGTGACTTATCTTGAATGTTGGGTAACGTTGCCGACTATGTCGCTTAAAGGCCACTCATTGTGAATCTTCTGAACGAGACACTTTGTAGTACTGGTCACATACTCCGGTAAGCCTACTTCGGCTAATCCGATGCTAAGACGAATGCCCGCGCACTGGGAGTGGAGAGATGGCGGGAGTAGCGTGTACCCTCGTGGCTGGAATGTGGCCGGATTTGAGGTGTGCTGTGCTCTCGGGTGGCGTGGAGACGGCTTAGCATAGGAGGATCCGGTAGCGAGGTTGATATATGCAAGATTAAGTTCTACATATGTCGTGTGATAAGGAATCCCCAGCTGGGACTTGAATCAATTCGAATTGCCGATGCTCCGCGGATATGGAGACTCGATTCATTACAGAAGCAATGTAGTACTGGTGAATTACTAAAATATGAGAAAAAGAATGGAATGAGAAGGAATGGAATATGGGAAATGTATATTTAGTTGAGATAATGAACTAAAAGAACTTAGTGGTAAACTTGAAAATAGAATGAAGGATAGTAAGCTTTTGGCAAAGAACTTTTGAATCTTGCTACATCCTTACCTTGCCCCAAATCCCTACATCTCTAAAGTCTTACATCCCGTTACGTCGGGTTAGTCTTGTTGAGTACCTTTGTACTCAGGGTTTGTTAACCCTTGTTGCAGGTGAGTCGCATGCGTAGGCTTGTTTTGGTCCCTGCTGCATGTCTGTGTTTGAAGTCAATGACGATGAGGAGTGATGAATGGCCTTTGGACAAGGCACTAGTTTGTTTGATAAATAAAGTTAATGTAATATTATCCCGCTACTATGGTTGTATGACACTTATGGTATTGTAACTTTGAAAACAACTGGTTTGTAATAATGTTATCTTAAGACTTCCGCTATCTTTTACTCTGGTATATATTTGAATAAACTGTTGTAATCTGCAATGACTGTGATTGGGATCCTGTTTAAAAAGAGAAACGTGGATGATTCGGGTTTCCCGAGGACACCCGACAGACCTGTTGAGTTGTTGGGAACTTGTGTATGCTATCCTAGGTCTGTTAAGACAACGGTAGGTGCATGTGGGCCCGATTCCTTCGGAGGTTCTGCCACACACTCATGATGGGTCGAATGCTGCCCGACCGAGCACGGAGGCTGGCCGATCGGAGGCCTCGGTTGTTTGTCCAGACAAAGACCTGATGGCTTCATCTATCCCTGTGACAGTCATCACTTCTAGCGCTGTTGCTTCTGGCGTCGCGCCGGTGCCTTGTATTCTCAGTGATGACTTGTCTGAGTCTGGGGATAACGTTACTAAGGTAGACTCTGCCTCCGCATCTGCTAGTGAAGAGGTTGCCTCTGGCAAGGTTGGCCACTCTACGAAGGCCTAACACTTGGAAGAGTCAGAGGCAGAGTCTGAGGAGCGGCCGCCATCGGCACTGCCCTAGGGTCCGGAGGCTCCGACAATTACACCTCCTGCCAGAGATAACAGGGGTCCAGATGCCTCTACTGATACTCTATATTTGAGTATGTTTATTTTTGGCGCTTGCTGACATTTCTTAGCATTGCTACTAAGAACGGAGTTTTAAATCTAGTCCCCAGCGACAACGCTAGAATTGCTTGTTGGTATTTATTAACTTGTCACTTGTTTTAATAGCCACCTATTATAAACCTATATCTCCTAGCATTACTTTACTTGGTTGTCATCCCTAGTGATGATGCCAGAGATGCTTGTTGGTACTACATAGCATTACTACTAGAATAATACTAAGCAGTTCTTTATTAATTTATGTGACTAGGAAGAATAGATATGAATATATGAAAGGAATTTGCTAGTGCACAGATAATTATACCATTGTAGCACTTCACCCGAGAGTATTCCAGGTATCGTTATTTATATTTTTATCACATGGAAGGTCTAGCATGGACATGTATTGATAACTTATACTATTGATGGAGAAGTAAATCATACCCAATATTCTACTCATAACAGGGGTAAGTCATAGGATAAGATATATGATAAGTATTGACTAATGATAATGATAAATCACTCAGAATACTCCTTTCTATGACATTAGCATGGTCAGGTAGAATATTAGAGGAATAATTCCTAAGTCATTCTTAATTATAAGTCAAAGCATACATTGATTAGTGCAATTATACCTAGTAGTCATTGCTAAGATCATCTTAATATCTAGACATAAGGGATATTACTAAGGAAGATTAAGAATAGAGCTTGTTCTTCCTTCGTAACTGGACCCTATGTGTGCCTATATTCGGGGAGTGGACTACAAAGGACTCAACGGGAGTGTCACATCCGTGATCTACCACATGACCCAGAATATAGGGTGTATCTACAGGTAAACAACGTATAAGCACCACGCTTACATAATGTCGACCACTCACCGATGGTACCTTAGAGTGAGCGCTATATGAACTTATGCATGAACATGATGATAATCCAACTATACTTAGCATATAATCAAAGTAGATGATGAACATTATAATGAAGAACATGAATAAAGTGCATACTAATATTGTCATAACAACTGTATCTATCATATAACAATAATGGAGGTACAAAAGAGAGAGGGTAGAAAGATTATACCAAACCACGCTATTGACACGATCAGGAATCCAAGCGAAGCATACTTGCCTCCCTCAAGACCTAGCCTAACTAGCTATGCCCTAGAATATGGTGGAGCTCTGAGGATGATTAGGGTTTCTGTCTTCTCAAATGACTTGATGACTGGGGTTATGCCTGTGGGGTGGCAGGGGCTGATATATATAGGCCGGAGCGTCCAACGTTAGTCCTTGGATCAAACTGACTTAAAATACGGCATAGATGCAACCTAGGAGGCGGTGGAGAACCGACATTCAAAGGAGGGGCTGACATGTGGGTCTAGGGGGTCGAGCGGCCTGTAGGTGGGGCTAGTGATGTAGACAAGGCCCGATCTTCTGAAAGGTATGATAGTGTCGATTGGTGGAGACTTGACGTTCATGATCTAGGCTTCAAACCAAGACTGATTCGGACCCCCGCAATCGTTACACCACTGCTCTATTGGTTATCAACCACGCGAACGCGATTGACCTCGCCGAGAAGGCTTTTCCCGCAAGTGTATCGAAAACACAAGTAAGAACGGGATGAACGCAATTTGAAATTGCAAATAAATATGAGGCTTAAGGAAACAAGAAGGAGTTCAAGTCTTTATTCGAAAGGACTAATTGCCATAGGCGAACAAGATCAAGAACTAGGGCCGTGGTTCACAGCAAGTGACCTTGGCGGCACAGTTGCAGCAAAACAACATCTGTTTCACAAGGAAATCAAGAACTAAACAAAACCCAAACAGTAAAGAGAGCGACGGCTGCTAATTATAGAGTTTTGGGCGTGACCCCCCTAGACGTGCCCCCTAATGGGCCCAAACACGATACACGGTCCAACGGACCAAAAGACGGTATCGTAGCACCCTGATAGATTCTAGACACTGACTTATTTCGATGATTCCCGTTGATTCTGAAGGGATTTTGACATGAGACCACTTGCATTGGCTTCCTTATCTAATTAGCTTTCCATCCATATGTGGATCGTCGAAAATAGAGCCCGGACACACCCGTGTGACTAGTTTTATGACAGACTAGTCCTAAAACCCGAGATGGGCTCCAACTTTAGTTGGACTGGGCCTCCACCATGAGAAAGATGATTTGGATGCCCATGCTGGACCTCCTCCTCTCCTTGGCTTGTATGCGACGAAGTAGTGATGTCCTCATCAGCTAGCCAGCCCCACCTGGCAGCCTCTGCCTCTCTGCCTTCACGCGGAGTCCTCTCGAGTCTTCTATAGTCTTTTGGTGTCCATTTCGCTGTGGATAAGCATGATTAAATCTAACATGTAGGTCCACCTTGACAGTTTTCTGGATAAACCCTGCAGAAAATATAGATTCACCAAAACTCATGGAATTTATTAGTTTAAACCCCTAAACCTTCGTTGGTGATTATATTTATGCCCTTATACATGTTTATATTAACAGTTTATAATGGTTGTTAACATCCATCAACAAACTCCCTGAAGCTTAACATTTGCTAGTCCCTTAGCAAAGCTAAACTTAGTAAATGGATCAGGAGTTGCGTCGATGCGTTCACTCCTCAAAAGTACACATGCATTCAAACAAGAATTCTCCTTCGGATTAGAATGAACCGATCTGACTTTCAAACTTACCCAAATTACCTTCAACCATGGGGCTTCTCAGCCTTCACTTGGGTCTTGAGCAATTGAAAGACAGAATGGTCAAGTTAAGCACTATGTCTCAAGTTCTTTGTTCAACCATTTTTGGGTGTATCTAGATGGAACGACATGTTACGCCTACCCCTAGTGTAGGAGTAGTGCATATTTGGGTGGAGTGTACGTGATCCTAATTTTAAGAGCATGACAAACCTCTCATAAGGGTCAATAAAGCTTGACTAAACTCAATGCAAAACAAGCAGCATATAAGTGGAAGTTTTCCCAATCTAAATATCATATATGGCTCTGGTAGGAATTCAAGCTTTGTCATACAGGAGCTCATCATGTAACATTTTTATGTTTTTCAAAAGATAAACCTCCAGAACTTTAGTGTTACTTGGAACAAGATAAACAATAGCTCAGACCTTCTCATATCATATCCGTCAATTACCTAGACTTAGATCAAGCATATGCTACCCACAAGTTTCAAGTTTAGAGTAAATTCTTATATTAAAACAGTCGTATCCAAAACTCAGGAGAATTCAAGGCTGAAAACTAAGTACTTGAAAGGAATTATGGTAGAGCAACTATTCATCATTTTCATTGCAAGAGATTATTCTCAGAGTCCTTTTATTTAGCTCCTAAAAACAGAAAACTAGACACACACTATTTATTTTGTTTTTCATTTTTAAGATCACACCTTACTATTATATATAAGACAAATACAAATATAAATTTTTATTTTGCTTTTAGTTTGTTATGCATTTTTTATTTCTTTAGGAAATATGAAGCAAACTTAAAAATAGTAAAACCAAAAGGGAAAGAAATACTTAGCTAGATACATGGAGAATGTTCCTCCCCCAAGCTGGATGTTTTTGTGGTCTTGCTTAGAGTGAGTCTGCCAACAGAAGTCTTTCCCATTCGTCCGAAAGTAGGGTTCCTTATGCAGCAGGTGTAGCAGTAGTTCAGAAAAATATACTTCGGATGGATGGCTTTACTCTTGATCATCCTACAAAATACTCCAATAAGAACATCAAAACTCATGGCACAGATTAGGATAAGGGGTTAGCGGTCAGCCATTCAGAGATTTGTTGTCCTTGGGGGTTTAGATGGATTTCCTAATTAGCAAAGTTCTAGCAGGATGTCTATTTAATATTGTTGGATTTTCTTATTGATATAATGTAGATAGAAAATATGCATGCATGATATATATTTATATTTTTTATGGCACCACAGTGAATATTCCCTTGGGCTTTTACACACCAAGAGAATTTTTCACATGGGGCTTAGGCTTTATGATGCAATGATGTAATGCAGTCATGAAACTTTTTTATCTTCCTTTTCTAAATGCAATGCTAAAAAGTAAATATGGATAACTACCGATGTTACCTCATAGCAAGGGTTCAGATTTTTGAGTCCTCCGGATAGGACTTGGCTAGAGAAAAGTCCTTTACTTTTTGGGTGCATCATCCGGTCTCAACGATGAAGACCCAGATGGCTACACATCTTGTGATGGTGTCTCTAATGGTGATGTCACTTTCTCTTCCATACCTGCTTGGTCTATGGACTTGACTTAAGTGGAGTAGGTTCATCTTTTACAACTTCTTCAGGTTCCTCATCTTCCTCTGAACTTTTATTTAGGGATTAATTCTTCTGGTTTTGGGATGATCGACGTCTCCTCCTAGAGCGGGTCTTCTTGGGCTGTTCATAAGTGGTATAACTATTGAAATAATAGCGTACCTTTTCTCCAAGGAATTGGAAGTGGACTTGTCTAGATCCAACATAGATGATTGCTTTGGTAGTGTTGAGGAACGGTCTTCCAAGGATGATGGGCATATCATCTTCTTCTTCACCCATTTCTAGAACCATAAAATCAGCAGGGGCAAACTGATCATGTATTCTTACCATAACATCTTTTGTTATTTCCTTCGAGAATCTCATTGATTGGTTCTACCATCTACAATTGCATATATGTAGGGAACAAAGGTTCATCACCGAATAAGTATTCATATGTTACCTTGGACATTATATTGACACCTGACCCAATGTCATAGAAGGTCTTGTGGAATATTCTTTGTCCAATAGTATACTCGATCGTGGGTACTCCTAGATCATCCTTCTTAGCAAGGAATGGTAAAGCGAGGAGGTGGTTGTACTCTAATTGAGGTGTGTTGATCATGTTAACTGATTCTTCTTGAGGTTGTCTGACCTTATTCTTCCTTCTCCTGTTGTTCTTCTTGTTGGTCACTGTTGTCTCTTCGGGCGGGTACAACATTTGTGGATGTCTAAGAGATCGCAAGATGCGGTTCTTGAAAGAAAACTTTTCCTTCCTATCCTTGATTGTGAAACAAATCTTGGCATTGTTCGCGTAGATGATGGATTTTGCAGTGCTTAGGAAAGGTCGGCCCAAAATAATGGGTGTCCTTACATCTCCACCTGTTTCCAAAACCACAAAGTCTACGAGAACATATGATTGTCCCACTCGAACAATGGCATCTTCAAGAACTTCCTTGGGGTAACAGAGTGACTGATCTACAAGCTACAAACACATATTTGTGTACAACAAAGTATCTCCATTAATTTAATCATAAATTACCTTAGGCATGATGTTGACACTTGCTCCGAAATCATAGATAGCTTCTTGAAAAATGTGAGGTCCAATGGCGATAGGGATGACAGGTCTCCCTAGATCGTTCTTCTTTTCTATCAAGGTATAATCTATCCACCTTCCCGTCGATGGTTGTATATAGTAGTATGCTTCATTGTGAATATTGACAAGATTTGCAGTTTCTAGAACTTTCGGTTGCCCTAGAATCTTACCTTTGTCGAATGGAAGAACAGCAGCAGCCAGCTGAGCTATTTGTGATTCTATCATTTTATTAAAGCTATGCTGGTTATTAATGGCAGAAGCAAAGCTATCTATTCTATTATTTATGTTCTCTAGAATTTTATCATTAGTAGGTACCTTTCTAGATAATCCCTCCATAAGTTTGGACTGGCAAGCAATTAATTCTCTCAAGGGTGGTTGATTGAAATTATTACCTTGATAGTTACCTTGATAGTTTGGTCTCTGTTGCTGATTCCATCCTTGGTTCTGCTAAGGACAAAAGTAGTTGTTGTTGTTGTTGACAAAGTTCACATCCTCATGGGTTTTAGGACAGTTGCTCCCTGAATGCCCAATGTTTCCACACACTTCACATGTCTTGCGAGAATCATGAATGTGCATGACTTCTTGCTTCTCATTGGCTCAATCTTCAAGCTTCTTCATCAGCAGGTCCATCTTAGCAGACAACATGTCTACCTCCTTTAGTTGATGCATACCTCCACCTCTCTTGCGGGTCTAAAGACGCTCTTCATTCCAACCTTGGTTGGAGGCCATCTTCTTCACAAGAGCTGTTGCAGCTGGTATGTTGAGTGACAAGAATGCACCTCCAGTAGCAGCAGCCATAGTCTCACAGGTATTGTTGGTCAACCTATGGTAGAAAGTCTGTATGAGTAGCCAATTCTCCATCCCATGATGAGGACATTCTGTAATGTAATCCTGAAAGCGTTCCCATGCCTTAGGGACAGATTCATCATGTCGTTGCTAAAAGCTTGAGATTCTCCCACACAGAGCATTGGTCTTGCCTGTGGGAAAGAACTTGGCTAAGAAGGCAGCGGAGCAGTTATCCCATGTAGTATTTCTATCTTTGTTAACGTAGAACCATTGATTTGCCTTCCCCAAGAGTGAGAATGGGAAGAGGCTAAGTAATATGGCATCTTGGGTTACTCCTTTGATGGTGAAAGTGCTATAGATCTCTAGGAAGTGTTGGAGATGTGCACTTGCATCTTCATGAGCCTTTCCACAAAACTGGCTTGCTTGCACCATGTTGATGAGAGCTGGCTTGAGCTCAAATCTATTATCTCCGACATTAACTGTTGGTCCAGTATGGATGTTGGCCATAGTTAGAGCAGAGAATTCATGGAGAGTCATATTAGCCATAGCTTCAAATTCAGGTGTTAAGCTTTCGCCTTATATGGCTATCTTCCTGACTTTAAAGCTAGAACTTTCTTCAGTTTAGCTCTAGTCCTCCTGATTAATGCTTCTAGGATCTTCAATGTAGTTTGTCGGAAGGTCAAAACTAGTCATACATTACCCTGCATAAGATACATAAGTAGACAAAACAAGGGTAAGCCTGTTTAAGCAGAGGTTAATAGTTATTTTTGATCACATCAATAAGTATAAGTTTATCAATACTTCCTTTGCCTAGCTACCATCTCCTGGCAACGGCGACAGAACTGCTTGTTGACATTTCTTAGCGTTGCTACTAAGAATGGAGTTTTAAATCTAGTCTCCTAGCGACAACGCCAGAAATGCTTGTTGGTATTTATTAACTTGTCACTTGTTTTAATAGCCACCTATTATAAACCTATATCTCCTAACATTACTTTACTAGGTTGTCATCCCTAGTGATGATGCCAAAGATGCTTGTTGGTACTACATAGCATTACTACTAGAATAATACTAAGTAGTTCTTTATTAATTTATGTGACTAGGAAGAATAGATATGAATATATGAAAGGAATCTACAAGCGCATAGATAATTATACCATTGTAGCACTTCACCCGGGAGTATTCTAGGTACCGTTATTTATATTTTTACCGTAGGGAAGGTCTAGCATGGACATATATTGATAACATATACTATTGATGGAGAAGTAAACCATAACCAATATTCTACTCATAATAGGGGTAAGTCATACGACAAGATATATGACAAGTATTGACTAATGATAATGATAAATCACTCAGAATACTCCTTTCTATGTCACTAGCATGGTCAGGTAGAATATTAGAGGAATAATTCCTAAGTCATTCTTAATTATAAGTCAAAGCATATATTGATTAGTGCAATTATACCTAGTAGTCATTGCTAAGATCATCTTAATATCTACACATAAGGGATATTACTAAGGAAGATTAAGAACATAGCTTATTCTTCCTTCGTAACCTGGACCCCTACGTGTGCCTATATTCGGGGAGTGGACTACAAAGGACTCATTGGGAGTGTCACATCCATGATCTACCACATGTTCCAAAATATATGGTGTATCCATAGGTAAACAATGGAGGTACAAAAGAGAGAGGGTATAAAGATTATACCAAACCACGCTCTTGACATGATCGGGAATCCAAGCGAAGCCTGCTTGCCTCCTTCTAGACCTAGCCTAACTAGCTATACCCTAGAATATGGTGGAGCTCTAAGGATGATTAGAGTTTTTATCTTCTCAAATGACTTGATGACTGGGGTTATGCCTAGGGGTTGTAGGGGCTGATATATATAGGCCGGAGCGTCCAACATGAGCCCTTGGATCAAACTGACTTAAAGGACGGCATAGATGCAACCTAGGAGGCTGTGGAGAACCGACATTCAAAGGAGGGGCTGACATATGGGCCTAGGGGGTCAGGCGGCCTCTTTGCCTCGGTGTGGAGTCCTCTTGAGTCTTCTAGAATCTTCTGATGTCCATTCCGCTATGGATAGGCGTGATTAAATCTAACATGTAGGTCCACCTTGAACGGTTTTCTTGATAAACCCTGCAGAAAATACAGATTTCACCAAAACTCATAAAATTTGTTAGTTTAAACCCCTAAACATTCATTGGTAATTATATTTATGCCCTGATACATGTTATATTGATGGTTTATAATGGTTGTTAACTATCATCAACTGCTGTTGTCTTGTTTTCTCTTGTTTTTGTTGTGTGTTCTGATATATTCTTTTGTCCTTTAGCTGAATTTGACCAAGGCCATGGAGACCCCTATCCCAGGGGAGAAACATGTTCCTACTAGGCTTGGATCTTGCTCGAGTGGGCTTGTACGTGGCTCCGAAGGCCCCGCTACCCACTAGAGCTAGTCCTTCGGTGCACGCCCCCCTGTTGGCAGAGGTAGGCTTTGTTGACTTGTTCTATTTTATGATTTAAGTTTTTCTTCTTTGATTCTTATGGATCCTCTTATGTTGCAGGTGTAAGGTTCTACCTGACACACTAAGTGGGTGGGCGGAGTACCTGCATACTCTTTACACCAAAATAGGAGGTTGTAGTTGCATTCTTTTTGTGTTTGCTAAGTTTTGCCTTCTTCTTCTTATATTTTCCTTTCTTACCAGATCGTACTCATCAGCATTTTAAGAAAGTGGATTTCTACAAGTTGCTACGTTATAACCTTAGCACAATTGTGTGGTGAGTGTGGAGGCCTCGTATCTTCTATTTGAATTGGCTTTTGTTTTGATGTGTGTTGTTTTTAGGGGCATCATATGGCGGAGGCTCTTGAGGAGCGCAGTGTCCTAAGGAAGTTATAAATTGGGACAAGGCCATTGAAGCCCTTCAAAAAGAGCTCGACAAAGTTGAGGACGAAAAGAAGCAACTTGCTAGGGAAGTTGCGGATCTTCGTGTTGCTCGTCAGACTGTTTAAGATTTAAAGATCCAAGTGGGGGGCCCTAGAAAAGATAGTTGCTGGTTTGAAGGCCATAGAGGAGCTGGCCTTGGCCCGCTTGCAGAAGGCAAGTGATGTTAATGAAAGTCTTCGGAAGGAGATTGATGCAGAGATGTCTTCGAGCAAGGCCTTGAGCATGCAAATTGATCTACTAAACAAGCGGCTAGAAGAGGCAAGGGCTGCTGGTCTGTCGGCCGCCAAAATGTACCAGTCAGCCCTAGCTAGTTTTGGCGGTGTGACCTCCCCTCTGTCGGCTGATGCCTCCGCCTATGGCGTGTTTACTTGGCTAAAGGCCAACTTTGCTAAGCTGCTAGAGTTTGTTGGAGGCGCTATGGATTTTGGTGCACTCTCCTATGCCACCAACCTTTGCAAGACTCTTGGCAAGCTAGACTGCACGTCGTTAGCCTGAAAGAGTGGAAGGAATTTGAAGGGCCTTCAGAACTTGGGGAGTCTTCGCGAGAAGTTACGAGATCAATCAAGAATTTTATGAAGCTCTTCTAGTTCAACTTTGGCCAGGTTGATGCTCGCTCACTAGTGGACGCTCGTCGTACTGCGGTTGATGTCTTTCTATTGTATTTGTTTTTTTACCTTCATGTTCTTTCTATTTTTTGCTTTGTCTATTTTTTATTCTTATTAATTTTTATTTTGCGCTTTTGTTGGATTTGCAGAAGGCTGGGGCTCAGCATGTTGCTGTGTAGGCACAAACTTCAAAGATTGGTGAGATGGCAGGCCAGAATTGTTCTGCTGTCGCTTCCGACGCCCCAAAACCTAGAGAGGCTGCCTCCGCGCCTACACCTCTGGAGGTGTAGTTTTTAGGTTTCATAGACATTGTTTTAGGCTTAGTGGTGGAGGTTTCATGTACTTGCCTTCCTTGCATACTTTTGGAACTTGAAATTTAATGTACATTTGTCCTACGCAGGTTGCCTTTCAAGGGCCTACGCAAGACATTCTTCCCTTAACGATGATGCAGGATGGTGTTTATGTCAGCGGAGAATTGTGGGAGTATTGGCATTGATGTGACCACGCCAGCGTTGGGGACCTCTTTGACCACCTCGGCAACCTCTCCGACCACCTCGACGACCTCTCCGACCACCTCGGCGACCTCTCCGACCACTTCACCGACCTCTCCGACCACCTCGGTGACCTCTCCGACCACTTCATCAACCTCGGCAAACTCTCCGACCACCTCACCAGCTGATACACCACTCCAAGTCCCTACTGGACCAATTACCCGCAGCCACGCCCAAAGGATACAGCAAGAGGTGCATGCGCTACTTTGTGAATTTCAATTAAACATTGATGGTAATTTCGAACTACCTAAGTCGTGCATGTTGTTATTACTCAGGTTCTCCAAGGAGGAAGACAAGGATACATCAAGGATGGATCAGAAAGAAGAGCTACATTCGAGTCAACCCAGCATGACAGAACCATCTAGATGAAACAGTCATACCTTTTGTCTCCCAAAAGCTATGAAGGAAGGAGTTATAACCAAACTATTAAAGACTACACAGAAGCCCAGAAGACGCGCAGGAACTGAAGACCACCTCATAAAAGCTCTAGCCAGTTGGCCTTCCACCTCCCAACGTGATTTCTTCAGTTCACATCTATCTGAGAGACTTCTCATAGTATAAATACCACCTCTAGGCTATTAGAAAGGAACTTTTTCGATAATTTTGATAATTCTAGTGATATTGTAGCCAAGCTGCCGAGTGCTTACTCAAACCCTTGTTCTTCCTAGACTTGTGAAGAGATTCCTCTAGGATCCACTAGTTTGTGCTTTGCGGGTTCCAGTACGGCTGCCCTGCCTTGTGTGGATTAGCTCCGGTTGTGGTTCTGCGGTCGTTCGGAGATCGAGTCGAAGTCTTCGTGGTTTTGGTGCCTCTCTCTCCCCGTCGCTTGGTCGCATCCAACCTTGGTCAGGTATAAAGCTAGTTATTCCGCTGCTCTTCAGCAAGTTACCTTTTGATTCCTGCTGCCTTGTTGCAAGTTATCTTGATCGAGACCTACTATCGTGAAGATCGGGCCAACTCCTGTACTAAAATAGTTTTAGTACCTATCATCTGGTATCAAAGCTCATGTTGACACGGTAGGTCTTGCCGTCATCCACATCGTATATTTGTTTAATCTACTTCATATATTTGTGTTTATTCATATCCTATAGTCCAAAGCCATAAAAAATACCTATAACCATTTCTCGGTACTGTGACATTGTGTTTTGTGTTCATCAAGTTGCTAGTCACCACCGTTTATATAAAAATTGAGTTGTGTCGTTCGTTACCGCTGTCGGTGTTAAAAAAATAATAGATAAAAAAAGAGAGAGAAGTGAAAAGAATTTGAAGGATCTGTGTTGCGGTGTATTGCTGAAAATTTCAGATTACATATTTGAATTGGTGGAGATCTTGTTAACAGCAACGTCGTATCTTTGAGCACATCAAACCACTCGGTTGTCAGTACCGTAGCCCTCCTTGTAGCCACCTATAGCTCCACCAAAAACCTGAACCGGGACATTCGATTCGTAATCCTTATGACCTCTCTACCACCTCCGTTGAAGCTGCCACACCAGCACCGTCATGGTCATTGAGAACAAGCAAGAACTTGGGTAAGTAAGAGGTGAGATTGCGTGTTTCCACAAATTTACCTATTCCACTTTTTCTTGCAACTGGTCTAACATGGTAGGATCCAATTCGAGTGTTCATGGTGGGGACCACGGAGATGAAGAACCCCCTGTTGCACGGGCGAAGCTACGCCAAATGGCCAACTGGCTCTTGGAGGCGATGGAGAGGATGTTCAACGAACGTCTCCCTGCAGCGGGTGGTCGAGGACCACAACAACCTGCAGCGGGTGGTCGAGGACCACAACAACCTACAGCGGGTGGTCGGGGACCACAACATCAACATGAAGACAATCACCGTGAAGAATTTGGTGATGAAAATTCTGGTTTGGGTGCTGGATTTTATGGTCGCAACAGCAATGGTCATGGTGGTCAGGGTGGTGGACGTCGTGCTGAATTTGATCATCAGCGTGGAGGAGGACATGGACGTGATCGTTGTGTACATTTTGATGATGAAGATGAGGTTCATGATGAGTATGAGGAGGGATTTGATGATAACAAAAATCCTTTTGGTCACCATGGGCGTTTTGGATAGCCACATCAACATCATCGTGGTGCTGGTCCTGATGGGGAAAATCATCGTGGTCATCGCAATAGAGATGATCCGGATAGTATTGCTCGTGTAAAGTTAAGTGTCCCAAAATTTTCAAGGAAAGAAAATGCTGATGCTTATCTAGAATGGGAGGAGCAATGTGATTAGATTTTAGAGTGCACAATCTTTCTGATCAGAGGCGTGTCAACCTTGCTTCTATTGAGTTTTCAGGTTACGCTCTCACATGGTGGAACCAAGTTCAAGAAAATCAACGTGTGTTGGGACGTGATCATATCAACACATGGGCTGAGATGAAGAGAGTGATGAGAAGACGCTTTGTGCCATCAAGCTATCAGCGTGACCTCCGCAATAGGTTACAAACATTGAGACAAGGGTCAAAATCTGTTGATGACTACTTCAAGGAGATGGAGTTACTCTTGGTGAGATCTAGAATTAGAGAAGATGAAGAGTAAAAAATGGCAAGATTTTTGAATGGTCTCAATGAAGAAATTTTAGGTTTTGTTGAGATGTTTCCATATCATAATTTGCAAGACATTGTTGATCAAGCTATGCGCACCGAGAGAAAAATTCAGCAAGAGGGACAAAGAAGGTCTTATGGGAGCCAATCAATTTCAGCCCCATGGCGTCGACAGCAGTCCGGTACCTTTATTGGTGGGGGAAGATCACAAGGAGTTGCTACTAGGCCTTCTCCATCCATTGGTGCTGCAAAGACAACGGTTTCTACTGCTTCTTCACCTGCAATTCAGCAAGAACAGCGACGTCCTGCTGCAAGCACAGCAACCCCTTCTGTTGCATCAGCTGCTGCTTCTTCTTCCCATACCCGAGGCATTATTTGTCACAAGTGCCAAGGTCGAGGACATATTGCTGCTCAATGTCCTAGTCGAAGGACCATGATTATAAATGAGCAAGGTGAATGGGAATCTAAAAGTGAACCTGAGGAAGAAGCTCCAATATATGATGAAGAAATTATGCAAGATAAAGGTGATGAAATTCAACCTGATGATGGAGACAACAATTGCTTCATTTCTCACCGAGTGCTTAGTGTTACTGCTGTCCAAGAAGAGAATAATCAGCGGCACAATCTTTTTCACACCCGAGGCATGATCAAGGACAAGTTGTGTCAAATCATTGTTGACAATGGCAGCTGTAATAATATTGCAAGTCAAGAATTAGTTGAAAGATTGGGACTGAAACAGCGGCGCCACCCTTCTCCATACAAAATGCAATGGTTAAATGATTGTGGTGCGTTGCATGTAACAAATATTGTGACCGTTCCCTTCTCCATTGGGCGGTACAATGATCATGTGGAGTGTGATGTGGTTCCAATGGAAGCATGACAATTGCTGTTAGGAAGACCTTGGTTGTATGACCGAGATGCTTAGATTTGTGGTCGCGCCAACAAGATTGTTCTCATGTACAAAGGAGAGCGCATCACTTTGCTTCCCTTGTCACTGGAGGAGATTGTGAGAGATGATATGAAAAGAAAACAGCAAGAGAGCGAGAACCACTTACGAGAGACACACAAACATAGTGAAGGAGTGTTTCCAAAGCCAAATAAAACTCCACAGCTGCAAAGAATCGAGCCAAAGGGAAAAGAGGGTTTAGTGATGATGGCTAGGAAGGGGGATTTAAAAGAATTGAGTGAACCCAATGTTGTGTTCTATGTGCTCCTGTACAAGGACAATTTTCTTGTCACTAACGACTTACCCTCTACTTTGCCTAGTGTTGTTTTTGATGTGTTACAGGAATATGAAGATGTGTTTCTAGATGAAGTGCCACCAGGACTACCACCTAAGAGAGGAATCGAACATCAAATTGATCTTGTGACCGGTGCTTCACTCCCAAACCGTGCTGCCTACCGCACCAACCCAGAAGAAGCCAAGGAGATTTAGCGACAAGTGGAAGAATTGATGAGAAAAGGGTACGTACAAGAAAGTCTGTCACCTTGTGCTGTTCCTGTCCTTTTAGTGCCTAAGAAAGATGGGTCTTGGCGGATGTGTGTGGATTGCCGAGCAATAAATAACATTACCATAAGGTATAGACACCCCATCCCTCGGTTAGATGATATGCTTGATGAACTTAGTGGTGCTATCATATTCACTAAAATTGATTTAAGAAGTGGATACCACCAGATTCGCATGAGAGAAGGAGATGAATGGAAAACAGCCTTTAAAACAAAATTTGGGTTGTATGAATGGTTGGTAATGCCTTTCGGGTTAACCAATGCACCAAGTACATTTATGAGATTAATGAATCATGTGATTAGAGCTTTCATTGGCAAGTTTGTTGTCGTTTACTTTGATGACATCTTAATTTACAGCAAGTCTCTTGATGAACATGTTGAACATATCCAATGTGTGCTTGCTGTCCTACATGAATAGAAATTGTATGCTAACCTTGAGAAGTGCACCTTTTGCACCGACAAGGTAGTCTTTCTTGGATTTGTTGTTATAGGACAAGGAGTGGAGGTAGATGAAGAAAAGATCAAGGCTGTCCAGGACTGGGTGCCTCCACAGAACATGAACCAAGTAAGAAGCTTCCTTGGACTTGCTGGTTTCTATCGGTGGTTCGTGAAGGATTTCAGCACTATTGCTGCACCAATCAATGAGCTGACAAAGAAAGAAGTGCTCTTCAAGTGGGGAGAAGCACAATAGAAGGCATTTGAAGAATTGAAGATGAAGTTAACAACAGCCCCAGTCCTTGCACTCCCAGATTTTGGTAAGTCATTTGAAATAGAATGTGATGCAAGTGGAGTTGGGATTGGAGGTGTGCTCATGCAAGGACGAAGGCCAATTGCATACTTTAGTGAAAAGCTAAGTGGTCCAACTCTAAATTATTCAGTTTATGATAAAGAATTATATGCTCTTGTTCAGAGTTTGGAAACTTGGCAACATTACCTTTTTCCTAAAGAATTTGTGATACATTCAGATCATGAATCATTGAAACACCTTAAAGGACAACTGAAACTGAATAGAAGACATGCAAAATGGTGTGAATTCATTGAATCATTTCCCTATATTGTCAAGTACAAGAAAGGAAAAGAGAATGTTGTAGCAGATGCGTTGTCTCGATGTCACACTTTGCTAACCCAACTTGACACTAAGATTCTTGGATTAGAAAACATAAAAGGTTTATATACAACTAATTCATATTTTGTTGAACCATATTCCAAGTGTCGAGATGGCAAAGGATGGAAAAACTTTCATGTGCATAATGGGTTTTTGTTTCAAGCTAACAAACTATGTATTCCAGAGTGCTCTGTTCGAATTTTACTTGTGCAGGAAGCCCACACAGGCGGACTCATGGGCCATTTTGGCGCCAAGAAGACAAAACAAGTCCTTACCGACCACTTCTTTTGGCCAAAGATGAGAAAAGATGTGGAGAGACATGTTCTTCGTTGCGAATCATGCCACAAAGCTAAGTCTCGTGTGAACCCTCATGGATTATACAATCCTCTGCCTATCCCTAGTGTGCCTTGGGAAGATATCTCCATGGATTTTGTTCTTGGTTTACCTCGAACCAAGCGGGGAAGGGATTCCATCTTTGTTGTGGTTGATAGTTTTAGCAAAATGGCACATTTTATCCCATGCCACAAGAGTGATGATGCATCACATATCGCTGAATTGTTTTTCAAAGAAATTGTACGACTACATGGGGCGCCACGAACCATTGTTTCTTATCGTGACACCAAATTTTTGAGTTACTTTTGGAAAACTTTGTGGGGAAAACTTGGAACATGGTTGCTGTTCTCTACGACGTGTCATCCACAAACGGATGGACAAACTGAAGTTGTGAACCATACTCTTTCAATGCTACTGCAAGCTATCCTCAAGAAGAACTTGAAACTTTGGGAAGAAAGTTTGCCTCATGTCGAGTTTGCATACAACAGGGTGGTACACTCGACCACTAAATTTTGTCCATTTGAAATTGTACATGGGGTTAAACCCACTACTCCCATAGATCTTTTGCCTTTACCTATGCAGGAACGTGTAAACTTCGATGCAAGCAAGCGAGCTGAGTTTGTCAAGAACCTTCATGATAGAGCTCGGACAAACATTGAAAAGATGACAAAGATGTATGAGAAGCATGCCAATAAAGGTCGAAGGAAGGTGTTATTTGAACCAGGAGACATGGTTTGGGTGCATCTACGCAAGGACAGATTTCTTGAACAACACAAAAGCAAGTTGCAAGCCCGAGCTGATGGTCCTTTCAAAGTGCTACGCAAGATCAACGATAATGCTTATGAAATTGATCTGCCTAGTACTTATGGTGTGAGTACCAGTTTTAATGTGGCCGACCTATCTCCATTCTTTGGATTGGAAGAGTCAAGGATGACTCTTTTTCAAGGGGGGGAGGATGATGTGACCACACCAGCGTTGGGGACCTCTCCAACCACCTCGGTGACCTCTCCGACCACCTCGACGATCTCTCCGACCACTTCGGTGACCTCTCCGACCACCTCGGTGACCTCTCCGACCACTTCACCGACCTCTTTGACCACCTCGGTGACCTCTCCGACCACTTCACCGACCTCGGCAAACTCTCTGACCACCTCACCAGCTGATACACCACTCCAAGTCCCTACTGGACCAATTACCCGTAGCCACGCCCAAAGGATATAGCAAGAGGTGCACGCGCTACTTTGTGAATTTCAATTAAACATTTATGGTAATTTCGAACAACCTAAGTCGTGCATGTTGTTATTACTCAGGTTCTCCGAGGAAGAAGACAAGGATACATCAAGGATGGATCAGAAAGAAGAGCTACATTCGAGTCAACCCAACATGACAGAACCATCCAGATGAAACAGTCATACCTTTTGTCTCCCAAAAGCTATGAAGGAAGGAGTTATAACCAAAATATTAAAGACTACACAGAAGCCCAGAAGACGCACAGGAACTGAAGACCACCTCATAAAAGCTCTAGCCAGTTGGCCTTCCACCTCCCAATGTGATTTCTTCAGTTCACATCTATCTGATAGACTTCTCATAGTATAAATACCACCTCTAGGCTATTAGAAAGGAACTTTTTCGATAATTTTGATAATTCCAGTGATATTGCAGCCAAGCTACCGAGTGCTTACTCAAACCCTTGTTCTTCCTAGACTTGTGAAGAGATTCCTCTAGGATCCACTAGTTTGTGCTTTGCGGGTTCCAGTACGGCTGCCCTGCCTTGTGTGGATTAGCTCCAGTTGTGGTTCTGCGGTCGTTCGGAGATCGAGTCGAAGTCTTCGTGGTTTCGGTGCCTCTCTCTCCCCGTCGCTTGGTCGCATCCAACCTTGGTCAGGTATAAAGCTAGTTATTCCACTGTTCTTTAGCAAGTTACCTTTTGATTTCCGCTGCCTTGTTGCAAGTTATCTTGATCGAGACCTACTGTCATGAAGATCGGGCCAACTCCCGTACTGAAATAGTTTCAGTACCTATCAGGCGTGCTACTTTCTCTCAACCATATGTGGAATTTTGTGTTGTATAATAAGATGATGATCGCGTTGAGTTTGTTAAATCTCTAGCCTGACGAGGGCCTCGTTCGCCTATTTAGTTTATTGCGTTTTAAGTTGCACTATTTGACTGGCCTTCGCGCCTTTGTAGTTTTATGATATCAGGGGTTAACCCCTTAGGCATTTTTGCCTTGTTTACTGCTATCAGTCTTTTGTATATTTTTTATTTTTGTTTTGATGATTGCGCTTGTAAGGCGCTTTGCTGTAATATGCTTGTTCCCTTTGAATATGCTTGTAAGGCGCTTTGCTGTAATATGCTTGTAATATGCTTGTTCCCTTTGTAAGGCGCTTTGCTGTAATATTTTTTATTTTTGTTTTGATGATTGCGCTTGTATATTTTTTCTTGTTGTACCTTCTGCTTTTTTGGTCTCTAGCTGTTGCCAGGGTGGTTCTAGTGCATCGGCACAAAAGAGCTGAGGTGCTCGTATTTGATCTTGCAGTTGTTACGAAGGCTTTGGCACAATTTGAGCACTCATCGGAGGTGCTAGTCTTCGATCTTGGTGCTTCTCCAGAGGCCACAGTGCAATTTGAGCAAGCAATGGAGGCTGTTGAACTCATGCTTGAGCGGTGTCTTCGCTTGCACCTGGATGAGTCTCTTGTTGCCTTTGGCCATGCTGGAGCAGTTGTGCTCTCGTCGAACATGATTGAGGCCAAGCCAAGCCAGTCGGTATCTTGTATTGCAGGGGATGTTACGAGTCTTTATGCGATACCCTTCCGCAACCTCTGATACTGGCTAGTTTTTGGCAAGGTGCAGTTGCACAACACCCACTGGAGGTTGTACATTGCCTAGTGGTAGATGCGTACTATCTCTCCATGGTCTTCACTGGGTAGCGTGAGCTGCTGTGATTATGAGTCTTCGCACGGTATCCTGCGACCCTCTTATTTTTAAGGAAACCCCCGCCTCCATTGCTTTCTTATCTTGCTCTATGATGTGGTAGGTGTTCTTTGCCTTGATCTCCCCCCTAGCGCTCTCTAGAGCTAGTGATATGGTGATGCACTAACTAGGGCTAGTGCAGGGGGAGGGGCGCTAGGTTTTATAATCTTATACTTGTATGGTTTAATAAATTTTGGTAGTTGGCCAAGGTTTATTGCTTGGATATGTTTTAATGTTGTGATAAGATTGACGGATTTCTTTGTACTTGGCATATCTTTGGTTCTTTAATTCTTTTGTACTTCAATCATTAATTCCTGACTATCACCTGGTGCCTGATAAAGACAGGTCTTCGCTAGGTTTTTTTTGCCCGATGCCTACGGCGAAGGTAGGTCTTTGTCGGGTTTGTGGCCTTTTGGCCATTTTTGATGATTCCTTGATGCCTGATTGTGGACACGGCTTTGTCAAGATTGTAGGTTGATTTAGCCATGGAGGTCGTTCCACACTTTGTAGCTTTCGGCTATAGGCAATGGAAGGTCCTCTTTGTCATGATGTCGTTGTCGAATGTTGCGGCTCCGTTGCTAGCCACTTTCAACCTTCGCTTTTCATAGTACTCTTGGGGGAATTCCTCTTTATATTTTAGAGGGTTTTACATGGGTCATGCCTTATCAAAAACCTCACCTCCACTAGGAACCCCCTTTGTTAGGAAAAGAGTACAGACCCTCTAGCATGAAATGTAAAGAAAATGCGAAAACAATAGAAAGAAAAGTGAGGTGACCTTCGCTTATAGTTCCACGGAGGTCACCCCATTATAGTTATATGTAGAACCTATGCAAATTGTCAATGTTCTAGGTGTGAGTTTTTGTTTTACCTTTGCCATCTATCAGGTAAAATGACCCTAGTCTTTCGGTGGCCTTTGCCGTGTATGGACCTTCCCATTTTGGTTAGAGCTTTCCTACATTAGCCACATTGGGCTTCCTTCTTAGGACTAAGTCTTCGTCTTGAATGAGCTTTCTGATTACCTGGCTATCTCTCTACTTCCTAGTTTGCTCTTGGTATCTAGTGATGTTTTCTACTGCTTCCAATCTTGTGCCTTCGATTGTTTCTTTGGAGTATTCTTTAGCTACTGCCAAAGCTTGTTTCATCACCTAGAGGCTTTGATGGTTGACCTCCTCAGGTAGCATTGCTTCTTCGAGCTTAAACGGTGTAAAGCCCATCATTCTGGATGTTGTGGTGTTATGAGACCACACCACCTTCGATAGTTCCTCTACCCACTTGCCTATGCGGAGGTTAAATAGGGTTTTTGATATTGCTGAGAATATTACTCTGTTAGCTCTTTCTACTGCTCCATTTGATTCTAGATGATAGACTAATGCGAAGGCTATTTTTATGCCTATGCTCTTGCAGAATTCTTTGAATTTGTCTGAGTCGAACTGTTTCCCATTGTCAACTGTTAGGGTTCTTAGTACTCTGAATCTGTAAATTATGTTCTGCCAAAAAAAACTTTTTTACTAATTCTAAAGTGATGGTTGTTAGTGGCTTCACTTCAATCCATCTTGTGAAGTACTCGATTGCTACTACTGCAAACTTGTTCCCCCCTTGTGAAGGTGGTAGTGGCCCAACAAGGTCCATGCCCCATCTTTGCAAGGGCCAGGTTGGTGGGATGAGTTGTACTGCAACCGAAGGCTTTGACTGATGTGGGAGGTGCTTTGGCATGCTTTACATGTCTTGATAATTTCTTCTGCGTCTTTGATGTGCGTGGGCCAATAGAATCCCTGCCTGATGGACTTCGTGGATAATGCTCTTGGACCAATGTGTGAGCCGCATATTCCTAAGTGGATTTTTTGGAGGAGCTCTTTGCCTTCACTTTGAGTTATGCACTTGAGCAATGGTTGGACTACACCTTTCTTGTACAAGATGCCATCTATTAGCATATAGCATCTTGCTCTGGCTGCCATTCTTGCTATGCTTGCTTCATCTTCTGAGTGGAGCTCATTGTTCAAGTGGTCTGTGATCAATTGCCTCCAGTCTACGAATTTCAGTGACTAGGACTATTTTAAATACCTTCGTGGTTACTTGTGTTGTTGGTGCTTGCAATACTTGGTAGAATATTCTTTCTGGTATGGGAAAATTGTTTGCTGCTGCTTTTACCAGCTCATCTGCCTCTAAGTTTTCTACTCTTGGTATGTACTTTGGAGTGAATCCCTAGAACCTTTGCTCAAGCGCCCTTACTATGGCCATGTATTTGACCAGCTCTGGTTCTCGTGCCATATATTTGTCAATGGCAAAAAGTGACTACCGCCGACACACGAAGTAAGCCAAGAGAAACCCCGTGGAGCAGATCTCGAGCTCTTTTAGACTTAGGAGGACACCGGACTGAATGGTCGTGACCTGGGGCGTGCCAATAAATTTGACTCTGCAATTGAGAAGGAGAGAAAATTGATCAGTAGTTCAAGGTAGAATGTGCCGGTGTTTGTCCAGACAGTTCCAAATGTGCGGTTAAGTAGCCGATGAAATAAGGCTATTGACTAGGGAGTCAATATCCAGCATGTTCATGATGTGTGATAAGTAAAATGAGCATATCGGCAATTATCAATTACTCAATTGTATGGATCTAAATAGCCGATGATCATGAAAACATGCAAAAGGTGCAAGAAGTAGACGTGGAACTATTCATATTACATAAGAAACATACTAGCTTTTAACCAATACAAGAATAAGTAAAAGCATGTAAATAGCCAGTATATTCTCAACATGTGGGCTATTGGCTTAAAACAGCCGATTCTGATGAAAGTAAACTCGTAACATGCAAGCATTCAGCCATCAAACGTGGATAAGTTCATACACCTATCAGATTCAATCTAATATCTCTAACAGTGGGGTTCAAGCTAGACCGATGCAGCCATGATAAAGATAATAGGCTAAACCTTCAAAGAATATGAATCTATACATGCTTGACGGAATCGTAAAAGTATGCTACGATCAAGAAAGCGCAAGCAACCAGCTAAATAGCCGATGCGGACATAGCATGCAACCAGAGACTTGTTGATTTTTGATCTATAGTCCTAACTGTGGGGGCCGACTAGATTGATGGCAGCCATAATAGCAGTTCTAGAGCAGATTTCATCAACTAGCAAGCTTTACTTAGGGTTAAACATGTCCTAACCACATGCTATCTTCAATCAAGGTTGGATCAAAATGGCTAAGCTAACCGAAACCATCGTAAAAGCGAGATGTAAACAGGGAAAAGCAACAAGACGATGATTTGAAGAGATATAAAGCCGATCCATTTCATTCTTAATTGGCCAAAGGATGATTTTTTTTACAAATAGTAAGAATACTAGTTATAACAATATCGGTAACTAGAAATCAATTAAGAACAGTAAGGAAACCCTACCAACCTTAGCAGATTTAACCAATAACTAATCCGTATCAAAATTTGTATGCGATACGAGCCGGACCGATGCAACCATACAAATTTTGATAAGAATCAAGGGTAGCTTGTATCAATAATTGTAAGAGATACGAGCCGAACCGATGCAACCTTACAATTAATTGATGATAACTAACTTATACCAAGCTTGTAAGAGGTCAGACCTAACTGATGCAGCCTTACAAACAAAATATAAGTCGTGATGGATACTTACAGACAAACCAGAGGTTGGACTTAATCGATGGCTGCCCTGCTTACCAAAGAACTCACCGAAATCTACTCTACTCCTACTCCTTAGGGGTGGTGTAAGCCAAAAAGTAAAGGTATATGTTTTTGATTGATCACTGAGATGTCTGTTATAATAGCCGGGGTTCAATATTTATACCCGAGGCTTGACTACGAGTCTTGGTCGAACAAGACCGGTTACAAACTTGGAAAAGAAAACAAAGCTTCCTAAATTACGATAACTTGGACCTCAATCTTTCCCTTCTATGAAGCCTGACGCGTCTTCTTGCTTCATGTCTTGTCATCTCTGCCAATGGGGCCCATTCCCTTGAAATGATGATGTCGTCTTATCCAGTTGAAGGCAATTTAGTTAGCCAATCTTGTTGAATACCTCGGCTTTCTCTTGATAAGTTTCTGACCTTATGGCCTCCTTATCTCGACCCAAATTTCGGTGTCAATACATGCCCCCCAATTTTGGGATAAAATGATTTTATTCCAAAATTACTTCTTATGACCGTTGCATGTGCCGCACTTCCAACCATCTACTCTGATCTCATGCTAACTTCTTTGGCCCTTTTGCTGATCTATTCCATTGGCCTTTCTCGATCAAGGATATATCGAGGATCATGACATTTGGTCACTTGATGGTGATCATCCTTTTGACCTTTTGAGCCACCCTTCTCTTTCCCAACTCATGTTCCATAGCCGATCTCTTGACATTCCTTAAGTCTGGCTGATATTGTACCCTATTGTGCACAAATTCTTCTACCATTGCCGACTACCACACCAGTAATCGACCTTTTGGATTGATCGCCTTTGTTGATAAGATCCCAAGCTTGGTCTATCAGCTAATTTAGCCTCTGGTCGATTGAACTCTAGCTGATCAATCCTAGGACATGCCTTTGGACGTGCGTGAAAATGCAAAGCTGAGTTGGATGACCTCTGAAGTCCATGACTCGGAATCAAGTGATCGTGCAGAAAACCCCAGTGAATGAAATCTTAAGTCCACAGTTTTTGCAACCACTACACCCCTATTAGGCCACACATGGTTTCCTCGATCCTTAGGATGGCCCCATGCCTTCTCTAATTTTAATTCCATATTACTCAAGAAATCCACAAACATCTCTCTTTGGCTATAAATACGCTCCTCCAAGGACAGCCAAGAAGTCACATTTGCACTTAGCTTTCGCTTTTCACCACTACGCAACTTCTCTTCTTTTTCTTAGACCCTAAATCATCCTCCATAGATCAATGGACCACGGCAAGTGCATCACGGCGATCTCCCAGAGGAGAACCTCCCCCCGCGTCGACATCTTCGTTTCCAAGGGCATGGAAAGATCAGACGACCCCAACCCCTCATCTTGTCTTGCTGACCCCCTTTTTCATTTTGCAATGGTGATCATCCTGGCACTGCCCACAATGCCCATTTGGTGGTGTTGGTGGGCTTTTCCTCCAATTCCACCGACTCCTATGATGGAGATGACGCGCGGTGCTTCCATCATGAATGGGACGCGGCGGTCGATCGCTACTTCGAGGTGACCTGGCTGAATGGGCAACTGGAGTTTGCCCTGACCACCTCCCAAGATGCCCTATCTGCTGTGGAAGGAGAGGTGAACATGGTAGGGGCACATTTGGTAGAGTTAGACCTAGGGTTGCCGGTAAAATCTTCAAAGTTTTCTTTGATTTCTTCTCCACTTCCACTCCGCCTATCTTCTAATGATTCCTCGTGTTCCTCTGATTTCAGCCTTGATGGCACAATTGGAGGCACTCTAGTTGGCGGTGGATGACGCCGCCAACACTCTAAATGCGTGGGGTGACATGTTGGCAGCCCATCTTCGGTACATCCCGGTGAGCGCAAGGGAGGTGGCCTTCCATGGCATCTGCCATGGTGCTGCCGTTGCCCTGGCAATAGCCCAGGTGCGCTTCGGATGACTACTAGGAGTTGGTGGGCGACTTTGAGGGAGCTGCTGGCGCTGTGGCACACATAACCCCGGCCGAAGGAATTGTCAATCGCGTTTTCTTCGGCCCTTAGATTGTAATAGGGTTAGGTTAATAAATAAAAACTCCTTTTGCACCTGTTTTCATGCATTGATTCTAAGCAAATGTTTCTTTCACCGTTATCAATTTCTTTTAGCAATAGCCCCTGAATCGACAATTGAAGAATCCATCAGAGAACTTGAACTTGGGTCCTTTAATTGATTAAAAATAGTCGATCGGGCCAAATCAACTGACTTTCTAGGGTCAGTACACCTAGGGCTAAGTGGGGACATGAAACCCCAGCGAGCAAACTTCTCCCAAATCCACAGGCTGGAACTAAGTCATAATGTAGTTGTAGAAATCGATGCCATTTATTTAGATGCTCTGAATGTAACTTGCATGTTCCTGAACTTTGTAACTTTCAACTCTTATGCATATCTAATCTGAGACACTCGGTGCAACTCCATCTTGTATAAATTCTCCATCATTTAGTGATCGACTTTCAATGATCCTTCCAATACTTCAAAACTGGCTTCTTGCAACCATCTTCAACTGATCAACCCTTAGAGCCAGTCTCCGGATTTGGTATTGTAACACAAAACTGCAGCGAATGAATTTTCAAATCCGTAGCCTAGAACTGAACAAAAATGTAGAAAATCCCAGTAAAATGGAAATTCCTTGCGTCCGTGATCTCCACAACCGCTGCTTTCCCATTTGGTCATGCGTGGCCTCCTTAATTCCTAGAATGGTCTTTCGCCTTCTATTAACTGCACTTTATTCTGACATGGCTTGATAAACCTACCCATGTCAACTTTGTCTATAAATATATACTTCTAGGGGATAGCCAAGAGGTCACATTTGCGCTCGCCTTTGCTCTTGCCACTACACAACTCCTTCTTCATCCTCAGATTAGAAAACCCAATCCTAGCAAAGAGCAATGGTGGACGGCAAGTGCCCTGTTGGTGACATTCTAGAAGAGGATCTCCCTCCATGCCAGCGCCTTCGCATCCCAGGGTATGTTGGAATTGCATTACTGGGTCTTCTGATAACCATCTGAACTTGGTAATTTTTTGTTTCGTAGGAACATCACTCGGGCCAACATCCAAACCCTACTGGCAAGGTTTCAGGCTCAGTCGGTGGCATCTACGGCCTCCTCCACCGATTCCTCAGACACATATAATGGAGATGATGCATGGCATTATCTTCATGAGCGAGATGAGGCACCGGGTCATCATTGGGAGGCGACCTGCAAAACCAAGCACTTGGAGGCCACTTTGGCTGCATCTCAAACCACTCTTGCTGCCTTGGAGGAGGAGAGTAACGCCACCCCGGTGCAACTAGCAGATTTCGATGCCAGGGTCGCAGGTAGGACCCTTAGAAGAAACCCTTTTCTTCTATCATTCTGCTTCGTCGTGCTTTTCTTGATGACTTTTTCTCTTCTTATTGCAGCCCTAATGGAGGAATTGGAGGCCCTCCAACTGGCGGTGAATAATACCATTGGGGCTTTGAACGCCTGGGGCGATCTGCTAGCAAATCGCCTCCAGGACATCCCTGTGCGTGCCAAGGAGATCGCTCTTCACGGCGTCCGTCGTGGGGCTACGGTCGCCCTGACCATTGCCCAGGTGAACTCCGACATGAACTCTGGTGGCTTCAGCCTAGCTTTGCTAGCGGCAATGATCATCATGAGTTGGTGGAGGACTTCACCGGGCACGCAGATGCTGTGGTGAATACTTCCTTGGCCGAAGGAATCATGAACAATGTTTTCTTCTGCCCATAGTTTGTATTTAGGGTCCCAACTATAAATAAAACTTAGTGGATTTCCTCTGTATTTTTCTCTCCGTTTGATCCTATGTGAATGCTTCGCCACTGACGCTTTCTCCATATGACTTTTCTTTTAGTTTTGCACTATAGGCGATGCATGCTGCACTGGCTTTTGCCTCCTTAGGCCGAATTAGGATTGTTAATTTTTGTTCTAAAGGCGATACTTTGCCAGTACCGACAGTCAATCCTGGTGATGATCTAAATTTGATCATATTTGAGTGATAATCTTAATCACCAGGGTTAAAATTCCATAATGAAAAATTGCTTCCAAAATAGCCGATGATGATTCAAGTATTAAAACATTTACAAAATTCAAAAATCACTGGCGGTCAAGCTTCTTCAAAATGTTGTGCGTTTAAATCCAATTCTGACTCCTTGAAACAGAACGGCTACATTCTGACGAACTAATTCATAAGAGAAATATTTTAGCTATTTCGTAATCGATCAACTAGAGGAGTCATCAAAATAAACTCTCAGAGCCGATTGCTTGGATCGGCTGTTGACGTTCATCATTGACTTTGATAATGCTTCCTTCCTAGATCCTACCAGAGAAGCATTCGTAATCTTCAAATTCCCAACACGCTAGTTCAACAGTTGCCACACTCATAGAGGGGTCAGTTTGAACAATCTCAATGTTATCTCCCTGCCACTAGATGAGGCATTGGTGCATTGTCGAAGGGATGCAACAATTAGCGTGGATCTAGTCATGGCCAAGAAGCAGACTGTATGTTCCTTTACCATCGATGACGAAGAAAGTAGTGGGTAGGATCTTACTCCCAATCATCAATTCAACGTTAACTACCCATAGGGTCTTAGATGCATTGACACCAAAGTCCTTTAACATCATGTCAGTTTCAAGCAAATCTCCAAGGCCTTTTCTAAGCTTGCGGAATGTGGTATAAGGCATCAAATTGATCGCAACACCTCCATCGACTAACATCTTGGTCATCGACTTTCCATCGACAAATCCTTTCATGTATAAAGCTTTCAAGTGCCGATGCTGAGATGGCTTGTCAAATATAGCTTGTTGGGTCTAGAGGCTTAGCTGAGCCACTGCTCCTCCCAATTCTTCTTCATCATACTCTTCTAGATTGAATTCTTCTTGTTTGTACTTGGAAGGAGCTCTGAATTCTATAGGTAAGATGAAGACCATATCAATATTAGCCGATGGCTTACCCTTATCGACTGTTTGCTTGGCGCACCATGTTCGAGATCTGTTATACTTCTAAGCTTCTAATTCTCTGTTCCTCAAGCATTGAACTCTTCTTTTCTAGCTCCTTGTTAGACCTCCTAGACACCACTAGCCCTCTTGCCAAGCATACTCTTTCTCTTCATCATGACTGGCCTAGTTTTGATCATACACACGGTTACCTAGCTGATCGTGAACTCCTCCATTTTTTACACGCGATCCATGTCATTTGATTAATAATTCAAAAGCTCATGGATGGACTAGCGGTTGGCTTGAGATTGCCTAAATTCTGAATATTGATTACTGCACTCTAGGAAGTTATGTCTTGTCAGTAATTTCAAACCTTCATTCCAACAGTGTATGAAGAAAGGACAGTTCCAATGTAACTCAGCCTATTCTCTTTCATACCTTTTTTCTTCACACCGACGCTCATATTCTTCTTCTTCAAGCCAGCGCTGGTAGTCCTTCACTTTCTGGCGTTGCCATTTATTCAACAAGATTCTAGAAGTCATGCAAGGACGTATAGCACCAACTCTGGATGTCTCACCTTGCTCATATTGGTTCTTTTGCTGATCACGTTGCTGCTTAGCTTTTTTGTACTCATTAGCTGATATCTGAACCTCAGGGTCGACTAACCCATCTTCTCTAGCCTTAGTTGATGTCAAGACCTTTGCCTTTCCTTTGTCCAACTGAAACTCTACCATATGCACCTCTAAAAAAGGATGCTTATCTATGTCCCTCGTCAGTTTCTTGGCTGGCTCAAACTTGATTTTTCCTTGCTCAATGGCCTTTTGAATATGTAAGCGGAAGATTCTACACTCGTTAGTGTTATGATTAGTAGCATTGTGGAACTTGTAGTATTTCTTCCCCTTGAGTTCTCCAGCCGAAGGGATCACATGATTTGTAGGCAATCTCAACTGCTTCTTCTCCAAGAGCAAATCAAAGATCTTATAGGCCTTCTTGACATCAAAGTCGTAGGAATTTTCTGTCTCCTTCACCTATGGACAAGATACAGGAGCCTTGCCCCATGTCCACTTGGTGGTTGTAACTTATGGATCGTCCCCATCAGAGTCCGCATCATATGGATTAGACATAGCAGCAGTACCCTTCAAATATTTTTTTGCATAGGGACCAATGCTGACTCTCAAAAGTAGACACCCTCTAAACTAGATGAGCTAAATTCTCAAATTATTAGCCATCAAATTTCTCTTTGATTAATGGAGACATCCCTTAAAGGGTCAATTCAGCCAATTCGCCATCAGACAGATTTAATGAGTAACAATGGTTCCTTACTTCTCTGAGTCTTTGAATAAATTCAGAGCCTGACTCATTATTCCTCTGCCTCATGCTTGTCAAGTCTGTAATATTCTTCTCTCTTGTCCCACTATAGAAGTATGCATGAAACTTGTTCTCTAGATCAGCTCATCTAGTGATCAAGTTTGGCTCAAGTGATGAAAACCAACTGAAGGCCGGTCCAGATAGGGACAAGGGGAAGAATCAAACTTTATGTGCCTCCTCAATAGATGCATCCCTAAGCTGAACGAGATTACGGCTGATATGTTCTATGGTTATCTATCTTGGTAAATTTAGAGAAATCACGGACTCTGTAGCGTGGAGAGAGTTGCACAATGTAATACCAGGCTGGGTATGGGCGCTGGTAAGAGCCAACCTATTCTCTAGGCTTTAGACCAAACTAGCTCTATATCATAGCAGTTATCTTACTCACAAACTCATCAGCATTCATGCCAGTGACCTCTTGTCTCGACTGTCCTTGAGTCTAAGCCTGAGAGCCTTGCACTTGAACTTGTTGACCTTGAGCCAGAGACTGTTGTCCTTGAACCTGAGGTTGCTGTCCCTGAGCTTGAAGCTACTAAAGTTGTTGCTCATTTTAACTATAAGGATTCTGATACCCAGGATGTGGCATAAGCTCATACATGATGGCATTGGAAACTAGATGATACCCTTCTAGATAGTTGATCTGAGCATTGTGAGTCGCATATCCTTGTAATTGACTTTTGAAGTAGTTAGGATCAACATTCTTGATGATCCTCTGAACTGATGGAGCAATTTTATGGGCCGACTAAGGCATCTAATAGGAAGTACTGAATCTCCCTTGAGCCGACCGTTGCCCAACCTGCTAGCTAGCTGGTGAGGTTGGTTGCTGAACTGAGTATGCCTGATTTTGTCTAGTAGGAAGTTGATTCATCTGCGTGATAGGGGTACTTGGTGACTGCTGTGCTGGCAGTTGCCCCCTATCATCTGACCTTTCCCCCTGCCATTGGTAGGGTTTGACCTTGCCCCCTACTATTGGCAGGGCTTCACCTTGCCCCCCTACGGTTGGCTAAGCTTGAAGATCTAGGGCTTGTCCTCCTAGAAGCTGCTGCATTGGTGGCTATTGGAATTGCTACCATTTGGCTACTGACTAGAACCAGGCATGTTGCTTCCCACATCCAAAGGATTAAAGCCATTGAAGTGTGATGGTCCCATTTGATCAATCGGTGCTCTGAAAAAGAACTTCTTTCATAACATAGCCAATTGTATTAGCTAGCGCCTGATTGTGATTTGTGAAGGATTCATGAATAGCCTTGTGGACCATTTGGGTAGCAAGTTTAGCTTTAGCTTCTTCATTCAGATCGCTCTGCCCATGCAGGAGGACCCTTAGTAATGGAGTCTTCTGAAGGACTGAATCACGCGTCCTATTGTAAGACAGCAAACAGTTTTCTCGGAACTCTTCCGCTGTCTTGTCGATGAGCATTCTCTATTCTTTTGGTAGCTCCTTAAAGTTAACCTTGAGGATGCCGTCATTGTCCATGTTGACAATTATGGTCCCACTAGGCGTGCCAAGAGTGTGTCGATGGTGAAAAGTGACCGTTGTCGGCACATGAAGCAAGCCAAGAGAAACCTCATAGAGCAGATCCCAAGCTCTCCCCAGACTTAGGAGGACACTAGACCAGATGGTCGTGACCTAGGGCATGCTAGTCAATTTGACCCTGCAATTGACAAGGAGAGAAAATTAATTAGTAATTGAAGGTGGAACGTGCCAGTGCTTGTCCAATCAGTACCAAATGTGGGCTAAGTAGCCGATGAAATAAGGCTATCAACTAGAGAGTCAATATCCAGTATGTTCATTATGCATGATAAGTAAAACAAGCATATCGACAATTATCAGTTACTCAATTGTATGGATCAAAATAGCCGACGATCATGAAAACATGCAAAAGGTGCAAGAAGTAGACATGGAAGCATTCATATTAAATGAGAAACATACTAGCTTTTAACCAAGACAAGAACAAGTAAAAACATGTAAATAGCCAATATATTCTCAACGTGCGGGCTATCGGCTTAAAACAACCGATTCTGATGAAAGTAAACTCGTAACATGCAAGCATTCAACCATCAAACATGGATAAGTTCATACACCTATCAGATTCAATCTAATAGTGGGGTTCAAGTTGGACCGATGCAACCATGATAAAGATAACAAGTTAAACCTTCAAAGAATACGAATCTATACACACTCGATGGAATTGTGAAAGCATGCTACGATCAAGAAAGCGCAAGCGATCAGCTAAATAGCTGAAGCATACATAGCATGCAACCAAAGACCATGTTTGACCATAAGCAAGACTTGCTATTTGACAATTTCTGATCTATAGTGCTAACAGTGGGGGTTGATCAGATCGATGGCAGCCATAATAGCAGTTCTAGACCAAATTTCATCAACTGGCAAGCTTTACTTAGGGTTAAACATGTCCTAACCACATGCTATCTTCGATCAAGATTGGATCAAAATGGCTAAGCTAACCGAAACCATCGTCAAAGCGAGATGTAAATAGGGAAAAGCAATAAGATGATGATTTGAAGAGATATAAAGTCGTTATGTTTCAATTTTAATCGGGCAAAGGATGATTTTATTACAAATAGTAAGAATACTAGTTATAACAAGATCGATAACTAGCAAACCTATTAAGAACAACAAGGAAAACCTACCAATCATAGCAGATTTAGCCGATAACTAATCCGTATCAAAATTTGTATGAGATATGAGCTGGACCGATGCAACCATATAAATTTTGATAAGAATCAAGGGTAAGATGTATCAGTAATTGTAAGAGATATGAGCTGGACCGATGCAACCTTACAATTAACTAATGATAACTAACTTATACCAAGCTTGTAAGATGTCAGACCTAACCGATGCAGCCTTACAAACAAAATATAAGTTGTGATGAATACTCACACACAAATCAGAGGTTGAACTTAACCGATGGCTGCCCTACTTGCCGAAGAACTCACCGAAATCTACTCTACTCCTACTCCTAATGGGTGTCATAAGCCAAAAAGTTAAGATATGGGTTTTTGATTGATCGCTGAGATGTATGTTACAATAGCCGGGGTTCAATATTTATACCCGAGGCTTGACTACGAGTCCTGGTCGAACAAGACCGGATGTAAACTTGGAAAAGAAAACAAAGCTTCCTAAATTACGATAACTTGGACCTCAATCTTTCCCTTCTATGAAGCCCGACGCGTCTCTTACCTCATGTCTTGTCATCCCTACCAATGGGGCCCATTCCCTTGAAATGATGATGTCATCTCATCCAGTTGATGGCAATTTAGATAGCCGATCTTGCTGAATATCTCGGCTTTCACTTGATAAGTTTCTAACCTTATGGCCTTCTTATCTCGAACCAAATTTCGGTGTCAATAATATTCTTTTTCGACTTGTCTTGCCACAACTTGAGAGTCTATTTTTGTAAGGACTGTCTTTTGCACCAAGTGCCTTTGCTTTGTTGAGCCCCAGTATGAGGCTATCGTATTCTACAATGTTGTTTGTTGCTTTAAAGTCTAGTCTGGCTACATACTTCATCCGGAGGCCTGACGGTGCTATCAGGATGGTGGAGGCTCCTGCTCCCTGGTGTCCCCAGGCTCCATCCGTATAAAGTGTCTAGATCTGAGATTGGTGTTGTGAGCTTTGATGTACCTAAGGTGTCCAATCTGCTATGAAATCTGCTAATGCTTGTGATTTTATTATTGTTCTTGAAATGAAGTTGAGATCAAATTGGGATAGTTTTGTTGCCCATTTCCCTATTCTTCTGGAGGCCTCTTTGTTGTTAAATATGTCTCCAAGCGGCTATGAGGATGGCACTATGATCTCGTGTGCTTGGAAATAATGCTTCAGTTGTCTTGATGAGATTAGGACGGCATATGCTATCTTCTTGATCTCTGTATAGTTGATCCTTTCTCCCAATAGAGCTTCGAAGATGTAGTAGACAGGCTGCTGGATGACCTTCGATTCTTCTTCTTTTTTTGAACGAGTACTCCACTAACTGCATGGTCGAAAGCTATGACGTATAGCAGTAGTGGTGCCTCCGGATTTGGCACTATGACTAGGAGCTCGGAGGCCATGTAGCTTTTGAGATGCTAGAAGGCCTTCGACTGCTTTGGACCCCATTCCACTTTGTCTTCGCCTCTTAGAGCCTTGAAGAATGGGAGACTGCGCTCTACTGACTTTGAGATGAATCTGTTTAGCGCTGCTATCCTTCCTGTGAGCTTATAAACTTTTATCTTGGTTGATGGTTCTACCATTGATATTATGGCCTTTGTCTTTTTTGGATTTGCTCTTATGCCTTCGGGTCCTATAATATACCCGAGCATTTTGCCTTGTCTTACGCCAAAGACACACTTTTCTGGGTTTAGCTTGAGTCTGGCTACCCTGAGATTGACGAAGGTTTCTTTGAGATCTGCAATGTGATCCTCTTCATCCTTGCTCATCACCACAATGTCATCGACATGAGCTATGATGTTTTTCTACAGCTAGGGGCTGAGAACCACTTTTGTCATTCTAGCGAAGGTTGATCCCATGTTCTTGAGCCCTTCGGGCATTCTGATGTAACAATATGTTCCAAAGGGAGTAGTAAAACTTGTTTTTCCTCATCTTCCTTGTTGAGCTAGATCTGGTGATATATTGAGAAACAGTGTAGGAGTGAAAATCGCTTGCAGCCTGCTGCCTTATCCATAGAGGTATCTATCCTTGGTAGCAAAAATGGATCTTTCTTGCAGGCTTTGTTTATATCTGTGAAATCTATACACATCCTCATCTTCCCATTTTTCTTTGGCACCAGCACTATATTTGCTAGCCACTCTGAGTACTTGACTTCTCTGATGACATTTGCATCTAACAGTCTCTGCACTTCAGCCTTTGCTGCTAAAACTCTATCTTCCGATATTTTCCTTTATCGCTGCTTTCTTGGCTTCATTTTAGGGTTGATGTCAAGAGAGTGTTGTATAATATCTCTGCTGACTCCTTTCAAGTCAGAGGCTGACCAGGCGAAGACATCTTTGTTTTTGGCTAAGGTTTCTATGAGCTCTGCTTCTTCTTCATTCGAAAGGTTGCCTCTGATAGTGACTTTTCTATCTGGCACTGCATTCTCTAATGGGACTGATTTTGTTTCTTCTTGATCTTTGAGATCGGTTTTCCCCTTCGGCATGTCCAGAGGCTTCGGTCCGTTGCTCTTAGCTGACTCAATAGAGTTAATGTTGCGCTGTGACTTGTAGATGGCTCTTTCTATTTTCTTGCTCTTTCTAACTCCCGTGGACTGTGATGGTGTCGTGCAAAGCTGGTATTTTCATACACAAGTAGCCCATATGGATGGTTGCATTGAACTTATTTGCAAACCCTCTTTGAAGATGGCATTGTATGGGTAGTAGAGATCTACTACATCGAATGTCACGTATTATGTTCTTGCATTTTCCTGTCCTCCGAAAGAGACTGGTAGGGATATGTTTCCTAATGCATCGATCTTCTTGCCTCTAAAACCGATTAGTGGTGAGTCTGAAGGCTGCAACTAGTTTTCTGCTTAATTTCATCTGGTCGAAGGCATTAACATAAATGATGTCTGCGGAGCTTCCGGAGTCTATGAGAACCCTATTAATTTTCTAACCTGCAATATTGGCTTTGATCACCATGGCATCAATAAGGGGGTAGCTTTCCAACTAGAGGTCTTGTTCTAAGAATGTAATGGGAGTCTTCGACCAATCTGTGCAGCGTACTGGACCATGAACTGCTATATTGTTGATAAGCCTGAGATGATCTTTCTTCTACTTCTTTGTTTGGAACTCCATTAAAGAGCCCTTGGCTATTGGTAGTACCATGCCAATGGTGGGTAGTGGTGTATGTGGATTGAGCTAGTTTTCTAGGTTGGGCTCGTTTTTGGGCGCGGCTAGTTGCGGTGGGGGTGGTGGCAGAGGTAGTGCTTCAAGTTATCTATTGTGAACTTGAGCTGGCTGGTTTGTCTCTATGAATGTTATATGCAGAGGCCTTGGATTTATATAGGTGAGGTTGGCTTCTACATGCTGGTTACTGGCATGCGCTTGCTGCTGGGTGCTTGGTCGCCATGTGGGTAAGAAGTTAGGGTAGTATGTGGCTGCTAAGGTGGATGGGTGGATTTGATTGGAGTTAAGGCTTGGGTAGATTGGGCAGTATGGCTGCTGCAAGGGTGCAGCGAAGGTATGGTTGACTTCTCTTGTGGGTTGTTATGGCGGAGGTTGAGGGTTTGCCCTATTCTTTATCCTCTCTTGAGTTTCCTTCGCATATAGTCAATCTCTGGTGATGTGCTCTTTGTTCTCTCCATGAAAGAAACAATATTGCCTTCGCTGTCTTGGTTCCTGGTTTTTGTTCCAGTTCTTTCTTTGATTGTATTTCTTGTCTTCGTACTACTTCTAAGGTACTTTGTTTGGGGCTGCCTCTGGCATTTGCTGTCCTTGCTTGCTGTTCCCTTGCTACTTTATATTAAAAACTTGTTGATCTGGCGGTTCCTGATGCTATGATTGGCCTTGGCTTCTGTTGCCCATTTGAGCATTCCTGCTACTCCCTTGGTATTGCATGTTCTAATTTTGCTCTTCTAGCCTTCTACGAAGGTCATTATCTAACCTGCAATACTTCTCAAACTCACTGTATAGTTCTTCTATGGTGACTTCTCCCGAGCTAGATGAGCTACAAAAGGCCCTGATGCGGAGACCTTTAATTATGGCTTCAATTGCCACATCCTCTGTAACGTTTGGTGTCTTCGCTTTGAGCTGCATGAACCTTTGAAAATAGTCCTTCAGGGCCTCACCTTGATTTTGCTTGCATTGAAATAGGTCCATTGATGTTAGGGATTCAGTGGTGAACCCTTTGAAGTTGGCTATGATCTTGTTGCGGAGGTCCTCCCATGAATACACTGAACTTGGCCTCAACATAGAATACTATGCCAATGCGTCACCTTCGGCTACAATAACAAATGACTTGGCCAAGACATTGTCATTCCTGCCTGCCGAGGCTATAGCTGCCTCAAAACTCATGATGAACTAGCGTGGATCATGTAACACCCTCGGTGTTATACTGTATAATCTTTTGCTAAAACACTGCATGAGCATCATACTTATGTGTAAACATATGAAATATAATGTGTAAATAAATTCTTGTGACTTGAAACGCTTATCGGAAACACAAAACAAATGTTATATTTTATGTCGTGTTATATCGCTTAGAGTTCTAAACGATTTTTTTGTGAACGAAAATGCTATAGAACGCATACTCGACACTTTAATAAAGTTTGTAGTACAAACTTTGTAAGTGGCGATGAAATACTTGCAGTCAAGAATGGGATTCACTAGATAGCTTACTTGATAGCTTGGAAATCGAAGTTAACGCGAATCCGAACAAAAACTTAGTCATTTTCTTATGTCGAAAAATGGATCGACGAAGCTAAGTTTGGGAATTTTAATAGGAGAATCGGGTTACGTAGTGGCATGGTCTTAGGGGTTGTTTTAGTAGCTTGATATACCATCTCGAGCATAAAATAGTTGGTTTAGCAATTGAAGCATTGAGGTGGGTTTTTGGGACGCTTTAAAAAGCGTGCAAGACACGTTCCTGAACGATTGCAGCGTCTGGTCGTGGTCACCAGGCTTTTGTTTGGCTTGGTGCGTGGCACTAGCCTACCCCTGGCGTGCACATGTACACCACTGCTGCTGTGCCCTGGCACACGCTCACGCATGCACGCGCACCGTGCCGGTGGGCCGGGCTGCTCTGCCCGCCGTTGCGTCTGCCTGAGCCACGTTGCTCGCCGTCGCGTCGAGCTGCGCCCCTAATCGCGCTATGCTCTGACTACCACTCGCCCGGTCACTGCTGTCGTTGACCCTTTGTGGCTACACAGGCATGGCCTTGCCCGCCTGCCTTCGCCATCACGTCTGCGTTCGTGCGTCGCCACGCTACTGCCTCCCGGATCGGCATCCGCCTCTACGGCGCGCAGTACCGAGCCGCCGTCATCTTGTGTGTCATGGCACTGCGGTTGCATCTCATCGTGTCGGACTTGTATGCGCACATGGAGTCATCACCATCACACTATCGTCCTCTTCCAATTAGTGAATGCGCCACGCCAAACTCCCCGTCTCGTCGCCATGAATCGCGTCGGCCGAGCCGTGCCAAGGCAAAACCCACAGAGCTGACCCCATCCTTATAATTGCGCACATCTGGAGGTCGAGTTGGTGTCTAGCTTCGCGCCAAGCTTGCCTCTGTTACGACTGTACGGTGTCGAGGCTTCAATTGGAGTTTTCCCCTGCCGTCCACCCCCCTTAAGTCCGAACGCCATCATCCATCTAGTTAGCCTTGCATAGTCCACCTCCTTTCCAATTAACCATGCACCCAACTAGCCCTGTTAGTCAGCTAGCGATTGGAGTCGTCCCGGCGAGCTTCCATCCTACAGTGAGGTAATGCGGGGCATTCTCCTCGTGACGGTCCACCATGGCCGTCGAGGTGGGTGCTCGGCTAGGGTGTCGCTCCTTGATCCTTTGTCTCAATTGAGTGGTGCAATTATGTCTCCTTCACTTGGTTGACTCGCCCGTGCAGCGGTTTCACCGATGGAGAAGCTGGTCACCGGGAACGCCTTCGCCGTAGTCGGCGTGAACCGGAGCCACCCCGCGCTTGTGGCCAACCATCTTGTCGAGCCCTGCGATGTCTTCCAATCTATCCTACATGTATCTAGTGAGGTCCTCTTGCTCCTAGGGTAGGTGATTGAGCCGGTTAGGGCTGAGGCTCCTCAGAGCGCGTGGTCGCCTCCGACGAATGTAGTGTAGATGCAGTGTACGTGTCCGGCTTGTTTGGGAGTAGAATGGGTATGTCTAGGACCTTTGGGATGTTACCAGTACGCTAGGCATGGAGTCTAGGTAGTGATGGTAGCATTAAGTTAGGTGATTTCACCGGCATCGGTGTTGCCGCGGCCAGACCCCGCCGCGGTGCATGGCCACACCTACGCCCTGCACCGTTTTTAGTGTATTATACCTCGATCGATGGCGCTTCGCTCGTAGAGTGCTCAGGAAGTGAAGGTTGAGGCTGAGGAGGTCCGTCCTCGTTGGCGTTTGGTCGGAGATGACGCGGCCTCTGTTAAGTTCCGGTCAAGGACTATGAGACATGAATTCGAAGCAAGTCGGGGGGATTAGTGAGAACGTCAGTGAGACAGGGAAATAGTTAAAAGGGCTGCGGGTCCATTTGATTGGAAGCCAAGGGCTCTTTTGCATAACGCGGCACGCGCGCGGGTCTTCCCTCCGTGGGCTACTGTCGTGCGTGGGTCGTGCCACGTTGGGCCGTGTCAGTGTGATGTGCATGTGCGCGCACGGAGCGCTGGAGTGGGCCAAGCCGCTCACTCGCGGGCGGCACTAAGGAATTCGGTTTTTCGTTTTCCACTGAATTAACAAATGTTTATTCAATTTAGTTTTGAGCTAAACTTTGAAAAATTATAGTAAATGTTGTAGGTATCAAAAAATAGTGAACCAAAATTTGTTAAGTTCACAAAAATGCTATCTATCTGTTGGTGTAGTTAGTTTATAGTTAGCTATGGTAATGATAGGTTCATAAATTCAATTTAGAAGGCTTAGTATTATGTATCTTAATATTTGTAGGAGTTTTTGTGGCAAATTGATAATAGCTTTAGCCATGAAAATTTTATAGTAGGTTCATTAGATTATTATGTACTCATTGAAATTTTTGTAGCCCTAGAGTAGGTGGATAAATAGAGTAGCTAGTATTCCTCATTTGATCATATATAGAGTAAATGGTATTAAGAGTAAGACTACCTTTAGTTGCGAAGATAATATATGTCATGCGGCATACTTGTTAGTGTTAACAGTAGGTAACTTAGCACCTTAGTCGGTAGAACTAGCTTAGTAGCTTGATAGATGTAATTTATTTTAAGAGTTGCTGTTGCCGCATTACTAAGTGTTGCATCATCATTTCATGCATGTAGATCATGAGTTGGTAGAGTTTGTGCCTGCGGACGAACAGGACTACGAAGAGGTCATCAAGGAGTACGAGGAGGATATCCTCATGCAGGAGGGAGCCCTAGAGCCTTTTGGTGCTGACTTTGTTGACCCACCGCCGCCTACCCAAGGCAAGCCCCGGTGCATAACCCTTATTTTAAATGATCACTGAATATATATGATGTGCATTTATGTTACAGGCATTTTATGGAAACTACATGCATAAATATATCTACCTATGAGTCCTACTAGTACAGGTCGAGTAGCTGTTATGCTCAGGATTTTGGTAGCGTGAGTAACCTGCCGTTACTCATAATAAGTGATAATTATGATCACTCATGATAAAATGGTGGAAAGGAAAAATGGTGACCGGGCAGGGATATGGTTTGGGTACTGGTGGGTGTAAGACGCTGTGTCCTATGGCCAATAGGGTATAGCTTGGTTACACTTTTTCCTCCTGTCTGTGTCGATTAAGGACCGACCATTGCATTAGACGCTAGGCAAGTCACGGACTTATTATCCCGAGCACATACTTGGGTATGGGCGCAGGGAAGACTTGTTGCTCTCTTGTCGTGGGTTCCGGCCCTTTCCGGACCGACTAATTGGAGGTAGGGATGGTGGAGGTCCTTGCACCGCACTAAGTCCAGGACTTAGGAGCGGGGGCTTGGAGTCCAAGTTTGGATGGAGACCTGGGCCCCATGATAGGAGGGTGATGGTTTGGTCCTGCTTGTGCCTGAGGTACAAGCAGGCCGTGTGTTTTCAGGGTACCCAGTTGGGGGCACTGATTCGCGAATCGCCGGGAAATCCAGTATGGCTGGTCTAAACTCAAGCACCGTAGTAAGAACTGAAAGATGGAAGGTGATGAAATGGAACAGATTGCTCAACTCTTACTTGAAAGTAGAACAGATGCTTACATAGAATGGCTAGATAATAAATTAATCATGGCTGCTAATAATAACATAACTAAGGACTCACAATTAGTATTGCTTTCTGCAAAAAGGAAACCAGCAAACCATAAAGCTTTGCATATCCCTTGGAGTCAGGAAATTATTCCCACTAGTCGGATAAGTCTTGCGAGTACATTGTGTACTCAGGGTTTATTTACCCCTGTTGTAGGTAATACTTGAGGAGTATCGTTGTGTGAAGGATTCTTTTGGTGGGCACAGACAGATCCTTGTTCATTGTCGTTAGATGTTTATTTTTAATTCCGTTGTTTAATATTCCGCACTCTGACTTTAGAAATGTAATAATGTATTTTGTAAGAACTCTGGATGTATGTAATGGATTAAGTATTGTAACTCGTTCTCATTATTGGATCCTTGGGGAAAAATATGGATCTTTCGGGCTCTCCCTTGGGGTGTGCCCGACGGATACCGCCTGCTGTAGCTTGCTTTCGGGGGTGCTTAGTGTCTGGTGGAAGACGAGCGCCTCTGTAAGTGTGTTATTTTAGGCGGTTCTGCCACAGATCAGATCTCCCATTGAATTTGGGTAGGTTGATAGGTTTGTAGGAGGGGGGCCAGGGTGAGTTTTGGATTCTTTCGGACAATGGGGATTTGGAGTCCATAGTTCTGTGGACTGGTGGTAAGGTGTAAGGAGTGTCAAATGTTTGCTGGGTTGCCATACCTGGCAAAGGGTTGGGTTGGCTTTGATTTGCTGAATGGGGCTAGCTAGGTGTGTTGAAAAGAGGCTGGCTGGGTTGCATATTTTGTATCTTCGCTTGTAGGGCATCCAGCTGTTGTCTGATCTCCGCTGCCTGTAGTGATGCTTGGACTGCCCTCTGGCTTGCAGCGAATGTTGCTGCCAGCCAGTCTCTTTCTTGCTGCGTGCTCTGCAACTGGGCTTGCAGCTACTAAAGCACTTGCTCTAGGTTGGGATCTGAGGCTTGCTGCTCTTCGACTGCCGGAGGCTGGTCTTTGACAATAGGCTCTTCTATAACTTGGTCTTATGGGGCGCTAGCGTAGGTGCTACGGGCGTTACGCCTGGGTCTTCCCCTTGCTACGGGCTCTAAAGTTGCCCTGGCGGAGGCTGCTCTTTTTCTTGCCATTGTGGGTTTTGCTTGGCCTACACGCGTTGGGCGTCAATGTTGGAAAACTGGGTTTCCAGCAAGTATGAAGCGGTGGAGTCTTCGCCTAGGTGGATGCCCTAGGCGAAGGCTGAGAAGGTGGTAGGTGGGCCCAAGCACAATCAGGGTTTCATAAATGAATTCACCAACCAACCTTACATTGAGTTTGGCTCCCCTTTTATAGAGCATTGTATGCCATCACCTATTTTTACATTTCTACCCCTTGACAGCTAAGACACATCCTAACAATATTCCTACTCTAGTTACAACTGCTTGGAGCAAAACAGGCTTCCCTTCCTTGCGCCGCCTTTCCATCATGGGTCGTCGCCGCAGGCCCACGAGAGGCCCATCTCCGGCTCGGGGCTGCAACGCCATGCAGGCCTTCCCGATGTTGGCAGAGTTTCCCTAGTCTTCGCCCAAATCGTTGCGACCTCTGCCTCTAGCCGCTTTCGGGGGCCTTCGGTGCCGTCTCCAGGGCCTTCGCCCAACCGCAGGTTGAAGGCGAAGGCTCCACCTGGCATCCTTGCACAACACCACACAAGTGTTTTGTTGTTGTTAGTTCATACTCGCTCTAGCCTCCGCTACTTGTGTATTTCTGTCCCAACAGAAAGCTTAACACTTCTGCGGCTCAAGTATTTAGGTTGAAACGAAATGAAGGGTTAGATAAAGATTTTGATTAAAAAGTAATTAGATTACAACCTAATGGCGATTATTGTTACCCAACTATCGTTTTTTACCGAAGACTAAAATTGTTTTCTAAAAAAGATTACAATGCAAGCAGACATCGATATAGTATTGCCGTTCTCAATTCCACGATTTTTACCTCATTGTGGACTGATGAATTAAATGGCATGCATAGCAGTAGATATCATATTCCTGATTAACCGATTTTTTAAATAAGAAAAATAACATGCAAATTGCATGTAGAGTTAAAGAACCTATCAACCTTTTTTTGAATGGGACTACAGCAGGCAATTGCCAGCCTGAATTTTGTAGATATGTCAAAGGTTCGAAACATGCAGAATTTGCGAGAAGTACAAGAAAAAAAATCAGGCTACAAATTGTTTCAACATAAAAAAACATTCTCTGACAATTGGAATACAAATGCCGCATTCTGGTAACTATGAATTCTGAATTAGCAAACTGAAATATTTTTTAATGTCGAGCAAACGAAAATCTACTGGACTCTTTACTATACTACTAGATATAGCAACTACCAACTACTGGTGACTGATCTGATACTTTCAACTTTGTCCTTGACTGAGCAAAATTGTGTATACTATTGACCGGATATTCCATCTCATGCAAATGGATTGTTGATCTGTAGTTAGTTATTACATGGTTTCGATGTTCCATTGGAACATCAATGATGAAACACATTCTTACACAGTGAGAAAGGAGAGTTGGATATCTCATGTCATATTATACTTTCTTCTTACCAAATTGAAGCGCAAGCTTAACATATCATTCGCATTGGTGACAGCCCCGTGTAGTAGCTACAAATGTTCTCCGCAAAATAATAGGCTCACTCTTAGCCTCCATCTCCGTGACAGCAAGATCAACTGGAATGCATAGTTAGAACATAAATGTTGGTAGCCACGCCAGAGGTTTTCTAGTTATTATATCTGAACCAAGCACAGATACACGTAAATACACCTATATGTCTTCCTAAACAAAAACATCACTGACTTCTATTGGGAAGTTGAGACTGAATTTGCCAAGCATCAAGGATACTCTGCAGGCCAGATCTATAAGTTGGATGGAGCAGATTAACACCAAGTTCCTGCTTCATCCGAGCATTAGAAACCAGTTTCTCTGCACGTACAATTATCTCTTGATAATCTAAGCCTGTAGACTTGTCATCAATGGTTTCAGTTATCAGATCAGGATATCTCCTCTGTATCAAACTCCTAGCAAACGCAAAAACTTCAGCTCTTGGGGCAGGGTCATTATCCACCACATTAAATATTTTCCTGGAATAGAACTATAAGCATGAGAAGTGAATCATTAGCAAACAAGATATTTCAGATTTCACTAGGTTGCTGCGAAAGAACCAAACATTACTAAAAACTAGAGTACCAACTGTATTTGGGTTTGGAATTGAAGTTATATTTGATAGTGTATGATCAGAATATCAAACGTGCAAATAGAGGTACTAAACATGGTACTCCCTACGTTCCAAATTCTAAGTAGTTCTGGCTTTTCTAGATACATAGATTTTGCTACATATATATATATATATATATATATATATATATATATATATATATATATATATATATATATATATATATATATATATATATATGATTGTGTATTCCTTTTGCGCTGTCCTCCATCACGCACAGATAGTATCCTTCTGGATATTCTTTGGTATGGTCTTCCACGCCCGAATGATTGATGTTGCAAACATCAAATCAAGGATAGGCATGCGGTATTATCTCCATGGCATGTAATATTATTCTTATCTGGTATCTTTATATATATATATATATATATATATATATAATCTAGATACATAATAAAAGCTATGTATCTAGAAAAGTCAGAACGACTTATAGTTTGGAATGGAGGGAGTACCATTCAAAGTTTCATAGCACAAAATGCGAAATTCCCACTCTACTTGTTACCCTAAGAAACTTCATGATGCATGATATAATTATGTTGGTTTATTGGTAAGTATGATGTCTTCTAGAGAAAACAGAGATACAGTTGAAATATCTTGGTTGTGCAATCCTACAAGCAACGTGGCACAGGAATTAAGACTGAAATATTGTTGGATATCACAAACTGAAGTGACATCAATGCATCTGAAAAGGAAACCTTGCACATCTGATGCTCATGCTAGCCAAGACAGCCTGGTAGATGTCAACCACGTGGATTCGTGCAGTATACTGCTTGGATTCTCGCAACTTTTGTCTCTGTGACAAAGATTTGCCCTTGGTTAAGGTGTCCAAAGCACTGCAGTAAACAGGGTCTAGTCATTGGAATATAAGAAAAGAACTATGAAACAAAGGATTTCACAAAACAGTCATCAAGGTACTACAACCGTCTCCAATAATATATTCTTCATGTCATAATCTATTCTATTATTTGGCCTGGCATTATAGATATGTTTCAGTTTTCATAAGCATTACACAGTGCTACTAATCAGCATGCCAACAAATGTTCCATTTTTGTCAAACTGAATTAGTAGAAATTAAAATGGTGAAATGGAATGAAATTTCAGCAGGTCAAAACCTTCTTCCTGGCCCATATATTCCACCTAAACGGAATATAAAAGCTGACAGATTTGGATCATCAATAAGATTCAGCCATCCTTTTTCTGCGTTATATCTTAACTTGGCAGACTCGCTCTTTGGGTTTACTGTATGACTGCATGCACAGCAGTGTATTTAGCTTTCCATTAAAATGTACTTCATGGACAAGAAAAAAACCAACAAGTCCCTTACTCCTCATCAACCAATACACCACCACAATCACCATACACACCTGAAAGTAAGAAAGTGTTACAAAGTAGCTTTCTAAAGAAAATCTCTTATATGGTGCACTGCACACAGCATGATTTGTTATTACCCTTGACTCAGCTTCAATGTTTGACAACTTCAAATTAAGTGCATGACAAGAGAAAAGGAAATATATGCATCGAGTAATGCATCAACTGCAATAGCTGCCCTGTGCAAATCACCCACAGATCTCCAAATGCAGTGCTTGCCACAAAACGCTTGTAAATATACTTCATGCCAGTTTGTTGTATAGTTAATGGCTAACATGATATAAGCAGAAGAATGGAAGAAGCACTCTGCTCAATTTGATGTTACTCCACATATAATATGTTGGCAACTAAATAAGAAATATATGAGGGGTCTATCCCCATGTTTGGATGTTTGGGTGTATTAGATAGTGAAATTTCAAGTCTCTGCATCACAACTGCTTAAAGAAGATATTTGTTTTTCTTCCCCGCTATTTGAGCCTGCTGGTTTTCATAGGAAACATCAATTTCTAATGATACTGCAAAAATAAGAACCCCCCCTCCCCCTCAGGTCTTGGGTTCAACTCCCTATGGGAGCGAATTTAAAAAGGCCTGGGTTAAAATACACCCCTCAGTAGCTGTGTTCCTGAGTTATATGTGTAACCATCTGAATCAGTTTTAGCGAGATACACATGTCCACAGCACGTCCAGGGCAGCTGGCCTTTGGGGTGTTTCTCGGCCTGCACGTGAGAAGCTTCTTCTTAGTGCAATGCCGTTGGGGTCGTCCTTTTCTTTAATATTGCAGCTTTTAGCTTATGAACAAAATATTGACATATTTAGTGTGAAAATTCCCCTGACCGATTGCAGCAATTCTCTTGACTAACCCCAATAAAACTGACAACTTTGAACAGCAGGTGGGCAACTTCACCCTGACAACCCTGAAATCCCCAACCCCCAACATCTACTTGCAAACTGTAGAGCGGCTGCTGAAGACTGGAGATGTAGGATACCGCCGAGAGTTAAGTCAGTAACGATGGTGTGGGATCATATGTTTCATATGTAAACTCCTCCCCTCTCTCTCATTCAAATGTAACTCAAACTTCAGGACCTGTGTCCTGCAGGGCTACTGCCCTCCACCAACAGTTATCTGGAATTTGTGGTAAATATATCAGGGCATTTGAGAGCTTACTTGTTGACGAAAGGTAGCATAACCATTCAAGATTACCATGGCTGAGAATTCTCCTCAGGTCTTCATCTAAATTAAGTAGCTGGGGTAACAGGTGCAAATTACCATAAAGTGAAATCCAGTTAGCATTAAAGCCTGATCAAACAAACACAAGCAATGATTGACTTACAACTTACAGGATCACCAATTCCAGGGATGGGTGGGATGGAGATGAGCAAGTGAGTTGCTTGTCGCAAACTGTGAATATTTTCCAGGCTGGAAGTGACATATCTATCAATAAGAACCACTTAAAAGTCAACCAAGCACAGAGATATTTATGTACAGAAACATACTACCATCACACCCGATAATATGAGCAAGAGGATGTGGAGAACACATGCTAAGTAACAAGGGGTGCTCAGACCTCAGAATGGAGTCAGATACACAGTTTGATATCATGGTAACTAAGTAAAATAAACTCTACCAACTAGCCTATCTGATACGCTTACAGCTGGTGAATCTATGCTCCAAACAGTTCAAGCAATGTGTTACAAAGCCAAACTAACGGATTAGTAACAAAAAAGAACCTTGTTACCACCTGCTTCTGCATGATTTCACCAGAAACTGCTATAGGCCCCTCTCTACGTTCTTTGCAAGTAAAATGTGCCAGTGGGATTCCTATCATAAAGGGAATAATCAGTGGCTATAGGAGGGGCTTCCCACCTGCTTACTAGTTCCTACAGGTGAATGGAGCAACTTATTGACGATTTAGGTTGTTTCTGCTTTCCTTATATTTGATTCATTATTTAGAAATGTTTCTGGCTGATGAACCATCAATGTTCAAGCACAAACGGGACAGGCTAGAAACAAGTGAGAATGAAAAGGGTACAGGATAAGCAGCACGAATCCACACCTGCTCTCTGTGGCATCGAAAACGAAAGCATTCATGCCCAGCATCTCGAGCTCCCTCTTCTTGGTGACACTGGTGCACGTCCCGGAGACCTGCCTGCAGATTCATCCATCCACTCCCAAATCAGGAATCAGGCTGAGACAGGGAATTGGACATTAGGAAGGAGCGAGCTCGATTTGCGCCGGCGCCGCCCAGCCAGCGAGAAGCAGGGAGGATGAAGTGGGCGGGGCAAGAGTGAGGAGGCAACTAACCAGCCCTGAGCGAGGAGGCGCTCCGAGACGTAGCGGCCGACGAAGCCCGCGCCGAACACGAACATGTGCCGAGGCTGAGGTGCCCAGGCCACCGGCGCCACCGCCGTCTTGGGGGCGATTCCTGGAATCATCGTGATTCGCGTTTCTGGCCCGCAAGAAAACTGTGGTGGAAATTAACAGGATCACAAATTCGCAGAATCGCAGTTCAAAATAGCAATCAATTGGTTGAATCCAGTGAATCCACTACAAGAACCTAGGTGTGGGTGGTTCTGTTCTCGAGGTAGGCGGCACACGCGGATGAGTCCTGCCAACCTCTCAAGTGCCGACAGAGGCGGAGCTCCACCTACGGCAGGGTACGGCAGCTGCCCCAGCTAGCTGAACTGAAGACCCCACTCCTTTCTTCTCCTTTCAATGGCCTGTCTGCGGTGGAGTTTTTCGTTGTTGGCGTTTGGGGCCTCCAGCACCCGACCGAGGAAGACGACGACGCCTCAGAAATTAGCCTTGAAATGGACTGGCAGTACTCTGGCCCAGTTGATACTTAGCAACGGCGGCCCAACAGGCCGAGCTAGCTCGTGCCATCCCTTTCGGCCTCTCCGTTTGTCTGGTCGCGGCAGTGCCCGGCGATTTTTTTTATGCAAATCCTTTTATACGAGTAATAATAAAGAGAATTTCAAAGTTTCACATTTTGAATTTTTTGTGAATAAGGACCTAGAGCCTTCAAAAAAATCTTGTGATTTTCTAAAATATATGCTAAAAATTAAGGGTGACCCATTTTATTTGTATTTGTCATCATAGCTTTTGCAGTATTGAGACCAAAATTCTTGCTACATTTAAGTTTTCGGTTAAGTTGTTTTGCCCAAAATATTTTTCAAAAATCCATAACATCTAAACTTATGCTTCAGAAGTAGTATTTTGACATGTAATTTATTTGCTCAACGAGTATCCAAAGTTCTTAACCTATCGCTTGCTTAAAATTAGATTTTAGTTTTGAAATTAAATTTAGAAACACTCAAAACAAGCTTAAAATTTTCATGACAAGTTTACAATATATTTAGGATCCATGAAAAATATTAGAGAAACAACATGGGTTTAAAATTTTGTTTATAGTAAGAATGACTTCTAGAAGTGTTTCACCCATCAAAGGATTTTGAATAAACATCAAAATGACCACCAGTGAATCTTCGTAGCTCATAAATATGAAATCCCACTGCGTTGTATGCCACAAGAATTGATAATGACAGTCACTTTGAAATTGAACATGAAATCCCTCTAGCTTAGGTTGTGCTGCATAAGGTCTAAAGCAGGACAACCAAACACCAAGGCACTACATACGTTTAGATAGCTTAGGTTGTACTGCATAAGGTCTAATACAAGCTATCCTAATACAAGTAGCCAATCAGACCCATATAGACTCTATTTATGCATTGCATCGTTAGTGTTTTACTTTGTTTTGATCGGTTGACTGGGCAATATGTTTCAGATAAGACAACGGCTCACATTATGCAATCACAATATATAAAAGTAGGTAAAGCTCAAATGTTAATTTGAACTAGATGATTCCTCGCGCGTTGCTGCGGTAATTTAGTATTGACATGAAAAAAATTAATAGAGTGAGAAATAGTGAAATCTAGAAGAGTGATGTCATTTTTATTGGAATCATCGATGGGATGAAATGTATTTTATGATATATGAAAATGAATTATCTATGCATTGCTATCGGAATTAGGATCAATTTTTTAGGAGCACTGAATGAATAAACCAAAGAGTAAAGTAGCATAAACTTATATTATTTGGTCAACATGTGTTCATATGACAAAAGACAAATAAACTTTACACATTACATCACAACCTTTAATTTAGGTGATCGATTTCTTCATTTGTGGTCAACATCTGTACGTTGTAGTTTCACATTGTAGTTGGAGGATCAACTTTTTTTAGGGATTTTACGATAAAAAATGGAGAAGTATAGGAGGCTGCTGAATGCTGACACCAGTCGGGATGCAGTCATGTCGGTTCCTATACCACTCTACCGTCAGTTGGACCGTGGATGCTCGGTGTCACGGACGTGGCTCCACCATCAACATCAGCGTCGCACCATTGTGTGCAGTGGGCTATAATAACTTTTCTTTGTTGCTACTACAACAATCATTTTTCTTTTCTTTTGACAAAGGCGGACCTGCAGGCAATCGACAAGAGGATTTAGTATTTTGTTGGAACAGTAAAAATCAAAAGAAAAGGAAAATGATTCCAATAAAAATGACATCACTCTTCTACAAAGGATGCAAGACTTTATTGGTGGAGTTAGCTTGTTAATATTATCGAGAAAAGGAGTGAACGAAGAAGAATGTATTTAGCTAGACTTACCCGTCGTAAACCAGAAATAATATGATACAAAGGAGTATGCAAGGCTTTATCGGTGGAGTTAGCTTGATAATATTTTGCATAAAAGGTTAAGTAACATAACTTGGAGATTTAATATCTTTAACTTGAAATTGAATACCTATTCAATTAAGCATCTCTAGATTAGCACCTGTACTAGAGCAATCACGTGATTAAACTAACAAGCATTAGTAACCATATCCAGTGTATTAATTTGAGCATTATCATAACCATCAAGTTCCATCAATTAATGTTACGTTGCCGTTGCCCAGTCTCCTTTTTATTCATTAACACATGGTTATTTTCACGATAGCAATTATAGCCAACCGTGACCAGATATCTACCTATATCTTGAAGATGATAGGAAATCACCCGACTTCTACCGAACTAAGCATGGCTAAGCATATATTTGATCCTAGACCTACAAATGATTCAAGATATATTTGTCTGGACAAGAAAAGTATATGCAGCAAGTGGTTCCAATCAACCCCTAGTACTTAATGCATCAACATAAAAAGGACTCAAGTTGATATTTAGAAAACATAGGAGGCTTAGAATGCTCCGGGGCTTGTCTTTCAGAAACGAGGAAGGTTGGTGGTCAGGACACTCAGGAAGATCTTCCATGTTGACTCCTCCTTCCGCCTGAACCTCCTGCTCCTATGCTGCCCATTGATCCTCCTAACGGTCGGGTTCGACCTCGAGTAGTGTCACTCCTTCCGAGGAACCTATTGCATGCATATGCATAAATGAGTATCATGAATGCATAAGAGATGAGATGAAATGATAAGTGTATATGCATGAGCATGGTTGTCCGCAAGATATATGATAAGTTTAACATTCGTTGACCAAGTAGATGTATAACTTTCTTCTAGATGATCTTTACCGAGTAGGTGCATATTTCTTCTATAGTACAAGAAACAAACACTCACCAAGTTCTAGTAACCTAAGGTAAAGTTGTTCATCATCAGTAAGAGGCTTAGAACCTGTAGCTAACAATTAATCTCAATTAGCCTAAGCATCTACACAAGCATCACATAAGACAAATAATTACAATTTAACTTAGTTATTTCTTGGACTATAAACAACAGCTACTTATTTTGGCCATATCTGGAGTTCTACTCAACCAAATACTATGATCTTGGACTTTATGGAAATCTTATAAAACTTCCTACAACTTTCTTATAGTTGTCTCAATATGATTCAATGTTTATTAAGGTCAAACAAAACAATTTCCCAGATCTGTCCAAAAATTCTAGAGAATAAGCATTTATGGAGACCAACTTCCAATAGCTATAACTCTCAAACCATTTAGCCTATTGCCATGAAAATTTGACATAAGCAAGATAAGTAAGCTATCTACAACTTTGTTATCGACAAGATTCATAGCAAACATCATTTTACCTATGCAATTTACTTAACAACAGAATTTGTCCAAAACAGTCACTATAATTGAATTATAGAACAATTAATATTTCACTGCATACAAGCAATCAAATCTAGGCACAACCAATGATACCAACAGTTCATAGACATCATATACACTTTAGAAAACATAATGGTCAAGCCCAAATAAATTATTTAAATGCCTTTATTGATTTATTTGGACACTAAGGTGAAATAAGGAACATATATCAAAAGTGCATAGTAAATTCTGAGAAAATTATAGTAACATACATAAGACTCCAAAAGTATAGTGTATAAATTTCATGCTATTTGGATAAGTATAGCCATCTCTATAAAAATGACAAGTTGCATAGGTTTATTTTAGAAAAAATAGTTTAGCCTAGTGAAAAGTGTCAAACAACAGATTTCATATTTTTTCTACTTTCATCCTAGCATAAGAACATTGTGTAAAAATCTATATGATCATAAGTTATGTATTTTCATCCATTTATTTTCACTAGAAACTAGCAATTAATCAAGGTTAAATAGGGAGACATTATTCCAAGTATACCGACCGTACATTTAGCATTTTTTCCTAGCTAGAGCATGTCAACACAAGACCAACAAAATTGGAATCACATTTTTCTCACTCCTCTAGCTCAAGTTATGCATTTTACAAGATTGAAACTAATTTAAAAGTACTTTACTAGTTTAATTTAATTCTCCTAGAAAAATATACTAAACAGTAAGTTTCATATTTTTATCAAATATTACACTTCATGATGAATCCAAAAAAAATTGGTTCACTCAATTTGGACACTCCTAGCTCTAGATATGAATTTTTGAATTTTGAATCAATTTTTGAAAAAGAATAAAGAAAACATTTAAAACTGAAATCGCTATGTGTACCTGGCTCACTACACCCGCTGTGACTGACTGCTAGGCCCCACAGGTCAATGGGCCCCACATGTCATCAGCATAGAAGTAGGGCAGCGGCTTGACCGACGACGAACTCGCTGGCGGTGAGGTCACCACCGACGTGCTCCCCTCAACACCCCGCGTCAAATAGTACTCATGATTGACTCAAAGGCGCACCGGAGCAAGCTCGACGGTAGCCATCGCAGCATGGCGGTGATGTGCGGCGGCGCACCGGCCGGCTCTAGCCACGATGGGCTAAGGCGAGCTCAGCTATGGCTTCACGGTGACCTAGCGGACCTAGCGGGTGCGGATTAGGGTCAGTAGTGATGTCGGAGGGGCACGACCACGTGCATGGTGGCACAGCGGCATGAGCGCGACGACGGCGAGGTCACCGTTCCGATGAGATGGCGGTCAATAATGGGTCTCCATCATGGAACAAGCTGCTAGGATTCACGACGGTGCTGAAATGTGTGCTAGAGGGGGATGATGGGGTCTAGTATGTTCCGACCGTGGCGAGCTTGAGCTCACGGCCATGGCGTACGCGCACGGCACGATCATGTGTTCTCGCGTTGATGCTGTAGAAGCAGTTAACCGCCCCTCGGCTAGAGCTAGACCTAACCCTAGGCTTTCCAAAATGAGAGAAAGGAGAAGGCGAGAGGGCTCCGGTGAGTATAGCCACGGTGAGCGCAAGCTCAGCGGTGCTCCGGCGAGGGTCGCAGTGATGAAAATGGCCCATAGGCCTTTACCTTGGCCCAAGATAAGGCACTAATTTGTTGAGGATGTAGAGTGGGTCGCGGTAACATAGTGTGCATGAGCTATTGAGCAATGGCACGGTGGTGGTGGCGCATGAGCTCGGCAAAGGCATGGCGGCGATAGCGCTGCTCGGCTATGGAAGAGAACGAGTGCGAGGTGAGGCAGAGAAGGAGTGAGCATGAGTGGGAGTGGAGCAGCAGGGTTGCAGCCCTCTTGTCCGCGCGTTGGCCCGACCGGCCCGGCCGTCGCTGGCATACGGCCACCACGTGGAGGCCGTGGCCTGGCACGGTCGGCCACTAACGCCGTGCGTGTTCACGACCATCACTCTGATGAACCGACTGACAGCGTGACTTTATGCACATGGAACTCCTAATCCATGGTGAATCAATGAAAATGGTATTAGTGAAAGTTGTAGAGCTATGTGAGATCTACAACTTTGCTTTAGGGAGTAACATCTAATTCATCATGGTTAGCAAGTTACAAAGCTCCAAAGTGGTGCACTTGAAACTACAATCAGCATTTTGGACTTAGCAAAATTTCTCTATCTAGAAACAACATTTTGTTGATTCTTGTGAGCCCTATTTGACCATATTAGGCACTGAATTAGTTCATGACCCTTGAATAAAGTTTGTTCCACATCAGATAAGCTATAACTTTTATTAAGGGTGCATTGCCATGCAAACACTCTATGCTATAGTTCAACTTTGGTCAAAGTAGGATAATGAAAATAGGAGTTTCTAGAATAACTATGACTTGGGGGCTGTTTTGGTCCATGTCATGGATACCAAACTTGTTCCATGTACCAACTTAAGTGTGTCTAAGGTGTTTTAGTGATCAACATCAACCACTTGCATTAACAAGCATGACCATAAAGCATACACACGTTGCAACATAGAATAACAAAGGTATGTTTCGTACGTTTCATATGAATGTTTCATATGTTTATGCTCATATATGAATGGATGATGCTTATGCTCATGCAATGCAAGTGCAAAAGTGCAAGCCTAACATCTAGGGTGTTACAGCCCCTCCCCCTTATAGAAATCTCATCCCGAGATTCAAAAGACCTACCATTTTTCATAAAAGGCAAGATAAACCTCATGTAAATAATCTTTCCGTTCCCACGTAGCATCTTGCTCACTATGATTATTCCACATCACTTTGTGAAACTTGATCACACGGTTTCGAGTTACTCTATCCTTGCTATCTATGATTTGCACTAGCTTTTCTTCATAGGCTAGATCCAAATTTGACTTGGTATCTCTAACCTCCACTCTTTCTTCTAGAACACGTAAGCATTTCTTTAATTGGGATACACGAAAAACATTGAAGATAGCCATCATGTCTAGAGGTAACTGGATCTTGTAGGCTACTCTTCTGCTTTTCTCAATGATTGGATATGGACCTACATATCTAGGTGCAAGCTTTGTTTTCACACCAAACCGTTGTACCTTTTTCATTAGTGACACTTTCAGGTATACATAATCACCTACTTCAAATTCAATGGGTCTTCTTCTCTTGTCTGCATAACTCTTCTGCCTTGATTGAGTGGCTTCTATATGTTGTTGAATGATATGCACCTGCTCTTCAGCCTCTTTGACAAAATCAATACCATAATATCTTCTTTCTCTAGGTTCAACCCAATTCAAAGGAGTTCTACACTTACGGCCATACAAAGCTTCAAAAGGAGCCATCTTAATACTCTCTTGATAACTATTGTTGTAGGAAAACTCAGCTAAAGGTAGCCACTTTTCCCATGAACCCTTTGAAGAGATGACACAAGCTCTCAACATGTCTTCCAATATTTAATTTATACGTTGTTTACACCAAAAATCGAAAAGAAGAACATGGGAACTTGAAGCTTCCAAGACTGTGTCATCAAGGAATCGATTGCATAAGGATCGATATCAGCTGATTCAGATGCGGTACTGGGATCGGCTCTCTTCGAATGATATTAGCAGATAACGTGGCGTCGGGAAAAACATGTTGGACTCTACACAATGGGAAAGATTAGGGCCAAAGTTATCTTAAATTAGGAATGTTTTCTCTTATACCAAAGATTGTAATGAGTCGTACTTGAGTAGGATTCATGTTTAGGTTCCGGGTATAAATATTAGACCCCGACTATTGTAAAAAGGATCACGAATCAATCAATACCAATTACTTTTTTGGCTTTGCGCCAACCCTTAGGAGTAGGAGTACTGTAGATCTCGGCGAGTTCTTCAACAAGCAGGGCTGTATTGATTTGGTCGACCTCTGTCTTGTCTGTAAGTACCGTCATGGTTTATACTTCTGTTTGTAAGGTTGCATTGGTCTGGCCGACCTCTTACGAGCTCTAGTATGAGTTAGTTATCGATCCTTATCTAGTTCAAGTATGGCTGCATCGGTTAAGTTCGACCTCCACTGCTCGAATTAGATTAAGGTCAACTTATCGGCTCTACCTAAGGGTGGCATCCTTCGGATAGATTCATTAAGGTACCGATATTGCTGATGTTCTTGTTGTCATTAGTTTTAGCAATATCAACCTACCCAATCAAGATTGATCTAGATTGGCCTCATATCCTTTTAGTCCATCATTTATTTTGTCACATTGCAATGATCCTTACTTTAAACGACGGATTATGTTTTATCGGTCGTTCTACTCCAATCTTGATCATGCATAGTACGCAGCTAAGGCATGTCTGATCTTGAGAAGGTTTATTAGCTAGTTGAATCTGGTCTATAGCTTGCTATTATGACTGCAACGATCCGGTCGATCCCCACTATTAGCACTTTATATCGTAGGATGTTAGCTGGTAGATTTGCTTTCAACCAACAATGACCTTGGCTGTTTGCGATACCTGCATCGGCTAAATAGCCAATTACCCATACTTTAACGCTTATAGTGTGTCTTTATGATTCTATTAAATATGAATAGATCTGTTTATTTTAAAGGTTTAATTTGTTGTCTTTATCATGGCTGCCATCGATGCGGTCAAACTCCACTGTTAAGGATAACAGGTTAGGTCTGATGAGTTCATAGATCTGTCCATATTGAATAGTCGATTGTTCACATACTGTAATCCCTTTTCTATCTGAATCGGCTATTTTAGCCGATTCACCTGTGCTTTCACAGATATGGCACACTTTCATGAATCTGTTGAAGTATGGTCGGTTCTATAGGTTTTCTAGTTCTAGACTATCATCATCATCATAGTTGCATCGATCCGATCGAACCTTACTGTTGATGGTAATAGATTAGATCTAGATGGTTCGTAGATCTATCCATATCAAACAGTCGATTGTTTGCGTGGCATATCCCTTTTCACCGGATTCATTGGCTCTACACCACGTATCGATCAAATCTAATTTAGCCAATGATGTATCTTTGACGCATACATGTTAATAGCTCAAGAGAAAGGATTATTAAAACTGGGTGCCTTGCATTCGTTACTATAAAATCAATCATGACACGCGAGCTTTACAGCCCTTAATAGCCAATTTCTCCTCGTATCGGCTGTTTTAGTCGATTTTTCCATCTGGTCGCTCCTGAAGCGGCACACTTGGAACTGTCTGGGCAAAACCAGCATGTTCCACCCTAAATTACTGATAAACTTTCTCTCCTTATCAATTGTAGGTCAAATTGACTGGCACACCCATGGAATTCGCAGGATCGACTGGTCCTACGTTGAAGCTAGGTAGATCTCTATACCGTTCTGGCTTGCTGTGTGTCCACCTGGTTCGGCTACACGTGTTCTAGCACGCCCGGTGGGACCCCACAATCGTCATGGCAACTCACAACAATAGTGACATCCTTATTGTGCCTTAGGAAGACCTACCTGATGAGGATAAAGATGTCATCAGTAAAGCTATAGAAGAATTTCAGAAAAAGTGTTTGTTGTCCTACATCAAGACACGTGACAACAAAGTTGTTCAGAAATATCCACTACCGAGAGTTTTGATGCATGGGCAGTTAGATACAGACGAAGCTGATGATTGGCGTTTCTTCGTAGATGCTATAAACAAATCTGTTCATGATTCCATGTTGAAAAATAATACAGCTTTCTTGAACATATTCCATAATACCATGAAAGAGGTGTTTCATGGATATTCAATTGATCAGGTTGGACCAGCTTATTACAACATTCCACATCCATTGGCTTAGGGGACTAATCAAATCAGTACTAGCTGTCAAGAAATAGCACTAACTGGTAATGATGATGTCCAAGCAGTTCAAAGCTCATCTGAGCAGGTTCAAGGTATCACTACTAATCAAATACAAAATAATCATGGATCATCAGTCTAGTATGTACAACAACCAACGAGGCAAGTTCAGAATCAAATGGTTAATTTTGGCACATTAGGCCAAATACCGCCGTTGGTTCAAAAATAGCACCATCAATTCAAAGGATTCATAGAGATACATATCCCAACATATACAACCAGAGACTTCAAGCAGTGAATCAGCAAAAGACCCAACAGATAGAGATTCCACAAGGATATCATTATGGAACAGATTACAATACCCTTCATATGATTCCAAATCCAGGGTATCAAGGTACCTAAAATTTTAATCCGCAGATGGGTCAGCCATTACAGAGAAATCTAGATTCAAACACTGATGAATTGTTGCTCAGAGTGACCGAGATGATGAAGAATTAGTTCGGTTTGAAGCCAAAAGGGTAGACCTTTTCATACAAACATCCATATCTAAAGTGGTATGATTTGGTCGCTTTTCCTATAAATTATAGGCTCCCAGAATTTGCTAAGTTCACTGGTCAAGATAGCATAAGTACAATAGAACATGTCAGTCGGTATCTTACATAGTTGGGCAAATCATCCATCGAAGAGGCTTATCGAGTTCGTTTCTTCTCCTTGTCCCTGTTAGGACCAACCTTCACTTGGTTTTCATCGTTGCTAGTTAATTCCATTGCTAATTGGACCGACCTAGAGAAGAAGTTTCATATATATTTCTATACTAGGATAGGGGAAAATAAAATCATAGATTTGACAACCATAAGGCAGAGAACTAATGAATTGGGTGTTGAGTTTCTTTAGAGGTTTCGAGAGACCAGAAATTTATGCTTCTCATTGAATCTAACTAATGATCAGCTAGCTGCTTTAGCTGTTCAAGGAATGTTGCCAACATGGAGGGAGAGGCTACTTGGGCAAGAGTTTGATAATTTAGGTCAGTTGGCTCAACGATTGGCAGCACTCAATTGCCAATTCCAAAATATGCACAGAGATACCCAATTTTAGAAGAGTGCCACAATTGCCAAAGCCTATAATCCATATTCAGTTGATGACGGCGATGAGGATGATGATGAAGAAGAGATTGCTATAGACGAATGGAATTGGGATAAGAAGACAGTGACGGTGCCAAATCCTTAGGGAAAAGGAGTTGAAGAGAGCTATGATTTCGACGTCACAAAATCGGACAAACTCTTTGATTTCTTGCTTGAGAGGCGATAGATCAAGTTGCCCGTCAATCATATTATGTTACCTCCAGATCAATTGAAGAATAAGAAGTTCTACAAGTTTCATAACGTTACTTCTCATTCTACTAACGAGTGCAGAATTTTTCGGCAACATATATAGAGGGCTATTCAGCAAGGGAAGCTTAAATTTGATACACCTCGGAAGATAAAAGTTGATGATAATCCTTTCCTAAGAGATCAGAATATGGTTGATGCTAAGTTGCTCAAAGGGAAGACTAAAGTCCTAACATCAACTAGGGCTAAGGAAACTGGAACAGTCGATCCAGAGATGCAAATATCGGCTGATGAATATAAAGAAATTAAGAGGCGTCGTGACCAATAAAGAGCTGATATGAGCAGGGAGAGACGTCAACGAACAGAGCGATAAGGCCGCATGTCACATCTCGAATTTTATTGAATAAGTGGTAGTGGCAAAAGGAAAAGGATTATTAGCGTTGGTTAGAAGAGAAAGAATACCAGCGTCAACAGGAGAAAGAGAGGTATGAAAGAAAGCGAGCTGAATCACATTGGAATTGTCCCTTCTTCAGACATTGTTGGAATGAAGGTTTGAAATTGCCTACTAGAAATAATTGCCCAGAGTGCAGTGAGCAATATTGGGAGTTTAGGCAATCTCAAGCCAACCGCTGGTCTATCCATGCTCGAGATGAGTATCATCATAATAATATGGATCAACGCTTAAAAAATAGAAGTATTCATGATCGGCTTGGGAAGCGAGTTATTGATCAAAACTGGGCTGATTATGAAGATGAAGGTAATGAGGAAGAGTATGTTTGGTAGGAAGGGCAATAGTGTCCAGGAGGTTTGACAAGAAACCAGAAAAGAAGGGTACAACACCTAAGGAACAGAGAGCTAGAATAGGCTTAGGCATCTGGTAGACCTCAAGTGTGGCGTGCTAAACAAACAGCCGATAGGGATCAACCATCGGTTAATATTCAAATGGCTTTTCTGTTGCCATCAGAATTTAGAGCTTCAGCAGACCAAGAAGTCTATTAGGATTTTGACGAATTAGAATATGAGGAGATACTTGCCAAGTTGACAGTTATATAGCAAGCCATATTCGATAAACCAGTCAAGCATCGGCACTTAAAAGCTTTATATGTAAAATGTTTCATTGATGGGAAGCCGATGAGCAAAATGTTGGTAGATGGAGGTGCTTTTGTTAATTTTATGGCTTATACTACTTTTTGCAAGCTTGGCAAGGGACCAAGAGATTTGATTGAGACTGAAATGATGCTTAAGGATTTTGGAAGTAATGCATCCAAGACCAGGGGGCAATAAATGTTGAATTAACAATCGAAAGTAAAACTTTGCTCACCACATTCTTTGTCATGGATGAAAAAGGTTCATACAGTTTACTCCTTGGTCATAATTGGATTCATGCAAATTGTTGTGTACCATCGACTATGCATCAATGCTTGATTTAGTGGCATGGAGATGATGTTGAGCTAGTTCATGCTGATGATTCTATGAGTATAGCAACAGTTGATCCAATGTATTGGGAACTAGAAGACTTCGAGTGTTTTTCTGGCAAGCTATGGAAAGGAGGCTTCATTAAGATCAATGATGAAAGCCAACAGTCAATCCAAGCAGTCAGCTCTGAGAGTTTATTTTAATCGATAATCCAATAGATGGTACGGATGGTAAGCTAGGACGTGGCTTTATGTCGTCCGACAAATTAGAGGAGATAGATATTGGTCCTGGAGATAGGCCTAGGCCGACGTATGTAAGTGCTAAGCTAGATCCTGAGTATAAGCAAGAGTTGATAGATTTATTAAGGGAATTAAAAGATTTTTTTTGCTTGGGAATACTATGAGATGCCTGGTATCAAGAAGCGGTCAATGGAAAATGTCTAAAGGAATATTATCCTAGCATTTGGATTAATACTTGACAGCCAATTTATTCAGTCATCGGATCTAATAGCCAGTACCAAAAGGGTATCGCCTTTAGCTCAAAAAAAAGAAATACCCTAGAAGGGGGAAAAGCCGATATGATATGTATCGCCTATAGAGCAAAAAACCAACACAGAAACGATTATGGTATACACAAGACATTGCAGAAAGTACACTGAGGCATAATCACAGAAAAACAGAGGTTTTTTATTCATTGATTGGTTTTCCCTAAGTGCAAACTAGTCAAAGACATTATTTATCACATCCTGAGCAGATGTAATATCCACGATGGCCTCCGCTGCATCAACGAAGTCATCGATTAACTCCTCGTGCTCTTCGAGGCCAACGCCCATTGGGAAACTAGTCTCCATGGTACGAAGTTCGTTCCCAGTCTAAACCTGCGCCGTGGCCAGCGCCACCGATGCGCCGCGATGGACACCATGGAGGGTGATCTCCTGGACACAGGCCAGGATGTCATGGAGGTGGGCATTAATGAAGGGGCCTCGAGCATTGACGGCCACCGTAGCCACATTCCCCGCCAGCTAGAGGTTCTCCAACTGCACCGTCAGGGCTGGCGATCACAAAAATAAAGAAGATATCAAGACAAAGATAGTGGGAATCAAAATAAAGGTGTTCTTGGAATCCATCTTACCCGCCACCATAGCGTCAAACTCGGCCAGCCGTGCTCAAGCACTGCTGGCCTCTTCCTCAGCGGCATCAAGGGTAGCTTGAGAGGCCCCGAGGTAGATCTCAAGCTGACCATTTTCCCTAGTTGCCTCAGAATAACGGTCCTGGGCTGCCCTCCACTCCCAGAGGAAACATTGGGCGTCGTCGCCATTGTAGGAGTCGGAGGAGTCCGATGATGAATCTGGTGTGGAGGCGGCATCAGATACATCATTGGAGGTCTTGCTAGCCCTGGGAGGAAGTGGATGAAGGCTATCATTCAAGACAAACCTATAAACAAGTTAGAAAAGTTCATTGCCATGAGCAGAAGATATCGATCTCACCTCATACAGTGGAGGTGCTAGCTCATTGGTAGGTTCTCCTTTGGAACCTCCTCCACCGCGCGCATGCCTCGGTTGTCCTCGGTAGCCATAGGGTTTGGTTAGATCTACTGAGAGGAGGAGGAAAACTGATATAGGGTTTGTGAAGGCGGAGAAGGGCAAAGAATAGAGGTAGTTGCAAGTATAAATGTGTTCGAGGCTGGAGCCGTCGGCTAGTATTTATAGCTACGGAGATGGGATGGTAGATATCTCGAGACATGCGAAGAGTAACTACAATTAATAGATGGTGAAGCACCACCTCACTAATGCCGAAGATAATGCGGCGTTGATAACTGAGGACAGAAGATCGAGGAGTTTTCTTAATGAAAGCAGTGTTTTCAGACTTAATTGGAGTAAGATCAGAGGTCTAGAATCGACTATTTTCAAATCGGCTCTTTAGCTAAGACAAGAAATACAATAGATCAACAGGAAATATGGTTACCATTGGTTCCACACAAAATATATGTTGGTATGCAGATTACAAGTTTAGAACATCCTGAATTGCTTTCAATACTTTCAGTTGGATAGCATCGACTTCTACGATTTGTTGCTTGTCTTCTTTGGCTGATCCAGGAATGTTCTCAATGCTGCTGCGGATGGCCTTGCCTTCTTTGACCTGGGTCAGCATTTCCTATTTCTTCTGCTTAATGGCATTGGGTATTTGAGCCAGATTGGACTTATGGCGATCGATGGTAGCCTTCACGTTCTCCAGTTCCTTCTCAAGTTCTGCACGCTTGGTTTCTAGTTGGTTTAGCTCTAGCTCGATCCTGAGGGAGGAGTTCTTCAAATTATTGATCAGTTGTGCCAACTCTTTGGCCTCTTGTCTGTTGGAGTTCTTCTTGGCCAATAAGGCTTCATGGTTAGACAGATTCCTCTAAGCCTTTTTCACCTTTGGGGCTTGATCTTCAATGATGGATAAAGGTGACAAGACTTTGGTGAGATCTGGGGATAAATTATCCTTAATGACTAAGAAGACTCTTTGCATTGAATCTGCATCATGGACCAAATCGGCTATATCCTTCTCAAGCATTGGCAATATGTCCCTTAGCCAATTTCTAGTCTCTTCTGATAAAGCTTCTTTAGGAGAGATGGCTGATGAGCTAATTTCATCTTCATCTATATACTCTTCAAGATTGAAAGAATAGCTCAGGACTGGTGAGTTAAGTACCTGCAAGTGGGAAAGAAAAGTTTTGTTAAGAAATAACAAGTTGTCTAAAAATGAGAAGAACGACGAGATATAATACCTTTTCTAGGGTAGTTTCTATCTGAGGAGAAGGAATAGCTGATGATGCAGCAATGGTATCTAGTTGAATCGGTTCTAAACTTTCAAGATTGGTATCTACAAACATCAAGGAAGATTTTTAGTTTATATTTGTCGCAAAAAGACAAACTAGGCATATGACTTTCTTACCATCAATTGTTTGCTGGACTGGATATTCGACAGTCTGGGTGTCGACATCAATAGGATCACCTTCGATGGGTAGACTGCCAGACTTCTGCCCTTGTGTGAATGTTTCCTCAGGGAGTGTCTGGTATGGCAAATGGTTAGAGAAGGGTGAAAATTGAATAAAAAATTAGGAATTTTGAGGAGATACCTTGGTAGCATCAGGGGGTGAAATGGAAGGACTCTCGTCTTCTGCTATCTTAGAAGCATCAGTTATTTTAATCAAAATCGGCTCCTTTTAAGGATCAACCGATGAAGGTTTGGTTGGTACTAATTTAAATGCCTGGGACAGCAGTTCAGTACCTAGAGCAGATTGGGATGCAATATTTGATAACTACAAAGAAATAGGATTAGAAATTGAACATCATTTTGAGAAGAGGATGAATTGTCTTACCTAAGTAGTTGATGGTCTCGTTATGTGAAGTCTTTTCCCAGTAACAGTTTTCTAGGTTGTCCCTTGGCCTAGCTTGCATTTTGAAGGTTGATACGTTACAATTGTAGAGGCAGCTTGAGTTTTCATTAGTTCTTTAGTGTGGGTGCAGTTGATCCCATTCTTGAGACTAGACATGGTGGATAATAATCTATAGAATGCCCCTTCCTATCTATGCTTGGGGATCAGATTTGATGTCCTGAAAAAAGTCTGTTAGAACAGTTGGCAGGGGAATTTATCAAATATTTTTTTCTAAAAAAAGGAATGACAAGTTACCTCACTGTCAGAAGCAAAATCTCCATCTAGAGCTATGCACCTAGGATGGACTGACCCATAGAAGAGATGGAAGTGCCATTCTTGCCACCAGGAGTCAAAAAGGTTGTAAGAGAGGTTGACTCTTGCCTAATATGCAAGCAAAAGGAAGGAAGATCTGATCCAAGTTAAAAGACTCTAGAGGCTTCCATTACTTCACTGATACCTTCTCCTAGCTTCAATGTATTCTTGAAGAACAGTTGAGGAGGCAGCTGACCAAAGCCAAATTAATGGGCCACAAAACAAGGATTGTAGAATTCGTAGGTTGGAAGATTTTCTGGGAGGAAAGAACCAGTAGCCATTTTGGCACGGCCATGGCGAAATTCAGCTGGCAGTACATAGGGTTTGATGATGCAACTAAAGATTGCTACAGCTATTTCATCTGAGCAGCCTGATTCAAAACAGAATTTGACTAGCAGAACTAATTCATTGTCTTCACCTTCATCATAAGGTAGCCAAGTCAAGATGTTTGCATCAAATCCTTTGTAGAATTTCTTGAAAAGATGGCCTACATCAACAACAATTGTTATGGTGGATGCAACCTCACCGTAGTTCATGCATTATCGAACTCTTTCTTCTTTCCCTTTATAATCTTCAGCCAAGTTGGAAGAAGGGAAGCTCAGGTTTCTGAGATCAGGTCTTACAATCTTGTGCATATATAGGTTCAGCCATAGTTGTATCAACCACCAAGGTCCACTAATAGTGTGTACTGGTTCATTCTTCAGCAACTGGATAGCTACCTGGTGCATCAGATGATAAGAAGATCCAAGCAGGTATTTCCCAAGGGGGATTTCATTGCCAGCTGCTAGACGCTCTATCAAATATTTATGATTAAAAGTTGTCCACATGAAGACCCACAAAAGATGAATCTTTCTAGCCACATGTTCAAGAAGGCTACATGTTCCCTTTTGGCAACAGTTGATCCGTCTCCAATATGGTTCAGAATGTAGCTTGCTCATCCTGTGTTGTATGATATTTTGGCTAATTTCTTGAATCCAGCACTTAAGAAGTCATAAGGTTGCATTGATCCTATTATTCTAAGGCCGGTCAACATATAAACATTGGCCAAAGTGATGGTCATTGGGCCGTGACAAAAAACGAAAGCATTCAGAGTGTTGGACCAGAAATAAGATGCAGAAATGAGAAGTGAATCATTCCTCTCCATTCTAGATAATGAGAGTGTCAAGCATTGATTCAAGTCATAAATCTCTCAATCTCCAGCCTTTTCCCTCGATACCCTATGAAACCAATCTCTGCATCCCCTAAGCATTTTAGGCCAGTTTCTAAAGGGAGTTTTAGTGTTCTAGGAGGATAAATCTACTATAGATTATTTATAGGGGATTCGGTTAGTTTCTTGATAGATAAAGTTAGATGGATCAGGGTCACCCAGAGGCCCAAGATAATAGACATTGGGAGCAACAGCCGATGGAATCAAAATTTTGTTCCTCATTTCCTAGAAACCAGATAAAATAAATTTCAAAAGAAAGGAAATGCAGGGTAACGGCTGATACTTGGAAGACAGGAACTTGAAAGCATACCTCAGGGATATGGTCGCTGGTCACCTTTGTAGCCAAAATGGATCTGAATCTGAGGAAGGTTACTTGAATAATAGCTTGATAAAGCAGAGGATTTGCTAGGGTTAAGGCCTTGGTGATAGCGACATTGGTTGTTGAAGCTTGCTCGAGAAGGGGAAAGAGAATGGGCCGAGTGAGTTGGAAATGAATACTGTTGGGGTGTTATATAAAATTCGAACCAAGAAATCAGGAGCCGCGCGCATATGTTGGAATAAAGGGTTGTGACATGGTGAGCAGGTAGATAGAAATTTTGGAATAAAATCATTTTTATCCCAAAATTAGGAGCATGTGTTTATACCAAAATTTGGAAAGAAGAACATGGGAACTTGAAGCTTCCAAGATTGTGTCATCAGGGAATCAATTGCATAAGGATCGATATCAGCTGATTCAGATGCGATATTGGGATCGGCTCTCTTCGGATGACATCAGCAGATAACGTCAATGAGCCATGGTTGGTGTCGGGAAAAACATGTCGGACTCTACAAAAAGAGAAAGATTAGGGTCCAAATTATCTTGGGTTAGGAATGTTTTCTCTTATACCAAAGATTGTAATGAGTCGTACTTGAGTAGGATTCATGTTTAGGTTCCGGGTATAAATATTGGACCCTGACTATTGTAAAAAGGATCATGAATCAATCAATACCAATTACTTTTTTGGCTTTACACCAACCCTTAGGAGTAGGAGTACTGTAGATCTCAGTGAGTTCTTCAACAAGCAGGGCTGCATCAGTTCGGTCGACCTTCGGCTTGTCTATAAGTATCGTCGTGGCTTATACTTCTATTTGTAAGGCTGCATCGGTCTGACCAACCTCTTATGAGCTCTAGTATGAGTTAGTTATCGATGCTTATCTAGTTCAAGTATGGCTGCATCGGTTAAGTTTGACCACCACTACTCAAATTAGATTAAGGTCAATTATCGACTCTACCTAAGGGTGGCATCCTTCAGGTAGATTCATTAAGTTACTGATCTTGCTGATGTTCTTGTTGTCATTAGTTTCAACAATATCAGCTTGCCTAATCGAGATCGATCTAGATCGACCTCACATCCTTTTAGTCCATTGTTTATTTTGTCACATTGCGATGATCCTTACTTAAAACGATAGATTATGTTTTATCGGCCATTCTACTCTAATCTTGATCGTGCATAGTACACGGCTAAGGCATGTCTGATCTTGAGAATGTTTATTAGCTAGTTGAATCTAGTCTATAGCTCGCTATTATGGCTACAATGATCCGGTCGATCCCACTATTAGCACTTTAAATCAGAGGATGCTAGCTGGTAGATTTGCTTTCAACCAGGTGTGACCTTGGTTGTTTGCTATGCCTGCATCGGCTAAATAGCCGATTGCCCATACTTTAACGCTTATACGACGTGTTCGCTGGTTGGTTTTTGGGCTGGTTTGGGCTGGCTGGTGCTGGTTTGTTGTGAGAGAAAAATATTGTTGGCTGGTTAAATAAGCCTGGCTGAAACCAACAAGCGAACAGGGTGATAGTGTGTCTTCATGATTCTGTTAAATGTGAATAGATCTATTTATTTTAAAGGTTTGATTTGTTGTCTGTATCATGGCTGCCATCGATCCGATCGAACCCCACTATTAAGGATAATAGATTAGGTCTGATGAGTTCATAGATCTATTCATATTGAATAGTCGATTGTTCACATGTTGTAATCCCTTTTCTACCTGAATGGGCTATTTTAGCCGATTCACTTGTGCTTTCATAGATATGGCACACTTTCATGAATATGTTGAAGTATGGTCAATTCTATGGGTTTTCTGGTTCTAGACTATCATCATCATCATAGCTGCATCGATCCGATCGAACCTCACTGTTGACGGTAATATATTAGATCTAGATGGTTCGTAGATCTGTCCATATCAAATAGTTGATTGTTTGCATGGCATATCCCTTTTCATCGGATTCATTGGCTCTACACCATGTATCGATCAAATCTAATTTAGTCAGTGATGTATTTTTTATGCATACATGTTAATAGCTCAAGGGAAAGTATTATTAAAACTGGGTGCATTGCATTCGTTACTATAAAATCAATCATGACCTGTGAGCTTTACAGTCCTTAACAACTGATTTCTCCTCGTATCGACTGTTTTAGTCAATTTTCCAATATGGCCACTCCTGAAGTGGCACACTTAGAACTATCTGGGCAAAACTAGCATGCTCCACCCTAAATTACTAATAAATTTTCTCTCCTTGTCAATTGCAGGTCAAATTGACTGGCACGCCCTTAGGAATTTGTAGGATCGACTGGTCCTACGTTGAAGCTAGGTAGATCTCTAGATCATTCTGGCTTGCTGCGTGTTCACCCGACGTGGCTAACACGTTTTTGCCTCGACAAACATTCAGTTTGCCCAGAGGTCTAAGGGTGATAGGCAGAACTTCTAACTAAGTTGGTGCCTAACATCTTGCGCAAATGTTCCAAAATGAGCAGTGAACTGAGGCTCTCTGTTAGACACAATGGTTCTTGGCACGCTATGTAGATGTACTATGTGGGAGAAATACAACTTAGCATACTCATGTGGTCGGTAGTTGGTTTTGACTGGAATGAAATGTGCAGACTTAGTTAGGCGACCCACGATCACCCATATGGAATCAAAATTCTTATGAGTAGGTGGAAGTCCAACAATAAAATCCATGCTAACTCTTCCCACTTCCAACCTGGAATAGATAGTGGTTGAAGTAGTCCAGCATGTTTCAAATGAATAGCCTTGACTCGGCAACAATTATCACATCTAGCAACATAAGCTGCAATTTCATTCTTCATTTTGGGAAGCCTAGCTAGCAGCGCGAAAACCACATCATCGCTCAATGATGGCTCCGACCATGTAGAAGAGCACACAGTGCCCGATGATGGCCTTAGGGTGGTGAGCCCCACAAGGGGTTCGCTGCACCAAGAGGTCGTCGAGATTGGATGAGCAAAAAATCATTGGTGACCCCAACGGAAAAAGGAACAACGGGAGCATGGCGTACCTGGTGGAGCGTTCCACAAAAGGCAGAGTAATACACCTTTCTTCATGTGGTGCCATAGGAGGGGCTAAAGCAGGGGCACCACCGATGACACCATAGGGCTGAAAGCCGATGACTCGACCACAGTGGAGGCACCCGCATCTACCACATCATGCCACCTAGCAAGCTCCTCCTTCACTGCCTCGGATGCCTCTAAACAGGGTGCCGAGGAAGCAGGGCACTGAGTTCCCACACAAACAATGGAGAGCTCGACAAGGTCATCATCCTTCCTTCCAGACCCTACCAAGGGGTGGCGGCCCTCGCCATCTGTCTCAAACACGGCTCTCGTTGCCGTGGTATCTTCGACATCCTCCCCTTAGACAAGAACTTCATCCCCAACCAAGGAAGGATCGACGGGGGTTGTAGGCAGAGAGCTTCGACCGTTGTCAGCAGCGGCGTGGGAGCGCTTCAGACTCGACCCCCACGGCGGGTACAAAGCCAGACGCTTCTAGGTGGCATCCCCAACAAAGGCGCCCACTGAACAGTCAGCACCGCTTGGTCTAGTGATGTCGCCGGATCTCTATGGACCATCAAGGACCGCTAAATCCTCGTCTTCATCCTCGACATCCTCATCGTTATCATCATCATCATCCAACGGCGAAACCCCATGCTTTTGACACACCTCGTGTTTTCTCGCTCTCTCATGGCAGAGCCACTTCTTCTCCTCAGTAGCCGCTTTCTCTCGAGCGGTGCGCTCATAGCCCCCATGGCGAGGAAGGTGAAACCAGGAGACATCTCGAACGAAAGGAAGACATGAAGAGAAAAAGAAGACAAACCAAATTCGGCTGATAAGTGGCCGAGAATGCTTCCATGGCGTTCTCGACCGTGACAACGGTTGTAGGGGTGACCAACCCGGCAACCCACTTCATGACCTCGCCGGCCTCGAGCATATCCATGGTCTCCTGGCTTGGGTCCCCGACCTTGGCATAGTTGCACAGCAAGCGCACCTGCAGCTTCAGTGGCTGAACCTAACGCTCAACCATGGTGCATAGGACCATAACACCATTGAGGCTGGTCGACACTCGGCCTTCTGTAGCACCTAGTTTTAAAGACAAAACCAGATACACACTATATGTCAGACCAGAAAGTCAAATCTCACATATGGCCACAAATAAGGGTAATATCAAAAGACAATACTTATTACATAATGTATTAGTATAAGGAATATAACCTCAGAGTATAGACAGCGGAAAGACAACTTCGATCTTCAGGTGAAGACTCCAAATCCACAGGGATGACTGACTAGTTGACCACAAGTCTAACTCTCTAGACTAGCAATCTGGTACCCATCCGAGATTTTTATCCAAAGTATAGAAAAATAAAGCAAGCGTAAGTACATATCGTACTCAGCAAAATAACATGGGGTTCATGAGGCTCCAAAGGTTGACACTGGTTTACTACGATTAGCTTTTAATAGGTCATCTTTTTAAGCAATTGAGTAGCAACAAATTTATCATAAGCCCATAAACACATGATCAGGTAAACATGAATAATGAATAGCATAAAAAATTAACCATTAGTAATCATTTCTATTCCATAAGGGTTCCAAGGCCGCTCGTGTCTGTGAGCATGGCTGTTATAATAGTTTTACACTCTACAGAGGTTGTACACTTTCACTATGAGTCGTGATTTACCCTTTTGCCCGAGGTGATCAGCCTCTTGACCCACTACCAAGGAAGGTCGGCAGAGTTCACTATGAAGCCTTTCAAAGGTTTGTCTAACAAGTTAGGGCCGCTAAGGTTTCCCCATCAATAAGCATGAACCCCCTCTAAGGAGTGACTAACAAAGTGCACCCTCTTGGCAGGCCGAGAGCATACCTATCGGAGCCCCTCTTGCACTATGAAGGTAACCACTAACAAGCTAGAAAAGGTCCTCATACTGAGCTAAAGCCAGAGCCATATAGCCCTCATAGTTGTACTGTAAGTCCTAAATGATCACTTATAGATAAGTCCTTAGGGAGAGGAATCTGAAGCATTTAGAAAGTAGCTAAACACTCCAGCTCCCTATTTCCATGTTACTAAAAAATCATGTTTTAATGGTTATTGCATATACCATTAGTCAAGTTACAAGATCATGGTTTTGGTTGTGCACTAGCAAAATCTACCCAATGCAATAACCCAAAGGTATCAAGGAATCTAGGATATCAATTAGCTAGGGAAATTATGACAGTTGTCAAGAAGACACATGCAACATGAATTAAATGATTAAAAGTGAAAAGGTATCAAGGATGGTCCCATGCTATACTTGCCTTAAACTCAGATCAGATCTTCTTGTCGTCTAAATCTTCCAAGAACTGCTTCAAGACTCACCACGTATAGCTCACCAATTGTACTTGATCATAAAACACCACACAAGCATCCAAACAAACATGCATAACATACATAGATAGCCAAATTAGAACAATACACCAATCATAACCAAAAGCTTTAACACAATATACTAAAAGAGAGGGATCGTCGCTACAATCACGAGAACGCAAGAAACACCGATAACGAAACTATCGTTAAAAAAATGACTATCGAGATTTTATATTATAAAAGAGAGAAAAAGCTTATATGCTTGATTTATTTAATTGAGCAAAACTATATGAAGCATATTAATTTAGATTACATAAAATCATATTTTATTTTAAAAGCCGAGTTGAACTAGTTATATTTTATACATAAACATGCACGTATCATTTAATCAAACTAACTTCAACTTTGCAAGAGAAAAATGCATGTGAAAGCATCTTAACTGACTTTATATAAATCATGTTTAAACTAAGCAAATTATAATTAATAAATACATATTTAAGTTGACATTAATTAATAAGTAATTATAAAAAGGTGGATACTGTCCTAGGTTGTTGTTATTTAGAAACAAGTTTACGTAATCATTAATCAAATTAATATTTAAATTATAATATTATGAACATGTGACGTAATTAACGTTGCTACTAACGCGTACCTTACATTGGCATGATTTAACACGACAAGAACGAAGTTAACCCTATGTAGTTGCTTTTAATTAAAAGCTATTGAAAAAATATAGATTAAATTAATACCTTATATTAAAATTTAGAAACATTTGTTATATTGGATGACGCTGCTAACACGTATCACACATTGCAATGAAACTTGCGCAATCGAATCGAAATCAAAAACCTAAATCGATTTTTCTTAAACAACGATTAATTAATTATAACACAATTAATATTCTAATAAAATAAATTCATAAACATGTGATATGAAAACTAATAACTCTGCTACGTAGATCTCGGCGACGCGAATCTAAGGAACTTGAACCACTTAAACCGGATAAACTACGGAGATTACAAACTAGTGGCAAAAACGTAATTAATCTCATCTTCTACCTTGGGCTGCCGATCATGGCCATGGAGGTGCTGCTGTGCTCGCGCGGAGAGGGCCGAGGACGGCTGGCCTGGCTGGCCAGCAGCGGCACGTGGCCGCGCAGTGTCGTGCTGGGCCAGCTTGGGTGCTTGGGGCACACGGCCCTCACGGACGGCCATGGCAGCATGAGGCGCCGGCGGCAGCACGACTGCTGCACGCTCGAGTGGAAGAGCCTGCGTGCTGGGGCGCGGGACGGGCATCACGGGGCTACGGCGTGGGACCTACCGGGTGGCAGCGCATGGGGTCAGGGCGCGGATCCTGAGGGGAAGGGCCGGTCGGAGCTACTACAAACAAGAAGAAAGGCTCCCATGGTGAGTTCGTCGGAGAAAAGAGAAGGGATGGGGAAACAATGAAACGGGCATGGATTCATGAAAAGGATAGCAAGACAGCGTGGAGGAGATCGGGATCTACCTCGCAGCGGTGACGGTTTCCGTAGGGGACGACGGAGATGGCCGAAAAACCTCGTCGAAGGATCACCGAAGTTCTAGGTTTTCAAAACTTCGGCGTCCGATCTACGGCAAATGAAATGGTGGCTTGCGAAATGGGCTGGACTTCTGGAATCAGCGCGTCGAGGGCTACGCCGGCATATATATATACGCAGGGTTTATAGATTTTGGAAATCCGAGATATTTTAGGAAATAATTGATTTTCGGAATTAAAATAATTCTAGAAAATCTAAAATTACTATTTAGGCTCCGAAAAATATCTCTGAGCTCCAAAAAATTCTATAAAAATTCCTAGGGATAGATGGAAGGATAAGGAACACAACCAAAGTAGTTTTAGCTCCCAGAAAAGACTTTTGGATTGATCGAGAAAAAAGACAAAGCTCCAAGAAATAGAAATTTAATCCCAAAAAAGGTCAGAAAGATTCTCGGAAAGAGAGGCATCATTCTAACGCATCTTAAAACCTTTTCCAAGTCTTTGGATCATCTTATCTAACCTTTTGTTTTTGCAAGTTTTCAAATTCTTTTTAAACCACTACTTGAAAATAATATTTTGAAGATTGAGATTTGAATTTATTTTTCCAAACCACTCATCACAAAAGTACCAATGCAATGGCATGTATGCGCAAAAATGTTGCTACCCTTATGTTGGATTTTAATTTAAAGAAAATTTTCTTTTACCTATGTTTTTATGAGCACAAAATAATTAACAGAAATCATTTTACTCTTTTTAGAAAGTAGCTAATTTTTTGGGTGTTACAATTCTACCCCCTTAAGATGAATCTCGTCCCGAGATTCGAAAAAGGCTATGGACGAGGAAGGGAGACTGAACTAGGAATAGAACTCAGATAAACATTCCATCATCTCAACTTGCATTGTAAACCAGCTTAACAAGTTATACATGTCTCATCTCCAAAACTCAAGAACAAAAAGATTTGGTTGCATGGCCTACCCCCTTAAGTTGAGGGATACAGTTGTCTTGAATACAGAAACTTTAAACTCAAGGGCATAACCAAACTTCATATGACATAGTCTTTCTTGACTGTCCAAAGCCCATCTTGGCTCCTAACGTGATTGTGTTACACCTCAAAGAGATGAGGAAAATCTATCTTCATTTGATCCTCATTTTCCTAAGTTGCAACTTCCTTTGATTGGTTACTCCATTGAACTTTACACACTTTAAGCACTCTTCCCATGAGAGTTCCTTTGGCTCTTTCTAAGATCCTAACTAGAAATCATCATCTGTCGGATGGAGCTCCTCTAAGGGTGTTTGTTCCTCTACACCATCATCTGGAAACTCATAGTCCACTTTACTATCCTTTGTGTTCACACCGTCTAATAGATCATTCCCATTGTCATATTCCTTAGGTGAAGGTTGAATACCCTCATACTCAATTCTTTCTCCTGATAGTGTGGTTAGAAGCACCGAACGCTAGGCATACTTGATCACTCCTTTACATGTAGACATCCATCCCATTCCAAGAATAACATCAAGGTCCACTAACTCTAACACAATAAGGTTCGCTTCAAATTTTACCCCCTTTATGTTAATACTAACTCTTGGGCATATGCGGTTTGCCTTCATTTCTCCTCCTAGGGACTTAACTATCACTGGTTTTCTCATTGAAAGCATAGTTATCTTATGTTCTTTTACATATGTAGTAGAGATAAACGAATGTGACGCACTAGGGTCAAACATCACCATAGCAGTGGCTAAGCTTACTGCAATCAAACCATAAATGACCTCCTTAGTTCCATGAGTGGTAATCATATCCACATTGTTCAAACTTCCAAGGATGTAATTTCGCTTTAACTTATTTCCATGCACCTACTTCCTATGGACGTTCTGTTCTGGCTCTTGTTGCGGTTGATTCTGGCCTTGATTGTTTTTGACAAACTTCTCAAGATAATTGTCCTCATAATGCCTAATCTCACCACAATCATAACCTTTCTCACTAGTAGGTGTATTTGTCTTTATGAAGGTGATAGTAGGAGATGACAAACATGGCTCTTGAGAGCTAACTTGTTGCACTTCATCATCGGGTTACTAATACTAATTCTGATCTGTACTCACAAGTAGATTCATAGGATGTGACTGATATTCTGGTTGCGTAGCGAACCGAGGATGAGTGGTTCTTAACTGGTATTGAAGATCACATTTTCTTTTCTTCTCTTCCATCTCTCGACGTAGTTGCAAATCATCATTCAGTCCTTTCAAAAAACATTTCTATTTCATAGCATCACTATCTACCTCTCCTGGAGCATAGTGTGACAATTGAGTGAACCGATTATGATACTCACACACTAATATAGATCCTTGCTTGAGAGCCTGAAACTCATCTTGCTTGAGTTCTACCTCACCTATGGGAATGTGGTATGTCTTGAAATTCTCCATGAATTCCTGCTAGGTGATTTGTCCAGCATTGTTGGGACGTCCATACTGGTAGGTCTCCCACCAGTCTTATGCCGCACCCTAGAGTTGGCCAGATGCAAAAAGCACCTTCTCCTAGTCATCATAATGGGCTATGTCTAGTTGTCGCTCCATAGCTCTAAGCCAGTCATCAGATTCTAGTGGGTCGCTTGCATGAGAGAATGTTGGTGGGTGTCCCATTAGAAATTCACCATGCTTGCCAATAGGTGGCGTTTCTTATGGATTGTTCAACACATTCTGAGTAGTGGTCTATAATAGATGAGTCTGTGTCATCAAAGCTTGCTCTATAGTTGGGGGACTTGATGGCGATGTATTAGAAGTGGGAACATTCCTTCCAACATCTTGTGAAGCACTTCTCCTGGTAGAGGCCATCTGTTTCCAATATATATGCATTAGGGTTCAGTCATTCATAGCATTCTTTATTGTAGTTTCAAGAGATGACAAGATAGGATTGATAGTATGAAAGACTAGAGAAAACCCCAACCATCGAGATATCCAATTCTTCCACATGAAACACTAGAACACAAAAAAACTTCATCTTGCAAACCCTTCAACTTGGCTACCTCCCTTAAGAAAAGTCAACTAGGGCACACATAAGGGTAGCTTGCACTTCCTTAAAAATGAGCAAACTAACATAAAGATGTTCTGACATTCTTGAGAAACTCCTCTACATAAGCAAGGACATCTAGTCTAAGAATTCTTGAGAGCACAAAAACAGTAGTGCAATAAAATAGTTGTAACTCTTATTCCATTAATCCCATAGAGTTTTAGCTTATACCATTGGATAGCTCATCAATTCCTCTATAACTTCCTCATAGAACACTTTTCCAAATTCTATAGTTTAGAAGGTTGAAAATAGTGCACAAGAGAAACTATTCCTGGTTCCAAACAGCACAGATGCATCACCTTGTGATTTTCGTATCTCCATAACCAAAATAGCTCTCAGGGTTCTTGTGGTCACAAAAAGATACCGAAGTCTACATTTGTCCAAAATTTTCTCATGATTTATGATCATCCAAAATCAGAGATATAAGCTAAAGAGTATAGACTACTCCAAAAAGATAGGATAGGGAGAACAGAAGAAAACTATAACCCAACTATTTATTGCATTGATCCTTATACCTTAGGCCTATAAACTAAATGAAACTGTGGGAAAAACCCACAAGATCATTGCACTCATTACAAAGATTCAAAACAATCATAAGCATAATGACCATTCAACAAGCAATAAAGATGCACAATTCAATCATTGACTCAACTTGCGATACTATCGTTTTTATTACATAAAAGGGCAAAACCTCCTATTCCTTAACTAAGGATCTTGGGTAATCCAGCATGACTTCTTCATTTGTTTCCTGGTGGTAGTCTAGTAGTGATCTGACTCTGGCTACTTCCATGGTGTAATTGTTGATTCTTCTATGGGCAAGATTTAACATAATGTCCTTCCTGCTGGCAATGATGACACCTTCTCTTAGCTGGGTCTTTTGTGATGTCATACTTGATGAAATTGTTGCTTGGTGTTTTGTCAGCTTTCTGACTCTAAAGATTCATCTTGGTTTGACTAATCTGCTTTCTAGCTTGCTTGGTCTTTTGAGGTTGAAACTCCTTATAGGTGATAGTCCACCCATCTATGCATACCTTATGTGAAGTAGTTTTAGCTTGAGAAGCTCTAACTCTTTATAGTTTAGATTCATCTGACCAGGAATCAGAGCTAGATGTGACAAATCCAAATGTTGATTGCTTCCCAATACTTGCTCTGTTGAGACCTCCTTTCTCTTCTTATCCACATTAGCTTCATAACTCGGGTTCACCTTAACTTCCCTCTTATTAGACTTGTCCTAAAAATAGGGAAAACCATAATGTTTACAGCACTGACATAGATCCTGACTTCCAAGAGTCTTGCTATGAACACCCTCATTAGACTTCATCTTCTTCCAAGATTCTACCACTTGTCTCTTCACCAGTCCCTTTTGTATGTTGTTTTGACCTTGTGGCAAGCACTGCTGAGAGTTTTTGGGCTGATTCATTCCTTATAGTATTTGCTTTTGCATAGTAAATAGCTTTTCCTTATCAAATGCAATCAAGGGTGGCATAGCTTGGTCCTCCTATTCTCTGATGTTGGTAGTTATCTCGTTATGATCCATCTAATAGACCAAGAAAAGATTTAGAATTGAAACAGGGTTTTATAATAGAATAGAGGCCAGAACAAGCATAACTTTTTAGCAAATAACAAGGTTAGAGAGAAAGCATGAAGTAGGCAAAGATGAAAGCATGTTAATACATCCAGTTCTAACTAGGTTTGCATCCTACAGTCAGCATCGCTTTGATACCACTTTGTAGCACCGCTCGGTCTGGCGATGTCGCCGGATCTTTATGGAGCATCAAAGACCACCAAATCCTCGTCTTCATCCTCGACATCCTCATCGTTGTCATCATCATCATCATCATCCAATGGCGAAACCCCATGCTTCTAGCACGCCTCAGGTTTTCTCGCTCTCTCATGGCAGAGCCACTTCTTCTCCTCAATAGCCGCTTTCTCCCAAGCGGCGCGCTCGTAGGCCCCGTGGTGAGGAAGGTGAAACCAGGAGACATCTCGAACGAAAGGAAGATATGAAGAGAAAAAGAAGACTAACCAAATTCGGCTGATAAGTGGCCGAGAATGCCTCCACGGTGTTCTCGACCGTAACAACGGTTGCAGGGGTGACCAACCCGGCAACCCGCTTCGTGACCTCACCGGCCTCGAGCATATCCATGGTCTCCCGGCTTGGGTCCCTGACCCTAGCATAGTTGCACAGCAAGCGCACCTGCAGCTTCAGCGGCTGAACCCAACGCTCAACCATGGTGCATAGGACCATAACACCGTTGAGGCCGGTCGACACTCGGCCTTCTATAGCACCTAGTTTTAAAGACAAAACCAGATACACACTATATGTTAGCCCAGAAAGTCAAATCTCACATATAGCCACAAATAAGGGTAATATTAAAAGACAATACTTATTACATAACGTATTAGTATATGGAATATAACCTCAGGGTATAGACAGCGGAAAGACAACTTTGATCTTTAGGTGAAGACTCCAAATCCACAGGGATGACTGACTGGTTGACCACAAGTCTAACTCTCTAGACTAGCAATCTGGTACCCATCCGAGATTTTTATCCAAAGTATAGAAAAATAAAGCAAGCGTAAGTACATATCGTACTCAGCAAAATAACATAGGGTTCATGAGGCTCCAAAGGTTGACACTGGTTTACTACGATTAGCTTTTAATAGGTCATCTTTTTAAGCAATTGAGTAGCAACGAATTTATCATAAGCTCATAAACACATGATCAGGTAAACATGAATAATAAATAGCATAAACAATTAACCATTAGTAATCATTTCTATTCCATAAGGGTTCCAAGGCCGCTCGTGTCCATGAGCATGGCTGTTATAATAGTTTTACACTCTACATAGGTTGTACACTTTCACTGTGAGTTGTGATTTACCCTTTTGCCCGAGATGATCAGCCTCTTGACCCACTACCAAGGAAGGTCGGTAGGGTTCACTATGAAGCCTTTCAAAGGTTCGTCTAATAAGTTAGGGCCGCTAAGGTTTCCCCATCAATAAGCATGAACCCCATCCAAGGAGTGACTAACAAAGTGCACCCTCTTGGCAGGCCGAGAACATACCTGACGGAGCCCCTCTTGTGCCATGAAGGTAACCACTAACAAGCTAGAAAAGGTCCTCATACTGAGCTAAAGCCAGAGCCATATAGCCCTCATAGCTATACTGTAAGTCCTGAATGATCACTTACAGATAAGTCCTTAGGAAGAGGAATCTGAAGCATTTAGAAAGTAGCTAAACACTCCAACCCTCTGTTTCCATGTTACTAAAAAATCATGTTTTAATGGTTATTGCATATACCATTAGTCAAGTTACAAGATCATGGTTTTGGTTGTGCATTAGCAAAATCTACCCAATGCAATAACCCAAAGGTATAAGGAATCTAGGATATCAATTAGCTAGGGAAATTACGACAGTTGTCAAGAAGACACATGCAACATGAATTAAATGATTAAAAGTGAATAGGTATCAAGGATGGTCCCATGCTATACTTGCCTTAAACTTAGATCAGATCTTCTTGTCGTCTAAATCTTCCAAGAACTGCTTCTGGACTCACCACGTATAGCTCACCGACTGGACTTGATCATAAAATGCCACACAAGCATCCAAACAAACATGCATAACATACATAGATAGCCAAATTAGAACAATACACCAATCATAACCAAAAGCTTTAAAACAATATACTAAAAGAGAGGGATCGTCGCTACAATCACGGGAACGCAAGAAACACCGATAACGAAACTATTGTTAAAAAGAAATGACTATCTGGATTTTATATTATAAAAGAGAGAAAAAGCCTATATGCTTGATTTATTTTAATTGAGAAAAACTATATGAAGCATATTAATTCAGATTACATAAAATTACATTTTATTTTCAAAGCCGAGTTGAACTAGTCATATTTTATACATAAATATGCACGTATCATTTAATCAAATTAACTTTAACTTTGCAAGAGAAAAATGCATGTGACAGCATCTTAACTGACTTTATATAAATCATGTTTAAACTAAGCAAATTATAATTAATAAATACATATTTAAGTTGACATTAATTAATAAGTAATTATAAAAGGTGGATATTGTCCTTGGTTGTTGTTATTTAGAAATAAGTTTACGTAATCATTAATCAAATTAATATTTAAATTATAATATTATGAACATGTGACGTAATTAACGTTGCTACTAACACGTACCTTACATTGGCATGATTTAACACGACAAGAACGAAGTTAACCCTATGTAGTTGCTTTTAATTAAAAGCTATTGAATAAATATAGATTAAATTAATACCTTATATTAAAATTCAGAAACATTTGTTATATTGGATGTCGCTGCTAACACGTATCACACATTGCGATGAAACTCGCGTAATCGAATCGAAATCAAAAACCTAAATTGATTTTTCTTAAACAGTGATTAATTAATTATAACACAATTAATATTCTAATAAAATAAATTCATAAACATGTGATATGGAAACTAATAGCTCTACTGTGTAGATCTCGACGACGTGAATCTAACGAACTTGAACCACTTAAAACGGATAAACTACGGAGATTACAAACTAGTGGCAAAAACGTAATTAATCTCATCTTCTACCTTGTGCTGCCGATCGTGGCCATGGAGGTGCTGCTATGCTCACGCGGAGAGGGCCGAGGACGGCCGGCCTGGCTGGCCAGCAACGGCACGTGTCCGCGCAGTGGCGTGCTGGGCCAGCTTGGTGCTTGGGGCACACGGCCCTCACGGACGGCCGTGGCAGCACGAGACGCCGACGGCAGCATGACTGCTGCACGCGCGAGTGGAAGAGCCTGCGTGCTGGGGCGCGGGATGGGCATCATGGGGCTATGGCGTGGGACCTACCAGGTGGTGGCGCACGGGGTTAGGGCATGGATCCTGAGGGGAAGGGTCGTCCGGAGCTGCTGCAAACAAGAAGAAAGGCTCCCATGGTGAGTTCGCCGGAGAAAAAGAGAAGGGATGGGGAAACAATGAAACGGGCACGGATTCGCGAAAAGGATAGCAAGACGGTGTAGAGGATATCAGGATCTACCTCTCAGCAGTGACAGCTTCCGCAGGGGACGTCGGAGATGGCCGGAAAACCTTGCCGAAGGATCGCTAGAGTTCTAGGTTTTCCAAACTTCGACGTCCGATCTGCGGCAAACGGAATGGCGGCTCGCGAAATGGGCTGTACTTTTGGAATCAGCGCGTCGGGGCTACGCCGGCATATATATATATATATATATATATATATATATATATATATATATATATATATATATATATATATATATATATATATATATATATATATATATATATATATATATATGCAGGGTTTACAGATTTTGGAAATCCGAGATATTTTAGGAAATGATTGATTTTCGAAATTAAAATAATTCCAAAAAATCTGAAATTACTATTTAGGCTCCAAAAAATATCTCTGAGCTCCAAAAAATTCTATAAAAATTCCTAGGGATAGATGGAAGGATAAGGAACACAACCAAAGTGGTTTTAGCTCCTGGAAAAAACTTTTGGATTGATCGAGAAAAAAGAGAAAGCTCCAAGAAATAGGAATTTAATCTCGAAAAAGGTCGGAAAGATTTCCAAAAACAGAGGCATCGTTCTAATGCGTCTTACAACCTTTTCCAAGCCTTTGGATCATCTTATCTAACTTTTGTTTTTGCAAGTTTTCAAATTCTTTTTAAACCACTACTTGAAAATAATATTTTGAAGATTGAGATTTGAATTTATTTTTCCAAACCACTCATCGCAAAAGTACCAATGCAACGGCATGTATGCGCAAAAATGTTGCTACCCTTATGAAGAAAATTTTCTTTTACCTATGTTTTTATGAGCACAAAATAATTAACAGAAATCATTTTACTCTTTTTAGAAAGTAGCTAATTTTTTGGGCGTTACACCTTCGAGGATCTTAAGGATCTCCAACACCTTCTTCGACTGGCTTTGGTCGCACCCCTAACTCCATGACTCTAGCCTCAACGGTGCAGCAATAGAGAACTGGTGAAGGGGGGCGGCAGCATCATCACGGATATAGAACCAGTTCCCATGCCGGCCGGAGTTCGAACACCTCAACGACAGACATAGGTAGCTATGGGACACACCATAGCGCATCTAGATATTCATCCCGCCCACCAGGGTGAGCACACCACCGTTGGAGCCATACGCCTTGCGGGTTTTGACTTCAAACACCCACTGGAACAGATCCTTGTTAGACTCGATCCCTAGGAAAGCCTCACAAACAACAATGAAGCCCGCTAGCTGCAGCACGACGTTAGGAGGAAGGCGCTACAACTGGACACCATACTCACGAAGGAAGCCACAGAAGATGTTCAATGTTAGGATTGTAAACCCGTGCTCGTGGAAGTCGATGAACGACACTACCTCGCTAGGCTACGGATAGTAGCCCTCCACCTAGCGACCTCCTTTGATAGAAGGAGGCCCTTCTCCACCAAACATTGTAGCCTCACCTCCATCACCTCCGAAGGTACCCACTTACCCATTCTGCCACGTAGGATAAAACCAAGGCGGCGATAGTGAAACTAGCAGAGGATGGTGTCTACATCGTATGGTGGTGGGCAATGGCATGCGACCTAGGTAATACTCTAAAGCCCGCTCTCCTACTTTCTTTTGCACTTTCATTTGCAACAGATGGCAGTGGAAGGCAGGAGCAAAGGTAAGGAACAAGCATAGACAAATGGAGCTATTTATGTGGCGACACCTTGGGACATGAACGGCGCTCGCAGGGAGTTTGCCCCAAGGCAGGCCCCATGGGCCCCCAAGAAAATGAGGCACCACACCATGATTCATGACCACACGCAAGGGCACCATTAAGTCACAATAAAACTAGTGGGTTGACCACCCCTAGGCTTCATGTTGAGTGACCCTCTGTCATCATGACTAGGCAATATGGCACCCATCCACACAAATGGCCGCCATTTAAGTCACGCCGTGACTTGGGAGGCAATGATCCATCAAGTCCATGCATAGAGCAACCACCGTGCTCACAACCCCACATTGTGTTTAGGAAACTTTCTCTTCGATTGGCCCTATGAAGGGCTCAAGGCCACCAAGATATAAGGGGCATGATGAGATGGGCCCCAACGGCTCTAATCGGTGGTGCGGAACCTCACAACCATCTCTTCCTATGTTTGAGTCGTTCACTTTGAAGTCACCCTGGTTGACCCCCTCTGGGGGGAGGCATCTTGCCCTCTGCTGCTGCGGAGGCGGCTAGGGACCGATGGGATTGATGGCCAATGATTTATGGGATGTCTCTTAATGAGGCACAGTCTAACTCCATGTCGATTGGGAAAGATATTGGGTCCCACTCGAATTACCCATTGACCTCGATGAGGCGCACTAGTTCGACTACGTGGTTACGGTGGATGAGCCTCTCCCAGCATGGGGCAAAACACAGACCCGCCTATAACAAGGCATCATGACCCCATGGGTCAAAAAGAACATTAGGAAAAAGGAGTAGGGGTCCATGTGACCCCACAGAAGGATGAGGCTAAGCCACGACCAGACTCCTCCTCGTGTCTCAGATCCATGACCCACGACCCATTCTATAACTTCACAAACCGATAGGAGTCATCGACCCCTTCGGGAAGAAGTCGACCGAGCAAAATGGCCAAAAACCCAATGCGATAGCTTCTTTCACAAAGGCAATACCTGCCCTAAGAAAGAAGGCCGTGACCCTATCACAAGTACTCAGGGGTACACAATGATCCCAAAATAGGGGAGTCACCCTAAGATCACACCAATGGCCATGGGTATAATCACGACCCAAGTACAATCAGCCACAACGTGATCACATAGAATAGGGCGCATTCAAGGCTAGGACGCTCGAGCTGAGGCTAGTTGATGACATCCCCGCTTTGTGTTTTGGCAAATCAACGACCTGCTCAGGAGTCATAGCCTTGAATTCTAAGCGCCTAAGCCCAAGCAAGCTCAGGGGATCATTGTGTGCATCGCTGGGGGGAAAGGATGCGGCCGATGTGGGAATACTCCGGCCCGACGGATCCTGACTGTGCATCGCTGGAGGAGTTGTCGAAAGATGAAGTCCAGGGTTATCTTGGTCAGCCACTACAGTTGAGGGATGAAGACTCCCCCGAATGGACGCCCAGACCCCTTCATGTAGTGAAGCTATCCAATTTGGTATGCTTTTTTCCATGACCTTTTCCTTCTTATTTTGATGTTTTGATTGATTTTGAGTTACCCGTTTCAAAGGGACTCATGGGCTATAAATCTCAGCCGTGTCTTCCGAGAGGGCTAGAAGGCGTGGTTCGACAAGCTACCTAGAGGGAGGCCACGCTTGTCAAGAAGAAGAAGAAAGCCAAGAAGATCTGGAGGAGGTTCGATAAGGAGAAGGAGATCAACCGGTAGGTCTAGGGTGGCGAGAGCCAAAGCAACATGGAGGCAGAGCTCGAGTCAGAGGAGCCCATGGAGATGGGTGATGACGTGAGTGCCTCGAAGGACGAGGGAGATAGGGGCGCTGCCATGACCTTGGTGGAGTGTCGTGAGCCCATGGCCACGCCCATCGATGGCGGGCATGGTACGGAGATGCGCGGTGATGTTCCTGGGTCGAGGAAGCGCAACGCGAGTGGAGATGCCACCGTCGAACAAGTGGCGAAGTGGGCGTGGTTGCCGTGCCCTTCGGAGGCACCGTCGGCTTCTCAGCCCCCTACTCTGAGTGTGATAGAACGCGCTGGTCGGTTGGAGGAGCCCGATCTTCCGCTCGTTCCCTCGGGGTCACCGCGAGCTGGTGGTCGTGACCGTTTGTGAGCCGAACGAGGACTGGCCGTGTCATCCCTACCCTCAGTCAGTCTGAGGGGGCGTGAACTATGACCTCCGAGCAATCCTCATCCAGTCTGCTCGTCGTCAGCTGGTTGGAGTTTCAAGGTTCTACCGCTTTGCTCTGGCTATGTATTGATGCTTCCCTTCACCCTCATAGTTGAGTTTTAGGGTGTGACTAACCTTTGCTTGTGCCTATTTTTGCAGCAGCTAGGAGCCGATAGGACTGGCGATCTCCCCACTTCTCGTGCGAGAAGAGTGGAGACCCAGCCTGCTGCAGGTTGCGATGAGCGAGGGGGGAAGCAGGCTGGTGGCGGTGCGACCTTCCTTAATTGGGTTGCGTATTCTTGACCGGTCATGAGCATGGCGGCGGCCGTGATGGCGGCAATCCCCATGGTAACGGCGGAGGCCGGGTCAGAGGTGACTCTTGCGGTCCCTCCCCCACCCATCGCGGAGGTGGAGGGAGGGAAACTAGGCTCCCTATCTTGCCTAGTGGAGGAGCGCATGATTCACTTGCCTGGTCAGAGCTGGAGGGGTCTGGAGGAGCCATGGCTAGGATGGAGGTGGAGTAGCCGCCAGTGAGTCATGGAGTCCTGGTGGTGGACATCTCCTTCAAAGGCAAGGAAGACACTGGGGTGGAGCCTCTAGCCATCCCACCATCCCGGGAGTTGGTGATGATCCGGTCATCGCATTATACTACGATGGCTGGATCTTCCAGCGAGTCAGGGGTGACCCACGAGCTCATGTGGCCTTGCCCTAGTGAGCCAGGAAAGGCCTAGTTCATCCTTCATGATGAGGAGGAGGTGAAGCTCTAGCTCCTACTCGGGCAAAGAGGACTAGCCTTGCCCGAAAACAGAGCACGGTGGTCGGTCGATGTTATCTCATCGACGGTGAGCACTCCAGTGAAACCGACCCCACCTACGTGATCTACTCACTAACCCGTGTCGACTGGTACCTATGGTGGCAGTGTGGACGCACCGGAGCTACCTCGTCACCGGCCATGGCAGCACGGCGGCACTACACTGAGGTACATCGGTCGTTACAGGCCACGGCAAGGCTCGGCGAGAAGCGCACAAGCTCCGCGATGACTACATGGATCTAACGAGATGACCTAGGCTAGATGGGACACGCTGATGAGGTCTACCCGCGTGCACGGTGGCGCAGCGGTGAGAGCGCAGTGGCGCTACGCGTCGTGTTCCACATCGGCAAGGCAACCATTCGCAGTGAGGTCATGCTACAAGCTAGACTACAACCTAACCAAGCCCTAACATGAGGAAGCAGAAGGAAAGCGCATGCGAGCCGAGTAGCAGCGAGCTCGCCGTGAAGGCGACCATGGAAGCTGAGCTTTCCGGCGAGGCAAGAATGGCGATTTCACCCTCACCGAAGCTTATCTAGCCCTGCTGCTGTGTCTAGGAGGTGGAGAGGAAGATGGCGATGGTGCGGTGGCATGGGCGCTAGGCGACAGCGGAGCGGTGCGGTTGCGCATTGACGAGGGAAGCTCCACGACGAGAGCAAGAGAGAGCAGTGGAGAGGGAGGGAGCACGCTGGAGTGAGTGAAATGAGGCGCGCGGGTTCTCTGATATCACGTGCCAGCGCGCTATGACGAGGTCCTGACACCGGCCAGCGGCGGCCATGTGGTGGCCAGACTCTGCCTCGGTCAGCCACGACGGCGCGACGCGACTTTGGCCATCAGGGTCTGATCTCATGTCTGACAGCGCGATTTCAACGCCTCTAATCTCCTAAGCCAAAGTGAATCAGTGCACGATGCTAAAACAAAACTTGTAGAGCTACATACCAGCTCCAACATTGATTAAATGATCTAGGTCTAATTCGCAACTGTAACACCCTAAAATTTGCCTCTTTTAAAATAGAGCTAAAATGATTTGAATTGGAATTTTTGTGCTCATGAAATATAGGAAAATAAAAGTTTTCATTAAATTAAAATACATCATAAAGTAGCAACATGTTTGAGCATACATGCCATTGCATTGGATTTTATTGGTTGAGTGGCATTACTTGAAAAGTCAAAATGGTTAAAATGCTTTTGAAATGAAATTAAAAATGGCTTTGAAATAAAAGAAAAGAAAAATTGAAAATAAGAGGATTTAAAAAAAATGGTAAAATTTATTTTTGGAAACTTACCAAAATTGCTCATTTATATTTGAGATGAAAAGTATATTGAGAACATATTTGAATTTGATTTGATTTTGGCTTAGGATTTGAAAACTCAAAATAGAAAAGGATTTTTAATTGAAAATCTCCCTTCCTTTTTCAGCCCAACTCCAGGATTTGGCCCAGCAGCCTCCTCTCCCTTTTCTCCCTTGCTTTCTCTTTTTCTCCCGGCCTTGGCCCACCCCTCCCTTCCCTTCTCGCTCGCGCGGCCCACTGCTTGGCGGCCCGCTGCTCGGCGCTGCGGCCCGCTCAGCGCGCCAGCCCACCAACGCAGCCCGCTCGGTCTGCCCCACACGCGCCTAGCCATTCGGCCCTTCACCGCGCGCTTACGCCGCCCGCACGAGCCGTCCACTCCCTCTCACTGCGAGCCGGGACCCACTCGTCAGCACTCTTTGCTTCCTTCCCCGCCCTTCCCTTTCCTTTCTCTGCCCCGACAATGGCGTAGCCCCGAACGGCAAGCCACCCACGCCCGTATGGAAGGCGACCGAATCCTGCCCGCGCCCCTACTCCCCTTCCTTGTATGCCACAGCCCCGCCTGCCTATAAAGACTGAGCCAAGCCCTCTCCTCTGCCCCTTCTCTGACCGTTGCTTGAGCTCGCACTCACCGCCACCGTAATCCACCCCTCCCGAGCGCAATCCCCGTTGCCGACGAGTCCCAAGGTTCCATCGTGGTTCACCGCACCCGTAGGTGCCGTTAAATTCGTGTTTTTGTCATGGATTGATCGGATTTCTTGCTCACCCGCGCCCTCCCTCTCTCCTCAGATCACCGCCACTGTCAACCGCGCCTTCGGAGGCCTTCCAGTCACTGCGACCGTCGCCGTTAGACTCGCGGTAAGCTTCTTCACCTCCCCGTGCCTCTGTTTTGTTGAACGATGCATTGGAACGCCATAGCACAAGCACCCGACGCCACCGTTCATGGTGCTGCCGCAGGAAGCCGCTTCGGCGTGTTCTCGGCCCTCGTTTTTGCACTCCGTTGAGTTCGCGGGGTCCTGCGCTTCACGTCAGTAGGTTCGGTTTCGATTGGGATGGCCGGAGTTCCCCGTACTGGCATCACCGGTGAGTTCGGCACACCAGACCCATGGCGCTGCCGTCGTGTCTGTCTTCCCTGGCGACCCGCTGCCCCCATCGCGCCAGCACCGTTAGATCTGGCGTGGACGACCTTGATTAAAATATAACGGTTCGGTCCACAGCGAATCATGGACCCGGCGCACCTTGCCTGCGTCAGCGCTGGCCCCCACCCACGTGGTGCACCGCACCAACCACAGACCACCGCGTGGCGCCCTGTCAGCCGCCATGGGTCAACCCACAGTCAAGCGCGCCCTTTTTGCAAAAAGACCCCTCTGTTTTATCAGAATCAACCCGCAGTCCCTTTTAGTTCAAAGTAATTATTTTTCAGTCTTGTTTTCTTTTGTTTTAGACCCTGTAGTTTCCAGAATTAGTGCGCACAGTCCAAAATCCATTTAAATTCATATTTTAATAGTTTTAATTCAAAAATGAGTTCGAGTTATTTACAGAAATGTCATTGCACCTTATTTCATGCGTAACTTTTGCGTTTTAAGCCCGATTTGACCCGCTCGAATTGCGTTAGGATTGTATTTATGTTATCTACATGTTTATACAACTGTTAGGCATGTTTTAAATATCTAAATTCATTGGTAGATTTAATCTATTATTTAACTATAGGAAAACTTGTTTAAATCATAACTTATTCATTTTAACTCTGAAATAGTCCATTCAAGTTGCGTTGGATTCGTAGCGACGAGATCTACGCGTTAATAACAGTGTTTACTTCATGGTTTAAGTCATATCTTGATTAATGATTATGCAACTGGGTTTTATATATAAAATATGATTTGTTTTACTTTTGTTTTATAATTTAAATCTAAAATTGACTTAATCTAATCTATATTATTTATAAAATATCTTTTATATATGAATTCATATGGTTAACATAAACGAAGCCTATAGCTTTCTTTTCCACGTATAAGGCAAATCTCTCGGTAGTTGTAACTTTTCAATAGTAGCTCTGATTAGTGTGTCTCTCGCGACTGTGTGTTCGTAGTGATGCATAGAATCGTATATCAAACTCTTTTACTTATGATTGGTGTATTGTTCTGATGTAGATGCAATTGTATGCTATGCATGTATGTGTATGGATGTTTGTGTGGTGTTCTACGATTGTCCAGTCGGTGAGATACATGTGGTGATCTAAGAAGAAGAAGAAGAAGGACATTGAAGATTAAAGCTTGCCGAAGGATCAGTGTGTAAGGCAAGTATAGCATGGGACCATCCTTGTTACCTATTCATATTTAATCACTTAGTTCATATTGCATGTGTCTACCTTGATGCCATTAAGGATATCCTAGATATTTGATAATTTGTACCTTGATACCTTTGGGATATTGCATGGGATAGTTTTTTTTGCTAGTGCTTAATCAAAACCATGATCTTGTAACTTAACTAATGGTATATGTAATAAACATTAAAACATGACTTTTTAGTAACATGGAATCAGGGGGCTAGAGTGTTTATATGCTTCAGATTCCTCTTCCTAAGGACTTATCTGTAAGCGATCATCCGGGACTTACAGTACAGCTGTGAGGGCCATATGGCTCTGGCTTTAGCTCATTATGAGGATCTTTTCTAGCTTGTTAGTGGTTACCTTTAAGGCACAGGGTATGTTTCCTTTGCTGCTGGGAAGTGTGTACCGTGCTGCGATGCCCACGCGTGCCACTCCTAGAGAGGGGCCACATATGCCTAGCGGCCCTAACTTGTTAGACGAATCCTTTGAAAGGCTTCATAGTGAACCCTGCTGACCTTCCTTGGAAGTGGGTCAAGAGATTAGCTACCTCGGGCAAAAGGGTAAATCATGACTCACAGTGAAAGTGTACAACCTCTGCAGAGTGTAAAACTGTTATAACAGCCGTGCTCACGGACACGAGCGGCCTTGGACCCTTATGGAATAGAGATGATCACTAATGGATAATGGTACTAATCATTAATCGTTTATGCTATACATTATTCATGTTTACCTAATCATGTGTTTATGGGAATGATAAATTCTTTGCCACCCAACTGCTTAAAAAGATGATCTATTAAAGCTAATCGCAGTTAAACCAGTGTCAGCCTTTTTGAGCCTCATGAACCCCATGATATAATTGTTAAGTACGACATGTACTTACGCTTGTTTTACTTTTCTATACATTGGATAAAAATCCCGGATGGGTACCAGATTGCTGGTTTGGAGGAGTTAGGCTTGTGGTCAACCAGTCAATCGTCCCTGTGGATTTGGAGTCTTCGCCAGAAGATTGGAGTCAATTTTTCACTGTCTATACTCTGAGGTTACTTTTCTTTTAATACATTATGTAATAAGTATTGTCTCTTGATATTACCCTTATTTATGGCTATATGTGAGATTTGACTTCCTGGGCTCACATATAGTGTGTATCTGGTTTTGTCTTTAAAACCAGGTGCTACGTGGCGGCCAAACTCTGCCTCGGTCAGCCACGACGGCGCGACGTGACTTTGGCCATCAGGGTCCGATCTCATGTCTGACAGCGCGATTTCAACGCCTCCAATCTCCTAAACCAAAGTGAATCGGTGCACGACGCTAAAACAAAACTTGTAGAGCTACATACCAGCTCCAACATTGATTAAATGATCTAGGTCTAATTTGCAACAGTGAGCAAGTTAAATCGTCCCAAAGTCAGGCACAATGAACTGTTAACTCAGTTAGGACTTAGAAAATTTCCTAAGTGCCAAAAAATAGTGTTTTGCTGATTTTTGTGAGCTACAAATGACCAAGCTAGGCACAGAATTAGCTCATGACCCAAAAATAAAAGTTGTTGCTCTAAGCAAGTACTACAACTTTACTTAAGGGTGCTTTTCCATGCAAACATTCTATGACATAGGTCAACCTAGATTAAACATACCACTTGAAAATGATGACTTACACTATAACTATGACTTAGATACCAAATTAGCCTTAGTCATGAATACCAAAGTTGTTCCATGTGATATTCTAAACATGTTTAGAGTATTCCTAAGGTTCCACAATCATTTTATACATTGGTTACATATAATACTTCCTAGGTCAACAAGCATATCATCACTTAGGAGCTTAATTAGATAAAGTGATTTACATGAACATTGTTCCATTAGGGTTTGCCTCACCCGATCCGCTGCCCCTTGTGTGATCAGGAAGATGAGACTGTCCAACACCTACTTACTACGTGCGTTCTTGCTCGGGAATTTTGGTCACGGATCCTCACACCTTTGGGACTGCGTGACCGAACTCACACAAGAAGAGAGAGGTCACTGGCAACTTGGTGGCGAAAAGCAATCAAGAAAATTCCAAAAGAGAAGAAGAGAGGGTTAAACTCAATTATGATTCTAGGCTTCTAGACCCTTTGGAAGCATCGAAACGCCTGTGTTTTTGAAGGGTCTCGCCCCTGCATCACCAAGCTACTTGATGAGTTCAAAGATGAGCACCATTTCTGGTGCATGGCGGGATCGCATGGCCTGCGCATGCTGAGACTGGGTCACGGTGGTGGGCTTGGTTAGCCTACCTTGTTTAGGTTATTTAGGAGGTTTGTTTGTGGTCAGGTCTTACCTCTATCTCAGTTGTCTATTAGTTCCTCCGATGTAATGTAAACAACCCCTCATAGCCCGGCCCCGAGTGAGGTGGTGGTGTTTGTAAGGGGCCGATCCATTTTCTCTCTTTAATACAATGATACGCAGCTCTTCTACGTATTCGAGAGAAAAAAAGCATGTCAACTATGCACTGAATTCTATCAAAAGAGGGACTAAATATGTCTAACAATGAAGCAGGTAGCGAGTAAATAACAACCTTCATCGTGAGTCCATCTACAAATCAATCTTTTCAGCCTCTAATCTTATGACAACTACAAGCACCTAACTTAAATCGATTACAGTTAGAATGTTTGTAACGAGCAACTCTCATAAAATAAGGCAATCTACGAGACAGGCTCTAACAAAAAGACTACGGAAGAAGATCGCCAATCAACCTTCTGATGACCTGAGGTCTTGTAAAGCAGCGGTAACCTGTTCCCGCACAAGTTCAATCCTCTTCAGATAAACCTCAAGCTCCAGAATTTGCTGCTGCCTCCACTTATCATCACTGGGCATTCCAGGATTTGGGCCAGCAACCCCTAAACCAAGACCAAGAATGTCGATGCCCCCAATGCCGCCCAATCCTGTGCCAAGCCCCAATCCGAATCCAGTCTGTCCAGCGACGGTGACAGAGCTGATGAACTCCTTCAGTAACGGTGACATGATACTCCTGATAGCCTCCTCGGTGGCGCCACCGGTGCTCACTGGCATGGGCGAAGGGGTCGCCGCCGCTGGTGATACAGTTGGCACTTGCAAAGGAGGTGGCGGAGCAATTGCCGGCGCTAAATTCTCGGCGGCAGCAACAAGCCGGTCCTCAGCCGCATCAGTTAGCATCAGCGCGGACGTGGCTGGCAATGCGGGGGCCTCCAGCTCTTGCGCCGTCCTCCTCCGAACGCGCCGGCCTCCCCTGCCCCTCGCCGTGGGCGTGGACGCGCTCCCGCCATCCTCCATCGCAGCGGCGGCCACGGGGTTGATGTCGTCCTCGTCCGAGGCGTCGGCCGCACCGCCGCCTTCGCCGCACCTGAACGCGGGGCGCCAGATGTGCCGCGCAACGTCGTAGATGGCGCCCTCGTGCGCGCTCCGGAACGCGAACGCGGCGCCCTGCGCCGCGACGCGTGCGGCGCAGACGCGGTACTTCTTCTTGAGGCGGCGCAGCTTCTCGATGAGCTGGCTCTTGGTGAAGTCGAAGGAGAGGCGGCGGCGGATCTCCTCGTAGAAGGGGCCCGTGTCGTACTGGTGCGACGCGAACGTGGTGCCCCGGCGCGCCGTGAAGTCGAGGAAGCCGCGCAGGATGAGGAGCTCCTCCTCGTCCGTCCACAGCCGCTGGAACAGCCGCCGCGAGTCGTCCGCGGCCGGACCCTGCGGCTGCGGCTGCGGAATTGCGCCGGCGGGCTCGGGGGCGGGAGCGAGAGGGTGAGGTGGGACCGAAGCTGCGTCAGGGAAGGGTAGAGGATCCTGGACCTGGGGATTGGCGAGGTCGGAGTTGGAGGCATCGGTGTCGGTGCCCTCGTCGTCTTCGTCGCCGCCGGCGGAGGAGGAGGAGGCCGCGGCGTCGTGGGGGTCGTCGTCGGCCATGGCTGGGTTGGGTCTGGGGTCGGGAATGGATGGAGAGGGGTTTGGTTGGAATCGGTTACCGCCTTACCGGATAGGACTGGGTCCAGCTGCTGCGTGGCACGAGGCCACGAGGCGATGCCCGCCTCCGCCGGCCTGCGGTTGTTTTGGCTCGTCCTTCTTTCACTGCTAGGTGGGTCCGATCTACGAGGATTGCCCGGGGACAACAGGCAAGTGACGCGCACGGTCACGGCCTCCGAGTCCGAGGGCTGACGCCTGACAGAGACATCAGATCGGGGCCAGCAGGACTGCAGGATGGCAGAAGAAGATTAGTTAGAGCTGTAGGTGGGCTGAATGTGAGAAAAAAAAAAGATAAGAGAGAAGAAAAGTGGACTATAACTGCATTAGTCACGTAGCCCACTGAGAGCCCAAGACCGAGAGCACAGGAGGCCGCATGTGATCCTCACGTTAGTCACGTAGCCCAGCAAACCAGGAGGCCGCATGCGATCCTCACGTTAATCACGTAGCCCAGCAGCGGCCGATGCCGCTTCGGCTTCAGCAGGCGGCAGCTGCGTTTGCGCGCGTATACTTCCCTTCGACAACTCACTTCCAAGTTACAAACACGGCGACACCGCCGGCTCGCTAGGCCAGAGGCCGCCGTCGCTGGCTCGCCGCTCCCGCTTGACGCTTGTACGTGCCCCCTGCAGGCTGCTGTCCAGGCCTCTAAATCGTCTCGGGCTCTCTGTGGAACCAGTACGTCCTCATCGTTTCCTAAGACAAGCGGATGTTATTCTGACTAAGGATCCTCCGCCTGCCCCTGGCGGCCACCCACGCGCCACCGCCGCCGGGGCCGGCGCCCGCCTCCCCCTCCCCTTCCCTCGGCCACCCCCTCCCCTGCCCAGCCGCGCGCGGGGAACGGCACGTGCGTTGCCTCCGCGCGGCCGCCGCCACCGGCCGCCGTGCCATTCCCGCCGCCGGCGGGGCCGGATCCGGCCCCCACGGCCCCGCCACGACCAGATCCGACGGCCAGGGCCCCATCCCCGCCGCTAGGTGCCTCTCCGCCTCCACGGGTTGCTCCCCTGCGCTGTGGCCCATCGTCGACGCCGGCTTCACCTAGTGCACCCCGTGAATTTGGGTAGCAGCGGATCCTGAGCCCGCCGGAGGAAACGGTGCCCTGCTCCGCCTCCAGCGGCCATGGCTCGCCCCTCTCTCCCGACGACGCACCCTTCTATCCCAGCGGTGCCTCGGAGGGCCGCTCCAAGTTCTGCCGGTGGGCGGACGATGGCTTCCGCGACGACTACGACGAAGAGCCCACGCCGATGGCCTCACCAACTGCCTACCTCGACGCGGTCCGCAAGCTGTCGCCGCGAGGACCTTCTCCGGTCAGGGAGCCGGTGCCGTCCTAGGCTCCCGCTCCCAGGGGGGCACTCCTGGTGGTGGTCGCACGCTCGCTAGGCGCTCCAGGAGGCAGCAGCGCGATCCCCGCGGTCCTCCGTCCCGTGGGGACATGGTGCGGGTGGGTCTGGCGTGGCCCAGCGTGTGCCGGCTCACCTGAGACTCGGAAAGCGAGTCCCCGAAACCCCCCGGCGCCGCTTCTCCGCCCCCGGTGCGGATCTTGGGTGCCGCAACCACAGGCATAGGCGCACGGGAAGGCATCACCGGCCCAGTCGATCCCGCGCGAACGAGGCTTCCGTGCGTGGGCATGGTCGACCAAGGCGCGCGAGGCCGGAGGATGATCGTGGGACTCATCGCTCCGTTCCGGCGACGGAGAACCGGGCTATGGAGCGGATTTCGGTGCACCAGCGGCTGGGTCCTCGCCGCAGGCCCATCGCAACTGACGCCGATGTGCCACCACGTCATGCCCACCGCCCGGCACACTCCACCGTCTCCTTGTCGCACCCAACGCGCATGGCATCTCCGGCGGATGCGGTTGGGTTAATGCACAGGCGGTTGGGCCCCTTCCGAAGGGCCTCCTCGCCGGATCGTGACGGGTGGCAGGAGGTGCTGCCCCGTCAGGGCGTCGCGGCCTCACAGCACCATCGTCAGGTTCAGCAGGTCGTTGCCGACGAGCGCCGAGGCCGGTGTCAGCGACGTCGCCGCCTACAAGAAGCGCTACGCGATAGGTGCCTCAACTGCCTGTCATACACCCACAGGGTTGCCACCTGCCGTCTACCGCCGAGATGCCTGCACTGCCATGAGTTCCGGCACCTGGCCAGGGACTGCAACCGACCTCGTTCAACGGTGTACGACGGTAACAAGGGGCCACAGCACGTCAGCTCTGGGAGCTCGAGTGATGTCCGCGCTGTGGGTCGTCGACCGCGGCCGGTTCGTGCCAGCAACTACGATGCTCAGTCAGTGGACGGTGGTGGCCAGCGGCGGAGGCCTCCTACGGCTACTGGTACAGGCGGCCGGCCAGGACCACGTGCTCGAGATCTTACTCCGGCCACCTGGCCACCCAACCATGGTGGTCCGGTGGAGGCGGGTACAGCCGCGCCTGCGTTGTCTGCTCCAGCGACTATCGGCCGTAGGCGGCGGCGAACGAGGTGGCAGCGGACAAGACGCCGAACACAGCCGATGCTACACAACAACGACTTCCCCGGCGACGCTGCAGCCGACCGCGGCGAGACCACCGGCACCGCTGCGGCGCCGGAAACCACTGTAGCAGCCGACTGTGCTACCTGGGAGGGTCACAGTGACCCCACCAGCAGCTCCGTTGCTCGGCCGGCGGACCACAGTGCTTCTTGTGGCACTGGTGAGACCGTGGCAGATAGCGTCGTTCCTGCCAGTGGCGGACAGCGACACCGACGACGAAGGCGTCTCGAGAGGTCGGCATGGGCCGCTACGACGGCGTCGGGCGAAGCCTCTGTAGTTGCTGCTGCATGCTTTCCTGAGCCAGACCCGCTAGTCTTGGAGCCTAGTGCGGGCGCGGGGCCTCCCGCGTGGGTTGACCCGATGCTGGAGGAGCTCATCGCCTCGCTTGTCGCGACCCGGTGAAAGGTCCTTGTTGGTTTTGGTAATTGAGTGACAACCTAGGTGGACTAATTGTGTTTATGTGAGATACACAGGTGATTAGTCCACAGGTACATGTGTGTGAGCAACATATGCCATGAAGGTGAAAATGGCTTGGAGATGTTGCAAAGCTCACACATGTGATGATGAAGGAGCTTATTGCACATGAGACATAACATTGAGTCATGTGATCATGGTGGAGAAGATCAAGACAAGACTTGGCTTGATGGACCGGTTGCAAGCGTGAAGGGCAAGTCAAAGGCTTTGGAGTGATGGACCGCGTGGCGGTGAAGCTTGAGCAAGACTTGGCGCCGATGGACGATAGCAACGGTGAAGAGCAAGTAGAGTCAAGATCGATGAACCAATATGATCATGTGATGATATGAAGTGGATCATATCATTGTTGATCGTGTTGGTGCATGTGTTGCATCGACATTGGAGGAGATGGAATGGAATGTGCAAGGCAAAGGTATAACCTAGGGCATTTCATTTCACCGGTCATAGGTGTGTAGAGAAGTTTATGACCGGGTTTAGGATAGATGGCCGTACTATCAAGAGGGGCAAACTTGTTTGCATATCGGTCATCTAGTGCCACTCGAGTGATCTAACTTTGCATTGTCGCTAGGATCGAGTGGCGTGGCAAGTTGAGTGGCTAACATCCTTTGGGAAATGATTGTGAAAATGCTAACACACATACACATGATGGTGTACACTTGGTGGTGTTGGCACATTTACAAAGGAGGTGGTGTTTGCAGGGGTGAGATGGGTTTTGGGTCCCTCTCTCCCTCCCGCCGAGCTCGGCGGGATTCGGCGCTTTCGGGAAAATGGAATGTCTATTTTCTATTGCGCCGGATGCAAATTCTTGTGGTTAGCACACTTGAGCAAGGGTGAAGAGAATGGAGGAGATGCCAGCGTCGGTCAAGTGACTAGACGCTGGATCCAAAAGCACCGGACGCTGCCTGCCTGCGTCCGGTCGCGCTGACGTGGAGTGACGCTGGCGTCGGTCAACTGACCGGACGCTGGGTCTGAAAGCACCGGACGCTGGCCGGCTGCGTCCGGTCAGGCTGACGTACGGTGACGCAGTAGCTGGAGTGTGACCGGACGCTGGCTGCGTCCGATCAAGTGTGACCGGACGCGTCCGGTCGAGGTCGGTACCTTACTGGAAACGACCGGACGCTGGCTGCGTCCGGTCAGTTGAAGCTGCTGCGTCCGGTCAAGTCAAGTGACCGTTGGAATCGGGACACGTGGTCGTCTGCGAGCGACCGGACGCTGAGGTCCAGCGTCCGGTCAACACGACCGGAGCGTCCGGTCGGCCTGACCGTTGCCCAGTGAAGGGGTAACGGCTAGTTTAGCCCTTGGGGCTATAAATAGAAGTGGCTTTCGGCCATGGCTGGTGCTGAGCACCTCAAGGGACTTAGTGTCCATGCTTGTGAGTGCTTGGGAGCCCTCCATCACACATATACTTGATAGTGATCATTCGATTGTGTGAGTGAGCGATTCTAGTGCGATTGCATCGTGAGGTTGCATCGAGTGGCACTAGGTGATCGAGTTGCAAGCCGGTGGTGCTTGTTACTCTTGGAGGTTGCCACCTCCTAGACGGCTTGGTGGTGGTCTCCGTCGAAGCGCGCAAGAAGCTTGTGCGGCGCTCCGGAGAAGTGCTTGTGAGGGGCACTTGTGCTCGCCCCGCGGGAGTCACGAAGAGCAACATTAGTAAAGCGTGTCATTGAGCTACCCTCACTCAAGGGGTAGGTTCTTGCGGCGCCCGACGTGCGGGCTTGGCGGGTGATGCCAATTAGCCGCTGAACCATCAAGTGAGCGGTCGACACAACGGGGACTAGCGTGTTGGCAAACACGTGAACCTCGGGAGAAAAATCATCGTGTCAACCTTGTTCTTCCCGTTGGTTTGCATCTCCGTTACACAAGCTTGCGTTTACTTTCATATACATTACGCTTGTGTTGTTGCTTTTGTAATTAGATAGCTTGTGTAGCTTGCTAATTACCTTCTTGCTTGTGTAGCATAGAAGTAGCTCCCTTGCGTGGCTAATTTGGTTTTAGTAACCTTGTTAGTCACATTGCTTAGTTTGTGTAGCTAAGTATTTGCGCTCTCTAATTAGGCATTGGTTGCCTTGTTATTGAGCATTGCTAGTAAGCTTAGTTAGCTTTGTGCTTTTGCTTACTAGCATATGTAGGAGCTCCCTTGTTGCTTAAAGTACTAGTGACATAGGTTTGTGTAACCTTGCTCCTAGAATTGTTTAGGAGAGCTCTAACTAGCCCGGCACCTTTGTTGCATAATTGTTATCTTTGCAAGGTGCTAGTGAACATATATAGTGGGGTATAGTCTTGGCTAGATCGATAGTTTTAATTCCGCACTTGTTTCGGTTAGCCAACGTGATTAATTTTAAAAAAGGACTATTCACCCCCCCTCTAGTCGCCATCTCGACCCTTCACCCGGCCAGCGGGACCAACAACGCCTTGCTGCCCCACTACTACAGCGGGCGCCTCCCTAACGACGGATTCGCCCCCGTTATCGCCTGAGCTGGAGATGCCGCAAGTCATGCCACCAAGGATGGCACAGCACGACGTTGCGGATCAGACGGCCGATTCTACGCCAACGCGGGTGGGCCACCCGGGCGCCGATGTAACAGAACCGACCAATTATACGAAATTAAGTAAGAAAATCATCCACCAGAGCAGACGATTGAGCAAACTTAAGCCCGTATAACCCGGTAGTCCGTGAAATCACGAAGGATTTCAAACCAACTCATGTCCCAGCCATGATCGTAATAAGTTTAGCGGTCACCATCACATATTACATAAAAGTTTGCATCACGGATACATCAGAGTTTCAACATAGTTATTACAAAACCAGTTCGAATAAAAGTAGCGGAAGTCATTTGTTCAAACCACACACACACTCACGCGGAGTTTAAATATAGTGCCAGCGAATGATCATCTCCAACAAAAGCATCAGATAAGACGTAAGGAATGACCATGCCCATGGTCCTAAGCATCACCCATCGCAAGATACAGACAGTTGATACAGTAGCCGTAGTACATCTGCCCATCTACAACAAGTGGGAATAAAACCCTGAGTATGAGAAGGTACTCAGCCAGACTTACCCGACATAACCAAAAATAATTGACACCAAGGATTATGAAGGGCTTTATAGTAGGGTAGCTGACTCATTTGCAAAAAAAGAAGCATTTTTAGCCTTTCGAGAACCTTTAGAAAAGCATTATTGCCAAGTTAATTATTATTAACCTGTCAACTAGGTTTGCACCTATACTAGAGTAAACATGTGATTAAGCAGATAATGATAACCAATGATCATTAAACAACTTCCATACTGTCCTATTCGTTATAACTGTCCAAGTGTTCCATAACATTTACTACGATGAAGTAACTCAAGTCAAGTGCTCACTATCCAGGAGCGATGGCGATTCGAATCGAGTCCTAACCAGCTGGTGATTTATTCCTTACACAAACCTCACTCACCCGCTAAAGTGAGATATTGATCACCGAGTCAACTTTCCAGGAATCTCGAGTTTGCCAGGAACCACATGTACCCGGGGGCCGACCGACTGCACTTTGGCCTTATCATCCCGCCCCCGTGTCCTACCACACCTGCTCCGGCACAGTGCGTTGCGGGCAATCCACTCGGCCTGAAAAATCTCCCAGCTTCACAGTCGGAAGGTACTTTATCCGGCCAGCTAAATGTAAGGCATGCGTTCAACATGACTCGAGGCCCAACAACGGTCGGTCCTTAATCGACACAGACGGAAACACTACAGTCCAAAACTCTGCAAGTCTCCGTCCGGTCTCAACTTCATTTAACACTTAGTTATACCATGACTTCATAGTCATCCAAGCAGATCCAGGTAACCACCTATAGCTCGCAGGTGACAGGAAATCACCTGACTTCTACCGGTCTAAGCCAGCTAAGCATTGACTCAACTACGGATACCAGGGTAACAAGGATATAGTATAACAAAGGTAAGCAAGGTATAATGCAGCAACGGTTACAAACAACTCCTGAACGTAATGCATCAATTAAAGTAAAGCATTTAATTAAATCATTGCAAACCGGGAGAAAAATGCTCCGGGGCTTGCCTCTCTCGAAGGAGCTCGAACGGTGATCGGGGCACTCCGGAAGTTCCTCAACGTCCTCCTCGTCGGCTTCTGGCACTTCCTGCTGCCGCACCTCGAGCTGCTCCTCTGGCTCCTCGGTTATGACGATGGGGTTCTTGGTTTGCGATCCTGTATGATGCAATGCGCGTAAGTGATTATGCAAACGGTGCATCGAAGGAGATGAATGCAATGGATATGTTGAAATGCAAGGTAGTCAACATCATCCAAGAAACTATACTATAAGCACATGTCATCTACTGCATTCTCTTCTACTACTAATATGTTAAGTTAACATATCTTAAGAAATGCTTCAAAGATACACCAAAGCTTTACTAATTTCTTAATCACACTTAAAGCGACACTTGCTTAAACCCTAATTAATAATAGGTTTGAATAGCAACATATATTTTTGATGCTCCTAAAAATCTGAAAAAATTACAGTAGCATACTACTACCCTAAACAGACTACCATAAAAATTTCATGGCATTTGGATAAGTAAACTATCCTACACAAAAATGACAAGCTATAGCATAAAAATGAGCATGAAATTACTTTGTACTATGAAAAGTGTCAAACAACAGAATTAATATTTTTCCTAGGTTCTTCATGGTATATAATGACTGTCCAAAAATTTTCACATGCATGTTTTATACAAAGTTTGCTCTCTAGCAAAAATAACAAAAATCAGCCATTAAAGGCACTTGAACTACACCTCCAAAGTTTTCCACAGCACATGCATGAAACATATTTTTCCTAGGAAGTACATGACCTAAGAAGGTTAACAAACTTGAAATCATATTTTTCTGCAGACTATAGATTTTTCTACATATTTTTCAAGTTATCAGCAATATCCATGATTAAATAAAATCCTACAGAAAAATATCCCAAAAATGACATGCAATAATTTTCCCAAGTAGATCTGATGATAAGGAACCTAGAAAAATTTGTTTCAACAAATTTGGAGCAAGTTTGACCATCCAAATATTTTTCAAACCATTCCAGATTTCAAATAATAAAGAATAATGAAAATCAATTCACTTAAGCGTTACTGGGCCAGCCCGAACGGCTTAGGCAGCCCACGACTGTGCGCGCACACGGCCCAGAACGACGCAGCCCAGCACCGGCTTCCTCTCAGCAGCGGCGACTGGCAAATGGGACCCGCGCGTCAGCGAGAGAAAACAGGGGACGGAGGGAGACGACGGCGCGGCAGCTGCGAAATTCGCCGACGGCGAGTTCTCCGGTGAACCCGACGGCACCGGCGTGCTCCCCACAACTATGCGCACCCATCCAGACCTTCATTTCAACCTCTACCGTACCCTAGCAACGACGGCGTCAGCAACGGCGGGCGGCAGCGAGATCGCTGTGGCGCTCCGGCGACGGCGAACTCACATTGCCACAACCAAGCTTGGTACAAGCTTTACTAGACTACTACGGAGCTATCTAAGCAACTAGAAGAAGACATAAGAGTCCCAAGCTACCCCAACCACGGCGGCCTCAACTCCGGTGAGGACATGCGCATGGCGGCGGTGTCGGGAACGGACAATGCGCCCTTACCAAAACTCAGACGGTGCAGCCAAGGGGTGGAGGAGGTAGAAGAGAACAAGGCGGCACTACGATGAAGATGTAGTGAGCGATTTTGCGACGGCGAGCAAGAGCGAGCTCGTCGGAGTTGCTGCGGCTGCGGCGGTGGAGCTGTGAGCGAGCGAAGAAGGCGAATGAAAACGAAAAACGAGCCGGGAACGGGTCGGGCAGGCGCGCGAGGGCTTAAGGCGAGGCCAGCGGTGCCAGAACGGCCGCGGCGCATGGCCTGCGCGAGCAGAAGACCGGCGACGCGCGGCATCCACGCGGCGGTGATCTTCTGAACTGGTCGGGCACTGTAGCAGTGATTTAGAGAACGAAAGGCTGACTGACAGCGCCAAAAGACGAGGCTCGATCTCCTAATCCGTTGAGTGTTAGCGAGAGAAATCAAAACGAAAGTTGTACACCTACATGCCAGCTACAAAACTCATTTAAAGATCACTGTCTAATTCGCAAAGGATAGAGAGAAAAATCATGCCAAAGTCGTGTTCAAGAAACTGAAAACTTGGAATTTATACTTAGAAATTTTTAAGTGTTGAAATCAACCCAAATTCTGACTTGTGGGACCATTTAGAGCATTTTGTGCACATTTTCATGACTTGGTCACAAAATACTTTTTGTTCCTCATATAATTTGCTACAACTTTGTTATAGGTTGCTCAGACATGCAAACATTCTAAGTGGCACTTTTTGAACAGTCAAACCAAAAAGTCCTAGGGTCAAAACAAGTCAAACCATGATTTGAAATCTTAATCAGGCAAAATGATCAACGTGAACATTGTTCCTAATGACTTTCTAAGCATAGCTAAGATGTTTAACAATATATTTAGCTATACCACACCTTGGTCATACAATAATCAAGCACTAAAGGTACTGAAACAATGAAAAACACTTGAAATGGTACTCTTGTTTCAAAGTCATGTTTCCCATGTTTCAAGTGATATATGCTCATGAATGGATGAATGATGCTCATGAATATGAAATGCAAGTGCAATTAGGCAAGAATAACACCAGGGGTGTTACAGCCTTCCCCCCTTATAAAAATCTCGTCCCGAGATTTGGGTTACGAACCATTTGTTATAAAAATCTTCATAAGCTTTTTGTAGATACTCTCCTGTTTCCCAAGTTGCATCTCCCTCATTATGATGATCCCATTGTATCTTGTATGTTTTCACCACACTATTCCGAGTAGCACGTTCCTTAGTGTCTAACACTCGGACTGGTTGTTCGCGATACACCAAATCTGATTTGAGTTGGATACCTCGAGGTTCTATTCTTTCCTCCGGAACACGCAAACATTTCTTGAGGTGTGATACATGGAAAACTGGGAAAACTGTACTCATTGACTCAGGTAACTCTAACTTGTAGGCTACTGGACCTCTTTGTTCTAGGATCTTATATGGTCCTACGAATCTCGCGGCAAGCTTCCTTCGGATTCCAAACCTTTTCTTCTTCATTGGCGTGACTTTCAGATAAACAAAGTCACCAACTTCAAACACAAGGGGTCTCCTTCTTTTGTCTGCATAGCTTTTCTGACGTGATTGGGCAGCTTTCATATTCTACTGAATAATATGAACTTTCTTCTCGGCTTCTTCTACAAAGTCAATGCCATAATACCGTCTATCACCAGGCTCGACCCAATTCAATGGTGTTCTACATTTTCTGCCATATAAAGCTTCGAATGGGGCCATCTTGATGCTTTCTTGATAACTATTATTATAAGAAAACTCAGCTAACGGTAACCATGACTCCCATGATCCCTTAGAAGACAATACACAGGCTCTTAACATATCCTCCAAAACAGCATTCACTCGTTCAGTCTGACCATCTGTCTGAGGATGATAAGCGGTACTGCGAATCAAACTAGTTCCTAAGCCTTTGTGTAAATGTTCCCAAAAATGAGCCGTGAACTGTGAGCCTCTATCAGATACTATGGTCTTTGGTATACCATGCAACCTCACAATTTCTGCGATATACTTCTCGGCATATTGAGGTGGTCGATAATCTGTTTTGACTGGCAAGAAATGAGCGGTCTTGGTAAGACGGTCCACAATTACCCAAATCGAATCATGTCCTTTTTGAGTAGTAGGCAAACCCGTGATAAAATCCATACTGATATCGTCCCACTTCCAACTAGGGACTGATAAGGGTTGCAACATACTAGCAGGTTTCATGTGAATGGCTTTCACTCGACAACATGTGTCACATCTGGCAACATAGGCTGTAATTTCTTTCTTCATTTTGGTCCACCAATAGCGAGATCTTAATTCTTGATACATCTTACTACTTTCGGGATGGATAGATAGCTTAGAAAGGTGAGCTTCATCCATGAGTTTATTCCTAAGCTCTCGATCCTTGGGAACCACAAGACGGTTGTCAAACCACAACACGCCCTGTTCATCCACTTTAAAGTGTTGAGACGGCTTTTCTTTTATTTTCTCTTTGATGTGGAATATCCCCTTATCGGTTTTCTGGCCTTCTATGATCTTACTTTCCAAAGAGCAACTAATCTGAATACTATGTAACACAGCAGGATGCATTAGATCGAACCCATCTTCAAGTAATGGCTGCACATTTAAGTAATGTGACTTTCTGCTCAAAGCATCTGCCACTACATTGGCTTTACCAGGATGATATTGCACATTCAAGTTGTAATCCTTGATCAATTCCAACCATCTACGCTGTCTCATGTTTAGCTCTGGTTGGGTAAAGATATACTTAAGACTCTTGTGATCCGTGAAAATATTGCACACATTACCAAGTAGGTAATGTCGCCAAATTTTTAGGACGTGCACAACTGCAGCAAGTTCAAGATCATGTGTTGGATAGTTGACCTCGTGCTTTCTCAATTGACGTGATGCATAAGCAATGACTCTCCTTTCTTGCATAAGAACACAACCCAATCCAGTCTTTGATGCGTCGCAAAACACATCAAAGGGTTTCTCGATATCTGGTTGTGCTAGAACAGGAGCAGTGGTCAACAATTTCCGCAAAGTGTGGAAAGCTGTGTTACACTCCTCTGTCCACACAAACTTGTGATCCTTCTGTAGGAGACTCATCATCGGTTTGGCGATCTTTGAGAAATCTGGTATAAAGCGACGGCAATAACCCGCTAGTCCTAAGAAACTTCTAATCTCAGGAACTGTGGTCGGTGCTTTCCAATTCATAACTTCTTGCACCTTACTTGGATCGACTGAAACTCCATTCTCTGACAAAATGTGACCAAGGAAAGGAACTTCCTTCAACCAGAATTCGCATTTGCTAAACTTAGCATACAATTGATGATCCTTAAGTCTGGTCAAGACAGTTCTCAGATGCTCTTCATGATCTTTCTCGTTCTCGGAGTACACCAGAATGTCATCGATGAACACTACCACAAACTTATCCAATTCTGGCATGAAAACTGTATTCATCAAGAACATAAAATATGCAGGAGCATTTGTCAAGCCAAAAGACATGACAAGATACTCATACAACCCGTATCTGGTGGAAAATGCAGTTTTTGGTATATCCTATGGCCTAATCTTGATCTGGTGATAACCGGATCTCAAATCTATTTTTGAGAACACCTTGGCCTTGGATAATTGATCAAATAGAACATCAATATGTGGCAAGGGATATTTATTCTTGATGGTCACAGCATTGAGTGGCCTATAATCTACGCACATTCTCAACGTGCCCTCTTTCTTTTTCTTCACAAACAAAGCGGGACATCCCCATTCAGACTTGCTTGGCCGAATAAACCCCTTTTTCGACAAATCTTCTAATTGCTTCTTTAGCTCAGCTAACTCATCTGGAGGCATCCGATAGGGTCTCCTTGAAATCGGAGCTGTTCCGGGGACTAATTCAATTCCAAACTCAATCTCCCTATCTGGCGGAAGACCAGGTAGCTCATCCGGGAATACATCTGGGAATTCACACACTACCGGAATCTGATGAATAGGAATGACTGCCGTAGCACATGTAACACTTATAAGGTCTATTCTTCGAGGCAATGGTACTTGGAAAGTACCCTCACCCAGGGGATCCTTAAGGGTAAGTACTCGACTTCCCGTATCTATGACTGCTCCCCAATCCTTCATCCAATTCATCCCTATAATGACATCCAAGACTAACCCAGGCATAACTATCAAGTTCACTCGGAACTTCCTGCTACCTAATTCAAGGGTTGCCCCTCGAACCATCTGGTTGGTCAAAACATCAGCCCCTGCTGAACTTATACGGTAACCATAACCCAATTCTGTGCATAGTTGTTCATATTTCTGTGCAAATGCTTGACTCATAAAAGAATGCGATGATCCAGAATCAAATAGAACAACTGCAGGGTTTTCGTTGATAGGAAACTTACCAGCAGTGACGGGCTCTCCCTCTGGGATTTCATCCACTGTTGTACTGTGCACTCTAGCATTATAAGTCTGCTGCTTCTTCTTAGGCGGGTACGGACAAAACTTCGAGAAATGACCTGGTTGATCACAGTTATAGCAGGGTCCTCTTACTGTCCCGGCAGATCCCACAGCTCCCTTGGAACTGCCTTGCACCACAGTTGCGGCTGCTCTGTTGGGCTGTACTGCCATCTTGTACGGCTTTTGAGGTCCACGGAAATTCTGGCTTCTTGGCTGAGGTGGCCTGAATCTAACGCCAGGTGCCGATGGGCGATATGGAGGACGACCTCCCATAGGTGCTCTAGCTTGAGACGGCCCACCTTCAAAGGCTCTCTTGCGTGTCTTGGTGGCGGTGCTGGCGTTGTTATTCTTCTCCTGCTTCAGACAGTCGCTGATGAAGTCGTTGAATCTGATGCGGTTGTTGGTACCAACATGCTTCATCATTTTTGGATTGAGACCCCTCTTAAAACTGGCTATCCTTTTAGCATCTGTGTTAACCATGTCGGAAGCATAGCGACACAAGTTGTTGAAAGCATGCAGGTATTGCGTCACGGTCTTGGTGCCCTGGTTCAATGCCAGAAACTCTCCCAACTTCATTTCGGTCAGCCCTGGTGGAATATAGACTCCACGGAAGGCCTCAGCAAACTCTCTCCAAGAAATTTGAGCATTTGGAGGGAAGGTGGTGCGATGGTGCTTCCACCACATTCCCGCCGGTCCCTACAATTGAAGTGCGGCATACTCCGTTTTTAGAACCTCAGTCAACCTCAACACACGGAATTTATCTTCCATCGTGTTGATCCATTCCTCAGCATCGAGTGGCTCTATGGCTTCCTTGAATACGGGTGGCCTGGTGTCCATGAAATCTTTGAAGCTGCTATATTGGTTTACTCCCATGCCACCACCTTGATTGTTACCACGTTGAACGTTGTTGGCGATGGTGCGCAGAAAATCCTCCATGTTCTTCTGAGATTGTTCCGCGTTGCGCTGACTCCCGAGCAGTTGTGCGAGAAACATCTCGGGGGTAAATGGGGGAGGAGGTGGCAAATGCGGTTCATGGGGAGGCTCATTGTTGTTGCCATGGTTTCCACCACCACCAGTCCCCGTACCGTTCGCACCGGGCTCAGCGGCCTCATACGTGGTTCGGCGAGTGTTTGTCATCTGCATATTTCAGCAACAAGTAATGATTGAGTGAAGCTGTAATAATTGCGAGTGAAGGAAAAATTATGCCGTACTGAATTTACTGGAGAGAATAAATTCATACAATAAAACAGAGGCACAACAATCACATTCCAATTAAAACAACAGCACTTAATCGAATTACTTAAACGGCAAACATCGTGTCCATACAATCACATTGCCAGCATACATACACTGGACTTTTCATGCGTTCAGATATCGCATTCGAGAATCAAGTTCCAACCACATACCAAGTCTCATACGTTCGAAACAACATACGATGGATTACATGCCAACAAAAGAAAGGTCATCGCGACAGGACCTAGATACTAGCGCAAGGCAACTAGCCTACTCCTCGGGGCCATCGTCGGGATCGGAGACGTCACCATCGCCTCCCGGTGAAACTACAGGCTCGTTCTGGTTGTCGTCGTCGATGTCCATGCCAGCGGCGTTTGGTGGAGCATATGGGCCAACCCCATTGTAGAGCGCGTGAAACTCCTCGTGCAGGTTGCCGTTGTATTCTTCTAGCTCATCGACTCTCTGCAACAGAAGGTTTCTTGCGTTCCAGGCTTCATTCCTTTCCTGAACCAGCTGTCCAATCATGCGGTCTGCATTGTTGTTGGCTTGAGTCAACGTATGCACTCGCTACATAGCTCTATCACCTCTCTCAACCGCTTGATCTCGCTGTAAGTTCATATCAGCCAACTGCTCCTGCAAGCTAGCTATGGCTCGTGCCTGTTTCTTCTTCTGCTTCTTCCCTTTGAGCTTATCCTCACTACGCAAGCCAGTCAAAGTCCAGTAGGTACTCTCGAGACCCTCATACGCTCTGATGGCGGCGAACAGAGCACTCATTGCCTGGTTGTCGCTAGCCTGTCCCTCAGCTGGACCTCTGACCAATGCACTTCCTTGAGGCTGAACCCAAATGGCATCGCGAGGATCATCCCTAGGAAAAGTACCAGCTAGAGCTGCTGCAAGCTCACTGGGAAATCTGCTCATAATGTCCCTGATGACACGGAAGGCTGCTCCCTCTGCACCCTCAGCTGGAGTGCGACCCTCAAACTCCAAATGCCAACCATCCCAATCTGGAGCATCACCGAGAGCAGGAACCGTGATCTCCACCACTGCGAGTCCATCCTCTGTTAACTGGCTCTCATTCCAAGAGTACACCGGCTCTTGACCCTCTGGGTACCCCACATCATGGAGCACTCTCCAAAGCAAAGTTGGCATGCCAAACTCGCTCAAGAAGGTGTCCGTGGTGCGGTGCTCCCTCAGGGCCAACGGACGTCGAGGTGCTCTTCCTCCGGTGGACTTACGGGCGGTCTGCTTCGTGCGGGCCATCTGTAGCAAAAGTTCTTTTATTACTTCGGGGAAACATATTTTTGGTGATACATCTTTTATCAAAATGAGATAATCAATTTATAAGGGGAGGAATGCATGAGATGAATGAAATGCACAAGTAACATGATGTATGTACGTGTCGTACGTTCTCACAAACTTAGGAATAATAATTTCTAACGACTAATTCGGTGGCATACAACGATCTCTCAATACGTAGCTAATACGTTCTACACGATAGCGTTGTTATGTACCTGCAGAAGATTCATTTCAGCCCAATTCCCAATGAATGCATAAAAGCAGTAAAGTTTTCTCTACACGCTCTACACGAATCCCCAGATACGTGTACAACGGTAGTAACTACCCGAACCATCGTCCTATTGACGGCATCGCCTCTACAGATGGAAGACCCATACATGAGATACCTTTGTAAAACATGCGTAGAACATGTAATTACTCTGGCATCATATAAGCATTTACCCTAGATCGGCGGTGTATCCGATCATGCTCTCACAACTCACACTTACCGATGCGTAGAGGCAAATGATCCATTCATTACCACTCAAACAAGTGGCACTCATACAATAGCACGCCGTATGAGCGACGAAAGAGAAATATGGTGCAAGAACCCCAGTCAGTACTTAATTAAGCCACCTAAAGTCCTTAACTGGGCATAAAGGATATGATCACTGGCACACTTTATAGTTTTAAAATCACGTTTTCCAAATGCCTTTTGTTTTAAATACACTTGTGAACAGTAACACGCTAAACCATGCTCTGATGCTAGCTGTAACAGAACCGACCAATTATATGAAATTAAGTAAGAAAATCATCCACCAAAGCAGACGATTGAGCAAACTTAAGCCCGTATAACCCGGTAGTCCGTGAAATCACGAAGGATTTCAAACCAACTCATGTCCCAGCCATGATCGTAATAAGTTTAGCGGTCACCATCACATATTACATAAAAGTTTGCATCACGGATACATCAGAGTTTCAACATAGTTATTACAAAACCAGTTCGAATAAAAGTAGCGGAAGTCATTTGTTCAAACCACACACACACTCACGCGGAGTTTAAATATAGTGCCAGCGAATGATCATCTCCAACAAAAGCATCAGATAAGACGTAAGGAATGGCCATGCCCATGGTCCTAAGCATCACCCATCGCAGGATACAGGCAGTTGATACAGTAGCCGTAGTACATCTGCCCATCTACAACAAGTGGGAATAAAACCCTGAGTACGAGAAGGTACTCAGCCAGACTTACCCGACATAACCAAAAATAATTGACACCAAGGATTATGAAGGGCTTTATAGTAGGGTAGCTGACTCATTTGCAAAAAAAGAAGCATTTTTAGCCTTTCGAGAACCTTTAGAAAAGCATTATTGCCAAGTTAATTATTATTAACCTGTCAACTAGGTTTGCACCTATACTAGAGTAAACATGTGATTAAGCAGATAATGATAACCAATGATCATTAAACAACTTCCATACTGTCCTATTCGTTATAACTGTCCAAGTGTTCCATAACATTTACTACGATGAAGTAACTCAAGTCAAGTGCTCACTATCCAGGAGCGATGGCGATTCGAATCGATTCCTAACCAGCTGGTGATTTATTCCTTACACAAACCTCACTCACCCGCTAAAGTGAGATATTGATCACCGAGTCAACTTTCCAAGAATCTCGAGTTTGCCAGGAACCACATGTACCCGGGGGCCGACCGACTGCACTTTGGCCTTATCATCCCGCCCCCGTGTCCTACCACACCTGCTCCGGCACAGTGCGTTGCGGGCAATCCACTCGGCCCGAAAAATCTCCCAGCTTCATGGTCGGAAGGTACTTTATCCGGCCAGCTAAATGTAAGGCATGCGTTCAACATGACTCGAGGCCCAACAACGGTCGGTCCTTAATCGACACAGACGGAAACACTACAGTCCAAAACTCTGCAAGTCTCCGTCCGGTCTCAACTTCATTTAACACTTAGTTATACCATGACTTCATAGTCATCCAAGCAGATCCAGGTAACCACCTATAGCTCGCAGGTGACAGGAAATCACCTGACTTCTACCAGTCTAAGCCAGCTAAGCATTGACTCAACTGCGGATACCAGGGTAACAAGGATATAGTATAACAAAGGTAAGCAAGGTATAATGCAGCAACGGTTGCAAACAACTCCTGAACATAATGCATCAATTAAAGTAAAGCATTTAATTAAATCATTGCAAACCGGGAGAAAAATGCTCCGGGGCTTGCCTCTCTCGAAGGAGCTCGGACGGTGATCGGGGCACTCCGGAAGTTCCTCAACGTCCTCCTCGTCGGCTTCTGGCACTTCCTGCTGCCGCACCTCGAGCTGCTCCTCTGGCTCCTCGGTTATGACGACGGGGTTCTCGGTTTGCGATCCTGTATGATGCAATGCGCGTAAGTGATTATGCAAACGGTGCATCGAAGGAGATGAATGCAATGGATATGTTGAAATGCAAGGTAGTCAACATCATCCAAGAAACTATACTATAAGCACATGTCATCTACTGCATTCTCTTCTACTACTAATATGTTAAGTTAACATATCTTAAGAAATGCTTCAAAGATACACCAAAGCTTTACTAATTTCTTAATCACATTTAAAGCGACACTTGCTTAAACCCTAATTAATAATAGGTTTGAATAGCAACATATATTTTTGATGCTCCTAAAAATCTGAGAAAATTACAGTAGCATACTACTACCCTAAACAGACTACCATAAAAATTTCATGGCATTTGGATAAGTAAACTATCCTACACAAAAATGACAAGCTATAGCATAAAAATGAGCATGAAATTACTTTGTACTATGAAAAGTGTCAAACAACAGAATTAATATTTTTCCTAGGTTCTTCATGGTATATAATGACTATCCAAAAATTTTCACATGCATGTTTTATACAAAGTTTGCTCTCTAGCAAAAATAACAAAAATCAGCCATTAAAGGCACTTGAACTACACCTCCAAAGTTTTCCACAGCACATGCATGAAACATATTTTTCCTAGGAAGTACATGACCTAAGAAGATTAACAAACTTGAAATCATATTTTTCTGCAGACTATAGATTTTTCTACATATTTTTCAAGTTATCAGCAATATCCATGATTAAATAAAATCCTACAGAAAAATATCCCAAAAATGACATGCAATAATTTTCCCAAGTAGATCTGATGATAAGGAACCTAGAAAAATTTGTTTCAACAAATTTGGAGCAAGTTTGACCATCCAAATATTTTTCAAACCATTCCAGATTTCAAATAATAAAGAATAATGAAAATCAATTCACTTAAGCGTTACTGGGCCAGCCCGAACGGCTTAGGCAGCCCACGACTGTGCGCGCACACGGCCCAGAACGGCGCAGCCCAGCACCGGCTTCCTCTCAGCAGCGGTGACTGGCAAATGGGACCCGCGCGTCAACGAGAGAAAACAGGGGACAGAGGGAGACGACGGCGTGGCAGCTGCGAAATTCGCCGACGACGAGTTCTCCGGTGAACCCGACGGCACCGGCGTGCTCCCCACAACTATGCGCACCCATCCAGACCTTCATTTCAACCTCTACCGTACCCTAGCAACGACGGCGTCAGCAACGGCGGGCGGCAGCGAGATCGCTGCGGCGCTCCGGCGACGGCGAACTCACATTGCCACAACCAAGCTTGGTACAAGCTTTACTAGACTACTACGGAGCTATCTAAGCAACTAGAAGAAGACGTAAGAGTCCCAAGCTACCCCAACCACGGCGGCCTCAACTCCGGTGAGGACACGCGCATGGCGGCGGTGTCGGGAACGGACAATGCGCCCTTACCAAAACTCAGACGGTGCAGCCAAGGGGTGGAGGAGGTAGAAGAGAACAAGGCGGCACTGCGATGAAGATGTAGTGAGCGATTTTGCGACGGCGAGCAAGAGCGAGCTCGTCGGAGTTGCTGCGGCTGCGGCGGTGGAGCTGTGAGCGAGCGAAGAAGGCGAATGAAAACGAAAAACGAGCCGGGAACGGGTCGGGCAGGCGCGCGGGGGCTTAAGGCGAGGCCAGCGGTGCCAGAACGGCCGCGGCGCGTGGCCTGCGCGAGCAGAAGACCGGCGACGCGCGGCATCCACGTGGCGGTGATCTTCTGAACCGGTCGGGCACTGTAGCAGTGATTCAGAGAACGAAAGGCTGACTGACAGCGCCAAAAGACGAGGCTCGATCTCCTAATCCGTTGAGTGTTAGCGAGAGAAATCAAAACGAAAGTTGTACACCTATATGCCAGCTACAAAACTCATTTAAAGATCACTGTCTAATTCGCAAAGGATAGAGAGAAAAATCATGCCAAAGTCGTGTTCAAGAAACTGAAAACTTGGAATTTATACTTAGAAATTTTTAAGTGTTGAAATCAACCCAAATTCTGACTTGTGGGACCATTTAGAGCATTTTGTGCACATTTTCATGACTTGGTCACAAAATACTTTTTGTTCCTCATATAATTTGCTACAACTTTGTTTTAGGTTGCTCAGACATGCAAACATTCTAAGTGGCACTTTTTGAACAGTCAAACCAAAAAGTCCTAGGGTCAAAACAAGTCAAACCATGATTTGAAATCTTAATCAGGCAAAATGATCAACGTGAACATTGTTCCTAATGACTTTCTAAGCATAGCTAAGATGTTTAACAATATATTTAGCTATACCACACCTTGGTCATACAATAATCAAGCACTAAAGGTACTGAAACGATGAAAAACACTTGAAATGGTACTCTTGTTTCGAAGTCATGTTTCCCATGTTTCAAGTGATATATGCTCATGAATGGATGAATGATGCTCATGAATATGAAATGCAAGTGCAATTAGGCAAGAATAACACCAGGGGTGTTACAGCCGACAACGCGGCGCCGCCCGTATCAAGGGCCGAATCCCTGTTGGTACAATTGAAGGCGCAGGTATGCATCCCGCTCGACACCCCATTGCTCAGCACGCCGAGGCTGAGAAGGTCCAAGACACCTTCAATGGTGGTGCATCGGAGTGGGAGGCTGGCAGCTAAGACCAAGGCCTCCAACCCGACTCTCCAAGCACAAAATATGCTCAAGCAAAAGCTGGGGATCGCAGATAGGCCGCAGGGTCTGGACTCTGTGGCTTTGGATAGTCTCAAGGCCCTCTTCGCTGTGCCGTTGTCGCCCTCCAAACTAGAGGCCCTTCAGGCGCTCTTCGCTCCAGGCTTCGATCCGGTTGCCATGGAGCTGAACCTCACTGGCTTTGAGGACGACACTCTTTACCCGTTTAGCCGCTGAGCTCAGGGTCTCCGGGGGGCTTGATCCTTCACTTGGTCGCTAAGTTTTTTCTTCTGTAAATCACAACTGTGTGATCTCTGTCAATCTTTGGCTTGGTAATAAAAAATTACCGTTCCAGCTTTAATTTGTAAAACTCTACTTCTGCTTAATGAAAACCGTGCCTATGGCACGTTCGAGAAAAAAAAAAGAGATTTAAATTCATCTGTTGGGATAGACTAGTATGTTCTCATCGCTTCCTTTTTAATCTGTCAATTGAGACATAAATATTAAGAATTAAATTCGTCCGTTAGGGCAAGGCTAATTATATATAAGAAATTTTTTATTTTTAGCAGATTGTGTGAAGACTTATTCCGTAACTATGACTCTCATAATCACTAGTCATTGTTATTAAGCCGTGGCTATGTATGAGGAGATAACAGCCACACATGCTTTTCGATACATGTTGACTATTGAGTGTCAAAAAAAAATTATATATACTTACCGAGTATTTTTTATTATGTTTATAAAGCGTCCTAAGTTTAAGTTGGGCTCTAGTTCCTGAAAAACTCATGACCGGCACTGCATGAGAACTAAAAAAAATTGTGAGAGAAAAAAATGAGTCATGTATTATGGATTATAAAGATTCATTCAATCATGAGCAAACTGTATTATTAGTCTTGCTCCTAGAGAATCCTCAACGAGCAGGTTTTGGGGTCTGCTTGGTTCCTTTGCCCGGACCTCGCTGAGCAAGGGTAGCCTTCCTAGGGTAGGAGAGTGACTTTGGTAAAATCCTTGCTTCCACAGGCAATGAGGTAGCAGCAAAGGGAAGGGTCCAAATGCACCAATTGTTCCAACTCTTTGCCCGGCTAGGAAAGGCTAAGGCTAGGAGGGAACCTAAGCACACCCTTAATCATCAGTCGGGTGGAAATAAAAAGAAAAAGAAAAAAAGTGAGTCACCAGTTGCACATAGACAGACATGGGTCATCTAGGTGGGTGCACGAGCTAGAGGAACTGTGCGCCTATGGCTCCGTTCGCGTGCCCTTAAACCTGGCTTGATCCGCTTTTTTTTTCATCCGGAACAATATTTTCCTCTCACAAATTTCTCCAGAATTCCTCCAAACCATCCAAATTCCTCCAGAACCATACCATCCGAACGGGGCCTCGCGGGGCGAAGGTTTTCTGACGATTTCTCTCCTTCACATAACCAAATAGCCAGCTAGAAGACTCTCCTTGGAGACGCCCTTATAGATAGTCAAACGGGATGTCTCGACCTCGCACGAGCACAATAAAGCATGGTCTATCTAAGGTTGGGTCGACCTATCCCAGTAATTAATTGTGTCGTGCTGTGCTAGCCCACGGACTCGGCAAGCAGCCCAGGCTCGACACTAGGCTAGGTTAGCCATGTGGGTGTTGGCTCGGCTAGACATGGCATCCGCGTGCTGGTCAGGGCATCGTCACCCTCCACCTCAAGTCAGCCAAGATACTCCTTCTATCTCGTAATATAGCGCATATCAAAAATTATATACCCAAATATAAAGGATTCTATGAGAGAAAAGACATTTTTTTGTAATAAAATAGACTTTTTCCCTTTCTGCGTGCACGGCTCCAACATATCAATGATAGATATAGTGGATCACCTAGACATAGATCTAGCGAGTACCTTACATACGGGATAAAAACTTTCTAGAACATGATCTAGAGAGAGAGAGAGAGGAAGGGAGATGAGATGTCACCGACCATCCGCAGGCTTGAAGGAAGAGCTCGACGTAGCCATGGCGAAGGTGATGCGGTCCGGGTCGGCGGTGTCGCGGTGACGGTGTTGAGGTCAGTCGCAGTGCAGTGGTAGAGGCGACAGTGAAGATAGCAGTAGAGCTTTCCGTCACTGGCTGCGCCCCTCACTAGATCAGATTGGGTTTGTTGGTGGGTGTGACAGCTCACGATGAACCTCGTACTAAGAGCCGCCGGCCCCCACCTCTCTTTATAGCACAGTGCGATAGGGGCCCACGAACCATGTAGGGTTGGACACCCCGATCAGGACGCGAGGTCAAGGCCCAACTCGGCTAACACTAGCCAGTACCCTGCGCGTTGCGCAGGCGAGAAAAGTAATGGGCTAATATCATTACATGCATGTATATCGTAGTTGGTGATTAAGATGCCGAAGTATCATAAAAGCTTAAGTTACATGGCTGTAGTAAGCATAATATACAGAAGAATGAATGAAAAATAGACTTGTGACAAAGCTCAATGTTTCACACATGCACAGAAGTCTAATTGAAGTAATTAGTCCTTAAATGTATTGTAGAGATTATTTCAGGCTAGCGCGTAGAACCTTGGTGTCTGGTCATTTCATCAAGGGGCAGTTGAAGTAGCCTATTAGTAAGGAGAACACAATGAAAAAAGTTGTTAGCTCGCTGGTTAGTCTATTCTTCAGCTTTGATGCCAATGGTTTACCAACCAAAAGCGAAATAATATTGGTGTATGAACCGGAGGAACAAAGGTGTCAAAAATTATTTAAGGTGTGGTCACCCATCATGGCATGAAGGCATGCTATGTGAAAAGAGAGCAGATTTAAGTGTGCAAAACAACAATATATTCTTAGAAGGTTATCTGTAAATGAGTTAAAGGTAGATAGTCTTAGCTTGCTACACAACATTTCCGAGTTATCTTGCCCAGGGCGTATTGTGAGGTGAGGAGACAGCTACAAATGACAAATGCTCCATGGTTTAACAATAAACTGAACGATGATGTGGAGTTGCACAGTAAATAAAGATTTTATGTAGCTAAATTAATTAAATTAAACCGGATGAGGGATCGCCAGATCAGATTGCCTTGTTTTGCAAAAACATCCAGCTGCTATGCAAGGGTTATCACAGCAGTGCAACACAATCAGCAAGAAAAAAAAATGCACATACAAAATATAGCACTCTTTGTAGAGTGGCTAAATTGCCATATTGGCCCTGTTCGCTGGTCTGAAACAGGCTGAAAAACACTATTCTTACTAAATTGTTGTGAGAGAAAAACACTGTTCCGGCTGAAAAAAAAGTCGAATATGGAGTAAGCCGAACGGGGCCTATTGCTCATTTTGACAATCTTCTAAGGCTTTCGAAATAATTTTTTTGTAATAAATAATGAGGTATGTACCGATTCAACGGTTAGCAAGCGAAAGTAACAAAGAAGGCATTGTATAACATTTTTGCTGTTGAATCAACAATTACTTAGAAATTGAGACTGGTGGCACGACATCCATCAATACAAATGAGAAATGTGATAGTACTTCAGAAAAAAGAACATCTAGGTAAATGTTAGATGAAGAATACAACAATTTATTTATAACAAACTAAAGGGAAACATAAGGCACCATTTTGTGTGTGTGTGGGGGGGGTCTGTATCTGCAGACCATAAAGTAAGACATGACACACTTTGATATGTACCTGAGTTTCATATGAAGCAAAAGGAAAAGATTAACACAACATTGCCCAAAAATGATTTGAGACATTTATATATAGATAATGAGGTCATCATAATTAGGTAGCACCCTAGATTTGTTGTAACACCTCTATTCCGTAACTATTTTAGCAAGCTGCAGCATAAGAATTATCATTGTTGAGATTTGTGTCATAAGCTAAGTAACCCGTGATGATTGTAGGAATGAAATATGTGTAAGCGTCAATGTAATCCTGCGTTCAGTTCAATTTTATTTCCTTTTGCATTCAGTTAGACATAGCGTTGAGCTCGGCCTGGACGATCATATCCTCCCGAGCTCGTCGTTGTAATGGGGCCACGGAGTGGCATTTTGGACGCGTCATGGCGTTGCATGCCGCTGCTTGCGCTGCGTGGCCTAGTGCGTGGGATGGCGCGCACAGATCGGGCCATGGGGGGGCATGGCATGCATGGTGGAGAGCTGAGGCTAGCTCGGCCTCTCCTTCTTTTTCTATGTTGCAGTTAGAAGCTCATGTATATACGTAGGAGCACCTTAATACAAAAAACGTCGACACGGTTTCGTGCTTGACACAAAAAAACTTCCTGTGTTCCTCTGTTCTTGAATTCACTATGAGTTTGAGAGCACGCCGGAGAGAGTCCGACTGACATTTGGTATCAGAGCCAGAGTCTCGCCGCCGCCATGTCTGCGTCCCCGTCCAAGAAGAGGACGGAGGTAGGTGCTGGCTCCGGCGAAAGGAAGGTGCCTCCATTGCGCTCGCCACCACGTCGCCGTCGAGGCCGCTCCCACAGTCGCCGCTCTCGCCCCCGGAGTGCCGGGTCGCGCGTCATAGAGCACATTGACGAGCGCCCGTCCGCGAGCGTGCAGTGGCCGATGCTTACACGGACTAATTACCCTGAGTGGGCGTTGGTCATGGAGGTCAATTTCCAGACGCTGCGTGTCTGGGACGTCGTCGTCAACGGCATCGACGATGATCCGGACGAGGAGTACCACGATGATCGACAGGCGATGGCGGGCTTGCTACGCTTGGTGCCGGCCGAGCTCTAGAACGCACTCGCCGTCCGCCGTACGGTGAAGGAGGCATGGGACGCCGTTAGGATTCTGCGGATCGACGACGAGCGCGCGCGCGACGCCAGCGCGCAGCAGCTCCGGCGCGATTTCGGCAACCTCGCCTTCAAGGAAGCGGAAAGCGTCAACGACTTCGGCGTCCGCATCACCACGCTCGCCACCAACTTGCGCACCCTCGGCGACAACATCTCCGAGCCCGAGGTAGTTAAAAAGATGCTGCAGGTGGTGCCGGAGAAGCCGAGCCAAGCCGTCGTGTACATCGAGATGTTCTGTGAGTTGAACGCGATCTCGATTGAGGACGTGATCGGGCGGCTGCGCGTGTTCGAGTATCACACCAAGCCGCAGCAAGTGACGGACGCCATGGGGCAACTGCTCCTCACTAAAGAGGACTGGGAGGCACGCCGCAAAGCTCGCCGTGACCAAGACAGCTCTGGCCGCGGCGCGGCGTCTAGCTCTGGCGGCAAGAAACGTGGCGGCCGTGGGCAAGGTCGCGGTCGCGGCAAAGGCGAGGGCGGCGGCTCTGCCTCGCACGACGAGAAGCAGGCCGAGCCCAACTCCGGCAAGGCCACAAATCGTGACCAATGCAAGCGCTGTGGCAAATACGGCCATTGGGCCAAGGATTGTCGCAACAAGCCCAAGGCAGAGGCCCACGTCGCGCACGCTGAAGAGGACGTCGAGCCCACTCTACTGATGGCCTACGCCACACTCGCCCCCAACTCGTCTTCCCCACCACACGCCGCCACCGCCACTCCGACGCTTCCCGAGCACTGCCCTCTTCGGATTGTGGAGGGCAAGGTCTTCACCCAACTTGATGGCGCCTCCGACCGCGATGACTCCCTCTGGTACCTTGACAGTGGGGCCAGGAACCACATGTCCGGCTCCCACGACGCCTTCGTCAACATCGACTCGGGGATCCGCGGCACAGTGCGATTCGGCGACGGCTCGGAGGTTGAAATCGAGGGCGCTGGCACTGTCCTGTTCGAGGGGAAGACCGGCAAGCACCTGCCGCTCATGGGGGTGTACTTCATCCCGAGGCTCACCACCAACATCGTCAGCCTCGGCCAACTCGACGAGGGCAGGTGCGACGTCCACGCCAAACACGGCATCCTCCGAATCCGCGACGAAAGGGGCCGGTTGATCGCTAGGGTGAAGCGCTCTGTGAACCGGCTGTACCTACTCCGGGTGAAGATCGCGCGGCCTCTCTGCTTGTCCGCGCGCACCGGCGACAGCGGGTGGCTGTGGCATGAACGCTACGGCCATCTTCACTTCGACGCGCTTCGCAAGCTCGAGGAGCGGGGCATGGTGCGAGGGCTTCCCCACATCGAGCGTGTTCATCAGCTCTGCACCGACTGCGTCACCACCAAGCTCAAGTGGAGCCCGTTCCCATCGCAGGCAAAACGGCAGGCGGAGGGGCTACTGGATCTTGTTCATGGTGACCTATGCGGCCCTATCACGCCGGCAACCCCGGGTGGTAAGCTATATTTTCTTCTGTTGGTGGATGACCGAAGCAGGTACATGTGGGTGGCGCTGCTCGTCGCCAAGAGCGACACGCTCGCAGCAGTCAAGAAAGTCCAGGCGCGTGTCGAGGTGGAGACTGGGTGGCGTCTGCGAGTCCTTCGAACCGACAACGGCGGCGAGTTCACCTCCGTCGAGTTCGAGTCTTACTGTGCCGACCGCGGCGTCGAACGTCAGCACACCACGCCGTACACGCCTCAGCAAAACGGTGTGGTAGAGTGGAGGAACCAGACGGTCATCACCATGGCGCGGAGTCTGTTGAAGGCCCGTGGCATGCCGACAACGTTCTGGGGAGAGGCAGTCGCCACCGCCGTCTACATCTTGAACCGGGCGCCCACCAAGGCCGTCGATGGCAAGACGTCGTACGAGGCCTGGCACAGTCGCAGGCCCGACGTCCACCACTTCCGCACCTTCGGCTACGTTGCGTTCATCAAGGAGACGAAGCCGAACCTAAAGAAGCTCGATGATCGCGGCACGCCTGTCGTCTTCATCGGCTACGAGCCTAGCGCCAAGGCATGGCGCTTCTACAACCTGGCATCGCGGCGCGCCGTGGTGTCCCGGGATGTGGTTTTCAACGAGCCTGTAGCCTGGACCTGGGAGAGCGAGGACATGGGTGCTGCAGCAGACTTCGCCGTGGAGCACTCCACACCGGAGCAGGGTGATGACCAGTACACCATCAACTCAGCCCCAGGCACTCCGACACCATCCCCAGGCACCAGCACACCTGCGTGGGGCTCTCCAGCACCGACGCCCACTACACCGTCTCTCAGTACACCTGCGCCACCGGAGCCCCTATAACCTGCACCGGAGTTCGTCTCCCCTCCACCGGATGCGGAGGAGTACTTGGACGCCGACGCCGACGACGTCGAGCCGAGGTACTACACCATCGACAACGTCATCGAGGCAGTGACTCCACCGGGCTTCGCCACGTGCCAGGTGGCTGCAGAGCTTCATTTGTAGATGGAGGAGGAGCCTGCCTCTTTTGTAGAGGCTGAGAAGCACGCGTGCTGGCGCCGAGCCATGATGGAAGAGATGGACTCCATCGAGAGCAACAAGACCTGGCGCCTGGTACCCCTTTCGCCTAGGCATCGACCCATAGGCTTGAAGTGGGTTTACAAGGTGAAGAAGGATGCTGCCGGCGACGTCATCAAACACAAGGCCCGCCTTGTGGCGAAGGGCTATGTCCAGCAGCCCGGGGTGGATTTCGACGAGGTCTTCATGCCCGTCGCCCGCATCGAGTCTGTCCGGCTGCTCCTTGCGCTAGCTGCCCAGGAGGGATGGCCAGTGCACCATATGGACGTAAAGTCCGCGTTCCTGAACGGGGAGCTAGTCGAAGAGGTCTACGTCAAGCAACCTCCCAGCTTCACCGTTGTTGGGCACGAGAACAAGGTGATGCGCTTGGACAAGGCGCTCTACGGCCTCCGTCAAGCGCCGCGCGCGTGGAACACCAAACTCCACGAAACGCTGGTGGCGCTCGGCTTCAGCCACAGCACGTCGGAGCACGCGGTGTACGCCCGCGGCAAGGGTGCTTCTCGGTTGCTGGTTGGGGTCTACGTAGATGATCTCATCATTACTGGGAACGCCGCCACCAAGATCACCAAGTTCAAGCAGTAGATGTCCTCTAGGTTCAAAATGAGCGACCTTGGCTTACTCTGTTTTTACCTGGGAATTGAGGTGCAGCAGGGGCATGATGGGATCAAGCTGCTGCAATCAGCATATGCGCGCAAGATCCTGGAGCGCGCCGGCATGGGAAGCTGCAACCCGTGCCACACTCCGATGGAGCATCGCCTCAAGCTGTCAAAGGCGAGTACTACGGCGCCGGTGGACGCAACTAAGTATAGGGGCCTGGTCGGCTGCCTTCGCTACTTGGTGCACACAAGGCCGAACATCTCCTTCGCCATCGGCTACGTCAGCCGCTTCATGGAGCAGCCCATCGTCGAGCACCTCAACGCAGTGAAGCGGATCCTACGGTACATCGCAGGGACACTCGACTACGGCTGCCACTACAAGCACGGTGGCTAGGAGCTGAAGCTGTTGGGTTACAGCGACGCCGACATGGGCGGCGACATTGATACAAGGAAGAGCACTAGTGGCGTCATGTTCTTCTACGGCTCCTGCCCAGTGACTTGGCAGTCACAGAAGCAGAAGGTCGTCGCCTTATCCTCTTGCGAAGCTGAGTATATTGTAGGGACGGTGGCGGCCTGCCAAGGTGTCTGCAGCTGCTTGCCGAGCTGAAAAGCGAGGAGCGCATAGCCTTTATCCTCAAGATGGACAGCCAATAGGCCATTGCCCTCAGTAAGAATCCCGTCTTCCATGAACGTAGTAAACACATAGATGTGAGGTTTCATTTCATTCGGGAGTGTGTTGGAGATGGGAAACTGGACATTGAACACGTCTGCACTGAGGAGCAGATTGCTGACATTCTGACGAAGCCGCTGGCACGAGACTGGTTCTGTGAACTCCGTGAGAAGCTTGGCATCGTCAAGATCAGCAAGGCACGTCAGGATTAGGGGGTGAAATGTAAGCGTCAATATAATCCTGCGTTCAGTTCAGTTTTATTTCCTTTTGCATTCAGTTAGACATAGCGTTGAGCTCGGCCTGGACGATCATATCCTCCCGAGTGCGTCGTTGTAATGGGGCCACGGCGTGGAGTTTTGGACGCGTCGTGGCGTTGCATGTCGCTGCTTGCGCTGCGTGGCCTAGTGCGTGGGATGGCGCGCACAGATAGGGCCATGGGGGGCATGGCGTGCATGGCAGAGAGCTGAGGCTAGCTCGGCCTCTCCTTTTTCTATGTTGCAGTTAGAAGCTCATGTATATACGTAGGAGCACCTTAATACAAAAAACGTCGACACGGTTTCGTGCTTGACACAAAAAAACTTACTGTGTTCCTCTATTCTTGAATTCACTATGAGTTTGAGAGCACGCCGGAGAGAGTCCGGCTGACAATATGGAAATAAAATAAAGAATATGGCACTAAAGTATGAAGCAGCAGTAAGGGGAAACAAAGAGTTCTGAATCTTTTTTAGCATGGAACGTATGAGCTTGATTGCCACAAAGAAGCCATTATTCCCATGAGGAATCACTCAAAATCCTGATATAACAATGTGAATATAGTATTATCAGTGTTTTGTTTTCAGAGCATGGTTTACTGGATGAGGTGGTCAATATAAATTTAAAGGATTAGCCCTTTCAGGATTACGCCGGGCAAGGTTGGATCAACATGTAGATTAATTAGGCAAGTAAACTTTTTAATAGGTGATCGAAGGACGTAACACAGCAAAGGGATAGCATTTACTGCCATGTCTTCTTTGGCCAATGGATGTTGACATCTTCACCTCTCGGCCTATTATACTCCTGCAAATTTAGAGGGAGATCAGAAAAATTATGGAGATCAGAAAAAGTGAACAGTTCGAGTAAGAAGGAAAGGGCATCCAGTACGAAACTGACAAATTGAGAAAATATTTGCCGAAACCAAGCAATCTGTAAACGTACCTGCTGGTTCCAGTAACTCATCCACATGTGAACCAGTGTACCATAGAAGAAAACAAGTGGTCTGAATAGTCAGGGACGGCGAACGGCTGCATAGGATTTTTTTTTTTTTTTTTTTTTGTCTTGGCATTCCATCGAGCACCTGAAAGGCGTAGGACATGAAGGGCCAAGGAAGCAGGAACTGAAGGACGTACCGTGCACGGGAGGAAGGAGACGGCGCTGGCGCATGGGCTGCCCCTCCGGCTGGGCCTTTGGTTGCTCCGTGCACCGTGCAAGCGGACACAGCGGTGGCAGAACCCGCCAACAATGGTGCGGTGGCCCGGCGAGGCGACAGGGAAGCCGACGCAAGCGTGATGGCGCTGGGCTACGCTACACTTCTAGGATTTGGCCGCGCCGGAGCTCCCGTGGTAGCGCGGCATAACATCGGGCCACCAGAGCCGGGAAGAGGAAGGGTTGGACCGCACGTCTCTGGGAGAGGCAGAGCTCGTCGCGAAGCCGAGCCGGAGAGGGTGGAGCTGCGGCATCGTGGCTTCGGCAGCATCGCAACGTCGGGGAGGGTTAAGGGGCACGGTGGCCGCTCGGTCGGGCTTCCTCGCGAGGGGCGGCGCGCGGCGCGTAGGGCAGGTGGGGTCGGCGGTGGGGCTGGGGGGTTGTTTTCTGCTGCTTCCGCGAGGGTTCTAGAAGGCGCGGGTGAAAGTAGCGGCGGCGTCGCGGGTGGCGGACGGCCAGAAACAGAGGTTTTTACCTACGTGCCATTAAAAAATATCGAAATGCCCTACGTGCCATTAAAATTTAAAAAAGTTGCTCAGTACCCTGATCCGAAGTTTCTTTTACTTGTGTGCCACTTCCGTCAATTTCGCAGTTGATTCTAACGGAGTTGGCTCCCAACTGGACTTGAAATTACTCTTTTGCCCATCACTCTTTCTGGTCAACAGCCAGCCACTTGTTCCATTCATTCTCTGCTTCCCCGTTCGTGCGCACACACACGCGCAAACCCTAGGGAGCAACCAGGCGGAGCAAGCACGCGGGGGGCGCTCGCCGGCAGGCCGTCGGGCGCAGTAGAGGGCAGGGGTGAGACGGCCCGCGTCGGATTGGCGGCCGCGCGGGGGCGCTCGCCGGCCGGGGCGGCGGAGGAAGCAGGGCGGCGTTAGTTGGCAGAGTTTTGGGCGAAGTTTATGTGATGCTGACTTCCTCAGTTGGGTGAATCTGTGCTCGCATGTTGCTAGCTAATCGTCTGAGGATTGGCTGTTATTGCAATTTTCCGGAATTTCTCGATAAGGTTTCATTGCTGTCATGCAGACTGTAATTTTTCAGTTGGTAATTTTTTTAAAATACAACATCAGTGCCTTTTAGTAATCATATGCGACTCTAACAAATGCTTATGAAAGTAGAAGCTGCAGCCACCGTTCACATTAGACAATTAAAGTGAGTAGCATGGGTTTAAATTTCAAGTACTCATCATGATGAATTGCTTGCACCACATGTCTTTTAATCAGCTAGGATAAGTTCTCTGTCTCTGTTCTATCATTGACTCACTTTTGCTATAATGGTCTTATTATGCCTGAAGTTCAAAGTGGATATTGTTGCTAATGCTAAAAGTTACTGTCTCTGCAAGTATGCTTTATCCTGTTGCTCAACCCAACATTGGTAAAACTATTGAATTGATAAATAGAATGTGTTTTATCTTCTGTATCTTGTTTAACAAATGTCTCATGTTGTCCATATCCACAGTTGATACAACTCCGCATACACCCTTCCTTCCTTACCATGTCTTTTGCACTGAATTGAGCTTTTCTCCCCTTTGCACAGTTGCTAGAGCTGAATCGGAGGAAGATGCTGCTGCAGCTGAGGTTGTTGAAGGGGCTGATCTAGGTATTGTGGGTGATGATACACAGGTTTCCAGTGATGGACCTTTAAGCCCTGCTCTTGGTGTAGAGACAGTAGTTGTCTTCCCCAAAAATGCTGGCAAAAGTGAGTATACTTTCAAGTAGCATCCATTATTTATCTTATAATTCACCATGGTCTCTGTATTTATCACTTGCGATAAACTCTAAACTGGATTCCATGAATACCTGCAGCATGTGATGTTCCTTTAATTATATATAGTATATCTCATGATCACAGTAACCAATAATGCCTACCTTTTTTATTTTGTTGCAGTTGTACCAGCAGGTGAAGAAACTGAATTACTAGTTGGTCATCTTTATTCTCCTTATTGTTTGTCATCTTTTATTCTCCTTACTGTTCAGGTTAGGAAAGAAATTTATTCTCCTTATTGTTTGTCATCTTTTATTCTTTCTGAAGTAACTGTGGCACTTTTTGATATATACATCATCTGACCAGTTTTTTTTTTGAATTAACTGTGGCACTTTTTTAAATGATATTAACAACTTTTTATCACCTGTTTTATTTTTTCTACAGAATTTCTTCAATGCATCAGTTCCTGTTTCTGTGCAAGCAACCTTCCCCTATAAATTCGTTGTGAGCAAGTTCTTGCAGGTGTGTTAAATTTTCTTTTACCTTTGAAACATTTCATTTCACGATATTCATGTGTCTTTTACCTTCAATGCATCAATTTCTGTTACCATGAATATCTAATGTTTTGTGCCCTTGCAGCCTGGAGCCTATGATCTTGTTGGTTACATAGTGTATGAGATCGACCAGCACCCGTACCAGAATGTATTCTACAATGGCACTGTTGAGGTCGTTGAGGCTGGAGGCTTACTCAGTGTTGAGTCTGTGTTCCTCATCACCCTTGGAATTGCACTTCTTGGTCTCTTTGGATTGTGGGCATATGGCCAGGTTCAGCAGCTCTCGAAGGTAATCCTGTATTCTAAATTTCTTAGTGTAATCTGTACCTTTCTTCAGGAAATATAAGCTGTTCAGCATTCAATAAACCATAGTGAGGTGGTAATTCAGGTTGTTTCTTTGTGATTTACCTGAATCCCAGTACATTCAATAGTCAAAAGTTTACTTGAAGGGGTAATGTTGAATATTACTCTAGAGGTGGACTACACACCCCTACAGACTGAAATCATACACTAATGCTGAAAAGACGATTGGGCTCTAGAAAGAGTGATGGGCAAAAGAGTAATTTCAAGTCCAGTTGGAGCCAACTCCGTTAGAATCAACTGTGAAATTGACGGAAGTGGCACACAGGTAAAAGAAACTTTGGATCAGGGTACTGAGCAACTTTTTCAAATTTCAATAACACGTAGGGCATTTCGATCTTTTTTAATGGCACCTAGGTAAAAGCCTCCCAGAAATAAGGGCAGGCAGGGAAAGGAAGGGAAAAAAATAAGAAAATCTAGGGAAAGGAAGGGGGTTAAATAAGGAAACCTAACGCTACAGTCCGCGGAACAGCGACGGACGATGTGGCCGCGCGGGTGATTAGCTTTGGTATATAGGAAATAAGGTTCATGGTAGATACATCATCTCTCCTAACAAAATTTTAATAAGAGTAAAATACATGGTTAGTAGTCCATTAACTTGTCAGGTTGTGCCACTTTGGCTGAAAGTACTGTTGACTGGTTTGTTTGGACTGGTTTGGCTTATAAGCCATAGCTGAAAGTATCGTTGGCTGGTTTGGTGTGAGAGAAAAATACTGTTCGTTGGCTGATAAGCCATGACTTATAAGCTAGATACGAGCAAACGAACAGGTTGTTGATCCATCAGCTTTGAAAGTGCATTTCTAAGTGCAAAACATGGTCAGTAGTTCATTAAGGCCTAGCATCCAAGTGTCATGTAGGATCAGATAAAAAAATAGGTGCACTTGTCATAATAGCTTGCAGAAGCTACATATACTTGGGGAGAGAGAAGGTGATCCATGCTAAAAAGGAAGAGGGAGACGAAATAAGGTGAGGCATGATGAATGGAAAAAAGTATCTATGCAAACCACAAGTAGTGATAATTTGCATTGTGTGAGTAGTAGTCTCAACATTTTCTAGTATATGTGGATCACTTTATTTATACTAAAACTACTAGGAGTGTTAGTCTCCATCGGTGGTGCCATAATAATCCATACCCTTCATTTTATGTCTGGCTCTGCACTGGCCCACGTCTATTTAGCAAATAGCCCCCGGAAGGTTTCCTCCTCTCATTCCCCACTCCTCCCCTCTCTCTCTCTCGCATCGCGACGACGGCAGGGGCGACCACGATGCACCGATGGAGGAGGGGCGGCAAATCGTGAAGGCGAGGTGGTAGTGGAGTAGGAAGGAGAGGGCTCCAGGTGGTAGTTCTCGCGGCAGCCTCGGTGAACCGGCGCGATGGTGTCCACCTTGCGCGGCTAACGGATGAGCCACCTCAGTACGGTGAGTCGTTCTCCGTCCCAATATATATCCATTTTGGCTGTAGGAGGTAGTACACTGGTTGATGGTAGTGGTAGTACAGTGAGTCATCTACGCATATTTCTCGTTGGTAGGGGTTTTGTTGATTCCTAGGTAAGGTTGGTTTGTTAATAGAGTTGGTGTAGTAATGTTGCTCTCATGCGGTATTGTAGGCGATGATGATGAAGAATTCACAGTTGAGTTGCATTATGGGGGATTTTTTGTTGTTCAAGGTGCAAACCAAGCTTATGTAGATGGCAAGGTCAGTTGGTTTGACTAATGTGAGGTGGATACTTGGTCCCCCTTTGGATAGAGGACTTTGCTTATCAGCTGCATTACCCCAAGGATCCACACTGTAATAACTCAGGTTTTTGTATAACACAAAAATATGAAGTTTTTAAAATTTTCCTTAAACATTGCCAGATGTTGTGTTGCATGTAGTTTCTAGATTCAACTAGGCCAATCTTCAACTCTCTTTACCTTGCTTTCCAAAACAAACCCTATAAAATTACTTGCGAACTAAACAAACCTTTAAAAAGCAGTTAAATAGCTCTTCATGAAAAGTTAAGCTCGCACACTTTTCTATGATTCATGTGTCTGTGTTCGCACGTTTTTGTATGCTAACATATTAGGCTGCTCTATTCTTTTTTTTCTAAGTCGACTTTATCATTGAGGGTGTCCTTAGTGATGGTTGACTAAGTCAATCATCCCTGAAAAAAGATAGGACCTAGTTGTAACTAGTAAGGAAAAAAACATAGGTGTGATAGTGCTTATAAATACAATCGGCGGGAGTATTTTGAATCATTGTTGTTAGCTAAAGAGTAACCTCGGATTAAATCAAAGTTGAGAGAATGGGAAACGGTAAGTAAACAACGTCCGTAATAAACCGTGTCCTTTAGAATGTTCTAGAACGATATGCTATGGTGCTCCACTTTTGGTCTTCTGGAATCTGGAGTACAGCCGCCACTGGGGGTACCGGAAAATGCTGCTGAAGTGCCGAATGCCAGTTTGCAACAAGCGGAAAGAAATTGGGTGCGCGACGGGCGCAGCGACGCGCACATGCGCCCCCATTGGATGGACGCCACGTGGATCTGGCAGGTCGTAGGCAGCGCAAGCGCGGGTACGGGCGATGGCAGCATCGGAGGAGGATTACCATGGAACGGGCCGATGTAAGCCGGGCCATGTGCCGATCTAAAGCCCATCAGGGAATCTTTCACAGCTACCGTGGGATGGAGTCTAGATCCAAGCGGCGTTAATCAGGCAGGGGGCGCACCCGTGCCTCGGTGCGGCCATCACGCACCAATTTTTTTTCCTTGCAAGCGCGTTGTCGAAGCTACGACACCGTAAAGATAGATTGGAAAATGGAAAGTATATGTATGGCATGCACCGAGCATCTGCTTCTCTATCTTTCGAGCATCAGTTCTCCCTCTTCAGAATCCAAAGATGACACATGGATAAGCTGTCTTGTGTCGGACTCTAACATGTGAGGTGTACAAAAGGCTTAGGTGTCGCAACCACGCATGGTCCATAGGACCGTAGCTCCTTAAATGTTCTTATAAAAAAATCCAAAAAAGTAAAATAAATAGACAGTTCCTAAATTTATTCCAAGGTCTCGTTTAGACCACGGAACTCTAAAAATGTGTTTACAAGTCCTCAAATTTATCTTTAGAGTGTCATCTAGATCCTATGTTTATCATATGGTGCCAGATTGCCGTCTGGGTCCAAATAGGATGACCTAGCCCACTCCACAACCCAACGTCCGATGTCACTGTGAATCCCCATGGCTCAACATTAACCAACGAGTCCCACGTGAGGCTAGGGTCCTATTGATAACCAAAATTGGTTGTACAAAAAAAATAGAAAAACTGGCTTAGCTAATTTTCTCGATGCAGCCTAGCTGATTTTGGGAAAGTATCAAATCACGATATGGATTGCGTCATTGTGAAGTTCTTGTTGTGACAATCGAAATGCATATGTTGAATACGTAGAAGAGGGGGTTATGGCCGAGAGAAGATCACTGAGGTAAACTTGACTTAGTTGGGATTGGATACTCGCTCTCCAGTTCACCCTATTCTACATGCATTTTGGGGGTGGGGATTGAGGTGGAAAATTTGTTCATTTTTCACCTCAACCTTCTCAATCCATGTGGATTGTAGTGTAGCCAAACAAAGCTGGTTTTGTCAGTCTAGTATGAGTTAGAGTCTATGTTTCGGTATGAGATTTGCATTTATTTTGTAATGGGGTAAGGCATCCTCTCCCTACAAATATAAAGGGATACAACCCATTGAGGAGATTCAATCACACAAATCAATTTATACATCTACTTTTCATTATGTTTTCTCATCACTATTTCATTAGTATAGAAAAAAAATTCATTGATGCCTATCTTTTTTCCCACTGACGTCCCAAAAAATGCAGGCGCTACTGCAAAACATTTTGTGGGACTAGGGCCTTAAACCACAAAGATCAATTTCCACATGCGGTCCATCTAGGATGCCATCAGTACAATTAGGTTTCTTCTCATTGGTGGTTGACTTAAGGTTACCACTAGTAACGATAGATATTTTCACGGGTAGTAAGTTAAGTCAACCACTAGTGGAAACATAACTATTTGTATTGGTGGTATCCTTATGTGGATCGATAGTGAAATGTACTAAAATATTTGGATTCCGCACGCTAGGTGCTTTCAAAGTCTTTTTCACCATGCATGCACCGACGAGGCCATCCCCTCTCTACTTTATCTTCACACACCTCTTTCCTTCCTCTCCAACTTCTCTCCTTCCTCTTGAACCTCTCTCTCCCTAAGGCAGGTAGGTAGGCAACCATGGCCACGACGTGCGGTGTTGCGGGCGTAGCGTGGCCCGACACCAGCGCGACCACATCTCAGTCAAAGCCCAAGCTTGGTTTTGGTAATTGAGCGGCAACTAATGGACTAACCTATGTCTTAAGTGTTGTTTAAGCTAGGTGATGTCCACACCATGGGTTGAGCAAGATGGCATCCATGAAGGTGATGGAGAAGGCCACAAGTTAATAAAGTTCTCAACGTTGGAGAGAAGAAAGAGAAAAACAAAACCATATGATGGACTGAAGACAATTGTATATGCTAGGGATTTTGTTCTGTCGGCCTAGATGTAGTAGAGTGTGTGGCCGGGTTTAGGATAGATAGCCACTATAAAGAGGGGACCTCTTAAGTTGAAATGGTTATCTAGTGTCACTAGGTGAGATTTTCGTTGCATATGCATTATGCTTAGTGACGTGGTGAGGTGCAAGAAAAGCCTTTCAAAATGTTTGAAAAATGCTAACTCACACACATGAAATGATGGTACACTTGGTGGTGTTGAGCACATTGAAAAAGGCTTTAAAAAACATCTTCAGCAGGCTATTTTAGTGAGCACCAGACTAGTCTAGTGACCCCCTAGGGTTTGGAACCAGACTAATACATGTAGTATTAAAGACCACTGTTGACGGTCACTAACATCAATTATAAACCGTCAACATAACCTGTATTTATACTTAATTCTATCACCAAACATAGGTATAGGGGTTGAAACTAATAAATTCCATGAGTTTTGGTGAATCTGTATTTTCGGCAGGGTTTATCTAAAAAACCATCAAGGTGGACCTACATGTCAGATTTAATCGCGCTTATCCGTAGCGAAACGGACTCCATAAGGCTCTAGAAGACTCAAGAGGACTCCACGCCAAAGCATAGGGGCAGAGGCTGCCAAGTGGGGTCGGTCGGCCCCACCTGCATGCCGCCCGACCCCCTAGACCCACATGTTAGCCCCACCTTCAAATGTTGGTTCTTCACTACCTCCTAGGTTGCATCTACATCATCCTTTAAGTCGGTTTGATCCAAGGGCTCACGTTGGACGCTCTGAGCTATATATACCAGCCCCTGCCACCCTCCCTAGAGCCATCCTAACACCCTAATTCAAATTATCCTCGATAAGATCAGAGCCAGCTATCAAGAGAAGATTAGTCCTCTATAGGATTTAGTCTTATAATTTGAAATAGTGAGATAGAGAGTGAGGGAAGAGTTTGGAGGAGATGTCGGCCTGTCGATGCTCGCTCTATGGCTCGTACCTTGGCGGAATCAAGTTTTACTTGAGCTTGCTTCTGAGATTTCTCTGGTAATCAACTTCTGATTCAAGTAAGTATTTTGTTTATATTATTCATTAGTGTGGCAGAACCGACCAATTTATAAGATCACAAGTACAATGTCAACCACAGGAGCGGTCACGCTGTCATACTTAAGCCCATATAAACCCGATAGTCCGTTGAGTGTTGCGAAGGACCTCGAAACATAACCAACATACAAACCAAGATCATACATGATTCAACATAAATGTCACATGTTACATATAGTTCATAAGTAGTTCAACATACATCAGAGTACGAATAAAGTTATTACAACCCAAGTTCAATTTTAGTAGCGAAAGCAACATAGTTTTGAAACCATCACACACACGGTTTAGATACGTGCCAGTTCCATGATCAAGTCCACAAAAGCATCCTGAACAACTAATATAGAAGGACCATGCCCATGGTCTCACTCCTCGTCCACAGCTGGAGAGAAGCAGTTCTTGCAATAACCATGAGACACAGTACCATCTACAACAAGTGGGAATAAACCCTGAGTACGAGAATGTACTCAGCTAGACTTACCCATTATAAACCAAAAATAAAGAGACACCATGGATTACGTAAGGCTGTAGAAGGTAGAGCTGGCTTGACAACATTTTACATAAAAACTAAAGTAATACATGTCTTGATCTGTTTAGTTATTCTAGCAACAAGTTATACTTATCGAACTTAAGCATGTCTAGGTTGGCACCTGTACTAGAGCAATCACTTGATTTAAGCTAAAGCAAACAATAGTAACCATATCCGGTGTAGTATTTTCATATTTATCAAAACCATCACAATCCATCAAGTTCCTATGATGAAGGGGCTTAGTCAAGTTTCTCACTATCCGAGAGAGACGGCGATTCGAATCGATTGCAACTGGCTGGGCAAAAATCCTAACACAAACACATACTTCATGTCGGGTCACGTTTGGTACAACTCAGGACTCAACTTCGTGGGTTCGATCAGTGCCGCACCCTCAAGGACTAACCAGCTGCCAGGATGCTCAGGCCTAGCCTGCCCTTGGGCTCACATCTGGCTCCCCGCACATCCTTACTACCTCTAGTGTACACACTTGGATAGAACAACTCCCAGCCTGAGTTGAGCTACTCGGCTTCGTAGTCAGAACGAGTTATCCGGTCAGCTAAGTGAGAGGTTGCATTCAAAATGACAAGAGGGCCTCCAATGATGCGGTCCTTAATCGACACAGATGGAATCGCATGAGTCAACCTACAACATAGACTCTGTCTGGACTCCATTTACATCATCACATGGTTTTTTCCACGATAGCAAATATAGCCAACCATGATCTGGTATCCACCTATATCTCGCAGGTGATAGGAAATCACGCGACTTCTACCGAGCTAAGCATGGCTAAGCATATATTTGATCCTGGACCTACATAGGTTTCAAGGTATATATTTCTGAATAAGGAGATTATATGCATCAAGTGTTTCCAAACAACTCCTACAACTTAATGCATCAAACATAAATAACTCAAATTGGTATTTATAAAACATAAAAGACTTAGAATGCTCTAGGGCTTACCTTTTAGATAGGGCGAGGGTCGGTGCTCCAGACACTCAGGCAACTCCTCTTGGACCTGTCCTTCTTCTTTGGGAACTTCCTGCTGTGGGATCTCCTGCGGGGTCTCCTCTCTTCGAGCTTGAACTCCAGCAGGGTCACTCCCTCTGCCAATCCAATATGCATGAGTACACAGATAAATATATAGAATGCACAAGGGATGATATGAATGGTATGGTGCAATGCATATATATATATATATATATATATATATATATATATATATATATATATATATATATATATATATATATATATATATATATATATATATATATATATTCTTAACAACAAGATGGCAAGGTGATAATATGATTAACTTTATTTTAGTGAGTAGGTGCATGTCTCTTCTCTAGTACAAGAAACATACACTCACCACTTTCTAGCAACCTAAGGTAAAGTTGTTCATCACAGTAAGAGGCCTAAAACCTGCAGCTAACAACTTATCTTAATTAGCCTAAGCATCTAAATAACAAGCATCAAGCTCACACAAAGCAAACAATTCAAGAAACTAGATGCAAGTGAATTCTAGAGCAATAAATATCTAACTGCATACAACCAATCAAAACAAAGCACAACCAACTGTACCAACAGGTTACATACATCACCAATATGTTAAAAAGTATAATGGTTGGACCCAAATTAATTTTATATAAACATTTATTAATTTATCAATTAATTTAGATAAAAATTGGAACTGCTACTTCTAGTGCTCAATAAATTCTAAAAAAATTACAGCAGCCCATACATACTCCCAAGAACCTGCTATTAAAGTTTCATGCCATTTGAAGAAGTACAACAACCTCTACAAAAATGACAAGTTACATAGATTTATAATAACTTAAATAGGTTTAGCATAGTGAAAAGTGTCAAGCAACAGATTTACTATTTTTCTTACATTCCTCATAACACAAGAATAATGTGAAAATAATTTCATGCGCATAAGTTACATAAATCTACCACAATTAATTTCACAAGAAACTAGCATTTAATTAGGCTAAAACACGAAGTCATATTCCAAGCATGCTTACTGTAGGTTTAACATTTTTCCTAGCTACAACATGTCAAAACAAGACTAACCAAATTAGAATCACATTTTTAGCATCTCCCAAACTCAAGTTATGCATTTTATAAGATTAAACAAGGTATAAAACTATAGGACATACCAAGTTTCATATTTTTAGCAGATAGTACTCATCAAGATGAAGCTAACAAAATTTGGTTCACTCAATTTAGACACTCCTAGAATTAGTTATGAATTTTCCAAGTTTGCATCAAATTCTGTAAAAAAATAAAAAGAAAAACATCAAAACCCTAGTAAATGCTAAGCGCACCCAGCGCAGTACACGCCTCAGGCGCCGACAGTCGGGCCCCACGGTCAGCGTGACCCCACCCGTCAGCCACAGAGGGCAGAGACGTGGCTTGACCGGCGAAGAACTCACCGATGGTGAGGTCTTCAGTGGTAAGGTCATCACCACTAGCTTCCTCTCATCCTTACGCACTCAATGAGTTAGGTGGTTGAAGCTCTACCGATGGTTAGGCAGGGCGGCGACGCTAATGGCGGATGGTGGAGGCGCGTGATGGCACACTAGCCATCTCCGGCCACGGTGAGCTCAGGCAAGCACGGCTATAGCTTAAGGATGACCTAGCGGAGATCTAGGGTTAGGATTAGGGCCCTTGGAGATGCCAGCGAGGCACGACTGTGTGCATGGTGGCATGATAGTGTGAGCGCGACGGTAGCGCTATGATGTTCTGGTAAGCTATGTGACAGTATTGTGCCTCCGTCTTCCATTCTAGTTTCCCCACCCCGTGGCTAAGCCCTAACACCTAGAAGTAAGAGAGGAAGAAGACCAGACAAGAGTGGCCATGGTGATGTGCATGGCGGCAGCGTGGCCGGTTCACGGTGGTGCGGTGCACGGTCTTCCTCCGGCGCGGCTGGCATTGGACAAAGGCCAGCGGCTATAGTATCCACTAGACCAAACGACTATGGAGTAGGATAGAGAGAGTAGTGCATGCATGAGGTGGCCTGACCATGGCGAGCTCAAGCTCGGTGGCGCACTATGACCATGGCAGCGACCACGATGATGGTGCATTGGAACTCACCTTGGCTCAAACGGTGGTGATAGCGGTCGATGTGATAGAGCATGTCACGGTGAAGCTGTGGGTGACATGAATTGAGCGGTGGTGCAGCGTAGGTGGCTAGCATGGCCAGCAAAGGTGTGACGACGGTGACGCTGCGCTTTTCTCTAGCTCAGTGAGCGCGAGCGAGAGAGAGGGAGAGAGAGAGAAAGTGAGTAAGCGCGCGAGAGTGCGGGCACCCGCGTTCTCCCCCTTCTGGCTCGATAGGGTAGGCCTGCGCCGGTGTACGGCCGCCACATGGCCTGCCCACGGTCGGCGACGTCTGGGCGCGGCAAAGGCCAGTTTCAGACCTGATGCAGGTGTCTAAAAACCCGATTTTCAGCCCTCTAATACTCCTAAACTGTGGTGCATTTTGGTAAACCAATTTCACCATTTTGTAGAGCTACATGAGTACTCCAAGTTTGCTTTAAGGAGTTTGGCCAAATTCTGAATGGTTTTCAAACTAAAATGCTCCAAAGTTAGCTACCTCGAAACTGGAAATCAGCTATGACTTGAAGTTGATTTTTGGAGTTCCAAAACAACATGAAGTTGATTTTTGTGAGCCTTGTTTGACTAAGCTAGGCACTGATTCAGCTCTTGACCCTTAAACAAAGTTTGTTCTACATGAGTTAAACTACAACTTTTATTTAGGTCCCACTGTCATGCAAGCTCTCTAAGTAATTAGTCAAGATAGGTCAAACATTCAACATAATAATGGAACTTTTAGTCATACCAACACTTAGAAGCAATTTTGGACAAAGTCATGAGTATAAACTAGGTTTCATTTTTCATTCTAAGTGTGTATAAGTTGGTTTCATGACCAAATAACACCCACTTGCATTATCAAGCATGATCACTAAGCATTCACAAGGCAATTTAGGCATTTTATGAAAGTGATCACAACTAGACAATGTATCATTTCATGCTCATGAATGCAAATGAATGGATGATGCTTATGCTCATGCAATGCAAGTGCAAGAATGCAAGCTTAACACTTGGGGTGTTACAATCAAGATCACGACTCTCTTTTGAGTGCTTTATTCTCTTCCTAGGGGGAGTAGAGTACTAATCGTGAGTGTAAGTGTGGTGCTTAGACTTAGGTTAATAGTGGATGCATCCTGCATTCTAGATCGGTGGTAGATCGCGGTTGTGACATTAGTACTATATAGCCTCGTACTATATAGCATCATTGATCCTTTGTAGTCCGCCTCCCGTCTGTAGGCCAAGTAGGACCCGGTTACGAAGGAAAGCATCCTCTGATGGTGTCTTTCCCTAGTAATGTCCCCAGTTAAACAGTAGAAGGCATAGCTTACCCAAGTTAGAATTAGAGAACCATAGTTTTCCTCTCTACGCTCCTATTTATCCTTAATCTTGTTGTTACTCCTAGTTAAGTTAAACCTTAACCTAATCGCTACCCCTGGTTAAGTTATACCTTAATCTCACATGTTTCCCAGTGGATACGATACTTGGAATACTTCCGAATGAAAGCTACAGTGGTATCCGTGAGCTTGCGGATTTATCTATGCGCGTTAAATATACCAACAACCACAAAGAGAGGAGTTTGCACAAGGTCCAATCCACCTGGTAGTTGGACCACCAAGTGTCCAGAGAGTGTGGGAGATTGTCTACTTGAAAGACTACATAGCGCTTGATCTAGTGCCATGAGGGGCGTGGGCATCGGACCAAGCGTGGGCACTATTCTAGCCCTAGGGGCACCTGGTAGTCTTTGGCAGCTAGACCACCATGGGCAGTGATTGTACAGTGATTGGGTAAATATGAGCGTGAAGGCACTGCATGTTTTTGAAAACATGCAGCACTTAGTCTGGTTCTTAGCACTATTGCTTAGCAATGGACTAATCTCATGTTATGCAGGGTGGTTAGGGCACCAAACTAATGGCAAGGGTTTGAAAGTAGCCATTGGAGGGATGTTAGCCGATCATTGGTGGCTAGTGGTCCAACTACCCTCCTAGCGGTTGGACCTCCAAGTGATGTTCAAAATGGTGGTGGAGGGAGGGTAATGGTTCTATCTTGCCCCTCATATATAAATAGTCCTTTGGTCAGTTTGGGGAGCTCTTTTGGCCATTTGATGATCTCCATACATCCCTCTAGAGCTGAGCAAACCTCCCCACTCTCTCTCTTGATTGGCAAACTCATTTGAGAGATACCACCTAGCCAACTTGGAGCTTTAGTGATTGGTGAGGTGAATTAGTGATTATTTTTGCCCCCCAATCGATTGATTTGTGAGAGGTTCTTGATCCCACATCGTGGGGTGCAAAGGTATACTCTATTCGATTACTCATGGCTGGTTGGAGTGCTCATGGGATTGATTCTTGTGACACCCAAGTTGTGGGTCTAGCTTGTCACTCTAGTGAGCGCATGAATCACTTACCTTGAGACTCACCACAATAGGGATTAAGTTGTCGGCAAGGAACCAAAACTTGTTGAAAAAATCATTGTGTTCATCTTTCTTGCTTGGTTTCGTATGAGCTCAACACTTGTCCTTACATTCATACTTTGTTTGTGTTGTGCTTATTGCTTGTGTAGCCTTGTAGTTGTAGCTCTCTAGTTAGTATTAGTTTAGCTCTATAGTAGCTAGTTGTTCTTTATTAGTAGTAACTAGTTGTTAGTTGCTCTCTAGTGTTGTGGTTGTGTAGCTAGTAGCTCTTGTGTGGTGAAGTGATTAGGATAGAAACCAATTGCTACTATACTTGTGTAGGAGGCTTGCTTGGTTGAACTAGAGCTAGTGCTTGTAGTGGCTGTTAGGATCATATTGTGTCCTAATCACTTGCTCTAGTATCTCTGAGTTGTACAAAAATTTTTTAGGCTATCCACCCCCTCAATCTAGCCATCTAGGTCCTTTCACTCGGCTAGGCATGGTAGAACCCGACCATGGCATGGGCGCAGCATGGCCCATCCTCGACACAGGCATGGGCGCGACATGAGTCTAATGCTGGCCTAACCATGGTGTGGGCTAAAAGAATTTAGATGGCTAGAGGGTGTAACACCCCCGGTGTTACGAGCTTACTTGGCACCAAGATTAAGACCTAAAAGAGATTAGCAAAACAAGTTCGTTGGGTTTAAGAGTTTAAAACTTACCTAAAATGATAAACAAATTCTATGTGACTCACTTTTATGGTTGAGAAAAAAAATCAAAATAAATATTGTTAACTAGTGCTCTTGGGAGCTCAAAAATCAAATTTGAAGTTAAGATAAGCTCTTTTCATTAGTACGACAAACACTTGAACTTACGTCTAAAGTACTATTTTTGGTGATTTATTATGGGCGAAATAATTAATTAATGCTTAAATATTTTGTTCCTATGGGTTAGTATGAAGTATGGACCATTGCATGAAATACTTGTGGGTTGGAGTTAATAGGGTTTAGGCCTTTTAAAAATTGTAACAAAAGTGTTAATGGCTGTTAGTTCGAACTGAACCTTAACTTTTCTAAGTATGGGAAAACTAGTAAGACAATGCTATCTTGACATTTAATTTTAACAAAAATATTTAAACACTAGCTGCAAGTTTTGGTATTGTTGATTGCATCAAAGTGAGTATTTGAGCATGGCATATGTGGTTGTTGTATTGGGTGTCACCTTGTGTTTACACCAAAATTTGGAAGGGGAGTCACAGGGACCTAGAAGCTCCTAGGATCGTATCATCAAGGGATCAGTTACGGGCGGATCAGAAACAGCTGATTTAGATGCAAAATTTAGGAATCGGCTTTCTTCGGATAGCGCCAACGGATAACGACAGAAGCTACGCTAGACGCCAGGACGAAAACGTGTTGGACTCTACAAAAAGGGAAAGAGTAGAGTCCAAGTTATCTTAAATTAGGAATGTTTTCATTTTTATGCTAAAGTTTGTAACAAATCATGCTCGAGTAGGATTCATGTCTAGACTCCGGGTATAAATATTAAACCTCGGCTATTGTAAAGAGAATCAATCAAATACAAGTCAATTACTTTTTTTAGCTCCGGCCACCCCTTTGGAGTAGGAGTAGAGTAGATCTCAGCGAGTTCTTCAGCGAGTACGGCTGCATCGATCCGGTCGACCTCCACTGCTTGTTTGTAAGTACCGTCATGGTCTATACCTCTGTTTGTATGGCTACATCGATCTGGTTGACCCCCACTGTGACTCTGGTATAGGCTAGTTATCGACTCTTGCCTAGTTCAAGTATGGCCTGTGTGATTCTGCCTCACACCCCACTGCTTGAACTAGATCGAGGTCAAGTTATCGGCTCTACCTTTGAATGGCAGTCTTTGGTAGATTCATTAAGTTACCGATATTGCTTATTGTTTTCATTGTTTATCTAATTACAGCAATATCACTCTGCCCGATTGAGATTGATCTGGATCGGCCTTATATCTTATTTAACCCATCGTTTGCTAATCTTAAACTAATCTAATCTACATCTTAAACGATGAGTTATGTTTTTATTGGCTATTTTATATCAATCTTAATCGTGCATAGTGTGCGGTTAAGGCATGTTCGATCTTGAGTAGATCTATTGGTTAGCGAGAAACGTTCTATGGCCTATTATCATGGCCTGTGGGATTCTGCCTCTCACCCCACTGTTAGCACCGTAGAGTGGGGATCATTAGTTGATAGATCCATTCCTGAAAAGGCATGACCTTAACTGTGCGCTATGCCTGGATTGGCTGTTTAGCCGATATCGAGTGCTCTTACGAACAGATCATATTACGAGACCATTGAAGTAGAGATAAGTTGAAAGATATGTTAGCCCCATGATCTTGTTATTGTATTACGGCCTGCATGATTCCGCCTCATGCCCCACTGATATTAGTAATGAGTTAGGGTCGTCGAGTCTATTGTTGTTTCTACGGCCTGCATGATTCTGCCTTATGCCCCACTAGTCATAGCGATAGATGAGATCTAACATGTTCATTAGATTTATCTTTATTAGATGGTTGAGTGGTGTTGAATTATTTCTTTACATAAATAGGAGTTTGGTTACTTGTAATCATTGGCTTAGTATAAACCGACCATCATCGATATCTTATTACCATTGATTAATGTTTGCTTAAATGATATTTATTTTGAATGATAACCGATTCTTCTTACACAACCCCATAAGCTTTAACTGACTTATTCTCATGAATATACTAGGATTGGCTATTTAGCCGATTTCCTTCTATATCGGCTCTCACAGCCGTACTTTCGGAACTGTCTGGCAACACCTGCAAGTTCCACCCTTAATTACTGATGAACTTTCTCTCCTTGTCAATTGCAGGGTCAAATTGACTCGCACACCTCGAGAGGATTGCGCAGGATCGACCACCCTTGCGCTGAAGCTAGGTGGATCTGCTCCATCGAGTGGACCCTTTCGGCTTGCTGCGTGTGTCCTTGGCACGAGACGAAATTCTGTGTCGACACCTTGCTCTTGTAAAAATTGCCCAAACTTCGTTCAAACATGTTGTGAACTATGTCATTGATGTTCTATTCATGAACTGGCACTTCGAGGACGAGCTCAGGTTGGCATTCATGTATCTCCCTCCCTAACTGCTCTTTGATCTTGACGATTGCTTCGTTAGATAATCGGTAATGTGGACTTTATGTAACACCCCTGGTGTTACGAGCTCGTTTAGCAACACGATTTAGGCTTAAGTAAAATTTCCAAAGCGAGTTCTCGGATTTTTTATTTAAAACATACTCGAGGTGATAAGTGAATCCTATGTGGCTTAGTTTTGTGGACTCAAATAAACGCTTAAGTTAAATTACGCAGTGTGTAGAAATAATTGGGAATGTCGAACGACGATGCTAGCGAATGGTTTATTCTGTTAGATTAATTACGAAAAGCAATTTTTATAAATAAAATAAAATCCATTAATAAATAGAATGATATATATATATATACTCATGTGTTTATTTTGATAAGCACGAACAGACGAGAGAGAGAGAGCGCAGCAGCTTCGTTTATTTTTCTTGGTGTACAGCGTACTCGTTGCATGGAAATTATTATCGTCACATCTCTCATCGTGGCTCTGCATTGCTCTGCACCACGGTGTGTCCGTTTGTCTATGCCCCTATCCTTCTATCACTCGCTTGTGTCGTGTTCGATATTTTTATGTTGCGCCTATCGCATCGATCATTCAAGCAGCAGAAGGTCCTTTTCTTGTCTTTTCCTTGCTCTCTCGCGCACCTGCTTTTTAATGCCTCTTGTCTTTCTCTGTCTCACTGCCAGTTCTGTCGTATTAGCTCTGCGGCATCATGAATGCCGCTGCTGCTACCTTTGCCTACCTTGCGTGCCTCTATGGTTTGCCTTGCCTACCTCTGCTAGCTATCGTGGTTGAGTTATGGCAAGTGAACTGATCGACGGGACGTCACGCGTACAAATGAGCCTCTGGCAGCATGGTGCACCTGCTTGCCTTAGAGTCCGTGGTGACCAACTTTTGGAGAGAGTGTTTTCTCGATGGCTGGCCCAGTACAGTGCCCCTAAAGTTGCCTGCTGCATTGGCCAAAAAGGAAGCAATTATGCTTGCTACTGTTGTGTACTTTTTTTCTGTACCCGAGGAGCCCAGCTCATCTTGCCCTCCTCGCTCTGGACGACAGCAGTCATGTCACCGTTCAATCCGAGTCAGTCCTGCCTTCCCCTCCTTTTTTTTCTTCTCTGTTGTGCCAAGGAGGAAGCGCCCCAGCCCAGGAACGCCACTGCCGGACCACCGTCCCTGCTCCTCCCTCCCTCCCTTTTCCTCTGCCGCTAAGGCCTAGCTGATACCGCCGTGCTTTGAAGTGCCGCTGTCGAACCGTTTCGTCCGGCCGTCCATAGTGAGCCTGAGCCTACCACCACCACAGCCACCTCAGGTATATCTGCACCTTGCTCGTGCTGCCCTGGTTGTCCAGTCAGGTGACTCGCTCGCCCATTGCCGGTCCTTCTCGCGTGACCGCACGCGAGCACGACCCTCCATTCTCGAGCTAGTTCCTACTTCCCCATAGCTGCACCACCACCTCCACTACGCATCGAGCCACCTCACCCCGCCGATGCTGGCCATCCCTGCGAGCGAGCTCCCAGCCCGTGCTGGTCCACTGCCCCCTAGCGAGCGCCTAGGCCGCGCGCAGCTTCGCCTTGCCCTCTCTCTCGGCTCCGCTATGGCACGCTGCTATCAGTGCTGCTTTCCCCGTGCTCGCACGTCGGCGTACCCACCAGGGCTACGCCCGCCGTTGCCGATTGATGTCCCATGGTCCCACGTGCACTGCTCATCCACCTCGCGCCACCGGTACCGGCCCTCCCCATGAGCAAGCCCCTAACCCGAGCACAGCTTCGCCCGCTCTCTGCTCTCCCATGCGCCCGTGCCCTGCTGCCTCTTCCATGGCCCGCGCTGGTCCAGCAGCGCCCGCTATGGCCACACCCCCGTAGCCGCCATGTCCGCTTCCACTGTCGCCCTGCATCCCTCACGCGCGCCATGCCCGTCAGCCCACGCACGAGCACGCCATGCCCGCCCGGTGCCAAAGTTTGCCTCACCGGCCACCGTTGCTCCACCAGTGCCACCGTTACCGCCTCCCCTGCCACGGCCGGTGTGCCCACCTCCATGGCCCACACGGGCAGGCTTCTAGGGGTCGATTCGGCTCTTGCCGCGGCTAGCCCGAGGCCATGCGGGTCCTCGTGCGGCTCGCCGACGGGTTGTCCACCGCCACCGTGCCGTTCCCTAGCCCCGTCACACCGTTGTTGTCACTGCTTTGGCCGGTGCTCTGCTTCTTCGGTCGGTGCTCTGCATTTGGGAAGGAAGAAAAGGTGAAAACTATGAATAGACACTAATACAGGGTCCTTCGTGCAAATTATGTGACTCATAGGAATAGTAGTGGACTAAATAGATAGAAGCGTAGGGACGCTTTTGCAAAACTATCATCGTGTTGGGCTTGGCCGCACGTGGGCCGGCTTTATGGGCCGTCCGCGCCCACACGCTGGGCCAGCCAATGGCCACCGTGGCTGAGCCGCCAATCGGACGCGCCTGTGGGCCATCCGTCTGCTCCTGGGCCGACATGGTGCCTTCTGGACCGCGTGCCCTCGTTTGGCTTACTAGGTCGCTCACGCGGCATGCCCTGCTGGGCTAGTTAGTGGCCGCCGACCTTTCCAATTTCGAAATGCTTTTTTCTAATAATGGTTTCTAGTTTAAATTGTAAAATCAATATAAAATGGTATAGGAGTCCAAAAATGGTGAAACTAGTTTTGTTGAGTCTCTAAAATCCTGATCTACGTGTTAGTATATTTTGTTCACATAGTTTGATAATATTCTTGGAAGCTATATAATTAATTTAAGGTGCTTAATATTATAAAATACAAACTTGTGGGAATTTTCATGATAAATTAGTAATATTGTTGAATTCTAAATTTGTATAGTAGGCTCCTAGCAATATTAGGTACTCACTGTAATTTTTGTAGAGCAATAATAATTAGTTTGCTAGGTAGATAATGATGCTCTATTTCGAATAAAGAGTAAATTGATAAAAAGAAATAAAGAAGCAACTTGGGTTTACATAACTGAATAATTGTTGGGAAATAACGCCTTATTTGCCCACATGGGTATGTAGGCTAAGTACGGATGTCGTTAGAACGAGCTCATTAGCTTGTAAGGTGTGATCAGGTTTCTAAGTATTTCGGTTGTCGTTGATTATTTACATCTATGCATTTGCTTCAATGCATATCATATAGGTGCGATGATGGATCAATGGATCAATTGGAGGATGCTTGGGAATCCAAAGATGGTGTAATGGTATTCTCTCTAGGAGATGATGCAATGGGTTTTCTATCCAGTTGATGGTGGATGATCTGAAGATGCAGATACTAATTTTTTTAATATATCTTACCCAGGCAAGCCCCGGTGCATAACCCCTACTTTCTACAGTTTAAATTATATTTGTGCGTTAAGTTTTAAGGAGTTGATTGAAACCCACTTGCATATACCTATCTTTATCCTATGAGTCTTACTAGTATGACAGGATCATGTAGATTGCTATGCTACAGGACTCCGATAGAAGTCGAGTGATTGTCTATCACTGACGAGAGATAGGAAATATATTATTGGATTATTATCACTTGGAAATGATAAATGGTGACCGGGCAGAGATATGGTTTGGGTATTGGTGGGTGTAAGAGGTTGTGTCACCATAGATGCGGGGCATAGCTTAGTTACACTGCTTTCCCTGTCTGGGCGCTTGGAAGACTTGTTGCTCTCTTGTTGCGAATCTGGCTCTTTCCGGACCGACTATTAGGGTTTTATTTTGGTGCAGGAGGTCCTTGCACCGCACTGAATCTGGGACTCAGGGGCAGGGGCTTAGAGTCCTAGTTTGGATGGGGACCTGGACACCTGGGATAGGAGAGTGATGGGTTGGCCCTGCTTATGCCTTGAGTACAAGTGGGGCGTGTGTTTTCATGGTACCCAGCTGGGGGCATTGATTCACGAATTGCCGAGCAATCCGGTATGGCTTGTTTCATGTCTAGCACCGTAGTAAGAACTGAAAGATGAAAGATGGAAAGAAAAGGAAATCTAATTGCTTACCACTTGCTTGAAAGTAGTACAGGTGCTTACATAGGATGGTTAGTTAATGAACCAATGCACTGCTAATAAAAATCAAATATAAGGATGCACATTTAGTAATGCTTCCTGCAGATGCAATAAACCCACAAGCCAGATAGCCTTGCATATCCTTGGAGTCTTTTTCTTTTCTCCTATCGGGTAAGTTTTGCTAAGTACAATTGAGTACTCAGGGTTTTATTCCCCCTATTGCAGGTGATAGTTGGATGCTAGAGCTGACCTTTGTGTGTGGATTCCTCCTAGTGGGCTCAGCGAGGATTCCTTTACGCTGCGATCATAGTTGTTATTTATAACTCTCACCAAATGTTTTTATAAATGAATGTTTCATAATCTATTGTTGTAGTTTATATATCAATACTTCATCATGTCATGCATAGATATTTATTTTTACTGTAATTCTGATCACATGTCTAAATTCCGCCGTTACATTAAATTGTTCATAACTCTGATAATATGATTATATTCCGTTGTTGTAATAATAAATATTATACTTTGATGTTGTATTAAAAGTGATGTAAGAAATGGTTAAGAAGGGTGTAAGCTTTATTCTCTCATTTGTGATCCTAATGGCAAAAATGTGGATTTTTGGGTTCTCCCCTGGGGTGTGCCCGATGGAACCGAGCAATTTAGTGTTCTCCCTTGAGTGCTTAGTGTCTAAGGGAAGACAAGCACTCCTGTGAGGCAGTAGATTAGGTGGTTCTACCACACTTTACGATAGGGGAGTTAGTTGAACCTCAACTGTGATCGTTAGTAACTTTTGCTACGCTTTAAAATGTGTGCACGTCACCTAGGGTAGCCATTCAGACTGTGTTCGCGATCACCGCAGGCACAGCACAGTTGGCGTCAGGGTCATGTCACCAACAAAGCCACGGTCGCCGGCCCACACATGCACCAGGCCAATGCCACGCTGTGCCTAGGCCTTGCATGGCCTGACCCGGCTGGCGGTGGTCTGGTCCCACTGCCACGGTCTGCGTGTGCCAACATCTAGCCACTGAGCCATGCACGGGGTCGTGGCAGAGCTACGGCGGTCACCGCCTTGTCGATGTGGTGCTCGCCCCATCCTTCGTCCTACCTACCATATCAAGCCTCTGGGCATGTGGCGCTACCATGGCGTCTAGGTCGATGACCCCAATCACTATGGTGATGAGACATCTCCCTATCCCACCCTGCTAGCCGACGCCGGTGTGACTTGCTTGGGTCCAGCCGCTCCAATTCAAGCGCGTTGCGCCAAGCCCTCCCTAGTCTCATCACCAGTGCACAGGTGCTCATACTGTAGCCATCAAATGGAGCCTCCCCATCTTAATCCGTTCGCCCACGCTTGGGTGCACTCTCCACGGCATGACCATGGCTAGAACTCTGCCGTTCCGCCCTCCATTTTGCCTAGCTCAGGGCTTCACAGTTCAATTCCTCATACCAGTAGGTGGCATAAGAAGGCAACTAGGCATCCCATCTTCCCCATGCCCGGTCGAGCGCTATTGACCACCAATTTAGCATGTTGCTCACCGCCGGCCATGGGCGCCACCACAGCCAGTGGATCAGGGGTAAGTCCCAATCCGTAGGGAAAGAACACAATTGGTGGTGTTTCTAGACTCATGTTTATCCACTCTAGCTGGTGCTCATGATAGGTTGGATTGGTTTCTCATTGTGAGTGCGGTGACACGACAGTGTCGTGCTCGGAGAGCCACCGCCCGCTCAGTAGCACGAGGCTAGACCACCCTAGCGCTCGCCTGTTTCAACCATCATTGGAGCATGAACCACAATGAGCTACTGATGCTTCTCCGCTACCTCTACCCTTTTGAGAGTGCGTGGGTTCATCAGAACAAGCATGCCACCACCGAGACTAGCCACTCGCCGCTACCGCTCCTGGTAGTACACCGCTGAGTTCCCAACCACCATCCATGCTTACGGGTTTAGCCGTAGATGGTGGTCAACCCTTTATTCCTATCGCAGCAGGTCTAGCTCACCCGACGTAACCGCAGTTGCCACGCGGTGTGCCACACCATCGCATGTGAGTACGCTAGGGACTGCCCCATTGTGAAGGTAACATGTTCCAAGGTCCTTAATGTAAACCACGTCTCTTGTGCAATAGTGATCAGAGGCACCGTGTAATAATCGGTTAGTTCGGGGGTTCTTTTGCAAAACACGCGCACGTGCGGTCCTTCCGGTCTTGGGCCACGCTGGGACGTCACGACACATGTGTGGCCACCCCTCGCGCTGGGCTGTTGGGCCGATTAAGTCGCCATCGGCCCTTTTCTTTTCTAAAGCATTGCCTAAATTAGTTTCTAAAATCAAAACTTATAAATTCAATAGAAATTTGTGTAGTTGACCAAAAATTATGAGACCAATTTTGTTCAGTTCCTAAAATCATGATCTATCTACTGGTATGTCTTATTCACATAGTTTCATAGTATTTTCAGGGGCTATCTAATTAAATTAGGATGCTTAATATTATTAAGATATAAACTTGTAGGGATTTTCTTGATAAATTGGTAATAGTGTTGGCTCTAGAACTTTCACAGTAAATTTATAAGATTATTAGGTGTTCACTATAATTTTTGTAGCTCTATAATAATTAGTTTGCTAGGGTAGCTAAAGGAGCCTATGTCGATTGAGGACCGTCCATTGCTATGGATGGTAGTCAGGTCACAGACTTATTATCCTGAGCATATACTTGCTTATGGGAGCGGGAAGGCTCATTACACTCTTGTTGTGGGTTCTGGCTCTTTTTGGACTGACTGATTGGAGGTGGGAAAAGGTGAAGGTCTAAGCACCATACTGAGACCGGGTCTCAAGTGTGGGGGCTTGGAGTCCAAGTTTAGACGGGGACCTGGACCCCATGACAGGAGTGGAATGGGTTGGTCTTGTTTATGCCTAGGGTATAAGCTAGGATACATTGATTCGTGAATCACCATTTCTATGAGACAGTATGACTTGGCTATGGTCTAGCACCGTAGTAAGAACTAGAATATGAAAGATGATAAAATGGTTCTAATTGCTTACCACCTACTTGAAAGTAGCATAGGTGCTTACATAGAATGGTTAGTTAATCAACTAATTATGACTGCTAATAAAATTAAATATAAGGATGCATGTTTAGTCATGCTTCCTGCAGATGCAATAACCCACAAGCTAGATAGCCTTTCATATCCTTGGAGTCTTTTATTTTCTTCCTATCGGGTAAGTCTTGCTGAGTACAATCGAGTACTCAGGGTTTTATTCCCCCTATTGCAGGTGACAGATGGATGCTAAAGCTGACTCTTGTGTGTGGAAACCTCCTGGTGGGCTCAGAGAGGATTCCTTTCATGCTACGATCGTAGTGTTTATTTATAAGCCTTACTAAAAGTTTTTAGAAGAAAAGTTTTATGACTTGCCATCATAACTAGTTTATAAATGTTCACTATGTTAAGGATTCACCATTAATCTTCATTTCTGCTATAACTCTGATCATATGTTGTTCTCCGCTGCAAGATAAAAATGTGAACCTAAAATGTATAAACTCTTTTATATTTAAAATTGTTTTAATTCCACGATTGCATTCAACTAGTTTAAGTACTCTAATGCTGTAATAAAGTGATGTAAGAAATGGTTAAGAATGTTGTAAGCTTTATTCTCTCATTTATGATCCTGATGGAAAAATATGGATTTTCGAGTTCTCCCTTGGGGTGTGCTCGACAAAATGGCATTATTTAGTGAACTCAGTACCAGTACTTAGTGTCTAATGGAAGAAAAGTACTCTTGGGAGGGCACTAGTTTAGGCAGTTCTGCCACAGGTGGTATCACAACATAAATGAGGAAATAAAGCTTCAAAACCCTTTTCTAAACTAAAATTTGATAACCTATTTTTGCAAAAAATTCAGATGATTCATTTGTAGTGGCCCCGTGTAGGAACCAAATGGTGGACTGCACCAGGATCACTGACTGCTCTGCCATTACAAAAAGGCCCAGCCAAGCCACTTGGTACCACCAGTTGGTGCACTCCAGCTTACCTAGCCCTTCCTCTTGAGCAAGCTTTTCGCCCAAATCCTTCTTTGCAACCACTCGCCAGGATGGCAGGAGTCTGGGTTAGCAGCCACTACCTGAACACTGAGGGTTTTCCCAAAATCTTGTATGCCACCCTGCAAAAAACTCAGAGTTAAAGATCGCCCCGAGTATGAGGGCCATGAGTATGAGAAACTTGGCACTGAGCGATGTGAGGTCACTGTCTACATTGGGAAGAGTGAAGAGTTTCCCGATATGACTAAAGCCTAGAATGTGACCGCAACTGGGTTTTGCTTTGTCAAGACCTACCAAGTTGTGGCCCATAAAGCCTTGCGACATCTTTGTTAGATCTATGAATAGCCCATTGCTCGTACCCCCATGAGGTTCTTTCCACCTTTGGAAAAGAATCGATGGGTATGGAGGGCTCACATGCAGGCTTTGTAAGGGCAGAATGTGCAAGAAGATAGTACCACCATGGTACACTTGACCATGTACCTGCTTGCTCTGGATGAGTGGTATGACCTACAGGCCTTAGAGCTAAGGGAGTGCCTCCATTAAGCTGAGGAAGCTAAGATCTTCTCTAGGATGCTCCAAGTGCAGCTCACTAAAGCGCACGCCAATGCGGCAGCTGTAGAAAGTCATGAGACTGCCATGGCAGAAGCTCTAAAGGTGGCCGAAGATTAGCACATCCAGCAGCTAGAGGATGCCTACCTTATCACCAGGGCTAAGCATAGGATGCTGGCCACTAAAAGGCATGAGCCCTTGATCTTGTAGGGAATCCTTGTCCACCCACTGGAAAGGAGAACCAGTATTGCAGTGCCACCAGCACCTCCACCCTCGGAGGTATCAGAAGTAGAGTCCTTGCTTCCTGTGGGGGTATTAACACCTATACCCTTATGGCTAGGCTTGGGCCGGCCCAGATTAGGGGGTTCGGTCCATCAGAAGACGACGCACGGCTCGGGCAACCTGTTCGGAGTCCTACGTAAGGAGTCAAGGCAGATTTGGAGATCAAGCAAGATCCTGGTCGGTTAGAATAGGAATCCTTATCCGGCCACCTATGGCAATTGTAACTGGCTAGGATTAGTTTCTAGATCTATAACCCTACCCCTCGGACTATATAAGGCGAGCAGGGGACCCCTCTAAAAAACATCTCTCATTGACATACATCAATACAATCAGACGTAGGACGTAGGTATTATGCCTTCATGGTGGCTGAACCTGGATAAAACCTCATGCCTATCTTGCGTCACCATCTTGTTTGTGGCTTACGCATCTGTCTACCGACAATCTACTACCTTGGGCATACGCCTAGGTAGACTGCCAACCATATTTCGTCGACAGTGGCGTGCCAGGTAGGGGGTGTGCGTACTGCTCTCCAAGCAAACAAGATGGTCATCATCTCCAGCTCCATGGCTACGCCGAACGGCTTCACGTTCATCATCGGCCAAATCACCTGGACCACTGTCTCCGATGACTTCATCGCCATGACCATGGAGGAGGCGTGGATTCAATCTGCGTCGACCACTGCTTCACCTACATCGGCTATGGCTTCGACCACGGTGGATACGGCTCCAACCACGCTGGATCTGGCTCCGACCATGGTAGATCTGGCTCCGACCACGCCCACATCATCTTTAGCCACGCCGACAATCCATCGTCCGCTTCCTCGCTACAAAGGGAAGCAGATCGACAATATTGACCTGCTTGACTCCATCAATCGGGTCAGCACCAAACTCGCTGAAACCCTAGCTCTGGTAAGTTTAATTCAAAGTCAACCTAACAAGCAGGTAACCGCTACCCACAATAGATCTACCCGACCAGCTCGGGCTAGTCATCCTGCGTGACTTAGTATGGATCTCATGGTCACATCTACTCCTGAAGGGCGCTCCACTCGTCATCGGCTAGCCTCCGCGACGGGTCTCCGGCTCTCCGAGTACAAAGCCTCGACGGAGAACTACCAGGCCCAGCCCTACGGCCTATGCAACTTCATCAACATGGTCTGGATTGAGGATTATCAAGAAGGATCCGTCCACATGGTCCAGGAGGGTGGCTCCAGCTCCTCGTCTGGCATCGCATCTAATGCCTTCATCCACACTGAGCTCCAGCATCATGACGATGAAGGCGTTGAATACGATCTGGATATCCCAGACCATGCCTTGGGGTTCCCACAGTTCCTGTCTTTCCCACCAAGGCGAGGGGACTTGATCAATGTTGTCAGTAATGACGAACCACCGGTAGTTGGTGAAACAGAACAAGAAAGGCTTGCACGCGAAGCACGCAATATTGACTGGTTTAATCGCTGACAAATCAAAGCCGAAGCAGAAGAGGAGGCATGACGCATAAGGGTCCAGCCACACGACCTCAACAATGCCTTCGACAGGGTGGGGGACAAATAGGTCTTTAGGACTCCAAGCACCAACGTAGCCGTCGCTATGGCGACAATGCAACGGCTACCCAATACCCCGGAAACCCAGGCAGTTCGTGATGATATACAAGCTTATCTGATGGCTGCTATGGCTCAGACCGTAGAGATTGTAAATCAAGCCCGGGCTCCATCCGTCTTAGTCAAGTCAAGCCACAGCCGTCAGTACTCAAGTCACTCACAACCACTCAACCAATGTGGCTCGTGCAATGATGACCCCTCAGACAACCATCAAGGCAGAAACGGGGGCCATGATGGTGGTCGGGACGACAACCGCCGCAACTACCAGGACGACAACCGCCGAGACAACCGTGACAATCGCCGTGATATCCGTGGTCGCAGGGTTAACCAGGGTGGCATCCGGGATCATCATGATGGTAATAATGATCTCCGCCATTACCTCGGAGAATGCAATCTGTGCGATCACATCAACCAGAGAGCCCACGATCGTGCATCCCACGAAAGTCATCGTCGTATGAATACGATACTACCCATGGCCCTCCGGGTTTGAAGCAGTTTACTTCTCACCTTCGCCAAGTCATATGGCCCAAGAACTTCAAGCTCAAGAAGCTTCAGAAGTACGACGGCAAGGAGAACCCCGAATTATGGGTTATGCTCTATGAAACCACGTGCAGATCAGCCATGGCTAACGAGCACGACATGTCCAATTACTTCCCAGTCGCCGTCGGCCATGCAGGCCACCAATGGCTAGTCAACTTGTCGGCAAACTACTTTGATTCTTGGCAGGAGCTCAAGCAAGCTTTCATCGACAACTTCATTGCAACTTGTGAGCAACTGGGGAACAAATACGATCTGCAATGGATTCGAGATTGGAAAGATGAGCCACTACACGAGTACGTCCAGCATTTCTCAGAGATGCGCATCAAGGTCCCGTCAATCTCCAACAATGAGGCAATCGAGGCTTTCATCACTGGCCTCCGCTTCTATGATGCCCTAAGGGACAAGCTCCTCCACAAGAGACCTGAATCAGTCACAGCACTCCTGGCCACCGCTAAGAAATATGCGGACGCCGACGACGCTAAAAAGATAATTATCGAAGAAGCAGCAAGGGTTCCACGCTCCGACCACACACCGCGACGACTACCATGGCAACCGTGGTTGGAACGACAATTTTGACTGCCGCAACCAGCGCAATGACTCCCACGACCACCGCGACCAATGTAATCAGCGGCGTAACCGCCATGACGATTATAGGGGCAAGCGTGCTCAGGAAGACGACGGCGAGGTCAATACCATTAAAAAAGGTGGCGGACATCGTAACTACGAAGACGACTATGCCAAAGCATTGAAAGGGCCCCGCCAGCTCCATCCCAAGTCAAACCATACCATGGAGAATTGCCGTGTTCTCAAGTCTATATACACGCGTCAACAGGCTCTGAATACATCCGACAAGCCTAATGACGCAGGGGAACAGCGCAACAAGGACAACAACAACGAAGACACAGATCCCCGTCACAAGTATGTCAAGCCAATCGATCACGTGCACACCATCATCGGAGGCAGAGTGTCCATCGAGACCAAATGAGAACGCAAGCTACTCGCCCATGCTTATTTGAACATGGCCAACACCAACAACCTCATCACCGATCCATGGCTCCCTCCTTGGTCTCACCACGAGATCTCCTTCAGCAGAAAGGACCAATGGGCCGCAATACCTGAGCCAGGACATTTTCCCCTGGTCCTAGATCCTTGTATCAACAAGGTTCAGTTCGACAGAGTGCTGATTGACAGCGGCAGCTCCATCGATATACTGTTCAAGAACAGTCTACTAGCCCTGAAGATAACCCAGGCGGATCTCAAGCCATATGAGGCATAGTTCTGGGGTGTTCTCCTTGGACAGAGCTCTACACCTCTCGGGTAGATCACGCTACCTGTGCAATTTGGGACCCCAGACCACTTCCGCACCGACTACGTCAACTTCGTGGTCGCTGACTTCGATAGCACCTACCATGCTATCCTTGGTCGACCATCGCTCACCAAGTTCATGGCCATACCTCATTACAGGTATCTGGTGCTCAAGATGCCTATCGAGAAAGGAGTTCTAACCCTCAGGGGCAACGTATACGCAGCTTATACCTGCGAAGACGACAGCTTCAAAATAGTAGAGGCTTATGACCTCTCTATTCACATGGCCAAGACCATGCTCGACGCCAAGAAGACCTCAGCCAACCACCTAGAGATCCCAGAGCTCGAGGCTCCATGCAAGAACATCAAGTCCAAGGAGCACAAGGTGATCCAGCTGGTCGACGGTGATCCCAGCAAAATGGCCCTTATCGGGGCCAACCTAGATCCCAAATAGGAAGACGCGCTCGTCAGGTTCTTGAGGAGCAACGTGGATGTGTTCGCATGGAAACCTGCTGACATGCCCGGTGTACCTCAGAACTTGATCGAGCACTCCTTGAATGTCAACAGCAAGGCCAAACCTATCAAGCAGAAGCTACAACGGTTTGCTCACGACAAGAAGGAGGCGATTAGGGTAGAAGTTACACGGCTTTTGGCAGCCAGATTTATCAAAGAAGTGTATCATCCGGAGTGGTTAGCCAACCTGGTTCTTGTACGCAAAAAGAATAATAAATGGAGAATGTGCGTTGATTACAATGATCTTAACAAACACTACCCTAAGGACCCCTTCGGCTTACCTCGCATAGATGAGGTCGTAGATTCAACCGCTGGTTGCGAGCTGCTTTCCTTTCTTGATTGCTACTCTGGTTATCACTAGATCGCTCTCAAAAAGGACGATCAGATCAAGACATCTTTTATCACGCCTTTCGGTGCCTACTTCTACACAACTATGTCGTTCAGCCTCAAGAACGCCGGGGCTACCTACCAATGCGACATACAGGCCTGCCTCAAAGACAAGATAAAAGATGACCTCGTCGAGGCTTATGTTGATGATGTAGTTGTCAAAACCAAGGAAGCACATACCCTTGTTGACAACCTGGAACGCACCTTCGCAGCCCTTAATACATTCCAATGGAAATTAAACCCAAAGAAGTGCATCTTTGGTGTTCCTTCTGGTATACTGCTTGGCAATGTCATCACTTACAACGGTATATGCCCTAACCCAGAGAAAGTCAAAGCTGTCTTAGACATGAAGCCCCCCAAAAAGGTGAAGGATGTTCAGAAGCTTACCGGATGCATGGCTGCTCTCAGTCATTTCATATCAAGATTAGGAGAAAAAGGACTACCGTTTTTCAAGCTGCTCAAAGCATCTGAGAAGTTTGAGTGGTCGAAGGAAGCAGACGCTGTCTTCACATAGCTAAAACAATACCTTACATCACCTCCGGTCCTCACTGCTCCCAGAGAAGATGAAACTCTCCTACTTTACATTACGGCAACTAATCGGGTGGTCTCCACTACCATGGTGGTCGAGAGCGACGAGCCTGAACATGCCTACAAGGTACAGTGACCAATCTATTTCATCAGTGAGGTACTCGATGAATCCAAGACCAGGTACCCACAGATTCAGAAACTAATCTACGCCATACTGATAACATCCCGAAAGTTGAAACATTACATCGACGGATATCGTGTGGTGATCATGACCGAGTACCCACTGGGAGACATCATTCGCAACAAGGACATGAATGGATGCATCGTCAAATGGGCAATGGAGCTATGCCCTTTCTCCTTGGAATTTGCAAGCCGTACTACAATCAAGTCTCAGGCACTCGTTGATTTCATCATCGAGTGGATAGACTTAAGCACGCCTGCCTCTCAGGGGCCCAATGAGTATTGGAAGATGTACTTTGACGGCTCTCTCAACATCGATGGCACAGGAGCAGGAGTCCTTTTCATGTCACCATCCAAGGAGCAGCTCCGGTACGTCCTCAGGATTTATTTCCCAGCATCTAATAACGCCGCTGAGTACGAAGCATGCCTACATGGTTTGCGCATTGCGATCAAGCTCAGTGTCAAACGTCTCTATGTCTATGGAGACTCAGCTCTAGTCATCAACTAGCTCAACAAGGACTAGGACATGACCAGCGAAAAGATGGATGCATACTGCAAATCTATCAGAAAGCTAGAAGGCAGGTTCTATGGCATCGAGTACACACACGTGGTCCAGGACAAAAATCAAGCAGCAGATGCGCTATCAAAGTTAGGATCATCCCGAGCTAAAGTCCCACATGGCATATTCATTCAAGAGCTGCTCACGCCTTCCATCGAAGAGGAAGATCCCATGGTCGACAAGCCTCCAGACCAGCTATTGGTGGCTATGGTTCCGACGTCAAGCACCACCGAGCCACCTCCGACCACTCATGAGCCCGACTGGAGAATACCTTTCATCAAGTACCTGACAGATGGCAGCGGTTACACTGATCGGGCAGAAAACGAGCGCTTGATGCATCGCAGTAAGCAGTATATGCTCGTCGATGGCAAATTATGGCGTAAGAACGTAAAGGAGGAAATCTTGATGAAGTGTATAACCCAGGAGGATGGTGAACATCTCCTGGACCAAATCCACTCTGGCTCCTACGGCAACCACGCGGCCTCGAGAATGCTGGTTGGCAAGGCTTTCTGAGCAGGGTTCTATTGGCCATCAGCGGTCGCCGATGCAGAGAAGCTAGTCCGCCACTATGAGGGTTGTCAGTTCTTTGCCAAGAGAATCCACATACTAGCACACGAGATCCAGACAATACCAGCCTCTTGGCCCTTCGCATGCTGGGGTCTGGATATGATCAGACCCTTCAAACCGGCTCCTGGGAAATTTACATATGTCTTTGTGCTGATAGACAAATTTTCTAAGTGGATAGAGTACATGCCTCTGGTATAGGCATCCTCAGAAAAGGCTGTCATGTTCCTCGACCAGGTCATCCACCGCTTTGGCATATCCAACAGCATCATCACTAATCTGGGTACTCAGTTCACCGGGAACGCTTTTTGGGACTTCTACGATGAAAGGAGCATAGTAGTAAAATACGTCTCAGTGGCGCACCCTAAAGCTAATGGACAGGTCGAGCGGGCAAACGATATGATCTTGGACGCACTGAAGAAGAGGATGTATAGAGAAAATGACAAAGCTCCCAGAAGATGGCTCAAAGAGTTACCAGCCATGGTCTGGGGCCTCAGAACCCAGCCCAGTCGCAATACCGGCGTATCACCATACTTTATGGTTTACGGTGCTGAGGCAGTCCTCCTAGCAGATATAGCTTTCAAATCAGCATGGGTAGAGAATTTCGATGAAGGCAAGATCAATGAAGTGTGGGAGCTAGAAGTGAATAGTGCCAAAGAGAAGCGGCTTGACTCTTGCGTACGTACAGCCAAATACCTTGCTGTTTTGCGCAGGTACTACAACAAGAACGTTAAAGAGCGGTTCTTCATGGTCAGGGACCTGGTCCTGAAGTGGAAGACGAATCAGGCTGGTGTCCACAAACTCGCAACTCCATGGGAAGGGCCCTTCATGATCAAGGAAGTCACACGACCAACGTCTTATAGGTTAGCTCACCTGGACGGTATGGACGTACCCAATTCATGGCACATCGACAAGCTTAGGCATTTCTATGCTTAACTACCAAGATATGTACTCCTCTTGTACTTTCGATTTAATTCAATAAAGCAATTATGATTTCTCCGACCACTCTAATGTGTCACTTCGAAGTCTATGGTTATTTTAAATCAACCAGTCAAAAGCAACCACCATTTCTTCCCGAGTTTTCAGAGTAGGCCCTGTCTCTGGTTCCTCCCAACGCGTGCATGGAATCTGCTCTCTATGCTACGGGTGATCGATAGGTCCCCTCTGGTTTGACTTGTCTACGTCTATGTGTGCACAGGCCACGCACCTCACACTCTGACCACATGGCAAACCAGGGCCGTACAAACCTTTTAGAATGACGTGTCGACTAAAATGGGACAACTAAACAGAACGCTAACATGTTCTCACTTAGTTACACCAACATGAGTTCCAAGCTTAAATACGTTTTATACAAAACAAACAAGCTTATGATGATATACAGTTACGTTATTACAAGCTTGCCTGAAAAGGTACAAGTTTACAATAACACAACTACATCTTCTTCTACAGCTATAGCCTATCCTATTGGCTGGTCGGGGCACGTGGCACCTGCTGCTCGCTGCTCCTGACATCCTGCTCGAGTCTCAGAGACTCTTGTACTGGTCGAGCTGAGGAAGATGGCCCCGCCGATGCTTGGCTGGTCGAGACCGCAGGCTTCGCCGGTTGGCTCAAAACTGATGGCGCTTCCAGCTGACTTGTTGATGGCATACCCTGTATAGGTGCTGTCCTGCCTCCACACAGGTTAATGTCGCCAATTATTTTTGCTGACAAGTCTAGCTGGGTCATTCGAAGCTCCTCAGCCTTGTCTGGATCTACCTCCTTTGGGTATCCAGCCTCTAGGCGTTTGAGATCGATCAAGGGGTAGTGAGCACGCACCATGCTTAGTACATGTGCGCCTATGTACTCACCCGCCTCCTTCACGAACTCTTGGAACCATCCCCATGCCTTTCAGCATCTATCGACCAGTCTGAGCTATGGCGTCCTTGGCACATCCTCTGTAAGCACTGGATCGATAAGGTTGAGGACTGGCATAATGCCCATTGCCACTTCCTGGCACCATTTCTTCCATGCGTCCCGATCCTTGGTGATCTCTTGGCATTGCGCTTTCCAGCCGTCATGTTCTTTTATCATGGCTTCCAGATGTTTCTTGGCATTGACTTTTAAAACTGCAAATCACACAAGACATTAACACGTCATGCCACGACAAGATAAGGCGGGCAACAAAAGTGAGCAAGGTGGTCTGGAACACTTACTTTTTAGTTCCTCCATCTTGGTTGTGTGGTCCCAGAGTTGCGACTGGTTGTGCGCCAGTTTCTTGTTGTCCTCCTTCAGGCGATCACACTCGACGACCACATGGCTATTCTCCTCTTGGAGACAGACTACTTCGGCTTCTAAGCCTACACTACAGCTATTACTACCAATAATGCAACAACACGTGTCATGCACTCGTTGTGATAAAGTGACAACTTACTTGTTCTTTACTGCTCTTTGTTACTGAGCTAGACGACCAGGTTCTGGTTCTGCGCCTCTTGCTCCGTCCTCTCATGGTTGGTGGCTTCAAGTTGGTGGCGCAAGCGTTGCACTTCGGCTGCCAGCTCTTTATTGCTTGCTGTGATCCCTTCAATCTGGTCGAAGCACTTCTTTCGGTACCTTGCGGTCTTCATTAAGTCCGGCATGAAAAAAGCTAAGTAAGATAGTTTGACTGGATAGCAAGATCAGGTGGTCAAGCAAAGCATACCTAGACTTCCGTCACCAGTCGTTTTGCCACTCGTTCAACTTTCATGGTCTCTTCGACCTCTGGGATTTCCTCATGAACAACCCATTGGTCGTTCCACCAGTGCGACACATATACATGTTGTCATTTGTCCTGTGGATGGCCCAGGACTTCCTCTATTTCATCCTCTTCGGCCTCTTCTTTGGGTTGCAGTGCTAGTCTAGAGTTTGCAGCTTCTGCGATCACTATGGCCTTCCCACGGGCCGTAGCATCGGCAAACATGCTCTGTGCTATCACCTCCGGCTGCTGCTCCTCGGTCTGGTCTGTTACCCTTGGTGCTGAAGTGTCGCCCTCAGTAGGGTTAGTGCTCGGAGCATTTGTGCTTGGCTTGGCTATTCCCTCGACCCCCTGCTCGAGGACTGTTGTCTGACCGCTTGTGGTCTGAGGCTTCGATGGACCTTCTGCTATGTTTTCCTCCATGGCCGGCTGCTGGGCAGTTTTCTCTGCAATTGCCGGCGAAGCCATGCCGCTCCCGGCTAGTTGGTCTGGATTTTCGGTGGACACCGGCCTAGTATATCTGAGATATGGTTCAGAAGGCAACCATAATCAATGAAAATTGCCAGCTTACATCAAAGTTACTAATACTTACATAGTGGAAGCGTGAAATGATGTGGCAAAGGCACGTCTCTTCATCCATGCTTGCTCCACGTGCTGTGCGGGTGACACCTGGTCTCCCTCTACATCCAGCACCGATGTTGTGGCTTGGTGCTCGACCCCTCTACCGCTTGTCCTTCGCACCACAGTGGTCGGCAATGTGGGTCCCACCGGCATGGAGGAGCCGCCTTGCTTCGTCGACTCTAGTTGCCTCCTCCTCTTTCGAGGGACGAGTCGAAAGATGTCTGCATTCTCTCCCTCCTCTGTGTCATCATCCAACAGAGTGAAGATCACCTGACGACGCTTGCTGGCCACCAGCCACTTACCAGTAGCCTTGGGCGCTGCCTCCTCTCCAACTCCGAGCACCGCCCAGTCGATGCCTTCGGTCCTGGTGCTGGTCTAGGCGGTTAGACTGCCAACTTGCGGCCAATCCACACCAGGGGGTGGTGATACGAACACTATTGCTTTCTCACGACCATTGATCTAGGAAACACAAAGGAGATAATATAGTAAGTTTCTGTTACAACATAAAGCTACGGGTACAAGGCAGAATGATTTACCTTTGGGGGAGGTCGGGCGAGCTTGAAAGCATGCTCGATGTCGCTCAATTTGACATAATTTGGATCAGCTAAGTTAAATAGCTCTCCAATTCTGGCTTTGACTTCGATCTTGTCAAGCGCCTCTTGCCTGGTCCTCGTTGGGTCTGCGCTACCTTGGTACTCGTAGCCGGGATGTACCCTCCTCTGGCAGGGCTGGATCCTTCGGCTGATGAAGTTTTTGACCACGCTTGGACCGTCTAGTTTCCTCCACGAGATCATCCCAAGTAGTTCTAGGATCTGTTCTAGGTCCTCGGGCTTCTCCAACCAGCTATTCTTCTTCTCCAGAATGAACCCCACGTCACACAGTGTGATCGTTTTTGGCTCTTCGCGGATGTAGAACCACTTCTTGTACCAGTCATCCAGCGACGTGTTCCAAGGGCAGTGCAGGTACTAGGCCTTCATCCCATCACGTAGATTGAGGTACACACCTCCGGCTATCTTCGAGCCATCGCTTCCTTTCTTCCGCAAATAGAAAAGATGGCGAAAGAAGTTGAAATGGGGCTAGAAGCCACCATATGCTTCGCAAAGATGAATGAAGGTGGAGACAAGAAGAATCGAGTTGGGATGCAGATTGCAAATCCCAATCTCGTAATATACATAGAGCCCCTGAAGGAAAGGGTGCATTGGAACCCCAAAACCTCGCTTGAAGAAATCTTCGAAAACCACAATCTCACCTGGTTGTGGATCAGGGTACCCCTCGCCCTCTAACGCGTGCCATCCTGCGAGTTCCTTGTTGTGGAGTACTCCCATGATGACGAGGTCTTCGATGGTCTGCTCGTTGCTTCTTGACTTCCACCACTCCTTCGCCATGACTCCGGCTTTCTTCTGGGCGTCACTTTTCGCCATGAATCCACCCTTGATGATGAAGGTGGATACGGTGGAGGAGTGATTGGTGATGATTTCAGAGGTATTAGGGTTGGCAAGAGGAAGAAGAAGGCTGCGGCGGTGAATGGTAATGCGGTTTGGTAAAAAGTAACTTACTAGTTCTATATTATAAATAACCAAGAGTTCCGCCATTTTGTCTGCCCGAGATTCTTGGGAGATGTGCGCATGTGTCGTAGACGGTTGATTTCACAACCTCGAGTTCTATGCCAATATATGTGCCTCTTCGTTATCAGTGTATGTGCCTCTTCGTTGCTAGTGTGAGAGGGCCCACACTGACACACCTCCATACAGGTGCCAAGTGACTATTTGCTTGAAAGGACAAGAAGGCAGTATGACGTGCTATACCCGTCTACTTTTTTGACCAGACGTGTCAGATTGGACTTGACAGAGTAAGAAGATAAAAAAATACACCAAATAATAGTACAAGTGGCATTCGTTTCTTCGCCGCATGTCTCGTGCTCAGGGATGGTCTAGACCACTGTCGTGCTCGGGGACTGCCTAGACCACTATCGTGCTCAGGGACTATCTAGAGCACTACTATGCTCGGGGACTATCTAGACCACTACTGTGCTCAGGGACTGCTCCGACCACTACCATGCTCAGGGACTGTTCTGACCATTGCTCGGTGACTGCTCTCCTCGGCTACATGTGATGTGTACTCACATACAGTCGAGAGGCATTTTATTTGGACCTTGCTATAAGGCTTATACTTCGCCTTCCAGCAAGCTCGGGGACTACATCGGTACAATGCACCTACCGGTGCATCTCGTATTGCTTGTACGACGATTGGATTCTTAAACTTCAGTGGAAATTCTTTTTAGACCCTGGCACCACGTGCCTACGTCACCTACTACCAGGCTCAGGGACTAAGTGGGCACACTTCACCTTGCGGTGAATGTGTTTATTTTATCGACCCCTACGCTTTGACTGATTGCCAAGATTACTACTGTCCAAGGGTCACTTACATTTCTTATCAGAAATACAAGTGGGCACACTTGATAAGGAAAGAAATCTTTTTCTTTTTTCTTTAAGAGCACCATGCATTCTTCGGACAACCGGAATCTTCGGCTATAATCGTGGTCTACTACTCTCTGTTCTGACCAGAATACTAGCGCATTCGATTGGTAAATGTTTCAATCAGTTAGAGATGATATGAAGACGGATCGTATTAGTCGAAGGAGATCGAACGGCGTGTCGCAGCATAATACATGGTGCTCGGGGACTAGCTGTGGGGGTATTAACCCCTATACCCTTACGGCTAGGCTTGGGCCAGCCTGGATCAGGGGGTCCGGTCCATCAGAAGACGACGCGCGGCCCGGGCAACCTGTTCAGAGTCCCGCGCAAGGAGTCAAGACAGATTTGGAGATCAAGCAAGATCCTGGTCGGTTAGAATAGGAATCCTTATCTGGCCACCTATGGCAATTGTAACTGGCTAGGATTAGTTTCTAGATCTGTAACCCTACCCCCCGGACTATATAAGGCGGGCAGGGGACCCCTCTAAAAAACATCTCTCATTGACATACAGTAATACAATCAGACGCAGGACGTAGGTATTACGCCTTCGCGGCGACCGAACTTGGATAAAACCTCGTGTCTGTCTTGCATCACCATCTTGTTTGTGGCTTACGCATCTATCTGCCGACAATCTACTACCTTGGGCATACCCCTAGGTAGACTGCCGACCATATTTCGTCGACACTTCCCCTCACTCAGCCACCCCTAAGAGAGGAGGCAGATCCATAGACGGGGCGATAGAAGAATCCATCGAGCCTAGGAGTGAAGCTATGTGGTCCGACAAAGTAGATTAGTTGCCTTGGGGAGATGTACTCGTAGTTAGTGGTGCCTTTCATCGTTGTCCTCTAGTATTGTAATCTTTCCGTTGTATTTCATCTATAGTTGTTGGGATCATCTAGTCGTAGTAGGCAAACGATGTGTGGAGAATGGGAGTGCCTGTATGTTGTACTATCATCAGGGTGTTTGGAATGTGCATGTTATTTATTTTGTTGTGTTATTACGCCGATCTACCCTTAGGCCTCGTTAAATGTGATTAGGGTTTCAAGATGACATAAAGTGGGTTACCAAAAAAAGGCAACCAATCAGATGCAAGCATAACAGTCAAGATTGGATAACAGAGGACATTGCATCAACTAATTGTGGATGTCCCAACAGAGCACTTGAGTCTACTTGAATTAAATCCATCGTGGGATTTGATTTCCTTGTTCCTTGTTGTGAAAGGAATCCTTGTTGCCTAAATCTTCCCTTGCAATACTCCTCTTATTCTATGGTCTATGACCCCACTACTTTCACCACGTGTAAGTTGGTAAAGTGGGTTGGTTAATGGCCTATGGTGCTGCGATGAAACCGAGGGCCCCTGTGGAACAGCTACCACATGGTGACGCTGCTCGGCATGTGCTGGTATTGAGGTTGTTGACTAGCATCTTTGCCAAGTTACACCACCATATCGCTCTTGATACAAAATATTCTCCTTGAAAATATTCTGGTGTTCGAACAAGAAATCCACAACAGGTTGACGAAGTAGTGTTCCTTCAAAGTAACTGCAATGATGTGGTTTTGGAGGAAGTACATATGTCATGATCTCAGTCCATATGAAATACGGGTGCATACTGTGGTTAAGGAAGGGAAAGAAAAAGGAGAGCAACACGGAAGAGTTAGCCCTCGGGTAGTCAGGAGCAATTGAAAAGTGTGGCGGGTATAACCCTAGGTACCCACGGTAATGGACATAGGCTGCACCACCAGGGGAGGTCCAACCCATAAGATCAAGGCCTACAGTGCCCAGTTCTAGTCGGCATGCACCGCAAGGCAATCAGAAGACATCTTGGTAATGAAGGAAGATCTTTTCGGATATTATAGATATCATATTCCTTGTAAATACTTACTATATAACCCAATAGATCTAGGCCTAAACCAACTTGTAACCCTACCCCTAGACTATATAAGGCGGGTAGGGACCCCCTTGAATTCATCTCATATTCAATACAATCAACCAAAGACACATGACGTAAAGTATTACTCGATTAGATGGCCTAAACCTGTCTAAACCGTTGTCTTTGCACCTGTGTCACCATCTGGTTCCTATTATGCACACCTCCACCGATCATCTACTACCGTGGGTATACCCCTCGGTAGACTACCGACTAGATTTCATCGACAGTGGCACGTCAGGTAGGGGGTGTGCGTGCTGATTCCATGGCCAACCAGATGGTCACTTTCCCGAGCTCCATGGCCTTTCCTAAGTCGGGCTAGATCTTCACGGTCGGATCCATGACTTGGATCATCGGCACAGTCTCCAAATTTCTCCAAGGTCTCCAAATTTCGCCACAGTCTCCAAATTTCTCCACGGTCTCCAAATTTCGCCACGGTCTCCAATTTTCATCACGGTCTCCAATTTTCGCCGTGGTTCTCTAGTTTGCCCACGGTTCTCCAATGCTCTTCGTCCTCTCCAATTTTTCTCTATCTTTAAGTGCTCAGCACTCTCCAAATTTTAAGAACTTTATTCTTTTAACAAATATGAACAAAGTCCAAATAAACATAAACTGCTCTACGGGGTATAAAATTCACCAATACATTGTTCCCGATAAACTCTGCTCTGTTTCCTTCATCACCGAGTTCATATATTTTATTTTTAAATCATGTACTAGTCGTCCTACATATTTGTATTGTAGGATCATCGTCTGGGTGGTCGCACCATCTGGCCTTCGGATTTCTCCACGGTCTCCAAATTTTGCCACGGTCTCCACATTTCTTCACGGTCTTCAAATTTCTCCACGGTCTTCAAATTTCGCCATGGTCTCCAAATTTCTCTACGGTCTCCAAATTTCTCCACGGTCTCCAAATTTTGCACCCGGTCTCCAAATTTCTCTACGGTCTCCAAATTTCGCCACGGTCTCCAAATTTCTCCACGGTCTCCAAATTTCGCCACGGTCTCCAATTTTTGTCATGGTCTCCAATTTTCGCAGCAGTTCTCCATTTTCGCCACGGTTCTCCAATGCTCTTTGTCCTCTCCTATTTTTCTCCATCTTTAAGTGCTTAGTACTCTCCAAATTTTAAGGACTTTATTCTTTTAACAAATATGAACAAAGTCCAAATAAACATAAACTGCTCTATGTGGTATAAAATTCACCGATACATTGCTCCCGATAAACTCCGCTATGTTTTCTTCATCACCGAGTTTATATATTTTATTTTTAAATCATGTACTAGCCGTCCTACATATTTGTATTGAAGGATCATCGTCTGGGTGGTCGCACCATCTGGCCTTCAAATTTCTCCGCCGATCAACTGGTCGGACCACTAGATTCATGACTTCGTTATCGACCAGTTGGTCGGACCTTTCGGCATTCTCTTCTACTCAGCGCTCACTTCGCCGCTAACCAGTTGGTTGGGCTGCTCGGTACTTGATTCTTCACGAACCAACTGATCGGATTGTCTATCGTTGTGATCGTCAGTTATGCTGGGGGTTCGTCTACCGATTCGCTTATTAGCTTACTACGTTTTGCCGACGCTGCATGTCATGTGTGATATCAAGGTTTTCCATGTTGTCTAGATTAGGGTGCTGATCTTGGGCGGCACGTCAGGGGCTTTGATAAATATATCTATCGCAGCAATCCAATGCTAAGCACTTTTCATTTTTCTCCACGTTTTACCGCTCGATATTATCAAGTTTTACCCCATATGTCCAGTGCTAAGTGCGGGAATTTCATCCTTTACACTTAACTCTTTGATCCTGCTACAATATGTTTTCTATCTTATAGCAGGCTCGGGGACTAAGTGTGTACACTTCACCTTGCTGTGAATGTATTGTTTTTCTTCTTACTGGGTTTTTAGCTAAGCTGGAGACTAGTTGTGTGCTCGACTAAGCTAGGAATTGGTTGTTTTGACTAAGTGATCATTGAAATTATTTGATCCTGACACCAGGTGTCTTCTTCACCTACTGTCAGGCTCGGGGACTACAATGTATATATTGCACCTTGCGGCGCATATATCAGTACTAATATCCTCTTTGCATAAGTCATGGATGATGATCATCTGACTTCGCCAACGAAGCCTAAGTGTGTACACTTCACCTAAGGTGGAGAATTTTTAAATTTTAAACTTGAGCTCCATACATCCTTCTGGCAAGCCTTACTTGGCTAAGTCCAAGATCAGGTCACCTGATAAATTGGCTGGATACATGTAGGAGGCTAGCTCCTTGATTCTAGCCCTACATTAACTTCTAGCCTTAACTCTAATATCTCAACCACTCCTTAATTGCTAAATTACTCAGCCGCCTAAGCCTCCTCGGGTTCCTGCTAGCCATGCGCGCCCTTGGGGGCAGCCCTGGCTGCACCTCATATCCGAGGCCGGCGGCTGTAATGTCAGCCCCACATGACAGAAGAAGTATTAATGATCTATATACCATGTCAAAGTTGTCATAGATAACGACGAGCACCATTCTTTGTACGGAAAGCCTCACAATTGTGGTGGTCGCTAGAGTGCATGACCTAACCCTTAAAGCAATGGATTCCCACGCACTAGTACTCGGTGTCATACCTGGCACTGACGACCCCTGGCACTGACGACCTCTAAGAGAAAGAATTGAGGATGCCCTGTCCTCATACCTAACTAGTATCTATATATTTTTTTCCAAAAAAACTAATTCTAGAATATTTTATACTTGCCATGAAGAACCATGAAGCATGTTTAGAATCTTCTTTGTTTTCTATGAAGATAATTCAAGAATATTTCATAACAAATATCTCCTCTCCTATAATTAAAGATGGTAATGGTTTGGACTCAAACTAGGTTGCATGGTCTGGTTTTCTACGGTGCTGGTTTAATTTGGTGAGAAGTGGTCTGAGAAAGCTAGTGGGCTGGTTGGATCTAGGTTTGTGATTACAGTGGATTGGTTTGTTTTGGATTTAGCCTAAACATCCCAGTTTGCTAATGGTCTGGAACCATAGCTCGAACCTTGGTTTCAACCCAACTGGCTTTGACGGCTAGCACCAGTCACGCTCATCCCAACCATGGATGGATGGACCTGGTGCTCACTGTGGCCCATGACCCTCCTCACATCACTACGTTCATCCCAGCCACAAAGGCGCGCTCATCGTCGCTGCTGATGACCTTGTTGCTGCCATTGATGCACCTGCTGGGCAGAAATGGCAATTGTTGTGTGCTCCTACCTGCTTCTTCTTCCACTTGTTGCTTGCTGCATCCCGATGCCGAAGAGTACTGTCGCTTGTTCCGGCCACCAACGTCGCTAAGGCACTAGATGCACACGTCGGCGCTCGCCTCACCTGGGGTTGTGTCACTGTACATGGAGCACATGGTGGTGCCGACCAAAGAAAGGGGCAGGGATGCAGGCGTTTGCATGGACTGGGTGACCATGTAATATATAGAGTAAAATACACCGGAGGTCCATTAATTTTCGGTGAAGTGTTATCTAGGTCCATCAACTTTGAAACTGTATTTTTGGGTCCATTAACTTTCGTTTTGTGTCATCTAGGTCCATCAGCTTTGACTCTTATATTTTTTGTCCATGAACTTTTAAAATAGTTCACTGTAGGTCTACACATGCATGCACGCACGTCGGCTTTTTGCGTCGGTGGAGCCATGCCTGCACTCGCCGCCGTCGCTCAAGTCATGACAGGGTTAATGCATTTCGGCCTGGCTAAGCTCGGATCCGGAGTGGAACTTCCAAGCGTCGGCGTCCCTCTCCATGAAGGCGGCGATGGTGAGGAACTGGATGACGCCGAAGAAACAGGTGTAGGAGGTGACGGACAGCCGCGCCGGGTACTTCTTCAGCACGGGGGCCTGCAGCACCAGCCACCCCGACCACGACAGGAAGTGCCCGATCAGGTACACGCATCCCAGCGTCCAGTTCTTGTCGCCGGCCACGGCCGCCGCCGCCGCTGGTCGTGGGGCCGAAGATGGTGGGGCCCTTGTAGAGCGTGATGACGGACGCGCCCGCCACGCACGCCAGCGTGCCGGCCACCTTGGCCACGCCGTCGCGGCGTTCCAGCCGGACCTTCTCGATCCGCAGCGCCGCGGCCATGGCGAAGGTGACGGCCGGGACCGAGTTCTGGATGGCGGACGCGAACGTCGGCGACGTGTTGTCCAGGCCCAGCAGGTAGAACCCTTGGTTCGCAGTGATGCTGACAACGTATTAACCATATCGACCGATTTGTGAATAATTTCATCGTCGTCACAATTACTACTAGGATTTATCAGCTGCTTGCTACGATGCAGCATGCATGCACATGTTGGTGTGGCTTACCCGCAGAGCGCGAGGAGGAAGAACTGGATGACGAAGTTGAGGGTCAGCTGCGGCCTGTCCTTCCTGCAGCAGGCAGTTCATAAACATCATCATCATCATCTTTGCGAGCACAGGCAGGCATGCATTATTGCAGCAGTGCAGTGGCAGTAGTACGGCCGGCGTACTTCTCGAGAAAGTAGGCGAAGGGGACGAGGAGGCAGAGCGCGATGATGTTGCGGAAGACGGGGAAGACGAGCTTGTTGATGCCCATGATGAGCGCCAGCCGCGACACCACGCGGAACCCCGCGTAGCCGAACTGCAGCGCCAGCATCGCCACGTGCAGCTGCGCCTTCTCCGGCATGCCACACACCCGCCGCCCCTCCCCGGCGTCCGCCATTGTTAGCTCGCGCGACGAGCGGTCCGTGGACTACGGGAGCGATCATGCCCATGCCGTCGTACGCCGCCACGGTCTGACCGGCCTCGATGTGGCCGCTCAGGCCCCTGCTCTCTCAGAGCACCACCTTGCCGGTGCCCGCGGCGACGGTGAGCATGCACGGCGCGCCATTGCCGACCGTGCCGGGTCCGGCCCCGCGTTGCCCGCGGCGCAGCTAACGAAGATGCCGCGCTCTATGGCCTTGAACGTGGCGATGGCGATGGAGTCGTAGTTGAACTGCATGCCCGAGTAGGTGCCGATGGAGAAGGACAGCACGTCGACGCCGTCCTTGACAGCGGCGTCTAGCCCGGCGATGATGTCCATGATGAAGCAGCGGCTGCGCATGGACGATAAAGTTCTTCCGCTCCTGCAGGTACGCCGCGCCGCGGAGAACCAGCAGCAAGGTGGCGCGACACCACAGGGCCGCTTAGCCGGTTAGCTGGGCCGAAATGCACTAACCCTGTCATGATTCGAGCAGGAAAACACACATGCATGTCCGGCACACGAGCGACGGCGGCGAGTGCAGGCATGGCTCCACCGACGTAAAAAGCCGACGTGCTTGCATGCATGTGTGGACCTGCAGTGAACCATTTTAAAAGTTTATGGACCAAAAATGCAAGAGTCAGAGCTGATGGACCTAGATGACACAAAACGAAAGTTAATGGACCCAAAAATGCAGTTTCAAAGTTGATGGACCTAGATGACACTTCACCAAAAATTAATGTACCTCTAGTGTATTTTACTCTAATATATAATAACCTTGGAGGCCGGAGCGAGGATAAAGAGATTCAATTCGCAGGTTTTGCTATGATTTGGAATCACAGTTTGAGGAAATGGTTTGACTAATTTGGCTTTGTTTATACTTACGGTCTGGTCAGTTGGTTTCGGAGAAAAGAAAAATGGTACGGGAGAAAGGAATGCAGGGTGGTGGGCTGATGTCTAATTATAAAACGGATTGGCCCGGATGTGGCTTGGTTTCGAGGCCATTAACAGGTTTACCTGGAGTCTCCACATCCTTCAAGAAGTTTTCAAGTATGCATTACTATTTTCAACGACACAAAAAAACCTTGCATAAGGTAGTGCAACAGTATTTCAATTTGGTGGATGTTTTGACGGCCTAGATAGGGTTGAAAATGGGACCAGTTCAATGTTTATGATCACTAATGCAAAAATACAACACTCTTTGACCACCAACATGTATACGTATCAGAGGTAAACCAAGATCTATGCATGCATAATATATCCTAATTAATTGATTATTTGATTTTAGGAACAAAATGGAATAAAATGAAGCAAGTTGGCCCCACATGAGGATGGCTGACCCCACCATCACTACACCACAACCCAAAATTAGCGTCGGTGGGGGGACGTTAAAAGTTTCGATTTAACGTCGGAAGGTCGGACGTTAAAGATCGGTAACGGACGGTGTGTCGTTATATCTCGTTTTTTACCACAGCCTATCCGACGTTAATTCTATTTAACTTTGGATGGTCCGACGTTATATATTACTTTTAGCGACCCACCGTCCGTTGCAACGAATTGGCTGCCCTAGCGCGGAGTATATTGGCCCAATTCCCGCCCAAATTTTATGTGACCCACATTGTCAGAAAAAAATTGGAGCCCGCCAATCCAGCCCGCCAACAGCCTATCCCCTATTAGCGCTCATCACCCTCGCCTCAAAAAAAAACAAATCCCCAATCTCTGTCCGCATCGAGCGCGCAAGCCCCGGCCGCCGCCACTTCACATCGAGGGCTCGAGGTCGCGCCGCCCGCCGCCAAGCGCTACCCCATCCCGCGCCAATCCGCCCGCCCGCCGCCAAGCGCTACCCCATCCTGCGCCAATCCGCCCGCCCGCCGCCGCCAGGGCCCTGGCGCCCACCGCCCGCCGCCAAGCGCCGCCTGCCGCCCGACGCCCGCCGAGCAGGAACGCCACGCACCACACGGACAGAAGCGCCGCGGGCTTGCTGCTTCGCGAAACAGAAGTGTCGCGCCGCTGCCGGCGCGAGCCGCGTCCCTCAGCCCTCCGCCGCCGCCGGCCGCCTGCCTGGCCTCTGCCGCCGCCGCCGGCCTCCTGTCGGGCCTCTGCCGGCCGCCTGCAGCCCTCCGATCGGCCTCCCTCACCTCGGCCCCTCCATCCCGTCGGCGTCCACAGCTCAGGCCGGTGACCTCAGTGCAGGCCGGTGACCTCAGCGCAGTTCTTCCCGTCGGCGACCCCCAACGACGCCGTGTCCAGGTGAGCACAGCCGGTGACCTCAGCTCGCCCCTTCGTCGGCCCCAGTCCCCTTCCCGGACAGCGCCCCAACCCCCTCCTGGTTCCTCCTCTTCTCGTGGAAAGTGCCCCCACCCCCTCCTGGTTCCTCCTCTCCCCATGTGTCCCACAACACTGCCAGATCCAAATTAAGAGAGCCATGATCTCCTTCTATACTATGTTTGCTGCTATCGACTGCTCACTTTCATTTTACTAACTAAATCATGGATGTGTAATTTCCTCTACTGGAGCAGCAGGCTGTAGTCGTGATTGCCTGAGGCATACAAGAAGAAGGTGCTCCTAGTCGTGATTGCCTGAGGCGTACAAGAAGAAGGTGCTCCTTGGAGGTCGTAGTCGTGGTTGCTTGAGGCGGGCTCTGCCCTAATAAAAGCCGCACCATTCACAGGTTTTTGCCTAGCTGCTAATTCTTCATTCATTCCCAGTCTGCCGTGTTGATCTGTTGCTTATATATATATATCTTGTTTTGCCTAGATCGATCCATGATCTATTCTTGTGTTTATATTTTTAGAGTTTGTTTGGTCAGCTTCTGGTTCCCTCTAGTAAAGGTTGATGGATAAATCTTGGATTGATGATGATGCTAGGTAAATACAGTAACTTAATAGATATTGAAAGGGGTATACATAGGCTGAGTGGCTTTTTAACATAAACTTTCATGTAGGCATGGCAAGGCATATTTGCAGGGGGTAAACCGTTTCTTAGCTTTTGCATTTAGTAATGCAGCTGTTGGTAGCAAGATACTTTGTCCTTGTAGAAAGTGTTCCAACTCTTTCTGATATGAGGCTAGTGAAGTCCATGAACACTTAATATGTGATGGGTTTCTAAAAGGGTATAGAACATGGAATTTACATGGAGAACCCACCCCGTCTGTGAATCATGAGAACTGTGACATTGATGTTGATGGTGTTGAGGTTATGGATGATCCTGATGAAGATGATGATATCTCTGGTTTGCTTAGGGACTTAGCAGGTGGCTTAGATGATAGAGGTGATTTTGAGAAAAATAGTCCTGATCTAGATCCTTGTGAGGGACTAGTTGCTATTCAAAAGCTGGTTGAAGAGAATAGCAAGGATCTATTCCCTACTTGCAAGAAATATACCCAACTCCGATTTCTTATTCGATTACTACACACCAAAATGGCTCTAACTCACGTCACCATGAGGTAAATTATTTGTACATTCTCTCATTTCAATTATCAGTCCTTGATTCTATGGCTAGATAATTGGCTCATATTGGTATTAGCCTTGCTTCAGTCCTGATTTACATAGAAGATGCATTACTACAAGATCATTAATATGTTACCAAGTCACTTGTCTCTAAGTACTGAGAATATATATGCATTACTCATAAATATTTGCACCCTAAGTTCATGTGTTGTTCCAGAATGTCTCTAACTTCCCACTTTTATGTTTATAGAGCCCAAGATCTGAAGAAAATTATGTTGAGACAAATCAAGTTGCTGAATTTCATGAAGATGTTGCCTATGCAAATAACTCTAATGAGTATGAATACGTGCTTGTGCGTAGGACTAACTTAGCCCCACCAGTCCAGCAGCCCCACCGGTCCAGCAGCTCCCCAGTTGTGCAGCCCAACACATCTCCCGCAGCCTCATTTATGCAGCACCATCACTCTAGCCCCATTCCTACAACCACAGTTGTTCAGCCCCCTCAGTCTAGCCCCATTCCTACAGACCCGGTTGTTCAGTCCCCTCAGTGTAGCCCTGACGGTGCAGGCACATCAAGGAATGGTGATGCAAATCACATCTCACATGACGACCTTGTAATGTTCTCATCGCTTTTCAATTTTTTTTCTTCTAGTCCAATGGTGATTTTTTAATGTATACAATTCTCATAAATACATTGTTTGCTTCAGATCGGCAATGAAATTATACTCTATGCACTCCAGAGAGATGAACCTGTGGCCAAGGGAACAATTATTTCAGTTAATCCTGTCACCGTGCACGCAGGACAAGCTCTTGGAAAGAAGCACTGTCTAGTTGTTATCAGATGTGTGATGAAAAGGGATGCAAAGCTACCTCGCCCATATCCTGGTGTGGAAGAGATGGCTGATGCTAAGGACATGGCAATTGCTTGGCCATATAAAAGGGTAACAAACACAACTTGTCATTGTTTGTTTTTTTCATATGTAATGAGTGCCCAGATTTTCTAATCATTGATATTTCTAACAGCTCAAGGTCTGCAAGTCTAAAAAATCATCCCATGGAACAGGTCTGTAAAGCTCTAACTTAGCCAACATTTTAAAATTTTAGGATTGTGTTAGTGTAATTTAGTAGTGAAGAACTTACATATTTTCTTAGATGTGAAAAATTTACTTGTGCACTATTCCCAAGTATATTGTGAGTGTGCTGATTTTAAAATGTTTAGAATATATTCATTGACGTGCCAAAATTTTAAACCCAACAAAAAAGTCAGAAGGACCATAGTTATAAGGCAACATATTCAGTTTATAGGTTCTGTAACTAACAAGAGATATGAAGTTAGTATTGATCCTAGTGATTAGTGTATTGTATACTTTATGTAGCCTTTTTTTAGCTTGTTCCATATTCTTTAAGCACTTTTAATTGAACTTGTTGCATTGCCTTCAGCTTGTCTTTCTAGTGATCTAGCAATCTTAACCTTTGCCCAAAATACATTTTAAGCTAGTCGCAAAGCTTGGCAAGCATGCTGATTGTGTTAATGGAAAACTGAGTAAAGTTATTAACTGATCTAGGATGACAAATCAAAGTATCTTATGAAGTTTTATGTTGTGCCTTTTTTTATGAATTTCAACTTTTATTTACAGGTGGTGGGAGGAAATAGCTGGAAGTGGACTGCAGCCAATGATTGGATCAAAGTGCTCATGACGACGTGTTTTGGACATTTTAGCTATAGATGATAACTTTTGTTTGGCCTTACTAGAGGTGGATCATTTTGTAAAGAGTGAAAGCAAACTATGAGACATGGGTTGCCTAGTCTAGCATGGCATTTGGCCAAACTTATTTCATCTTAGCTTTTGTATGCCATGAATTATGTGTAAAATGGCATGACACATCATGATGACTTTAATATAACTTGTGAGCTCTATCTTGGTCCAGTTTATGTGTTCTTGACTGTATTGTTTGAATGTATGACATGGCAGTGTTGATTATATGGTTAACAGCTAAACAGTACAGATATTATGTGTTGTTTACTTGTATGCATAGTGAGGGACAGTGAGTCGCTATAAACCTATATCATCAGATAGTGCGACGTTATAAGTTTAGAAAAGACGTCAGACAGTCCGACGTTATATCTTTTATATAAAGTCAGACGGTTCGACGTTAAAAGTCGGTCCGACGTTATAGATTTTTAGCGTCGCCAGTATCAACGGCTAATATATCTGACACTATAAGTTTATAACGTCGGACCGTAAGTCGTTGAAATGGCTTATAACGACCCACCGTGTGATGCTATATTTAGGCTGTGGTGTAGTGCATGGGTTGCCCGACCTCCTCATGTCCCCATTTTATTAGATCAATCTCACCAATGGTTTAAGCTGCACTTGGTGAGTCTTTTTAGCACTCACCGGATTGCTCCAGTAGTCACCGGAGAGGTTTTCACTAGATCTATCTCATAGTGCACTGACACAGGCCGATTTTCAGCGCAATCACGTTAACTTCCTGTGCTCACTAGAGATGAGGCACCGGAGCTTGGCAACAGTGCCAACTAGGAACACGAGTTTTTCAAATGCGCTCACCGGATCTTCGGTCCACTAGGCAGAGAGGTTTTCACCAGATCTATCTCATAGTGCACTGACACAGGCCGATTTTCAGCGCAATCACGTTAACTTCCTGTGCTCACTAGAGATGAGGCACCGGAGCTTGGCAACAGTGCTAACTGGGAACACGAGTTTTTCAAATGCGCTCACCAGATCTTCGGTCCACTAGGCATGTTTTAGCTCACTTTAACCGATGTACTAACCAGAGCTGTCTGGTGCTACACCAGACAACTCATCGGTGAGTGAACAGTACAACGATTAGTTTTTCAGTCATGTTGGAATTGGGCCATTGGGAGCTCTCAGCTGCACCAGTTGAAAGGTCCTTGTTTGGTTTTGGTAATTGAGTGACAACCTAGGTGAACTAATTGTGTTTATGTGAGATACACAGGTGATTAGTCCATAGGTACATGTGTGTGAGCAACATATGCCATGAAGGTGAAAATGGCTTGGAGATGTTGCAAAGCTCACACATGTGATGATGAAGGAGCTTAAATGCACATGAGACATGACAATGAGTCATGTGATCAAGGTGGAGAAGATCAAGACAAGACTTGGCTTGATGGACCGGTTGCAAGCGTGAAGGGCAAGTCGAAGGCTTTGGAGTGATGGATCGCGTGGCGGTGAAGCTTGAGCAAGACTTGGCGCCGATGGACGATGGCAACGGTGAAGAGCAAGTAAAGTCAAGATCGATGAACCAATATGATCATGTGATGATATGAAGTGGATCATATCATTGTTGATCGTGTTGGTGCATGTGTTGCATCAACATTGAAGGAGATGGAATGGAATGCGCAAGGCAAAGGTATAACCTAGGGCATTTCATTTCATCGGTCATAGGTGTGTAGAGAAGTTCATGACCGGGTTTAGGATAGATGGCCGTACTATCAAGAGGAGCAAACTTGTTTGCATATCGGTCATCTAGTGCCACTTGAGTGATCTAACTTTGCATTGTCGCTAGGATCGAGTGGCGTGGCAAGTTAAGTGGCTAACATCCTTTGGGAAATGATTGTGAAAAGCTAACACACATACACTTGGTGGTGTTGGCACATTTACAAAGGAGGTGGTGTTTGCAGGGGTGAGATGGGTTTTGGGTCTCTCTCTCCCTCCCACCGAGCAAGCTCGGCGGGATTCGGCACTTTCGGGAAAATGGAATGCCTATTTTCTATTACGCCGGATGCAAATTCTTGTGGTTAGCACACTTGAGCAAGGGTGAAGAGAATGGAGGAGATGCCAGCGTCGGTCAAGTGACCGGACGCTGGATCCAAATGCACCGGACGCTGTCTGTCTGCGTCCGGTCGCGCTGACGTGGAGTGTAGCAGAAGCTAGAGTGTGACCGGACGCTGGCTACGTCCGATCATGTGTGACCGGACGCGTCTGGTCGAGGTCGGTACCTTACTGGAAACGACTGGACGCTGGGGGTTCAGCGTCCAGTCAGTTGAAAGCTGCTGCGTCCGATCAAGTCAAGTGACCGTTGGAACCGGGACACGTGGCCGTCTGCGGGCGACCGGACGCTGAGGTCCAGCGTCCGGTCAACACGACCGGAGCATCCGGTCGGCCCGACCATTGCCCAGTGAAGGGGTAATGGCTAGTTTAGCCCTTGGGGCTATAAATAGAAGTGGCCTTCGGCCATGGCTGGAGTGGAGCACCTTGGGGGACTTTGTGTCCATACTTGAGAGTGCTTAGGAGCCCTCCATCTCACACATACTTGATAGCGATCATCCGATTGTGTGAGTGAGCGATTCTAGTGCGATTGCATCATGAGGTTGCATCGAGTGGCACTAGGTGATCGAGTTGCAAGCCGGTGGTGCTTGTTACTCTTGGAGGTTGCCACCTCCTAGACGGCTTGGTGGTGGTCTCCGTCGAAGCGCGCAAGAAGCTTGTGCAGCGCTCCGGAGAAGTGCTTGTGAGGGGCATTGTGCTCGCCCCGCGGGAGCCGCGAAGAGCAACTCTAGTAAAGCGTGTCATTGAGCTACCCTCACTCAAGGGGTAGGTTCTTGCGGCACCCGACGTGCGGGCTTAGCGGGTGATGCTAATTAGCCGTCGAACCACCAAGTGAGCGGTCGACACAACGGGGACTAGCGTGTTGGCAAACACGTGAACCTCGGGAGAAAAATCATCGTGTCAACCTTGTTCTTCCCGTTGGTTTACATCCCCATTACACAAGCTTGCAATTACTTTTATACATATTAAGCTTGTGTAGTTGCTCTTGTAATTAGATAGCTTGTGTAGCTTGCTAATTACCTTCTTGCTTGTGTACCATAGAAGTAGCTCCCTTACGTGGCTAATTTGGTTTTAGTAACCTTGTTAGTCACATTGCTTAGTTTGTGTAGCTAAGTATTTGCGCTCTCTAATTAGGCATTGGTTGCCTTGTTATTGAGCATTGCTAGTGAGCTTAGTTAGCTTTGTGCTTTTGCTTACTAGCATGTGTAAGAGCTCCCTTGTTGCTTAAAGTACTAGTGGCATAGGTTTGTATAACCTTGCTCCTAGAATTGTTTAGGAGAGCTCTAGCTAGCCCGGCACCTTAGTTGCATAATTGTTATCTTTGCTAGGTGCTAGTGAACATATATAAAGAGGTGTAGTTTTGGCTAGACCGATTGTTTTAATTCCGCACTTATATCGGTTAGCCGACGCGATTAATTTTAGAAAAGACTATTCACCCCCCCCCTCTAGTCCGCCATCTTGACCCTTCACCAGTGGAGCTATCCGGTACACCACCAAGCTATCTAGTGCACACGTTTTTATTGCTACAAAGTGGCAACAACTAGTTTGGGTTGTGGCCTTATAAATAGACCTTGTGGCCGACCAAGGCCACTCTCTTGGAACCCCTTGTTGATGCTTACACCCTTGAGAGTTTGAGCAACACACTCCACTCACTTTGCTAACTAAAGATCACATTTGTGACAGATTGAGAGTGTTCTAATGCATTTGGTGGCTCTGATTGAGTTGATTGTGAGGGGTTTTGTGCTCACCCTGCGGGAGATTCACAAAGGGCAACTCTAGTGGAATCATAGAGGCTAGTTGGAGTGTCTTGATTGGTTGCCTTCTTGAGGCACCCACGGTGACGGTCAAGCTTGAAAAGCTTGCTTAGCTTGCGAAGCAACAATCGAAGGACTCGCCTCAACAAGGGCGTAGGTTACCAGGAAGCAATCGAACCTCGAGGATGAACCATTGTCTCTCACTTGCCCATGTGGTTTACTTCTCTACACTTGTAATTTACATTCATATACTTGTGCTTGTGTAGTTGTAGCTGCAGTTGCTTGTATAGTTGTAGCAGTAGCCTCTCTAGTTGAGTAGAGTAGTTAGAGTAGTTTTCCTATGTGGCTCAACTAGTTAGTTGTAGTTGCTAACCTCTAGTTTGTTTGAGTGCTCTAGTAGTAGTGTTAACCTTTCTACTACAATTGTTTAAGAAGCTTGTTTGTGGTGAAAAAGGCTAGGCAAGTATGGCTATTAGGATTGTCTCCTAGCTATACTGAGGGGCCCTGCTTCATCTCGGGGCATGCGGTGGCTCTACAGTGGGGGAGGAGCCAGCCTAAGGGGCCTGACATGCAGCCTCGAGGTAAGGGCTGGTCGGTGGCAAGGGGGCAGTCGAGATCTAAGTCTAAGTCATCAGAGATGATCTCGTTCTCCTAACGGCAAAGTTTGGTCCGACTCGTGGATGCACGCCCAGGGTAGAAGGGGTAATGTAAGGGAAGTGGGCGGATGGGGCAGATGTGATGCTAGTGACGCTGGGGGAGGAGGAATGGGAAAGGAGGACGGACAGGTTGGGTGGTTGTTGGCGCCGAGGTGGCTTTCGGCATGTTGAGTGAGGAGGAGGGGGAGGGACTCTTCATCCACGTATACTCTTTCCTTAGCATCTTCACTTGCTAGTTTTTCCCGTATGTAAATCTATTTGGAATCATAATTTTCTCACCCAGACTCTAAATTAGATGTTCTGTATATACATCTCGATCGTCTCAATAAGAGAAATGTAAGAGCGAAGTTCATTCCGCAATTCAACAAAGTTGAAAAAACACAACAATGAAGTCCATATTGCAATTCAATGAAGTTACAAAACCTGCCGGATCGGTTTTTGAAAACCGGCCAGACCGGTTTTTCCATGCAAACCTGAGTTTTTTAGGCGAATTCTAGATGCCAACAGATGGTAAATTGTGTAATCGAACACCTGACACGACTTGCAAATTAAACCGCTACGCCTACAACCCGGCTAGATCAGTAGTATCCTACGACTGGGAAGGACCGGCCACCTTTGCGTAGACGGACGACGCGCAGACCAATGCGAGCCACGCCCCTCCTTCGATGCCGAAGCCGACGTTGGACGCCGGCGCCACCACGTGCTCCACCGCGAACGTCGTGGCCTCCCTGCCTGCGATCGGCGCGTCGTCCCTGGACAGCCCCCGCGGTACGTGCGGCGGCAGTGACACCGGCAGCTCCTCGTAGCCTTCGTCGGCGCAGTCCGCGCGCAGCGGCGGCGCCGGGCCGGGCAGGCACCACGTCGTTCGCCAGCACATTGCTGTGCGCCGGACAACCAGGCAGCTTGCAGATTCGTTCGGGCACTGTGGAAACGCTAGCCGCAAGTACGTGGAAAGCCTGTGGCTACGTGATTTGATTACGTGAAGGGGACGAGAGAAATCAAAGCGTGCAGACTCAAGTACTACTGCAAGCACGAATCTAATTCGACCAATACATACAGGAAACAGTGGGGTCTCTTCTCTCTTGTACTCGGATTTGGTTTAGCAGTCGCGATATCAATCTGCACATCTCTGATTGACGTATTTCCTTTTTTTTCAAGCAAATATTGTCAAGCCAAAAGTGCTCCGCATAACTTTGCTAATTCTATAAACACATGTGACGTGAAGATGAGAACAATTTACTCATTTTGTTTCACATTACTTCAACTCATCCTATATTGGCACCGTTCGGCTTGCTGAAACTTGACTGAAATTAGCTGAAAAATACTATTCTGGCTGAAATATTGTGAGAGAAAAAACATTGTTTCGGCTGAAAAAAGAAGTCGAACAAGCCAAATTTAAGGTAAGCCAAACAGGACCATTAAAGTTATCTAACTTTGACCAAATTTATTAAAAAAATGCACGGTCTACAACATCAAATTAGCTTTATTAAATCGGACTTACTAGCACCCGGACGGTCCGATCTAGAGCGCTAGCGTCGGATGGTACCCGTGCAGCAAGCTAGTGAGCGCCCCCTACCAGCGTCAGACTTACGAGCGAGCGCCTCAACAGCGGGCCCGCGCGCGGGGAGCTCACGCCCCCTCCCTCTTCCCACGTGCATCCCCATGTGCAACACCCCGATCTACTTTTAAAACATTCAGATGCAACAGTTGCAACGTAAAAAAAAGACAGATGAAACACTTGAAACATGCCTCTTAAACACTTGCAAAAACACCTGAAAATCACTTAAACCATTGCAAATATTATGCAACATCCAGAAAAAGACTTGGAACATATGTGTGAAACAAATATAATATCTAGATAGACACGCTTGCCACGTATATATAAAAAATAGATGAAACATTGAGAACAAACGCTTGCAACATACGTATACAACCATTGGAACATATGCCACATCTTGATCTACTTTTGCAAAATCCATACGAAACACTTGAAACATATATCCGAAACAACTAAAATATTTGAAACATAGGCTTGCAACATGTCTGAAAAACGCCCTGAAACATTTAAAACATAGCGTCGCCGGCGACCATGGCATACCTGGTGGGGAACTCGCAAGCCTCCCCTTCCTGTCGACGGCGCGAGGTGGATAGGGGCGCAGGCATAGGCCTCCCATGCCCCCCCCCCCTTCCGTGACGGATGAGGTGGATGGCGGCGCGGCGCTGGATGGTGGTGCTCCCGATCTCATGCTGGCGCGAGCTGTCACTGCTCCGGTGGAGAAGGCTGTAGCGGGTCTGGCGCGAGCTGTCGCTACTCCGGTGGAGAAGGCGACCGGTGAGACGCAGTGGAGAGGGAGGAAGGCAAGCGGCCGAGAGGCGCGATGGAGAGGGAGGAAGGCAGGCGACCGCGCTCGGGCACGGTGGAGATGCTGGGCGTCGGGTCCCCGGCCGCCATGGAGAATGCCAAGGCGCGCGGCAAAGAGCGGTGATTTTTTTCCCAAAGAATGGAAACAGCAGGCTAGGGTTAGGGGCGAACGGATGAGGAGCTACAACTATTGGGCTGTTGGGCTGATGTTGCGGCTCGCGAATGGAAACGTCTGGACGAGCGGACATCCTCGTCATAGCATTTCCATTATTAAGGCCTTGCTTAGGCCCTGTTTGGTTGAGCTGTGGCTGTGGGAAAAAGCTGCTGTGGGCTGTGAGCTGTGGAAAAGCTGCTGTGGGCTGTGAGCTGTAGAAAAGCTGAAAGCTGTTTGGTTAAACAAGTATAAAATATACCTTTTATCTTTATCTCTCTTGAAACAACTATGGAAGAGCTTTTTATTCCACCAATTTCGAAAAGCAGAAAGCCAAAAGCCAAAAGCAGGGTCAACCCAGCTTTCAAAAATGAATTACGGAAAAGCAGCTGCTTCTGAAAAAGCACCCTCCAAAAGCAGCCCCTTTGGTTGGGCTTTTGGCTTTTGGGGCCAAAAGCCAAAGCCAAAAGCCCAACCAAACAGGGCCTTAGTTTCTTCCCCTAAAGTTTACTCCATGTCCCATCGAATGTTTAGACACATGCATGAAGTATTAAATATAGACTAAAAACATAACTAATTGCACAGTTTGCGACCAATTTGTGAGACGAATATTTTAAGCCTAATTAGTCCATGATTTGACAACGTGGTGCTACAGTAACACATGCGCTAATGACGGATTAATTAGGTATAATAAATTCATCTCGCGGATTACTGACAGATTCCGTAATTTGTTTTTTTATTAGTATCCGAAAACCCCATGTGACACCCCTTTGTGACACCCGATGTGACACCCCAGAACTTTACGCCTTGGATTTAATCAAGACCTAAATTCTCCATATATCATATTTATTTGAGCATATTTGATGTTAATATATTTTTTATAGAAAACTTAGTCCAAGAGAAAGGATTTGACATAAGACAGCCACAAAGGTAAAGTAGTATCGGTTTGCAGTTTCGCAACAGGTATCAACATTGATTCTACACCTCACACACAAACCCGTGCTGGTCTGCATATAGTAGCAAAACAAAAAGGCAAGTAGTTCTTCACTCAACATGGCGATATGATGCATAAAATACGTATCATACAAAGGGAAATACAAGTATATCCTCGACTGAATCAAACAAACCACATAATTTGATAGGGAGAGGTAGCAGTGGCCTGAACCTTGTTGATGCTATTCATTGCGTTCAGGTTTGTCGTAAGCAGCTATATTCTGAGGTTCGCACTCCGGGCTGAAGGACCGCACAAGCAGGGCTGATGTTAAGCTCATTGAGATCGCTCCGCATGACGCCCACCTGAGGCTCCTTGGGACTGTTATTTTCGGACCTGAACAATATACGCATGGGTCAGGCAGCACAAAGGTTTAACCTCTGATTCTCTCGAAGCACACTGAGGAAGTGAGGAGACAACAAACAAGGTTTATCGGCTGCTACGATGCATTGAATGGCAGAACAAAAATACTTAAAAGCAGGTGATTAGATGGATCGGAGTCATGACCGTAATGAAGGCGGCACAGCACCCACAAAGCAAGGGCACCACCAGTGGAGAAGATGCCAGCAGTCTGACTCATCAACCGCGAGCAAGGCTTTGACTCGGGCCGCATCACCTCCCCTTCTGACCATCCCAATGCATTCCGGAGTGCTATCCCTATCCTGATCTTCTTTGGTGCACGGATTCAGCTTCTCTGCTGGATTTGACAATTGTTCTGACTCTAGAGCACCTTTCTACACTTTCTTCCATGAGAAAAGTACTGAAGGAACAGAACCTGTCTTTAACAACAGAAGTCTGAAAGGATCACGAAACGATCACAATACACTAACTCATGTATTGTGTCATTTACTGAACATATTTTGCTATATACCTAGAGAAAATTCTAAAAGAATCAATTGATTTGCAAAAACAAATCCACAAAATAACATTTGAACCCATTGCATTCCAAGGGAAAGAAAAGAGAGGAATTTAGGAAAACTTGGTTCAAAGACAGTGAAAGTTTTATCAATCAATTGTTCTATAGATTTTATTAAGGAGACAGGATCATGTTGGTGTTTGTATTTCTTAACGCATACAGAAATAATCCGCAAACGCACGGAATTACCGTTGTAGCATTTCACTCAGAAGTATTCAGGGTATCGTATTTCCACGAGGAACGAAGGTGTAAGAGTCTCTTAAGCTAGTTCACCCAAGATAACAAGAATAAGAAGAAAGATAGCTTGGGTAGTGAGGTTTTCTAATGATAGAGAACCTAAGTTAAGATAGCTTTACCACTATAGACTTACTTCGGGCATCGGATAACACTTGGTTTGCCAAGCGTTGCCGGCCTACAGCTCTATGCCGTACCCGGACGTGGGGGATTACAAGGGACGGACATGACTGTCACCACCTGCCGCCAACCCCTCGACCGTAGAGTACGAAGCAAACGAAGGTAGTCTCTAGCCTAGACACCACGTCTACGCTATTGACTACTACTCTAGCGTGATCAGGGTTATCCATCTTTATTAGGGCCCTCTACTAGAGTATTCGTCACAAAGACGAATTGGGGCTTCACAATTACTAGCCAATATTTCTCTCATGCCTTTTCTCGTTCATGGTTTGATATTCTGGTGTCCTAGGCGTAGAGGAACCACACCAATCCATCCAAAATTTGGTGGTTAAACTCTACTGTGGTGACGATACTGTAGGGAAGGTCCTACGGCAAAATAGCTCAATGCCAGAATGATAAAAAGCTTAACACCTCTTATTTGACTTTTTCACTATTTTGAAATACGAAAAAGATCCAAATCCAAAACACAAAGGTCGTCTTATTCAAAACCTCAATCATCCCCTCTCTCCCACTTCACACCTCAGAACGCACTGTTCTTATAAAGAGAAAGGCGCTTTCCCATCTTCTTAACCCTAAATGAAATGGCTGAGGAGAAGAAGGTCCCTTTTGGGGTATCCCCGTGAAGAGATCCAGTGGAGACGGGGTGGGCCTGTAGCTCAGAGGATTAGAGCACATGGCTACGAACCACGGTGTCGGGGGTTCGAATCCCTCCTCGCCCACAGCCTTCCAAAGGGGGAAGGACCTTTACAGCCTCGAATCGTTGGCAACGAACATTATAAAACTGCGCAAAGAGTTAAGGAAACTTTACAACGTTACAAAGAACTTCACGACATTATCGCAATTCTTGGATTGGATGAATTATCGGAGGAGGATCGTTTAACTGTAGCAAGAGCACGAAAAATCGAGCGGTTCTTATCACAACCGTTCTTTGTGGCAGAAGTTTTTACTGGTTCTCCAGGAAAGTATGTTGGTCTTGCAGAAGGACTGACTAAAGAAATCCACCTAAGCCATAAGTTTTTGTTACAGCTGGCACACCTACTTGCAAACTAGAAAATCTGATTATAGTACAAAGTGGACTAAGTCTTAAGAGAGATAAGCCGGTCTTTATACACTGGCCCTACATCGAATTCAGTCAGTGGCCAAATGAGATGCATTGTAAGCAATTCCAGTCCCAGCTACTGAGGTGGTGTAGTCGGCCCTACCTATGTATTGAACAAAACCAACCCTGTAGGGTTAGGCTCGCCAGCCGACTGATAGCAGCCAAATGTCCTCCTTCTCGTACTCCCCCTCCAGCAGTCATCACCAAGACCTAACGAGAGATCTCTCTCTTCCTCCCTTTTTAGAATGGATCACCGCCTTTGTTCTGTACGGAACGGATTGTCTCCATTGCCCTCAGCCTGTCGGTCGGCCCGGGCGCCCAGAGGTGTGGTATGTACTCTTAGAACATATCTTTCGATAGTTTGACGAGTTCTTCATCAATGATACACTTGCTGAATTCATTGCAAAGCCTTTCATCGGTGTCTTGGTGGGACACTTTTATCCGCTTATCTTTTTTATATCATATTCTTTTTTTGGCGGAGTGGAAGCACTTGACGAGGCCTCTACGACAGAAGAGCCCTGTTTCTAGCCGGACGATTCCATCAAATAAATGACACCCTGTAGGCACGGTATAAAGAAGATGCTACTTAGAAAAAGCATGGGCGAACCTGCAAGTAAATAATGAACAAGACTAACTTAAAGTAGAACTCACCACCAAAGATAAACACGAACCTTGCACTCCAAATAGTACTAGATTCGTCGAGGTACAAGTGAACAGGGAGCCGACATTCCCGGCATTTGTTCCGCTTGGTGTACAAAGGGGCCCCGGTACACAAGTGGAGGTATCCGACAATTCCAGTACTTCTCCATCTCTTTCTCTTCCTCACTCACTCCCTATACTAAACTTAGCTAAAACTAAAAATAGGAGTGTAGCTCTTCTCTTCTTGTCACATGGTGTTGTCTCTTGTGTTGTGTTTCTTCCTTGATGATGATATGAGGAGGGGAGAGGCCTCCTTTTATAGGTGGAGAGGAGGGGGTTCCTTGGAAAATGCTTCATCCCTTCATGGAAAGCACCAAACCGACCTCCAAACCGTCGTCTAGGTGCACTGAACCTAGACGACACCCTAGGAACCGACGTGGGTAAGGCGGCATATGTCAACACGCGAAAGATGGGCCCGAGAGGCCCCAGTGGTGGTGCGGGCGCACCAGTGGTGCCACCGCCCCAACTGTGCCCAAATGGCCTCATCTTAGGTGGGATGCTTCTTTTGAGCCTCTAGGTAGGTCCTGCAAAGTTTTGCGTTGTTTGGAGTTGATTTGATATGGGTTTTGGCCTTTTTTCTCCACCTCATTAGGCCCTGATTTGCCTGGTAAGTGGGCCTTCTCCCCTTGGGCTCATGTCAGGTGATGTTATGCCTTATTTTTTTGTGTACTTTTGACACGTTTCTTGTGTTATCCCGATATGTCCTTCTGCAATTGATGAATCACCGAAACTCGTGGAACTTTGTTAATTATGAGCTCTATTTCTAAGTTTGGTGTTCATTTGGATGGATTTTATATAAATATTGGCATTAAAAGTGTGAGTTAAGGACCGCCAACGGTTGGCAAGTCCAAAGTTGACAGCTTTCAATCTCCAGTGGTGATGCTTGTTTAAGAAAATATGAATAGCAATTGACAAGCACTGATTGTACTAGTTCTCGAAGCAGAAAACAAATTTGTGGGCAATATGCTACCTCCCAATTACAATAGGTATCAGTGAGTAACATCGAGACACTATGCAGCAAAATACACAGGCTAATGTGCAAATCACATCAAACAAAAGCAGTATGTAAATGCCATGCTGATCTAAATGCTGAATATATTGCAACTGAAACCACAAATTGCCACACTGGACTTGCAATTTGAGCATCCCAATCTGGATAGTTACAAAACTAGCAATTTTGAGTGCCGATCAAGGGAATTCCCATTTTCTTTGCACCTTTCAGTTCAAACTCTTTGAATGTGAATGTTGCATGTTAACCCCCTATGCTGCCATTTTGGCTTCTATACACGGGTTCTTGCTGCCTCAGCATTTTGTTTGAGCACCTAGTGTGCAAAAGGAACGCCAATTTTCAGTGGTGCTCATCCAGGCATTGTTTCAGACACCTTATGGGCAAGATTGGTGCAGTTCTAGCAGCAAAATGGATTACTAGACCAAACAGCTAACTGTGGTTGCAAGGGACAATCTATGCACGGGCAGAAGGGCTTATGCTTAGATGGAGCAACAGGTGAACAGAAGCTCTACCTGTTCAATGATCCGGTAACTGGCCGCGCCCTCGCCGCACTTCGCTTCACCTCCGCGGCTCCGTGATCGTCGCCTGAGAGACCACCGGACAGGCTGGAGACGCCGACCCGATGACTCTCTTGCTGCCCGCGTGCAGTGCGGGCCGGTTGTTGATGACTCCACTACCGACCACACGCGCAGCCTGAGTAGCGCAGTTTTCGCTTGTGCCTGTGGTGTGCGGTGGCGGCAGCTGAATGGAAGATCGGCCACCAACGGCGACGCCAGAAATGTCCAGTTAATATGAAGTGGTTTACAGAAGATATGTTGCAAACTGGGTAAGCTAATTAAAAGTTTAAATAAAACCCTATTAGATGAAATAATAGGAGAATATGACGGCCAAATAAATAGTACAACATGAATGTCTTGTATGTTGATAGACTGAAAATAGTAATTACATTTAGTGTAGCAGATGTTGTAGCTTATTAGGAGGAGAATGTGGCACTTAGTAGGATATGATATATGGATAGCTTGCATGTAAAAGCAACTCCAACAGACTTTATATCGTTCCTAATTGCTAGGAATAGAGATTTTGATGAAAAAAATAACCTCCAATAGCTTTTTTAATTAGTTATCCAAATATAGTCACTTTCTATTCCGGATTTCTAGCAAGCCAAAGATAGAAAAACGAGAATGACTCTCTAGAGTGCAGAGTGAAAAGATATAGAAAACAACTTTTATGCAAATGATTCTCCAAATGGCTTTCTAAATTCCACTCTCTAAATCATCATTTGGAATCATTTGCATAAAAATCATTTTCTATATCTTTCCACTCTCCGACAGTTTTTCTATATGAGATGCACACTCTGGAGAGTCATTCTCGTCTTCTATTTTTGGTTAGCGAAAAATCCGAAATAGAAGATGGCTATATTTAGATAACCATTTAGAGAAGCTGTTGGAGGATAGTTTTTCACCAAAATCTCTATTCCTGGCATTTAGAAAGGATATAGAGAGCCCCTTAGAGTTGCTCTAAAGATTAAAAGATAGTGGATTTGATTTTTATAAGAGATATAAATACTCAATCATTTGTCCTAAGATAATTTTTTTAAAATTAAGCCAAATTTTGCACAAAAAAACTAATATTTGTTACATAAAACTAGTATAGTTAGAACATGAAATATATTTTCATACTTTACTTTGAGGTCAAAGATGTTAGTACTCTTTTATTTAAAATTAGTTGAACTTAAAAAAGTTTGATTTAGGACAACTAAGTTGATTTATTCAGGTATAAAGAGAGTATATGCACGAGTAGTGTCTCAGTTATATTAATATAGATTTGTATTGCAAATACCTTTCAGTATGAGTGTATGAAATTTATTTTGTAGCAATTAAAGGAATTTAAAGTATTACTAAAGAAGACGTCCTTTAAATCTTAAGACATCTACATGCCACTTCTTCAACATAGGATTATAGCCATGTCATGCTACGGCCTTAAGCTACAGAATGCATATTCTGTATATATGTATATGAAGAGTGTCTTCTGGTAACATTAACACATGACCATTGAAGGTCAATTGGCACCCTGTCCTGACGCTCAGAACAACACCAGAACTCCAGAAGTAGCAACCCTCCCAGAAACAAAGACAAGCTCATTCTTACGTCAAAAAAAAAGGAATAGAAAAACATGTAGAGGCAGATGACACAAGCATATCGTACGACGTACTTCGCTGCCAAATGGTACAGCATGAGAATCTAGAACACAAGCCTAAGGTTGATTGTTTCAACCAAATAACAAGTCCCAATTTCTTAGGGGCCAAAAACACTCGAAATCTGACCAACTTGAACGCCCCTGAACCATAATACCCCTCAAAACTAGGGTAACAAGCATCCCCACTACATCGAAAAACAGCATGTCTAATCACATCCTATCCTCTCTTCTGCGCGGGGCACAGGTTATGATCTCATCGACCCTGAGGATCATCTCAGCGGCCTCTGTCGCAGACAGAAGGATGGCCTGCTTCACCTTGAACGACTCTTGAATCCCCAGCTTTTGCATGTCCCCAACCTGCGGACCACACAATTTAACTAGTATCAGATTCTGTAATAGATAATTTGTTATGAACGGAAAACTCTCGTCTTTGTGAACTTACGGTGCCTGTGATGACATCAACTCCAGCAGTGCAGTTCTCTTTGTGGTGCTCAGCTCGGAGCTGAGAGATCAACTCAGCGCTATCCAAACCAGCATTATCAGCTATGATTGTTGGGATGGCTTGCAGAGCACGCGAGAAAGCATCAATAGCATGAGATTTCTTCCCAGGGGTCTTCCTTGCAAGTTCATCTACTTCTTTGGCCATCACCATCTCAGGCCATCCGCCTCCAAACAAGACACGGGTATCATTTACTGTCTGGGACAGCACACACAAGGCATCATGCAAGGACCTCTCAGCCTCATCAAGTACATGCTCACTGCAGGGATGCAAAAGCAAATCAATTTATGGAAAGTTGAAATGCATAAATGGAACAAAGTAGTCCTACATGATAAGTAGTTAAAAACAAGACATACCTAGCCCCCCTTAGGACAATGGTGCAAGCCTGCCCCATCGCAACCCCAGAGAAATGAATTAGCCTGTCCTCCCCAATCATAATCTCTTCAATGACCTTGCAGTGACCAAGCTTAACAGACTCTGGGTTATCAAAAGTTGATGCGATCTCACCACCAGTAACAAGAGCTAGCCGTTCAATTCCCTCAAAGTCAGCATGCTCAATTGCAAGTATGCCAGCGTCAGCAAAGAGTTCCTCAGGGAAGTTATAGATTAACTGTCTGTTGACGAAACAGTTGATTCCGTGAGCTATGATCTTTTGGACTTTCTGTCTCATTTTCTGCTTCTCAGCAGCTTCGATATCTGCAACCTTAGACATTGAATCCACCCGGACCCGTGCTCCATATATCTTAACTTTATCTGTGTCCATAGCAGTGTTTGCAACCAAAATTTTGGCATTCTCAATGCGCTTTGGCTGCCCAATGCCAATTTTCTTGTCAAGAATGAACCTATATATAGAAACAAGCACATAAATATTAGGATCATTTTCTGTTGGGAACTATTACATAGATACCTGCAAGAACTACTTTGAAACTACTACCTGATTAGAAACTATTAGATTAAAGACTATCAATGATGAGATTAACACAAGTCATGAAACACTTTCCAAAAATATAATTAATGAAAGAACATGCAGTTGATAGAAAAAATGGCACATGTTTGATTAAGGACTAGTTAAGTAGCCAAAATGTCAAATCGATATTCCTACTTTATTTGGCTGGTAAATGAGCAATTGATCATTTAGAAAATGTAGCGTTAATGCTAACTGGTTAGATTATTGATAAAAAACAGAAATTAATTGAATTGGGCTCTTAGGTTGGACTGATTAATTGACAGAAAGAAAGGAGAACATGGTGCTAGGTGAAAGAATTTGCATGCAGCCCAGTGCTGTGTGGTCAAAAGAATCAATTGATAATTTTTCCATAAATACATACCCTTCGTCCAAAAAGGAATCCTTAAGAGATCCTCCAGGTTTCTTCAGAATTTGAATAGATTCCAAGTTGGTGCTACCCTACCACCATTCAGATAGAAACCAGTCAATACTATAACATCATCGAATAACAACATGACTGAGTAGCTATGAAGTATGAACCATACTTTTTCAAGAGTTAAAATTCTACAGATAAAGATATCAGAGTTTAACGTAAATGATAACCAACTTTCATTAAACTATTTGTATACCTTAAGCCTCAAGACAGCATCAACCGCAAGTTCAGCAAAGTACTCCTTGTCTTGGGAAAGTATTTTTGAACTAAGAGTAGTCATAGCAATATTCATGAGATCAGTTCTGAACTTATCTGCAGAAGAAGGAAAAGGATATTGTCATGAGATTGATGAGCATGATGGCATATTCCTGAGAGAATCCATGAGATGCAAGAGGAAGTGAATTTGAATTTATATGAGATTGAATATTACTCCAACATAACAAATTCTCAATGACGTCAAATCCTATGTGCTATGCAAAATACATATATATTGTTAAGGAAAATAATGGCTCAAATAAGCCGATGTCTTATGAATACTGAAAAATTATGCTTTCTAACCATGAGATTGGGAAAATAATTCACCTGTATTTTCTTTGTTGTCCATGGTCTTTTGTAGCAAAGTATCTCTGGCACATTCGAGAGCCATTCTGTACCCTAAAATTTACAAAATGAATTAACCATTGGAGACTTTGAATCCCGTCATAAAGTACAATGGTTGCAGTTTTGCAGCAGTGCTCTAGAATGCATACTGGTAGTGCTCCAGAATGCATACTAGTTAGCTCGGTATAAAACAGGCTACCCAAGACAGATTAGAATCAGAACATCAGTGCACTGCCAATACATTACTATTACTAAAAAAAAATTGGTAGATTAATATGAAAACGTGAATTGTAAAAAAGAAGGAAGGCGCATCTCAAATTTTGAATGGCTTAACAGCAGAATCCATCCTTAGACCTTGTATTGTATGCCTGATCTATTTGATTTGTTACTATGGGATTGATGCAAGCAAAACCAAGTACCATGACCTGCTACAATAATTACCAAGCTTTCCAATGTGAAGGATGGAAAAGCATACTATTAACCAGAACGCATTCAGCAAGTAATACCTGCAATAATAGTCATCGGATGAATTTTCATGTTAATTAACTTCTCAGCCTCCTTCAAAAGTTCTCCAGCTAGAACAACGACAGAAGTTGTCCCATCACCAACTTCATCATCTTGAACTTTCGAGATGTCTAACAATCATTAAGGAGTAACTGGCCTTTCTTTCAGAAGGAAAAAAAATGAATTGTACAAAAGAGGGCCCAATGAGGTCACAAGTACAATATGAAGTTTAAGATCAATACCATGAAAGATCAAGAGAAATTATAAAACCTCAAGTCCTCAACCCCAACTAGGTTGCAAGTTCTACTTGTTTGGATCATTGGGTGGACCCAAAACATGCTAAAATGGCATGCCATGTAATTAATTTAGGTTGGGGGCGGGGGGTTCCTATTACCACCTTACCAACACTATCGTCAAGCAGTAATCAAATTGACAAAGGATACCAACAAGGACCTTTGCAGCAGGATTGTCAATGTGAAGCGACTTCAGAATGGTAGCCCCATCATTTGTAACAGTAACATTACGCCCTCTGCCAGTTGATTGCAGGATCTTGTCCTACATAAGCAAAAAAAATGGCACTTGCAAATTTTCAACAAGAAAAACTATAACGAGTGAAAAACTGGTATCATTCATGTAAAGTGCAGGGTTTCTCTGCAAGACAAAAACAATATGTTTCAAAAGCATACCATTCCTTTTGGTCCCAATGTGGTCTTAATCAAATCCGCTATTGCCATGGCCCCAATAAACGATGCCTGCAAGGACATGGCGTTAGCAAATACTGCCTCCATTCAGAAGAATCAGAAGGTACACAGATCAAAGTGTCATTCGTTGTGGACCCTCCCCCAACCCACACACATTCTATTCATTTTACAAGCTGAAGTGTAAACAATATCAGTGTATTCCTTTGCCGCTCACCTAAATTTCTTTTCAGTAAAAAACATCATCCAATAATTCAAAAAGAAAAGAAAAACCTAAGCCGTTAAAAGTTCCCAAATGAGTAGCAGAAGCACGGAACTGTACTCATTTACAGAACACCCACTGAAACTAACCGCACAAGAGTAGTGAAGCACTTGCGCCAGTAAAGCACCCCAAGAGAACAGCAACCAAAATACCCTAGAAAGACTAGGCGTCAGCGCCACTAAGGTTTCTGGTTTGATAATTCCCACAGATCATGCCATCACTCAAGCTGGGGAAGCGCCGCAGAACGAAACAACTAAACCTAACCTAACAAAGAAACCGCACGGATTACAGCAGTCTTACCATCCTGGCGCGCTCGCCCTTCTCCTGGACGGCGTCATCCTTGAGCACCCTCTCCATCTACACGCAGGGGGTTGGAGCTCACTTGGAACGACCGGTGGTGCTATGTAGATGTGGTCGGGAGAGAAAAACAGCCGATCCCCGAGCCGCGGAAGGCGGCGGCGTTGGGGTTTAGCCGACCTGAGGGTGGATGGAGATGCCGCTGCTTCTGAGCATTCCGTGGGCTGGGCCGGCGGTAGCGGTTTCATGGGCTGAATTGATAGTTTTTTTAGAAAGCTGAATTGATATCTGGGACCCGGCTTCCCTTTTTCGTCGACATTCTACCCGGCCCCACTCCTCACTTTCCCATCCGGTCATCGCGCAGGCTCTCGTCCATCGTCCTCACCAAACGGCTACAGCCGCCGCCGCCGCGCACGCAATAAGCAATGGCGGGCGCCGCCGAGCTCGTGCGCCTCCTCTGTCTCCGGGCCCCGCCACGGCCGTCGCTTCCGCAGTTCTCTGTACATACACAGCGGCCACAAAGCCTGCTCAGAGCTCCCCCCCGCCTCCGCCCTCCCATCTGTCTCCGGTGCCGCGCGCTCGACGCCAGTAGGCCGGTTGCGGTGGAGGGGGAGCGGGACGAGGAGGACGGGCTCGAGGACGAGGAGGAGTCCTACTTCTCGGTCACCTCGTCGGGGCTCTCGGAGGTGGACTACCTCGGGGAGAGCACCAGGGGGGATTTGAACGTGCGGAGGGAGCGCCTCGAGGCGCTTGGTGAGCTCTGGATCTCCTTAATTTTGAGTTCATGTTCATGCGGGTAATCGATGTTGATTCGTGGGTGATACTATACTATTGCATGGGCCACTATACGTGGTTATAAGTAGACAGCTTCTCTCCTAATGGCTAATTGGAATATACCGCAACATCATCAAAATTGGATCATGATAACTTTGTAATTTCTCATAGCTGCTTTAACTTTAGGTGGGAACGGCAGGTCAACTTTGCATGGTCCTATTGAGGAGATAGCTTGGAAAGAAGCTGGAGAAGCTGAAACATTGCTTCATGACTTGGGAATTGCAGTAAGGTTCTATCCTTTTAAGCATTATCTTGTCCTTGTTGATGCTCGGTATGCATCTTCTGTTTCTATTCATGTTCCCTGTGCAGAACTCATTGATGTTGTCACCAATGCATGTTTAGTTATCAGTAACCTATACAACTGTGTTATGTTGTGGAATTTAGAGAAAAGATTATAACTATCCACTTAAGGAATAAGGGCCTTCCTCTCATACCCTTACCATCATAAAATTGTAGTAGCATTTTTTTACCTCCACTCTGTTACGCACCTTTTTCCTTTAAATGTCATTACCACTAGAATTCCACGAGCGAGAGATGTTTGACCACTCATGTGTTTAGAATTTAGTCGACTAAGAGCCAGTTGTCATGTGTAAGAATAAGTCACTACTCTTCATGCCTGGTGTAACCTCTACTATTGTAGGCATTTATAGTTTCTGGCAGGTGAGAATCAAAGTGTTGGCTTGTAGTGGATGCAATCATCACGATCCCTGACAGTAAATTGTGGCAATGGTCTCACAATCTCATGTTCAGTCAAATACACGACCTTTATTTTTATCAAAAAAACTAATGTGGCAGTTGAGGTTTATGATTTTTGACCATCAAGTAATGGCAAAAAGAGATGGTTATCGAAAACCTGTGAAGCATCAATGGCCCTTTTTTCTTCCTGGCAGAAGCGAATGAGGGTTCTCTTATTGGTGAAAGGAAAATTTTCTCTTGCATTGACCTTTCAGTTTTCAAAGTTGTTAGATGTATCCATTGCTTTGAAATTGTTTTATGGCCTTTTTTGTTGGGAAAGGACTCGACAAAACTATATGTTTTTTGACTATTTTAAGATTTACTGTAAAATGCTTGTAAGAAAAGGGCGCTAATGTAATCACAAATTCACAAGCAAAAAATCAAGGGTGTGTGGGTGTGTGTTGTAAGGGTTCTGGACCCTCTTTCGTCTTAATACAAAGATACACAGCTCTCCCGCGTTCTCGAGAAAAAAAAAAGATTTACTATAAAATGCATCCCAAGATAACTGTTGTCAAATGGTTTGATAATTTTTTTTTGCATGATGGTTCTTGACAGGGCGTTCCCTTTTTTATGATTAAGATACAAGAGACATGCCTTTCTAGCAACAAAAGCTCCAACATTCAGTGGAATATAACTTTAGTGAATACATTGATCACACGTTCCAAGGAAATGAGGAATAGACAAAAGCATATGTTCTTTTGAAAGACAAGCTATAGTCAAACTCGTTAATACTATTTTCATTGTAAATCAAAATTAATTTTGCAGTTATATTCTATCTGCTAACATTCTAGCACTTTGTTCTTGAACTTCCATTTTTGGTTGCCCCTTTGCCAATCATATCTTGTTTGAGTATCATCACGATGACAAAACCAGTCAGCCTTCCGAAAACAATACTAACATCAGTTTGCTAAAAATGCAGGCCCCGTTTTCAGTAAGACACTCTCCTCGCGGAATTTTCTGCACCAGGACACTAAATCTTCGATCTATCAGTGTGGTTGGCTACGATATGGATTATACATTAATTCATTACAATGTGATGGTACTTCATGGCCCCATTTTCTTGATTCGCCTATAAACTTTTCTGATACCAGGGGTTGCACTTTTAGAAAACTCTGTAAATATGTTGAGCTGATTTGACCGGTAACTCCAAAGGATAGCGTATGAGTGATCTAAATTTTCAAGTGCCAATTAAAGTTGTTTTTCCTTTAATTTTTGGTTCATAAAGTTCATGTCAGGGGTTAGTTGCTGTGAGTTTTCAATGTGTTGTAATGTAGATGATTTTAGATATAAATATTTCCCCCAATCCCTATATTCACATTAGTACACTGACTTAATTTCTATGTAAATATGCTGTGTCAAATTCAAATATGAAGGGTTATACATTGCGAGAGTATTTTTTCATGATGAATCTACTAACATCAGTCTTATATTGTCCATGTATATGAATTTTAGCTATTGATGGTCAAAGTTAAAATAATAGTTTGACATAGGATAAAACCTAGGGCTTATATTTCGATTGGAGCTAGTATAATTTTGCTCAATGCAAGTATTATGGTAATCACATAACATTTCTGCAGGCCTGGGAAGGACGTGCATATGACTATGGGATGGACAACCTCAAGAGCATGGGTTTCCCAGTAGATGACCTTAAATTTGACCCTGACCTGGTAGTTCCTGCTGTGCACTTCTTTCATAATACCTTGAAGCACATACATCACCTCTAGTAGTGATACAATTGCTGTGTCACAGGTCATAGGAGGTCTTGTTATTGATAAAGAGAAGGGAAACTTGGTTAAAGCTGATCGATTTGGCTATGTTAAGAGGGCCATGCATGGTACCCAGATGCTTTCCACTCGTGCTGTGAGGTATAGGTATCACATTTCGTCAAAGTTTCTGGGCTCCAGAGATGAGAACTCTAATTCATGTCTTTGAATAGTGAAATATATGGAAGAGAATTGGTGGACCTGCGGAAAGAAAGTCGATGGGAGTTCCTTAACACCCTTTTCTCTGTTTCAGAAGCTGTCATGTTCATGCAGGTTTCCTTACCTCTTCCTTTTATATGATATAGTCATTTCAATGTTTATGTGATATGATGTCACTCGACATCTCAACTATTTAAGTCCATGTCCATCTTTCTCATTAGCATACCCAGGGAGCTAATGGTTTCTCTGTTGATTTGCAAGTGACTGAGTTATATTTTCCAGAAGCTAAGTATTTGTCTAGATTAGCTAAAGACTTGGCAAGAGTTGCAGAAATGGTACAAGTTCAGATGAGATACTATGCTAAGCAAGCCAACTGAAATATTTTTGCTAGTAGTTTGGTGTTCTCTGCTCTTTCATCCTTGAATAACCGCGCCTTTGCCTTCTAACTTCTAAGGACTTGGAGTTTGGCCATATTTTACCTCACTGATTTGGAAATTAATTTAATATATAGATGTATGTGTAGACATGTCTCTTGATGATCTAACAACCAGATTATGATCCTTCCGTTTGTTAGTAGTGGGGTCTGAGTAGCATCAAACAGAAGTTGGTAATACATTGGCTTTTGATTTGTCCTCGGCAGAATAAATCACAATTAGGAGCCCATCAAAGAAACATGATGTGTGCTCAGAAATCTAAATGTATTTATTCCCAATCAATACACGTCAACACAATCAATCCTGTTTTGATTCATTCAGGGAGTAGTTGTAGTGTTTTTCCAATGATTATGTAGACATTCTGAATTTGCATGTGATCTCTCACACTAAACATTTCTCAAGTTTGGACTGAACCTGGATATTACTATTTTCTTCAGATGGTCGACAAGTTAGATCAGGGATTGGTGCCAGCTGAACTTGGGCCATTGGATTACAAAGGACTGTACAATGTAATGAGCACTGCTGTTTCCTTTTCGTCTCTTTGAAGGAATTACATCAGCGTAGAGACCTGCTTTTATTATATTATATTAAAAATAAAGTAAAAGAATTAGTCTATACAGAAACAGAAAGAAAGAAAAAGGTCTGCCCACCAAGCAATGTCTCTTCTGACTTGTGGAACTTTTGTCCTTGTCCACTTTTGCTATGTAATAAACGAAGTTTGGTGTACCTTTTTTCCAGGCTGTTTCCAAAGCACTGTTTCGAGCACATGTAGAAGGCCAACTTAAGGTACTCTTCAGTTAATCATAATATGATTATTATTATTTTTTTATGAAAACTTCTTTAGCTGGTTGAAATGTAGAGAGAAATAATGGCTGAGCCTGAGCGGTTTGTAGAGCCTGATCCAGAACTTCCTTTAGCTCTTCTTGATCAAAGACAGGTTAGCACAGTTCCACCTTATGGTGCCGTATGATCAATTCAAAGTAATAGAACCATTGTACTTATATGCTGGCTTTCCAATCTATCAGGCTGGAAAAAAGTTGCTTCTCATTACTAATTCAGATTACCATTATACAAACAAAATGATGAATCATGCATTCAATCGCTTTCTTCCTAATGATGTGGGATGGAGAGATCTTTTTGAAATGGTAAGTTTATCTCTCTCCCTTATACCAGCTTTGTAGAAGTGACTGTTTAACAGTCATTGCTTACAACATACTGGAAACTTCATTAATATCCATTGATTCTTTCTTACTATAGGTTATAGTCTCCGCAAGGAAGCCAGAGTTTTTCCAGTTTTCACATCCATTATATGAGGTTGTAACAGATGATGGACTGATGCGCCCCTGTTTTAAAGTAAAGTCAGGTCAAATTCTTCGCGCCGTTACTGTTGTGAACCAGTAACTCATAGAACCTCCAATAATTCTTTTTCTGTCACTGTGAAGGAACATGTTTCGTTTCAAACTGTGAATATGTATTATGCTGTAGCATTATGTTCATTTTTCTTCAAAACTCAATGAACGGAAACCAAAAATGAAACTTAAAGGAAAAAAATTAATTAAGGAGGGGGGCATTCTTTCATGGTAGCTTCCCTATCTAATTAAGATGATTTATAGTTCTGACATCATATTTTTTGGGAACAACTCCATTTTTGGCTCCTCAACTCTTATGTTTGTCTATTTTTAACCCCAAACTACAAAACTAGTAAATTTGGCACCTCAACTTTCAATGCTGTTCAGTCTTTACCCCTCGGTCTGGTTATGATGGTTTTCAATTAGCTTGGGCCCACCTGTCATATGCTCCATCTCTCCCTCCCCACCTCCCTCTCTCCCAACGCCACTTCCCATAGCTATGTCCAGAGTGCTTGCTTTTGCGCCGCTGCACTCACCTCTGCTGTGTGCAGACCACCCCGCCGCCTCGTACCTGTGTGCTGCCACAGACTGTCCCTTGCTCATCACCAGAGAGATGGAGAGACAGAGGAGACGTGCCATGGCCGAGCTCGATGCAGCTACGCCAATTCAAGTTTCCACCCATGGCCTGCATGCCCTGGGTGGCCAAGAGAGGGAAAGGGCACCCCCATGCCATGGAGCACCATCGGACGTGGGGACAGCTGTGAGGGCAATCTCGCTGTGCGCTGGATGAGGGAAGGAGGCTGCGATGGAGGACTGGTGGAGAAGATAAAGAGGAGGTGGACGGCTCTGAGAGCATGTCTCCTTTGGTACAGTTGGACGTGGTGCCGTGGACGGTGGAGTGGGAGAGAGGCGGCAGTGGCAGATAGACAGAGGAGGGAAGGAGATGGGGACAGTGGTGGTGAGAAAAGGAGGGAGAGAGAGAGAAAGATGGAGTGTCTTACATGTGGGCCCATGCTGGGCCCGAGTTATCGGAAAACTACCAAAACTAGGCTGAGGGGCCAAAATTGAACGGTATTGGTAGTTGAGGTGCCAAGATTACCTGGTTTTGTAGGTGGGGTCAAAATTAGACAAACTCAAGAGTTGAGGGGCCAAAAAGTGGACTTGTTCCTTTTTTTAGCGAAAGTTGTAACATCATTGCTTATCAACAGCAGAACCACATGTTGGTCTTTGTTGTGCAGAAGTTGGGTGTTCTGATGTGCAGGCACCATGTTATTTTCCCATTTTGGTGCTTGGATCTTCTCTTTCTTTAGTGCAGATATGATTTTTTTTCATTTTTATTCTGAAATGGAGAAGGGAGAGTTTGGATTGGGGAATAAAACAAGAGAGCTACGCCAACTTTTATGCTTGATTGCTTATGTCACTAGACTATATCCTGCAACCTAGTTTCTTTCTTCGATATGCTCTTGTCTATTATCCACTGCCAGTTTTGTGACTGACTTGCTACCCCTTTTATGAAAATGGGTATTTAGGTGGCTTATATTCTGGTGGTAGTGCTCAGATGGTTGAGAAATCACTAGACATTCATGGGGATGAGATATTATATGTTGGGGACCATATTTACACAGATGTAAGCCAGTCAAAAGTTCATTTACGATGGAGGACAGCATTAATCTGCAGAGAACTAGAGGATGAGGTTAGTTTGCTTACCTTCTCTCACTAATTAAAAAAATAATGACAATGTGTAGATCATTAGGCATTACAGTAGCATTTTTATTTCCGACTAGCAGGATGAAACTTTCTCTTGAACATTTATTGATTCTGTCTAGTATTTTTCCATCTCACATTGCATTTCCAATTTCTTAAAAGGAATTTTTGGACAAAAAGATCTTTAATTCATTTCATTTTGAGTAACTGTATCAGGACTCTTAGATTTGCCTTGCCTTGTAATTTCATATGGGGTGACTTCTTGGATCAGTTTTAGTTTAGTTGGTGCCTATACGCTCTTATTGTCCTTGCTGCTTGGGAGCCGTGGAAGCATCATAACAACTGCATTTTTAACAATGCCACTCCTATGATATGGTGGTTAGGACGGTGATTGAATAAGGAGCTGCCCGGTGTGCTGCTGGGACTAGGGATCTTAGGAACATGGTCTTGGGGCTAATATAGTCCTCCCTCCCTGGTTCTAACTGTGTGCTGTAGTGATGTGCTGTGGCCATCTTTCTGTTGTACGTGGTGCGTTTATTTTACATTCCGCCATTGTAGACTTCTGGTGGCCTTTGAGGTTAGGGCATCATCTTTGAGTGTTTTTTCTTTGTACCTTTTTTTCCTATTTAATGAAATGGCACCCGGCTCTTCTGCGTGTCCGAAGAAAAACTACTTGCATAAGCATAAAACTATCTACTGGTGATATGATGGTATAACTACATGAAGCAGCCTGCACCATTTATACCATTTAGTTGCTGTTTGTTCAGTGATTTTTGGGCGTTGTCAGATCATGCTGCGATAAGATTCCCTTACATTTGTTTATTTCATGAAATCTGTAAATCCATTTCCACAGTATAGGATACCAGTCCTATTCAATCACGATCCCTTTTGACCATAAACAGATAACGCTACAGGTTCCGATTACAAAAGAAAAGAAAAAAAAACTGACGGTGCTAAGGAAGATGATGACTCCGCCCGTTCCATCTTCCCGCTTCCATCCCTCCTAGGTGCTAGCTTCCTGCTTTCACCGGCGATCGCCGCGGCTGCCATGCGCCACGACCGACGGCGCACGCAGGACAGGAAATGCCGCCATCATGCTCTGCAGACATGCGGCCTCAGCCGGCGGCGCGTGTAAGAAGAGGGCCGCTGCTGCTGCGCTTTGCAGCAATCCTTTATGAGGATCGCGAGTCCGCCATCCCAAAATCCTGCCACCCTGCCTCTGCAATGGCAAAGAACAGGAACGACGGAGCACATTGTTGCCATAGACCTGATGAGTTTCAGGAAGGTTCATTCAAATTGTTTTTCTTCCACATGGTAACAGATACATTACATGGGGAAACCAAACAATCAATGGGATCGCCCATTCCGTCACTGATTACAGTGTGATCTGTTACCATTTACATTTACGTTATCACTGCATCAACCAAACTGCACACTGCACCTTAATTCCAATATGCTGATGACACACTTATACTGACCATTATCAAGTATATGCATCTGTTGATTCTGAATTAATGTGGAAGCAAGATAGGCCACAATTTGTTATGCTGTCGGTGCTATGTAGCCAATCGAGTTGTAGCCTCTTGTTGACCAATTTCCTCTTCTGTGTTTGCAGTTTGATGCACTGGTCAAAAGCCATGATCAGAAAGAAAAGCTTGTTACACTTATACAACAAAAAGAAAGTGTGGGGGATCTTTTTAACCAGCTTCGCCTGGCTCTGCAGAGGCGCTCTAATTCACGTCCTGCACAGGTACTAGAGTGAACTCCAGCATGTTGAATGTCCTTTTCAGATGTTTGAAACTTTAACATTTGTATTACTTTCAGCAGTGCACTGCTGTCATGTATGAATTTTTATACATCTTAACCAAAAATTAAGATAATCTGGTGATTTTGGCTTAGTTTCTAGGACTCAGGGATTTTGTTAAGTTCTCGAGATGCTTGCACTGATACATTTTTTTCAGACGCTTGCTGCAACTTGTATGGATGACCAGGAGCTTACGGAAAGTATGCAAAAGTTGCTCATTGTTATGCAAAGATTAGATGAAAAGATTGGGCCAATGCTAGAAGCAGATGGAGAACTTTTCAATAAAAGGTACATCAATCACTATGTAAATTCTTATTCTTGTAGCGAATTTGGGAAATCCTTCAAATCTGGGTGTTCAGATCTATTATCCCATATATTTCTTACATAAATAACTGCTTTGAAACGTCATTGCACCTATTTCTGCTTCTGATTTCCAATTCATATGATTTTAACTTCCCTGTAATCAATTATCGGTCTTGTTCATAAATTTCATGGTATTTATCTCTTTAATTGTTAGAAAAGTAAGCTAAGGCAAGTATGTTTTTTCTTTTTCCTCTTAAGATGGGGTTGGTTGTCACGTGCTGGCCTATGGGATAAGAGTCATCTGACCAGGCAAATTGAAAAGTGAGTGGCTATAATTTTTTTGACAGTGAGGAAAAATGTCGTATGGACTCCAAACTGAATGCAACTAATTTTGCATTTGCTGTAGATTATGCTGATATATACACATCAAGGGTTCAAATTTTCTACACTATACTCCATTCATGTATTTCCAATCTCAAGAACAGGTAAATACACAGCTCCATACTATCTGCTGTGCTGTTACCTTTGGCATTTTGCTATTGTCATGTTTATTGGTTTAGATTCAAGAATGTCAATTTTCTTTACAATGACTGAAGACTAATTAGAGCAATAGAAGATGCTGCTTGTGGATAGGCAGCTACCTTGGAGCTTGTGAAAAGAATATAAGACATGCTATGCCGGTAGGACGAATATTGTGGCCATATTTTTCCATTAGGGTGGTGACTTTACAGTTATCAATCATCCAAGTAGAGGTAGAAGAAAAGAGTGATGCAAGCATACATAAGAGATCAAGAAGAGTAAATGATGGAGAATGAGCAAGGAGAATGGTGATGGAGAGCGAGCAAGGAGGGTGTTCTGACTAAGCTACTAAGACATGCTATGCGGGTAGGAGGAATATTGTGGCCATATTTTTCCATTAGGGTGGTGACCTTACAGTTATCAATCATCCAAGTAGAGGTAGAAGAAAAGAGAGTGATGCAAGCATACATAAAAGAGAAAGAAGAGTAAATGATGGAGAGCGAGCAAGGAGAATGGTGGAGAGTGAGCAAGGAGGGTGTTCCGACTAAGCTACTAGCCACTAGTATGTACTACATCAATATGAAGTGTAGTAATTTTTTGCGACAATATGAAGTATAGTATTAATGGTTTATTTGTGTTTTGTTTGAAATTGAAATCAACATAAATGAGCATTGATTGCATATTATCATATATATTATTGTAAACTCATGATCGCTATTTTTGTTTTACTATTAACTTGTTGATTCTTGAAAAATGTCTCAGACACTTGCACATGATGCCCATTCCTATTCTGGGGGGAAAGGCCATCGAAGATCATTGAACGTCCGTTCAAGTCACAATGTGGAGATTAGGCAGGGAAGAGAGAACGTGATCATTGTGATTATGGCTGCTATGGCTAGACAGTAACAATTGTCGTTTTGAACAAATTAATCAATACATCTTGTATGATTGTATGCATGTATAAGTAAATCTTTAGTTATAGCATGCTGAATGATTGGTCCGATAGTCAGTTTGTTTGTCGTAGCCAACCAAAAGAGTTCCATTTGGGGAGGCACAGTGACCTGTTTTGGTGTACATGTTTGCATTGTATATGTAAAGTGTGAAGTGAAGTATGACAAGGTAAAGAACTAAAGATAAGTGATAAATCACCCCATTTGATGCTACGCAAGACGAGATTTTGTGAGTTTGGTTTGGGCAGAGTTTGATGGGATTTGACCATCCATAGATTCAGGATGAGCTCATCAATACTTCCTGTTTGGCTAGATAGATAAGACAAGCTTTTATTTTTTGTTGGATGGATGAGAAGTGAATAGTTGACTAATTATATTAATTAAAAATAACGATAACTAATTATACACTACTCTTTCTAGCTTTTCTATGCATATAGCTTTAGCTATGCACCTAGATATGATGTATGTCTAGATGCATACGAAAAGCTATGAGCCTAAAAACAGCTAGAATGGCTTACAATTCAGAATAGAATAAACACTAATCTTGTCATGATAATCACTAATTAAACATAAAATATGTTAATTAGCACTGGTACTATCCTAATCGGCACACAAAACAATATTAGTCACTATATTAACACATCAAAACTAATCTTGCCATTATAATTACTAAGTAATAATATAATATACTGATAATTATTAATTTATTTACTAATGATAAAGATTAGAAAACATAGATGAGCTCGTCCATTGGAATTGGGAAGCGCTATGTGACCTGAAAATCTTACGAAGGGAATAACAGCAATCTTTACTTATTGAATTGATGTAGCATCTCTCTTTCTTTGGTGGGCGAGGAGTTGATTTAGAAACATTTGAAACGCCTATTGACCAAGAACTGATTCGCATATCTAGCCCTCCTTGTTGGCAATTAAATTATTTGCTTCATCCGTTTCAAATTATAAGACGTTTTGACTTTTCAAGTTACGTTGCTTTTATTATGAATCTAGACATAGTGTATATCTAAATGTATAGCAAAAGCTATGAATCTAGAAAAGTAAAACGTCTAATAATTTAAAATAGAGAGAGTACTAAACATGTCTTCGTCGTAAGGATCAAATATCAAATGAACGAGTCTCATTTGATGCCTTGATAGTCTGATGAACACATGCAAAATTTTAATTCGGAGCAATTTTCGAGTGAACCACACATTTAGTCCGTAGTTATCATGTTTATCACCTCACAGTTGTCCAAAATAAGTTAGAAACCCAAAAAAGTGCAAGTTAATTTGAATAGTAACATCATCGGTCAGAAATCTCTTTTTTCGTTACCCTCGCATGGTAATGAATTTTGAGAGGACTGCGGAAGAAAAAAAAAACTAAGAAATTGAAATCTAAATTTGAGGCAAGGAAGAAAATAGCAAGAAGACATCTGCACACACTTATGTGTATGCAAACAAGTGTAGTTTACACTCTAATTTTTTTTTTTTAATATGAAAGATCCATGGCTGCATGCAGTAGATTATTGCATGCTGTGAGCTAAAATGTACTGCATTGGACTGCAAAAAGCTAAAGTTGTGTACTTGTGTACATACAAAATGTCCAAAAAACTTAGTATAAAGTTATTTGTGCTGTTTAGCAATATTACTATGTTGGTTGCCAGTTTTACTCATGAGAGTGAGCTGCCGCTAGGCATTTTTGCTACGAACTATCATCTTAGATGGAGGATGGAGATTAAGGGAAAGTTACAACGTGACTTTGCTCTATAAAGTCATTGAATCCGGCTCCTGGTTGGCTGAGGTTGTTTCTCACATATTTTCGAATGCACATCTCGCTTTTTGAATAATCATTATTTTCAAGTTTTTAACTAGATTTATAAAAATAGTATCAATATTTATAAATCTAACTATGTTTATTATAAAAATATATTTTACTATAAGTCTAAAAATATTTATTGTTCATCATAAATACTCGTACTTCTTTGATTTCTTCAAAAGAGACGAGATATGTTTTTTTGATTGAGGAAGTAAGCTCACAACTAAAAAGACTAAAGATACTGTTTTGGAAACTTCGCCTCACCTTCCTGCCCTCCCCGTGCGACAAAATTTTGCGTCGTCGCCCTGCCCGTCCGTGCGAAAAAAATTTTGCCTCCCCCTCGCCCCCGACGTCGCCTCCCACCCCACGCGACGCCCCCACTGCCTCAACGCCTCCTCTCGCACACGCGCGACTCCTCCTCCTCGATGTCTCCCCCACGGACAAGGCACCAGCCCACCAGGTGAGGGAGCCGCCCACCAGGCGAGGGCGCCGCCCAAGGACGCCAGACCGCCTACCTCTGGCACGGCAATACAGGCCTCCCGCCGCCGGCCACCAGGGCGCAGGGCCCGCGCGCACTCTCTCTCGTGGCGACGGCAGACCATCACGGCAGCCCTACGCTAGGTGCCCAGGTTTTCGTTGGGCCCTTCGCCATGTCTTCGCCGGACCTTTCGCCGGTGACGAGCATCCAACAGGTACGCCCATCCCTTCCCTGCTCTCTGGTCCGTCCGAAGCCGAGGACCCAAACCCTAACTTAAGCTATTTGGTGTACTCAGATCTGATCTAATATCAAGTCTACCAAATTTGATTTTCTACAAAAGTTATCAAGTGTGCATATGTCCATCGTGTCCTTTTACTGGATCCGCCCCTACTGTTGGTCTTGGTTCTGTTGATTTGCTCTGTAGTGATGGAGGGTTTAGGGATGAACTACCTTGCGAATCCAACAGAAGCAATTGGATAGTTTGGTAAATCTACTAGCAGAGGCAAGCAGGTACTGTTGCTATGCACCTTTCGCTCAGTTCATAATAGCAAAATTACTGGTAATTTTGTCTCGTCATGATTGCCGTAATGATTTGTACCCATACCTCCAGCTAAACTATGTACTGACTACTGAATTAGTTCTGGCATCTCAATAGTGTCTACAGTTTAATTATTCGTCCATAGAAACAGACCATGTTTTCTACACATTACGATTTGTGAATATATAAATTGTTTAATTATTTGTTCATCCATGACTCAAGGTCCTATGTCTTCTTTGCATTTGATGAAATGCCTAACACATGCCATTTTTATATTGCTTGTCTTATAGAATAGCAAATAAAGAATCTTGTGCACGTGCTCAAGGGACCATCTCTGGTTGTCTTCATCCTCTCTCAAACACGATGCAAGTACCTGACAATTATGTTGGCATTAAATAACATATGATCTACTCAGCATGTATAATTGGTGTTTGTTGTTTTTTCCATTGCAGGAAGGAGCGGTTCCTCTTTCTCGTGGTGCTGGTGCCACATAGGAGGTGTCCTTGGAACCCCTCACCCCAGCGCCGCTGTTTCAGCCTGCCACACGGTTCCTGTAACTGCAGCACCCTCACTTCCATGACGATCAACATGGTCCGTTCAAAACCCGCCTGTCCATGCGCACACTAGCCAGGTGAGAAGTTGTTCTGAGTCGTGAGTTATCATTTGGATGAATTACATGATGTGCTCCTTATTACGTAGCATATGTATCTCTTTGAATTTCTAGAGTGTGCACGTGATTGCAAACTTAAATGCAATACTTGGCGTGATTTGGCTATATCTGCCGAAATCCAGTAGAATTAAGGTACCTTTCAATTTTGAACCACAGATGGTTGCATATGATATCTTAGAGGGGAGGGAAGCTTATGTAGTACAGGATGGGAGTGTTTGCTGAAATCCCCCTTAATTTTGCATTACAAAGATTAGACAAGTGGACATGAACAAAAACTTAGGCAGGGGAAATTCAATTTCTGCAAGCAGGAGCAATTGCATTTGCTACTGTTTCTCTATGACATGTCCATATTTCTATTTCTTCCAGCCTTCTAGATGTCCTCTCTTATGCAGAAGATAACAACAATAGGTATATATTAAGGAAACCACTCCATCATATTATTTCTTGTTGGACTGCAAGTGTCGGGTTCATAAACCCGGGGTCCCTCATGGACCTGCTTCCCAGCAAAAGCTCAGCCCAGCAAACGACGTTCCGAACTACACGCAACTCCGGGGCCGGCCCAAAATACCTAAACAACAGGCCAGAAGGGCGATCCAGTCTCCGACCGGAAGGCCTGGCCAAAAAAAAAAACTGTGCTCGCCTCCGACCCCGACCCGCCTCTCTGACCGAAAGGCCTGGCCGAAGAGGAACGACGCTCGCCTCCGACCCTGGCCCGCCTCTCCAACTGAAAGGCCTCGCTTCCGCGTCCGACCCGCCTCTCCGACCGGAAGGCCTGGCCGAAGAGGAACGACGCTCGCTTCCGACTCCAGCCCACCTCTCCGGAAGGCCTGCCCAAGGAGGAACAACGCTCGCTTCCGACTCCAGCCCGCCTCTCTGACCGGAAGGCCTGGCCGAGGAGGAACAGCAGAACAGCACTCGCTTCTGACTCCGACCCGCGTCTCCGACCGGGGATGCACAAGATCTCTGCTTACAGCTCTTCTTCAACTGGCGCAGCCGGAGCCGACTGGGACCAACCGACCGGGGACGCCCACTCGGTGAGGACCTAGAAAACGGGCAGAGCAAGTAAGGCAGGGCGCTCAAGTCAACCATAATACCGAGGACCGTACCTTGTACACCTACAGGACAGTACCAACAGGGCATGTCAGAAGGATGCCCTGCAACTTTCTAGGCATGTCCGAACCCAAGCAGTGTTGTGGGCGCCGTCATTTGCCATACATGGCGAATACGGTGAAACCTCCCACATGCGTCCAACATCAACAGTGTTGTGGGCGCCTACAATCATCTTGTACCTGACGGCGTGGGCAACAAGACTTAGTAGCATACATACACTCTTTCTCTCTTTCACTTGTAAGGCCATCCCCTTCATCTATAAAAGGGGATGCGCTCTCTCCCAATAAGGACGACTCTCAAACATGGACAACTCAAACACACACACGATTCGAACAACTAATGATTGATTCACCCTATGCTAGCTTTAGACACTCTAAAGCTACACAGAGCACACGCTCAAATACTTAGCGCACGTAGGAGTTTCCCGCACTCCCACCTGTTGGGATGTGGGTTCCACCCATCTTTGAGCTGTCCTAGACCTTCCTCTTCGGAAGCCTGAACTTTATCGCTGACCAGCTCGGCATGCTTACCTTCACGAGAAGGCACTTGTTCCGATGCCCATCGGGGGGGCCCCTCCGTCAGCTCCGGGACTCCCGATGACTTCAACAATGAGGCGCTTGCGCTTCGCTCTGAGCCCGCGCTGGGCTCAAGCCTCGTTGTGAGTAACATACATACTGTTATTTACTCGCTATTTACTATCTTCCGTTGATTCTCTGGGGGACCCCGCCGTCCCTGCCACGATCGCCATGTGACCGGTTCCCCTACGGCCTCGCGTCCCCAGCGGACGCGTACGCTCGGGGGCTCTGAAGGATGCTGGCGTCGCCCCCTCTCACATCCGAATTCATGGGGATGGCGAGCTATGCTCCAGCCTCTTTCCACGAGCTCCCGGATGACGACATTGAGAGTGACGGCTCTAGCATCGGCAATGTCGTGGCACCTAGCTACCCTCTGTCCTAGGAGTGTGGTATGGTGGATGCCCTGGGACAGCCGGCGGTGGTAGCAGAGTCTCTACAGACCCACACCCCTCTGGACCCTCATGAGGAGGCCCTTGCATGTGCGTAGGAGCACAGCGAGGAGCTACGACAAAGGCGACAGAACCAGCCGCCACTTGCACCGACGCACTCGGCACACCATGTTGCGCCCTATGCGCGTAACTCGGCGAGCGGCGCTCGGGGTCATGCCTGCCAGGTTCAGCGCAACATCATCGACGGGGGGAATGATCCCCCATAGTTCACTCGGGCTGGCCAGAACATCACCGCGGTGGTGATGCTTCTGCGCGGCCTCCCAAGCCAGACGACCCCCAGGAACAGGCGATCCACCGGAACCTCCAGGCACTGGTGTAACACCTTGGGTGTTTAAATATTAAAAACATGGCATGTCATCATATGCATTGCAAGGCATTTGGTCATATTGCAAACTTTGATATGCATTCACTAAAACAAGTTTACATTTGTGTTATGAGTGTTGAATTGTATTGTTTGACTCAAGTTCAAAATTGGGTTGGAATTGAATTTTTTTTTCAGAAAACCCCGCTTTTCAGCATTTAAACCCTACCCTAAAAATCCATTTCAAAATCTAAGCATATTTTGGGGTTGAGCCTTAAAGCAAAAGTGTAGTGCTTGACAAGTTAAGCAAAGTTTATTTTTGGAGTTTTTCAAGTTGTTTAGAAAAATTTTGAGTAATTTGAAAAGGCGTAATTCGTTAATTTTCCCCATTTAAATTCAAAAGTTCATTTCAAAAACTAGACCGAATTAGAAGATGGTTATAAAAGCAAAGTTGTAGAACTTTTGATTTTGAACAACTTTTTTTTGGAGATTTTTGAGTTGTTATGAAAATTTGAGAGTAATTTGTGAATTTTGGCGAATGGCAAACTTGTAAATACTGTGAACAGTATTCACCGCAGTAGCTACACCGCCGGCGACCTTCGGTTCGCTTCCAGGCGCGCGCGTGGATGTCCTCGGCTTCGCGCTGGCACGGAGAAGTCTCCTGCGTGGCTTCCTTGTGCTTCTGAGCCACTCTATTTAGCCCTGGCCGTCGCCGTTTGCCCCCGCTCCTTTCCTCTGTTTTCCAGTCACCGCCACCGCAGCTCCGTCGAGCTTTTGCCGTCGAACCAGCGCCCACGCCATCGCAGCAAAGCATGTCCCAGCTCCGCTAGTTCCTTGCGCGTCCAGCAAACCAGTCCTTGTGGCTTGTCTTCACCAGAAACTCGCGGTGCGCGCTTTTCTTCCTCGCGGCCGGCAGCGTCCCCGTCGCGAGCGCTTCGCCGTGGCTAGAGCTCCACGGTACGCATCTGCCCCTGCTGAGTCTTGCTTCATCTTCGCCGCGATGCTATGGTACTCCATGACCCATTGGTTTCTCGTTTTGACCACCACAGCTCCCGGAACATCGTCACCGACGACGATCAGCTCCGCCGTGCTTGCTCGGAATGTCGACTCACCTCTCCGTTACTCCTCCGGCCTTGTGCTCTACTCAGTTGCGTTTGGGGTGAGCTGCTAAAGCTTCCTGAGCCATCCTTTTTAGCTTCACAGGTCTTACACCGCCGGCGTAGCGCTGCCGTGCCACCGCGTCCGCCATGGTCGATGTAGTACTCGGTTCGGTCCGTAATTGGTCGCGTTAGTGCCTTAGATCGATGCGCTGTGACGTAGTGATCATGTTAGTACCCTTGCCGTCGCCGGTGATCTCACCGTCGGCGAGGAATCGCTGGTCAGAGCCGTCGCTGCCATGGTCAACGTCGGAGGTTAGGGATGACAGGTGGGGTCGGGTTGTCAGTGACTCAGCGTTCAAATGGATTTTTCTATTTTCAGATTTGAATGAATAGTGTATGTTTTTGTTATTTTTGTGTAGATTTATTTAGAGCTCCAAAAATTATGAAAATTTTTGTGTGACTTCTCTGTGATGTAAAGTATTTAAGAAAAATATGAAATAATGTTTTTCAGTACTTTTTGAATGTGATAAAAATGCTCAATTTATTAATAAATGGATTTCCATGATTTTTCTAGGCTTATTTACTTGTCAAAAAATTATGAAATTTGTTTTGCCACTTAGTTATCATGTAATGAATATTTACTAAAATTTTGAGCTCAATTAGAATAAGTTGATTTATTTCATAATTTTGAATTAAATAATTAATTCATAAAAGCAAATAGTAACCTTTAGTGATTTAGGTTTTGTTTGTAATTTTGGATTGAGTGATGACCTTGGGTCATTTGTTGATAATGATCCTTGGCAGTTGATGTATGTGTTACGAAAAAGATTTAGTTTGTTTGACTTGCAACTGTACCGCGAAGAAAAGTTGTATTCAAATTGTTAATTTTTGTATCCATCATCGAGCATCATATTTCGTATTCCGCATCATGTTAAACATGGCATTGTTATTACGTGTAGTGGACGAAGGTGAACACGTGGTAGTTAATCAAGTTATTGAGGAGGTTAATCTGTCTGTTGAGGTCGGATCGAATACTTGTGTAACGTCGCAGGAACCGGACTTTTCAGTCAACGAAGGCAAGCCCCGGATGCATACAACCCTACCTTGTGTTTTACAAATTAATTTCGCTTTTGCTTTCTGTTACTGCATTAAGTGATTAGGAGTTAAGTAAAAGCCTAATTGGTGCATTACCACCCTTGTTATTCCATATTTACCATATTACCAGTTTTAAATTCGTATATGCCTAGTTTTGCTTAGCTATGCGTAGAACGATGAAAGTCGGGTGACTACCTGCCACCTGCAAGTTTTAAATGAGACATTGGTTAAATATGTTAGCATATGATATGGGAATGTGGAGTAATAAATCTAGACCGGGCGGACTCGGTGAATGTGAGCCACCAGACATGGAGGTCTTGTGAGCGGGTTCTTTCCGCCTGTGTCGATTAAGGCACGCCCATTATTGAATTGCATGAGGTGAGAATTTGTAGTACTAACCACATACTCCGGTAAGCCTGAACTTGGCAATTCCATTACGAGAATGGCTACTCGCGCACTGGGAGTGGAGAGATGGCGGGAATAGCGTGTACCCACGTGGCCATGGGCTGGAATGGTGGAGTACTGTATTCTCGGGTGGCGCGAACCCGTTCTTGTTTTAGAGGATCCGAGGGTAGGTTGGTATATGTAGGTCGGGGACCTGCATATGTCGTGTGGTCTGGAATCCCCAGCCGGGTTTATAATCGGTTCGAATCGTCGTTGCTCCTCGGTTATGGAGACTCAACTCACTGTTCATCATCGTAGTATTAATAACTAGAACTTGAATAAGTCTTGTGAAGGTGTTGGATATGAAGTTTCATGATCTTAGTGCGGATCGTGTTAGCTTTGTATATAATTCTTAAGAAGTTTTCTTTATAAAGAATGTTGTTAAAAGAGCTTTTATGCAAAAGAACTTTGATCATTGTTAAAGCTATACCTTGAATCCCTGAGCCTGCATTCCTAAGTTATCAGTTAATATTTCGGTTAAGTCTTGTTGAGTACTTTTGTACTCAGGGTTCGTTGACCCTTGTTGCAGGTGAGCCTCATGAGCAGATCTGTTTTGGATCATGCTGCATGACTATCGTTCGTTCTAACGATGAGAAGTAAATGTGTGATCCTTGGGCAGGATGTTTATTTTGTGTGTTATGTATATGTTAATTATGCCACTCCACTACTACTATGGTTTGTAATAATTATCGAACTTAGTTTGTAAGGTTTGAAACAACTGGTTTGTAAACTATGTTATCGTAAGACTTCCGCTGTTTTTACTCTGGTGCTGATATTTGAATAAATGTTGTAATACTGCAATGACTCTGTAACGTGATCCTGCTCGGAAATCGTGGATGATTCGGGGTTCCCCGAGGACACCCGACAGACTTCTTAAGTTACCAGGAACATATGCATTGTTGTCAATGGTCGTTGGACAGTGACAAGTGTATGTGGATCCTATAATTTAGGAGGTTCTGCCACAACTGGTGGAAACCACCGCCGTTCAACAGGCGGAGAGCTCTGCATCACGGCACTGACTCGCGGCCTCTCTCCCCACTAGGGGAGTGGGGATGCACCAGACGAATCGCTCCATCCGCTCGCCGCTGCAGCCACCAGGCGTGAAATAGGAGGGCGTAGCTACGCCATGGCCTAACCTTGCGCTCGCTCCACACCGGCCACCTATGCGCGAATGCCTCGGGCCCAACCAAGACGCTCGCAGCGTCATCAACAGCCGGCGTTGGGCCCGGCATGATGATGACGTCCATCGGGCGGTGGTGAGAGCAGGCGGCTCGAGCCCTGGCCGGACCATCGAGGGGAGCGGTGAAACGCACCCTAGGCATGGTCGCCGCCCAGACGATCGGAGTCCTAGCCCAGATGGCCTAGGACCACGGGTCTTTGGCCAACGCATCTAGAGAACGTCGTTCCCACAACGCTTCCGACCGCCCACCAACATTGCCAAATATACCGGGGAGACGAATCCCAGTTTATGGCTCAAAGACTTCTGACTCGCCTATTGAGCCGGTGGAGTGGATGATGACTACTTCATCATTCGATACCTCCCCATCTGCATGGGGGAACATGTTCGAGCATGGCTTGAATTCCTCTTGCATCACAGCATCCGCGACTAGGCAGACCTCAAGAGGATCTTCGTCGGGAACTTCCAGGGGACGTATGTTCGCCCTGGGAACTCCTAAGACCTCAAGAGCTACCAGCAGCAGCCTAGTGAGTCCTTGCGGGATTACATCCACATGTTCTCCAAACGATGCAACTCCCTTCCTAATGTCATCGATGCGGACGTCATTAGCGCATTCCTCTCCGGGACAACCTACGAGTCCCTGATCCACAAGCTTGGCTGTCTAAAGCCCCAAACCACCCATGACCTGCTCAATGTCACCATGAACCATGCCTCCGGTGAGGAGGCGGTCGGAGCGGTCTTCAACGGAGGCCGAGACAAAGGCAAGGCCATGCGCGAGGACCAAGATGAGGGCCCCTCCACGCAGAGGGGCAAGAAGAACAAGAAGGATCGTCGCCCACCGACCAACTTTGTGTTGGTCGTCGCGGCTGATCGCACAGGCAAGCAGCCCCAGTAGGGTCTGCCTGACCACTTCAACAAGCTCATGGATAGCCCCTGCACCAACCACGCTTACCCCATCAAACACCTCTACAAGGACTGCGAGCTCCTCAAGCGCTTCCTACGATAGGCTGGTGGGCCAAAAGAAGGAAAGGGCAAGGAGGCAGCAGCCAAGAAAGGGAGCGCGGTGAGCAAGGATGGGGATGGCTTTCCCTATCCTGAGGAATGCATCATGATCGTCGGGGGTCCGATGCCATCTACTCCAAGCACCAGCACAAAGTGCGCTATAGAGAGGCATGCGTCGCCGAAACGACCGTGCCCACCTTCCTCCGCTGGTCAGAATCTCTGATCACTTTTGATCAGAGGGACCATCTATCCCACAACGCTAGACTGGGGCGCTACTCGCTTGTCGTCGACCCCATCGTCCGCAAGAAGCACTTCACTAAGGTGCTGATGGACGGAGGCAGCGGCCTCAACATCCTCTACGTTGACACCCTCGAAGCCATGTGCATCCCCCGGTTGGAGCTCCGCTCAGTGAGCTCTCCCTTCCATGGTGTAATCCTAGGGATGTAGGCATACCCACTCGGGCAGATCGACCTGCCCGTCACATTTAGCGACCGAGCCAACTTTCGCTCGGAGGTCCTAACCTTCAAGGCGGTGGACTTCCTGGGGTCTTACCATGCCATCTTGGGGCGGCCATGCTACGCCAAGTTCATAGCGGTCCCTAACTACACCTACCTGAAGCTGAAGATGCCAGGACCGAACGACGTCATCACTGTGGGTAGCACCTTCTTGCACACCTTCACGTGCGACCATGAGCATTTCGAGCTCGCCACGGCCATCATCAACTCATCCGAGCTCCCGTGGCTCGAGGAGTCATCGACCCCAGCAGTCCTAGACTACAACAAACTAACCTCCTTGACGGCCTTCCGTCCACTCGAGGAAACTAAGGCAGTGGGACTCGACCCCACTGACCCAAACAAGACGGTGCGGATTGGGACCCAGCTCCCGGCCAAATAGGAATGCGAGCTCATCGACTTCCTATGCGCCAATTGTGATGTCTTCACATGGAAACTTTCGGACATGGCGGGCATACCACGGGACGTCGCCGAGCACGCACTACACCTCATCCTAGGCTCAAAGCCCACCAAGCAGCGCCTACATCACTTCGACAACGAGAGGCGTAGGGCCATAGGCAAAGAGATTGCCAAACTCCTGGCAGCTGGATTCATCAGAGAGGTATACCACTCCGACTGGCTTGCCAATCCTGTTCTTGTTAAAAAGAAGACCGGGAAATGGAGAATGTGCATTGATTACACTGGCCTCAACAAAGTATGTCCAAAGGATCACTTTCCTTTACCGTGCATAGACCAGATAGTCGACTCCACCTCAGGATACGAGATCCTCTCTTTTTTGGATGCCTACTCAAGCTATCACCAGATCACGATGAAAGAGTTCGATCAGCTCGCAACCTCATTCATTGCCCTATATGGTTTGTACTGCTATGTAACCATGCCTTTCGGCCTGAAGAACGATGGCGCCACCTATCAACGGTGCATGCAGCAATGCTTCACCGACCAAATCGACCCGCTCGACCAACCTGATCAGGTCGACCGGCCAAAACCAACCATCGCCGTCTATGTTGATGACATAGTGGTCAAAATGGCTCAAGCTTGCAACCTAATCGCAAACTTGTCCGCAACATTCGCGAACCTCCAAAGGTTCAACGTCAAATTGAATCCCAAAAAATGTGTTTTCGGGGTTCCAAAGGGGAAGCTGCTTGGATACATTGTGTCTGAGCACGGCATCGAGGCCAACCCTAAAAAATCACAGCCATCTCCAACATGGGTCCTATACGCAACGTCAAGGGCATACAAAGGCTCACCGACTGTCTAGTTGCCCTGAGTCGATTCATCTCCTGGCTCGGCGAGCGAGGGATGCCTCTCTACAAGCTTCTCAAAAGGACGGATGCCTTCGTCTAGACTGAGGAAGCACAGCAGGCTTTGGAGAGCCTCAAAGCATCGCTGACGTCAGCCCCAATCCTCGTCACTCCCAAACAGGGAGAGCCCCTCCTCCTCTACGTCACGGTAAGCAACCACATGGTGAGCGCCACCCTAGTCATCGAAAGGGAGGAGCCGAGACACCACCTTAAGGTCTAGTGACCCATATACTTTGTCGGGGAGGTACTCACCGACCCTAAGGTTCGGTACCCCTAGGTGCAAAAACTCCTATATGTTGTGCTGATGGCGACCTAGAAGTTCCTGCACTACTTCACTGACCACGAAGTCACGGTCGTCACTTCATATCCACTTGGAGACATCGTCCGCAACCGCTATTAAGTCTCAAGCTCTCGTGGATTTTGTCGCCGAATGGACAGAGGTCTAGCTACCGACCCTAGACGTCACCCACGAGTACTAGACGATGTACTTCGATGGGTCCGTAATGGCGCCCAACTCCGGGGCTGGAGTGGTTCTGATCTCCTCGGATGGGAGTAGGCTCCGCTACGCCATCCGCCTCCATTTCTTGGCCTCAAACAATGCCACGGAATATGAGGCCCTCATCAACGGACTACGCATCGCCATCGAGCTCGGTGCTACGCTACTCTACGTTCGTGGCGACTCGGAGTTGGTCATTGACCAAGTCATGAAGGAGTCCTCCTATAAAAGCCCCCTCATGGAAGCATACTACCAGGAGGTACGCAAACTCGAGGACAAATTCTAGGGGATCGAGCTACATCATGTCCCCCAAAAGGACAATGACGCCGCTGATTTCCTCACGAAATTGGCTGCCAGGCGGATTCCATCTCTGTATGGGGTCTTCGTCAATGACCTCCACGAGCCATTCGCCCACATCCTGGAAGGACCGATCCAGACGCACTCCAACACCAGCCCAGCGCTCAGGGGCTCTAACCCCAGTGCCTCCATGATGGCGTCGCCCGTCGACGTCGCCATGATGGCACTCGATCAAGCTGACTAGTGAGCGCCACTACTCGCCTATCTCCTCGAGGAGGTTCTCTAGCCCGAGAGGACTGAAGCATGATGGATCGATCGACATGCTAAGACCTTCGTCGCGCTCGATGATAAACTCTACAAACGAAGTCCATCGGGGTACTCATGAAGTGCATCCCTACCAACCAAGGGAAATAGCTCCTCCTCGAGGTCCATGCTAGAATCTGCGGACATCATGTGGCTCCAAGGTCGCTAGTCGGTAAAGCCTTTTGTTAAGGTTTTTACTAGCCCACCGCACTACGAGATACAGAGGAGGTCGTCCGTAGGTGTCAAGGATGCTAGTTCTACTCTCGGCAAACCCATTTGCCGGCATAGGAGCTTCAAACCATCCCAATCACCTGGCCATTCATGGTCTGGGGCCTCAACATGGTAGGACCCCTCAAAAAAGGCCTAGGCGGCTTCACTCACCTGCTCGTAGCGGTCGACAAAATTACCAAGTGGATAGAGGCCAAGCCCATCACCAACATCCGCTTGGAAGAGGCGATCAAATTCTTCCTCGACATCATCTACCGGTTCAGCGTTCCTAACTGTATCATCCCTGACCATGGAACTAACTTCACCGGGAAGAAGTTCCTGGACTTCAGTGATGGATACAGCATCAGGATCGACTGGGCCTCGGTCAGACATCCACATACTAACGGTCAGGTCGAGCGTGCTAATGGCATGGTCCTCTAGGGACTTAAGCCATGCATCTTTGACCGACTCAACAAATACACCGGGCGATGGGTTGCAGAGATCCCGGTGATCCTCTGGAGCCTGAGAATGACCCCGAACTGATCCATAGGGTTCACACCCTTCTTCCTGGCCTACGGAACTGAAGCAGTGCTGCCCTCCGACCTCGACCATGGCACCCCAAGAGTAAAGGCCTTTGACCATGATCGAGCCACGGAGGCTCAGCAAGACGCAGTCGACCTGCTTGAGGAGGCCCACGAGATGACCGTCATCCGCTCCGCTCGCTACCAGCAAACTCTCTATAGGTACCACGAGAGGAAAATTAGAGGAAGGATCCTCGAGGTCGGAGACCTCATGCTTTGAAGGAACCAATCGACCAAGGAGAAACACAAACTCTCTTCGCCTTGGGAAGGACCCTATATGGTGACCGAAGTGATTCGACCGGGCACCTACCGACTGAAGGACGACAACAACGACGTTCTCACCAACAATTAGAACATCGAACAGTTACATCGTTTCTTCTCTTAAAAATTTGGTCTTACCATTTTTTTTCATTCAACGTTCGCTCCTACAAAGCACCCCGGCCCGAACACTTTCGGCCCGGGTCGCTCGGGGGCTCCATGGGGTGCGGTACCACCTCTCTTTTTTTACTATCATATGGTAAATACATTTTTACCCAAACAAAAGGGTAGTCCGTTCCTTTAATTACCTTATGTAACTTTGCTTTAAATATTCCGACCAATCGCACCCGCCTCTACCTACGGTTACGAGTAGCTGAGCCTCATGGGCCACGCCTAGGCTCTTAAGGTTGCAGCCTACGGGGCGAATGGGCAGGTGCGAAAAAGGAAGAATAAAAATAGAGCTATGCTAGGGTAAAAATAAGGAACGGATGGGACATGCTTCCCCGCACAAAGTGATTCCATCACAAAAACAAAGTTGCTGTATTCATGGATACACAAAAACATTTACATCGGGGCTTCCCCATGAACTTATCTCTTACATATATTGATAGTTTTTTCCACTATAAATACTACTACGGCCGCTCGGTGGCATCGGCTGACGGCGCGACCGGCGAGGGTAGGGCTGCTAGTCCTTTGGCTGGGCAACATTCGGCTCGGTCGGAGGTGGGGTGATGTTCGCTTTCGACCCGGGCTCCACTCCATCCACAGGCTGGGCGACGTCCTCCTGGCACGTGCCTTCGGCCGCGTTCGCATGGTGAGCATCCATCACCCACTGCGTGGAGACTTGCTCGGCCACCAACTGTACGTGCGGCAGCAAGCTCTCCCTAAGCGCATGGATGTCCTCCGCGCTCCAGCCATCGGCATACCCACTGTAGATGGCGGCGAAGTTCAGGTCCGGGTGGTGCATCGCCACTGAAGTCAACACCCCTGACGTCCCGTAGAACACCCCGTCGGCGATGAGGGCCCGAACCTCATCGGGAACCTTCGCTAGCTTGGTGGCAGGCATACTGGTACTTGGCGCCGACCCAAAGACCTTCGAGACGATGAGTTGGGCAACATTGCGCATCTAGTCAAGTTCCCCCTCAAGAGCATGTCGCTCTTCAAGGGACATGGCCAACGCCTCCGCATTCTAGCCAATTGTTGCCTTGGCCGTCTCTAGGTCTTGCTCCAGCAACCCAACCTTTCCGCCCAGCTTTGGAAGAAGGATGACAAGCTCAGAAGCAAGCTAAAGGAAGAAACCAAGACATCAAAAGCGGAACAGGTACATACCGAAGTGGGTGTTCTCAAGGATGGAAAGTCAGTCCTCCTGCCGAGTCACCTGCTTGTGCAGCTGAGCATTCGCCTCCTCCGTCTCAAGCACCCGACCCCGAAGCACCAGCACTTCCTGGTCGACCTTCGACCAGGCCTTCCGCTCTGACACTAGGGCCTCCAGGGAACTCTAGAGCGCCGCCTCGGTGTCTGCCAAGGACTTCTATAGTGTCGCCTCGGTCTCTGCCTAGTGGACCTTCATCATGTCAAGCCCCCGCTCGGTGGCAGTCGCCCACTCCACCGCGAGCAGTTCCGCTGCCCGCACCTCAGTCGCCTCCGCCGCCCGGTCTTGGGACTCACAGCGGGCGGACTCTAGCTAGCGCTCGAGCTCAGTGACCCACTGTGACATCACGGCCTCCCAGGCATGCTCCTCCCAGAGGAAACGAGACTTGTGGCTCAACATCTCCTCTAGACCCTGCAAAACGAGAAGCGAGCATGCTGAGGCAACCAACGAAAGACCAAGGAGTCAAGGATGAATGTAGAAAACTTATCTCTGTGGCCCGGGGTAGGTCAACCGTGACCGCGTACTGGACGACCTTGACCCGCTCTAGGGCCTCCTCTAGCTTCACCCTGGTTTGGGCGAGATCGGACTCCATCGCAAGTCCTCTCCCCCCAAGCACGTCCTAGAGCTGATCCTCCTGCTCATCCCAAAGGATGAACCGAACCTTCCTCGGGTCATCAGGGCAGGGCCACACTAGGTCGGTCGCCCCTAGCCCGCTGGAAGGCCCAGCTGATGACTAGACCACCGCCAGCTCCTGCGATGGTGCCGGCGGCTCCACCATGTCACCTGCTTCGCCGTCGGAGGAGACCTCCACTATCTCGATTTCACGGCCCACCGGTGGACATTTCGCCTCCGGCTTGACAACGTCTCCCCCCAACACCTCTAGCTCCAACTGGGAGGGTGAGCCGTGTAGAGGGGCCCTCCGCCCGGCGAAGCAGGGAGCCCGATCTCCCTCTCCTCTTTTGCCGTAGCCGATGGGGGAGGGGCCACAAGGATCACCTCCGACCCAACCGTTGTTGTCACCAGGATCACCGCCAACACCGATGCCACCGCCGCCGCTGTACTTGTGGCCGGCTGGGAAGGCACCACCCCCAGAGGGGAAGGAGCTCCCATCACCTTCGGCCCTTTAGTTTGGAGTCCGACCGGACCTTTCGCACCCCCATCTTTCTCCCTCTCGTTTGTAACCCCACAGCAAACTTTGAGCACCTGGGCTAAGGAATAAAGTCATCAACCGACTCAGACTGGATGTAGGGCACATTGCCTGAACCAGTATAAACCCTATGTCATTGAGTGCTAGGCCACATCCGATCACAACGTATGGCAAAACTACAAATATTTACGTGTTGGTCACTTTCTGCACCGACAACATATTTTTTTTGTTGACATGAACAGCATTGGAATTTACAAGGAGTCAAGTGCAATAGTATGTTTGTTTATATTACCTTTACTGTGATGTCAGCATGTCGTTGATTATTATCCTTGTTCTATGCTCCTCAAAGCGAAGTGATTTATTATAATACTACTTGCAGTCTGATTGGTATTCGCCTTCTTATTAGGCTCTAGAAGAGCGAGGTCGAGAAAATATCTCTTTGTTGAGAGTGTTGATCTTTAGTGATGGAGAAGTAGAACCAAATCAAGAGCAGGTTGTCCAGAATCTGCCTTCCTTGGGTTGGGGAGTACGTTAGCTCTCCTTTAATCTTCTTCATGACCTTTTTAAAATTTAACATTGTGTTTAACTGGTTTTTTTTATCGAGTGTAGGCCTCATTATTACCTCTGTGGTTATAGGTAAGGAAAGATCTGGTTCACTGCTGGTGCATTTTGCTTAGGCAGAAGGCTGATGAAACATATTGTTGCATGTAGTATATTGAAAATCATCTGGAGCTTTTAGATTTCCTTGCTGGTTGGTAAGGCTTCTGGGTCCACGTTTGAGTACTTCATTTTGTTCGGATATCTTCTTTTTAATTTTTGCCTACAATCTCTATAAAGACCAGTAATTGAATAGTTGCCACCGTCGAAGGATTGAATTTCGTAGCAAAGTCACCATGAGTGTCATCAGAAACAAATCATTAACAAACCATGAGTGTCATTTTCTCAGGTGTCCCTTGCACTAGAGCCCCTACAAGAACACTTCGAACACTGGGCTATGACATTACTCTCATATTCTCATTACAATGAGTCAAAAAAAATCAGCACTATCATGGGATACAGTGTAAAACCAATTTTGTTGTTAAGGGTTAGTAACAATGATTTGTTTTTATTTTTTCTTAGCAGGAGCAAGCAATGTTTGTGTAGCAAATGCAATGTTTGTTTTTAGGTTGGTCTCGAAATCTTTTGGCCATGTAGATTTCTTTTCCAGTGAGCTTTTGTCAGAACAGTAAATTTTGTTAGATCAGTCTGTCAGTTGTGCCCTGCTTGTCGCTATTTAGTGTAGAGTTTCTATTAACAATGAGCTTTTTCAGTATATTACATGATTCTAATGCACAGATCCTTGTTTTCCTCTGGTAGGTAGGACGTTTCAACTACATTCGCTTGTCTACAAAGTATGGTCTTACACGTTAATTCAGTTGTATGTTAGTACTTTCAATTTATAAAGTGTTTGAGCCGTTGGTTGAAAATTCTTTGGCGTCAAAGCCAAATGTTTGGTTGGCAAGATTTGATTTTCTCAGATAGATTAGTTACCGTCTCGAGACATTGTTGGAATCTTTTTTAGATTATTATTGTTGGAACGAATGAATCAATTTTTGTCACCATCACTATTTATGTGTAAATGTTGTTTTTTTACTTTAGGCAGCGAGGGGACTGTCATTTCAACAACCCCTTAGCTTGGATTGTTCTAAAGATTAAAGAGGATGTAAGACACTCAATTCTAGACCATCTCTTTGATTGCCTCACTAAATCCGAGTTGGTTTTAACTAATTCGGAAACTATGAATACTGCATATTGTTTTGCTATATTTCATCTGAAAAACAAAATAATTAAAACTAACATCCAGAGAATTTCCAGTTAATTTTTAGAGATGTTTTGTTTTTAGAATGAGCAAATCCAAAAAGGTGAAATCAGGCTATCAGAGACTATATGTTAACTAAGATGGGGTTTTTTTTTTCCTTGGGTTGCCCAGAATTATTGCAATTTTACAGGAAGAATCAATGGTTGCCGTTCATACAGTGATGCTTGATGCTTAGCACAACCAGTGGCCAAAGCAACTATGAAAAAAATAATCAAATGTAGAATAAGTTCTTATGCTCAATAAATTTTGCTACTTGCTGGTAGATCAGTAACGGCCACATGTGAATATGCTAGGATGGATGCTTGGTTTGGATGGCACGATGATGACTTCGCCGACATTTGCGATATTCTTGATAGCAGTGCTCCAGTACTGCTTAAACTACTAATGTCCTAAAGCCAACCATCGAAATATATTGGCATTGACTCTCAAAGGTAAGTTGTGGTTTAAGTTCAGCTTTCTCCACTAATATATGTCTGAAGCAACCATGCTTGGTAAATATTTTTTGATTTTCCTCTGATTTGAATATGAACTGAACATAGCGTTTATTGTACAACTGCCTTACGGTTTGCCTTTTTATTTACAGATTATATTATTATTATAATATTGTTTTGTTTCTTCTAATGCCCAATTCTTTGTAGAATCTAATTACTTTGATCTCCGGCATCCTGAAGATAGGGAGCTGCTTGTTGATCCTAAGTTGATGTTTGTTGGGAACAAACTAGGAAGGTCCACAAGGGGAAGTAACGATACTTTTGAGGCATGCATACTCGCACCTAATTTTTCACATGTATCTGGCTACTTTATTGGACTGAATTTCAAGTATGTGCATTAGTTGTTGTTTTAGTTTATTTTTATTTGCCTTTTAGTATGTTGAAGTCATATTCAGTAGTTCTGTACTCCTTGTATCTCTGAATAGGCATGGTGATCAAATTGTAGCGATAGGTTCTTAACCATGGAAAAACTCCTGAAGAAAAAGCAACACTTGAAGGCTATTTTAGTCGAGAAGTAAATATAATGTGTAAAGTGAAACATGAGAATCTTGTCAAGGTACTTCCTGGTCTGAATGACATGTTTGTGTGGCTACATAGATTGTCATTTTTTGGACCTTCTCATAATTGTTTATGCACTCTTGCAGTTCATTGGAGCTAGGAAGGGACCATTGATGGTGATTGTTATTGAGCTACTACCAGGAATGTCATTGAAAACTTATCTGAACATCATTTGACCTAGCCAACTAGATACACACACCACACACTGTAATTAACTATGCAATTGACTGTTTACATGTCAATGGCATAATATATAGAAACTTGAAACCTGGTAAGGATGCTCTTCTGGCATTGTACACTATGAACGTGTGATCCTGTAGCACGGATAAGTTTCTTTTATGTTGGCAAAACAGAAGTTACATTGCATAGCATGCTGATATTTTGTTTCCATTTTCTTCAGTATTATTGAATCCTTTTGATAGTTGGATTTGTTCCCAGTTTCAAATGCGTATTGACAGTTGAGTGGTGGAGATGGACCTGAGTGCAAGGCACAACTTAAGCTAAGAACTGGACATGCAAAATAGAGGCTCCACGAGTCGGCACATGCACACTCATGAAACTAAAAGTACGCTGTGGCAAGGAACGGCGAAATCTGATAGCTAGAGGGTACATGGTGGCTGGCATCTTTGTAATCTTTCAACAAACTGTAGATTAATTTTGTCAAAAAGAAATTTAGATGTTAGAATATATATTTTTTGGAATTGTAAATAGTAGGGATGCAATATAATCTGTTGTGCGATTCGTGTGTTTTTAGTACAAAAGTTTTATTGTCCCGTAGCAACACACGAGCACGTTACCTAGTATAGGCTTAATTTTGTGAATTGCCACACATACTTACAAAACGTCAAAACACGCTCTAAACATTGTTCAATGTAAAAAAGCATTGTCTAAGAAACATCGCCCAAGAGCATATAAGACATTTCTCAGAAATCTCCTATTTTTAGAGATGGAGCTAGGCTGCATGCCAAATATATTTGCCTGCTTTAAACTAAATTGCTCCATAATAAATTTTAGTGGAGCAGAGCTAAAAAGGCTAGAGCATAGAAGTCCCAAGGACCTCAAGTCCACAAGAATCTCCACATTTGATTTGACACGATGGCCAACTTAAGGGATTGTTTGGCACAGCTCCACCAGCTCCAGATTTACCAAAGCTAGATCTAGATCCAATTTTTTTCCAAACACTTCAAGCTCCACCAGCTCCACCGTGGATGTGATCCAACAAGAGAGAATTCCTTATTTGACACTGGAAAAATGAGTCGTTCCTTTCTTGGTCCTGAAATTTTCTACGTTCCTTATTTGACACTCACTTCAACTTTCATCCCTAATTTGACACTACCGTCAAATCCGTTAGCTAACGGTGTTAACTGGCTGTTAAAAAGACGTTTTTGCCCCTAGAAAAAAAGCGGCGAAGCAAATTTGAGAGGAAAAAAACCTGCGCCTTTTTTTGCAACTGGGCGCATGCATAAGAGGCGGGCGCAGGTTTTTTTTTCTCTCAAATTTGCTTCGCCACTTTTTTTTCTAGGGGCAAAAACGTCTTTTTAACAGCCAGTTAACACCGTTAGCTAACGGATTTGACGGTAGTGTCAAATTAGGGATGAAAGTTGAAGTGTGTGTCAAATAGGGAACGAAGATAATTTCAGAGCCAAAAAAGGAACGACTCATTTTTCCAGTGTCAAATAAGGAATTCTCTCATCCAACAAAACGATGAATCTACCCAAATCCAAGTTTGGTGGAGTCGAGAAAAATTACCAACCGTGCCACTCGTTACACGAACAAAAACGTTTCCTTCTATTCTTTCCGGTCCTCTTCCTCGTCGCTCCTCGCCTGCCCGCATGCCTCCGGCCGCCGTGCCGCCCCTTGCTGGCCGCGAGAGGCCCCTCCGTTCGCTGCGCCACCCTTCCCCGACCGCTACGCCTACGTCCTGGCCGGTCACGCGAGGTCTCTGGCGGGCAGCGCGAGCATCCGAGGCTGGCCGCTGCGCCGCCCTTCCCCGTCCGCGCAAGCATCCGAAGCCGCCCGCCGCGCATGCCCCTGGCCGGCCGCACCCGCCTCCTAGACGGCCATGCGAGGTCCCTGGCCGGTCGCACGAGGGCCTTTTTTCCCTCCTGCGCAATACTTTCGTCGGGAGGAAGAAGAAGCCTAAAGCTTTTTTCTAACGCATGGGACCCAGATGGAAGTGAGATAGAGAGAAATGTGGAGTTGTACCAAATACTTGGATGAATCTCAGATGTAGATTCACTTTTTGCACTAGTGAAGCTCTGTTAAATAAACCCTAAATTTTAGCCTTAGAGCTTGGGTTTCTCCAAAATATAAAGAAGCTAGGAAAAATCATATTCTAATGGCTTCATTTTCTTAACGAAAACAGACTTCAGTTTAACTTTTTTTTCAGAAGTCATTGTGCTCATTTGATAGGGCTTTTAATTAAGTTGTCCGAAAAGCCACTAAAAAAATAATAACCAAAGAGAACCTTAAGTATGTGTTTGGTTGGAGGGTTGGACTGGGTTGGGGTGGGTCGAACCTAGATTTAGAGGTGTTTGGTTCCAGGATGTCTGGGTTGGGTTCGACCTGCATAGGGAATATTCCCAGTGGATGCGGGTTCAGTTGGTTTCTCCAAATCGAGCGGACCAGCTCGACCCACTTCGACGTAGTCGCGACTCCGTTTCTTCCCTTCTCTCTCCCTTGGACGTGGGCGGGCCTGGATAGGGCGGATGCGGGGTGCGGGACGGTGCTGGCCACCGGGGCGGGGCGGCGCAAGGTGTGGAGGCCGGACGCACGCAGGCCTGGCTTGGGCGCGCGGCGAGCGGACTCGGGATGCGGGGCGGGACGGCGCAGGCGCGAGATGCGAAGCCGGACGCACGCAGGCCTCGCTAGGGCGCGGCGAGCGGATGCGGGGAGGTGCAGGCCACCGGGGCGGGCGGGCGCTAACCGCCGAGGCGGAGCGTTGGGGCCGCGCGGTGCTCTACGCCTCTAGGTGGGCAACGACGGGAGGTGGAAGATGGGTTGAAGCTGGCTAACCGCTGGGTCCCACGTAAATAGCAAGTGACGGTGTTAAAGATGCCATCTATCCTAACCCATTCCATCCCTCAAACCAAATAAAAAATTAGAATGATTCCGACCATCGAACCAAGGCCTTGTTTAGATGCCAGCCAAATTCCAAGTTTTTTCACTCTCTCTCCATCACATCAATTTTTAGCCGCTTGTATGGAGTATTAAATATAGGTAAAAAAAATAACTAATTGCACAGTTTAGTTCGAAATCACGAGATGAATCTTTTGAGCCTAGTTGGTCCACGATTGGACAATATTTGTCAAATAAAATGAAAGTGCTACTATTCATCGTGTTAAAAATTTTTCACAATCTAAACGAGGCCCAAATATAATACGGATTCAACCGGACCCTTAAAACTGGGATGGATCCAACCCAACCCACGTGGCCCCGGAACCAATCACATGCTAAGCTGATGCTGGGTAGGGGAGAGCCCTCAGCCCGGCGCCCCGGCCATGTGCATCTGCCAAACAGGGCCAACGACCAAGGTTACCCACCTGGCGGCTAGGTCCCTATCCGGCTCCTCGCCCACCAACTGTGTGTGCACACCCCGACGCCGACCGCCGACGCGAAATCGGAAGGACCACCGGCTCAAAAAAGCGCCGCCCGGCGCCGATGTCGCTGCGGCGGATGCGATGGATGTCGGTCGAGGACGGGCGGTGGGAGCTGGACGCGGAGACCCCGGTGACGATGGAGGGCACGGTGCGCCCCGTCCCGGGGGACCCCCTGCCGCTGGGGCTCTCACGGGGCTACCGCGTCACCCGCCCCAAGCAGCTCGACTTCTTCCACCGCTTCATGGCGTCCCCTCTGGTCCCCACCTTCTCCGCCACCCGCGACGGCCTCTCCGTCAACCACGCCCACATCCTCTACATCACGGACAACTGGTATGGTGACGAACCATACCCATTACATATTTACATACTTGTACTGCTCCGAGGATGTTGCGGTTGGGAGGCACTCAATGTTTTGCTTGCAATCTTGTAGCATCAGGCGCCAACGATAATGCGGGCTTGGTGTGCGTAGTGTGATTGAGATAACCCTGGATTTGATACATATATGAATTTAGATTGGTTAATTTTGGATCATTATGTCAACACTAGGATTATGTGCCACCCTTATCAATATGCGTTGGTATTGATGTTTCAGTGCATGAAATGTGAGTCGATTTGATTAGTAGTTGATTTTAAGTGACCTGAAATGGGCTATCATTTCCGTCTCTTGTTTGTTATGTATAACATTGTCGGCTCAGAGGGAGTACCGTCCAATTGTTTGTTTCTCCTTGGTTAATTTAATGGACTAAATAGCCTGCCCAATGTAGATATCTAGTAGAGGCTATACTTAATGTTCAACAAGTTTCTCACCAAACTCATGTTAACGAACAATCTGTTGTGATCTGTTCAGGTCTTCTACCATCTTGGAGAAAATCAATGTTAACAAGCTTGTGTCTGTCGTGAAAGAGAAATTTGCAAATCGACAGGAAGGGGCCTCTTGGACCAAAGATTTGAAGAAGCACTTGCATGATGTTATGTCTCTAGGTGTAGGCACGGAAATCTTGATCACACCAGACACCACTTTGCTGCTGGAGCTATTTGATATCAAGAAAGGCAATCGAGGAAAAGCGATATTTCACCACGAGGCAAAAAATCTGAACGCTCTTAACCTATTTGGTACAGTTAGTTATTTGTGGGTATTCTTGTTGCTTGCACTAGGTTTTCTCAATAAATCACGTTCCATTTCAGTATATTGATTAGAGCACCTAGCTGTTGATAATGGCTTGTGGAAGTTTTATCCTGTTTTTTTCCCCTTTCTTTTCTCTTTTGGGAATGTTTAGTTTACTTTGCCTATGGTGGGGCGCTTTTGGTGTCCCAGCATAGCAGGTCCCAAGCCCTGGTAAAGGAGGAGGGTTGTGTTAGGCGCGGCGAGCCAATGTAAAAACTTAGCCACTTTTATGGAGATGAAACCCAAAAGAATCCTGTTGGGGCGTAACCCTCTTAGCGACGCGCCATGTCGGAACCCGGGTATGGTGTTAAATGAGCAAGGGCCGGGTCGTCACCCCCGTGACGCGCCGTGTTGCGATCTGGGCACGGTGTCAAGTGAGCAAGGATCGGGTCGTTGCATCCTTAGTGGCACGCCACATCGGACGCCCGGATGTGGTGCGAAATGAGCAAGGGTCTTCACACCTACCTCGGCGGGTGCGAAGGGTAAGGAAGCTAGTCGAGCCAACTAGGATCCGTTTAGGTAGCTGGAATGTAGGGTCCTCTTGCGGGTAAGTTAAGAGAGTTAGTGGACACAACGATTAGGAGGCGTGTAAATATATTATGCGTCCAAGAGACTAAATAGAAGGGACAGAAGGCGAAGGAGGTGGACAATACCGGCTTCAAGCTCTGGTACACAGGGACAACTTCAAATAAAAATGGAGTAGGAGTTTTGATTGATAAGAGCCTCAAGGATGGTGTGGTGGAGGTGAGAAGGCAAGGGGATAGGATCATCTTAGTTAAACTTGTCATTAGTGATATGGTCTTAAACGTAATTAGTGCGTATGCCCCCAAGTAGGCCATGATGAGAGTGCTAAGCGGCTTTTCTGGGAAGACTTAGATCGCTTGGTTAGAGCTGTCCCTAGTAGCGAGAAGCTCTTTATAGGAGGTGATCTTAATGGCCATGTAGGTACATCAAGTGCAAGGTTTCGAGGCGGTTCATGGGGGTTTCAGATATGGTAGTAGGAACCAGGAGGGAGAGGAAGTCTTAGACTTTGCTATAGCTTTTGATCTGATGATAGCTAACACTTTCTTTCGTAAGAGACAGTACCATTTAGTGACCTTTAGTAGCGGCCAGTACTTTAGTCAAATCGACTTTGTCCTTACAATGAGGAGGGATAAACGAACATGCGTGGACTGTAAGGTGATATCTAGAGAATGTGTGGTCGCTCAACACAAGTTGGTGGTGGCTGACTTCCGCTTTCTGGTGCAAGCTCGTGGGAACAAACAAGCTAGAGTTGCTAGAACGAAGTGGTGGAAATTATAAGGGGAGGCATCAAAGGTCTTTAAGGAAAAGGTCATTGAAGAGGGCCCTTGGAAGGATGAAGGACGATGCAAATAGTATGTGGGAGAAGATGGCAACATGCATTCAGAAGGTTGCTTCAGAGGTGCTTGGAGTGACCAAAGGGAGCGGATGCAACTCGAAAGACACTTGGTGGTGGAATGAAGATGTGCAAAAGGCTATTAAAGAAAAGAAGGAGTGCTATAAGCGCTTGTATCATGACAGGTGTGCAGACAACATAGAGAAGTACAAGGTGGCAAAGAAGACTGCAAAACGAGCGGTGAGTGAGGCCAAAGGGGCGGGCCTATGAGGACTTTATCAACGTTTGAGTACGAAGGAAGGAGAGAATGACACTTTATAGGATGACTAGGGCTCGCGATAGGAAGATAAGGGACTTCAATCAAGTCAAGCGCATAAATGATGAGAGGGAGTAGCTCTTGGTGAAGGAGGATGAGATCAAACACAGATGGTAAGAGTATTTTGATAAATTGTTCAATGGTGAGAACGAGAACACCACCGTTCAGCTGGACGACTCGTTTGATGACACTAATACGCGCTTTGTGCGGAGGATTCAAGAATCGGATGTCAGAGAAGCCTTGAAAAGGATGAAAGGGGGCAAAGCGATGGGCCCTGATGGTATCCCAATCAAGGTGTGGAGATGTCTCGGGGATATAGCTATAGTATGGCTAACCACGATGTTCAACAATATCTTTCGATCGAACAAGATGCCTGAGGAGTGGAGAAGAAGCATATTGGTACCAATCTACAAGAGCAAGGGAGATATCCAAAGTTGTACTAATTATCGGGGAATTAAGTTGATGAGCCACACTATGAAGCTATGGGAGAGAGTCATCGAGCAGCGCCTGCGAGGAATACGCAGATATCAACAAACCAATTTGGTTTCATGTCCGAAAGGTCAACCACAGAAGCAATCTTCTAATAAGACAAGTTATGGAGTGGTTTAGAGAGCAGAAGAAGGACCTCCACATGGTTTTCATTGACGTGGAGAAGGCTTATGACAAGATACCAAGAAATGTTATGTGGTGGGTTTTGGACAAACATAAAGTCCCATCAAAGTACGTGACCCTCATCAAGGACATGTACAACAATATTGTGACTAGTGTTCGAACAAATGATGGTAACACAAATTACTTCCCGATTAAAATTGGACTTCATCAAGGGCCAGTCTTAAGCCCGTATCTCTTTGCCTTGGTAATGGATGAGGTTACCAGGAACATACAAGGGGATATCCCTTGGTGTATGTTGTTCACTGATGATGTAGTGTTAGTGGACGAAAGCCAGGTGGGAGTAAATAGGAAACTAGAGTTATGGCGGCAGACCATTGAGTCTAAAGGTTTTAGATTGAGCAGAACTAAAACCGAATATATGAGATGCGACTTTGGCGGAGCTGCACAGAAGGAGGAAGATGTGAGTTTGGAAGGTCAAGTAGTGTCTAAGAAGGATACATTTCGGTATCTGGGATCGATGCTACAGAGGGATGAAGATATTGATGCGGACGTTAGCCATAGAATCAAAGCAGGGTGGATCAAGTGGCGACAAGCTTCTAGCATTCTCTGTGACAAGAGGGTACCACAAAAACTAAAAGGCAAGTTTTATAGAACGACGATTAGACCGGCTATGTTGTATGGAGCAGAATGTTGGCCTACAAAGATTCGACATGTTCAACAACTGAGTGTTGCATAAATGCGTATGTTGCGATGGATTTGTGGTCACACAAGAATGGACCGAGTTCGGAACGATGATATACGTGATCGCCTAGGGGTAGCACCAATTGAAGAAAAGCTTGTCCAACATCGGTTGATGTGGTTTGGCCATGTCCAAAGAGACCTCCAAAGGCACCAGTGCCTTGTGGAGTCCTAAGCCGAGCTAATAATATGAGAAGAGGTATAGGAAGACCGAAATTGACATGGGGGGAGGCAATAAAAAGATATTTAAAAGCTTGAGATATACCTAGAGATCTATGTTTGAATAGGAGTGCTTGGAAAGCAGCTATTGAAGCGCCTGAACCATGACTTGGGGCTCTTGGTGGGTTTCAACTCTAGCATATCCCAACTTGCTTGGGACTGAAAGACTATGTTGTTGTTGTTGTTAGTTTACTTAACTAGTTTATATTGTTACTGTTCTAAATGCTTGGATTAAAGGACACCTCTTTACCTATTGCAGCTTCCTCATCATAATATTACATTCCAAGCATCTTGGCCTGGATTATTTGTTGATAAAAGGGGAGCATATTGGGATGTGCCATTGTCATTATCGGCTGACCTTGCTTCAGTTGGCTCCAGTTCTGGATTGAGTTATCATCTATTATTGCAGCAGAATAGTGGGGAACCAAAATGTTTTGGTGGTGATAAAACAGATGATGTTCCTATTGCTCTGCTACCTGGCCTATGTGCTAAAGCGGCTATTTCCATCAAGAAAAGCATTGATGCTTGGAGGAAAAAAGAAGATAAGCTAAAAAACGTTCAGCCATATGATATATTTCTCTCGGATTCACATGTTTCTCTTACTGGTATCGTTGGTAAGTGTCCACCTTCCATTTGATGTTGATACTCCTAATGAGAATTCCTTGCATCCACTTGCTTGGACTTTGGAGGTTCTGTTGCTGCCCCTCAAACTGCTTCAGAAACCTTTTCATTGACACACCACCATTCATTTCCTGGATACCCAGAATGTAACCTGATCGTAACTTAGTCCTTCTGTTTCCCATTGCTGAGGTCACTGTATAAAAAATCAGATACCTAGCCCAAGCCTATGTGGCTAGGTGGCACCTAGGTAGTACTGTACTAGACACCTCACTCAAGCCTAGTGTCTAATTGCTTCCTAGACTGCCTAGGGGTCCAAGTAGCCCGATGCTTTGCCACTCAACCAGTGCCTAGCGCCTTTTCAAAATTTTGGTGTGATATTACAAGACTTTGGAAGCCAATAATATCCTTCACTTCATATAGATGCTGGTATACAGTATCATGAACGACTTGATTTCCCTATATGCTTTACTGCCTAGTTTTCCGTTGGTGCTGACATCTAGTGCATCTCTGCATGGCTATGTGAAATGGTTATCAGTTTATAGCACTGTATTGGATTTATAGGTAATCAGCAATGTTTCTCAAGTTTCCTTCCTTTCCTTTGTTCAGGTGCTGTAGCTAGTGGATATTTGGGGGACTGTTCAAGGAGAGTGGCTATACGAGATGAAACACAAAAGAGTAATGCTTTTAGAATGTTTGACGAAAGGAATAGATGTGCTGCCTTTGCGGACCTCTTTGCTTCTGTTACTTTCACTGCTCAATATGGGAATTTTCAGAGGCTTTTTCTGGATTTGACTAGGGCAAGTGCCCGTTTTGATATCACCTCTGGCTCCTTGTTCTTATGTGGTGCTTCTCGCCTTGCACAAGATTTCTTCTTCTCTAGAAGACCTGATGTAGAGACATTCTGCGATATTTGTCCTGATGTCACTGTTTCCCTTCAACAACAGGTAATTCATTTTTTTTTCGTTTCATTGTTCTCTGATACCTGTTAACTAGAAATTCTAACCACTGGTTAGGGTGTTGTCTTCTTTCCTATGGGTACTTTGGTAGCTACTGCTTACATCTCAATCTATTGCACTTGAAAGTTATGAAAAAAACTGAGGTACTTGGGACTAATCATGATGGTTCAGGAAAGTTTCGTTATATATTAATAATATTAATGACTGCCTTGCAGGAGAGCTTAATCTTATTTGAAGTCTAGGCTATGCTTAGATATGCAAACACCCTGACTCTTTATCTTCTGTGCCGTAATGTAAATTATGGTTTATTAGTTACAGTTTGATGCAAGTACTAGTGCTTGTGACTTCAGCTACTGTTTACACTTGTTGAGGAACAAATTCCATCTACTGAAATGCCAGGGGGTAAACTTGTTACGATGAATACAGCATTGCCAATGATGATGGTAGTAATAGATGGTATCAGTTTAGAACATAGGATTTGTTATCTTTTGGCCATTTCTCTCTGATTGCCTACCATCAATAAATTATAAGAATAGACAAGATGATCATTATGTGTATCATATGGAAGTTTTCTCGTGTTCAATGAAGCTCTTCCTTGTTCTTGCTGCAGATACTTGGGCCCTTCAGTTTTCGTGTTGAATCCTCTGTTGCCATTGACCCCAGAAGCCAGGACCATTTTGTTCTCGTGGATGATCCAATCTTTGCAATTGATTGGGCTCTCAAGGTCCTTGGTTCAGCAAAGGCCACAGCGTGGTATTCACCCAAGCATCAGGAGGCCATTGTTGAGCTCCGGTTCTACGAAGCCTGAAGCTGTTCATCATGAACCTTGTATAAAATAATGCCTGGTTCCTGGACGAACAGTGCCGAACATAGCTGATTTCACTAGGATCAGATCATATGAATGGTTGACGCCGTGATGGTCAGATGAATCGACCCCCTTGTAAAATCTGTTTATGACCTGCTTTTACTGGTTGAGTCATCAGTTTTTTTTGCTGCGAAGGAAGTTATACTGTTTGGAGTCTTTAGAGTAGTGAACTTGCTAGGTGAACCTATGTGAGATTATGTTTCTGATTGCCTTTTGTCGGTGTACAAAAGTAATGTTCCCTCCATTTTTTAAATTTTAAATATATGAAGTTTAGGATAAGCTAATTAAAGGATTAGCCTTTTTGAGACATCCATTTGTTCATCATTTTGACAAAACTCAAGAGTCAGTTGAATCATGCAACACAAATCCTGAAGCGTTAGCATTTGTTTGTGATAGCCCTCATAGGAGCCAGGAGGGATGCTATGCGTCACGGTTTGTGATAGCCCTCATAGGAGCCAGGAGGGATGCTATGCGTCACGAATGCTGAAGCGAATTTGTATATTCTCTTTACTCTAGTGACTTGCCCTCAAAACTTTAAAATCGGTGCAACTCAATTTCTACATGTATGTGTCTGGTTTTTAGCTGAATTTGGGTACTCGCGTCGCGTTGCAGCACTCAAAAACAGAAAATCGTAAAAGCGGAAACCCCAGTAGAGTTCAGGCCCACTCGCATGTGAGCCCGCGTGCGCGCTCGTTTTGCCCCAACTGGGCCATTCATTCCCCTCGCAGGCTCCCAGCTCAGTAAACCCTACTGCCCAGCAGCACCAACTCATCTCGCCGCGCCGCCGCGTAAACCCCGCCAGCACCCATCCCGCCGCCGCGCCTCCCCGCCCTCGCCCAGGCGCAACCATAGCGGCCGCCTCGAGGGGCCTGCGGGAGCCCGCGCCTCCCCTTCCCGCCTTCCCGGCTCTTCTCCGCGGAGGCCTTCGTCTCCCATTCCGACGACGACGACGCTGGGGGCGAGGGCGGCGGCGGGGGCCGGATCATCGAGACGCGGGCCGGTGTGATGGGCCCCACCTCGCGGCGCACCGGCGTGATCGGCGTCAAGTGCGGGATGTCGGCGATGTGGGACAAGTGGGGCGCCAAGGTGCCCATCACCGTCCTCTGGGTCGACGATAACGTTGTTACCCAGGTGAAGACCGCCGAGAAGGAGGGATTCTTCGCCCTACAGGTGCTACACGAAATTCCCCCGAGTTCTCTCTGTGAAACTTGTTCCACTGAAACAAATGAAGTATTGAACGGCTGCTGGTTCGATTCACTCGCTAGACTTGAAAGCAATGATGTCGCTTAAACCTGGATGATAATGGCTGAGATGTTGTAAATTATTTTTTTAGATCAGTAATATCTTGTTGATTCAGTATATCTCAACATTTCCTACTTTAAAGCGGTAGGTTAGTTAATTTTTAATGGAAAATGGCAAACTATCCCACATTCACTTGTATTTTGATTTCCACCCCGTAAGGCATTTCGTTGCAAAAGCCATCCCACAGAGCATAGGCTCAGCAGATTCCGCCTGACTTTGCCCATGTGGAGCCACTATAGTCCATGCTAACTGAGTAAAGCTTGTTCTGGTGCTTGGATCATGTTGTGGTGAAGAATTTCGCAAATAGCATAAACCGATGGATTTAATGAAATGCAGGGCTTGTATTTTTAGTATATCTAACTTTTGTAAAGAATGCATCAGGCACTCTAGGATAGCAAAAGCGGGGGAAATCAGCTTGTTGCATGTTGGTGGGATGGTTTCTGCTACAAAACCGAGTTGGGTAGTGGTGGGTCTTTGCAACAAAACGTTTTATGTGTTGGTATTCCAAACGAAAGAGAGACGTGGGGTTGTTTTCTAATTTTCCATGTTTCTAAACTCATGCGGCAATGTTCTGGTTATGGCTCTTCCTGCAGTGCCTGCAGAAAGAACTATAAAAAATTAAGGAAGATAAATGGGTACAAGGGTAGTTATTTTGGTGTGTCGGTGTCGAATTTTCTTTTGTTCTTGTGCCATTTTACTCTCTTCAGCAACATAATATCGGTAAATGCAAGTTATTGTATCAACTTAATCCTTGATCAATTTTACTGCTAAGGGGTTCATAAGTCGATTGTGACAATTTACTGGAGCTAAGTTTTGGTAACCACTAACCATAAAGCATCTCGTGCACTTGCACCATGAATAACACTCTAGTAAGAAGTATCCTGCCTTTTTTTTGTTTAGTTGACCTAATGCAATGTAGAGTGGTTAACTTATATATTTGTTTCTTTGTTTGTTCCATTCATATTTACTTTGCAAAAGAAAAAAGTATTGCTAAATTCCTAAATTCTTCTTGTGTTTGTTAGCTTGGCGCAGGTCAAAAGAAGGAAAAACACCTAACAAAGCCTGAAGTTGGCCACTTTAGAGCACAGGGAGTGCCTCTAAAGAGAAAGCTAAGGGAATTTCCTGTCACTGAGGATGCGCTTCTTCCTGTTGGCACAACCATCACAGTTCGCCACTTTGTGCCTGGACAATTTGTTGATGTCACTGGAATCACGAAGGGGAAAGGTTTTGCGGTATGTATTCTTCCTGTCCAATCTATTTTCTGTGATTTCACTTGTCAAGACAGTTCACTACATTGCTGTAAACCAGCTAAGCTATCACCAGGGTTTTAGTTTGTGTTCTTTCAGCAACACCTCTATTTGATTAGTTGAAATGAATCCAGAGGGAATTATGCAAGAGATATTTATAATACTTAAGTTTCTAGTTTCTGCCCTGAATTTAAGTTGCTCCACTTCAAACATTTATTTGATGAAAATTATTCTCTTGCAATTTATATGTTAGCTTTTCTGTTAATAAAAGCAAACACTGTATGTGTTTCTTACAATTGGTGGAATTGTTATGACGGGCGTGCACTACGGCCGGAGAAGGCCTGCTCGTGGCTAGGGCCGCGTCCGGGATGGGCCTCAAGCCCACGTCGTCGCGTCGTATTAGCTATTATTAGAATTATTGGAATTACTAGAATTTATTTCCTATTATTAGATGAGAGGAGTTATAAATACCTTGTAAGACTATTTTGAGAATTAAGCAGAAACAATCTAATTGTTTCCGGCTTCCCCTGGGAGCCGGGAGTTTCTGCCCTAGCTGTCTTCTCGCGCCCTCGCTGCAGCCACGGCGCCATCGCGCCGTCTTCCTCGTGTGCTTCGACCTCGCCCTCCAATCTCCCACACATACAATCTACGATCCCTCTCTAGCAGGACCAGAGTTCCTAGCAGCTTGGTATCAGAGATTCCAGGCACGATGACCTCCGCTCCGCTCAGCCACGTCGCGCCACCGCCGATGTCGTCCATGCCGCTACCCACGGCGTCCTCCGAGCTCTCAGCCGCGTCCGCGTCCAACTCGCCGGGCAGCTCGCTCACTCTGGAAACCCTGGCCGGCGTGGTCGATCAGATCAGCCGCAACATGGACCAGCTTGGCCGCAACATGGTCGCCATGCAGGCGTCCTTGGCCAGCCTCCTCCCGCCGCCTCCCCCATCACAGCCGCCGCCTCCATCACTGCCGCTGACGGACGCGCCTCCGGTGTCGCAACAGGCGCGCTTTCCCTACGGCATGCCCCATAGCGGGACGGGGGTGCCTCTCCATCTGCTTCAGTGGCCGGCCTCCCCGTCCCCCATACCGTCGTGGGCGATGTTGGGGTCGACTTCGGAGCCGGTTTACACGATGGCCACCTCACCTACGCCGTCCGCGGTGACCCCCTCCGTCGTTCCTCCAGCCCCGACATCCGGCACGTTCTACAGCGGCATGGACGGGGCGCCCTTCTACGGCGGCGCTACTGTGTCGGCCGCACCAGCGGCCCCCGGGGGCGGCAGTACTTCGGCCACCCTGACCATTGATCACGGAGCGCACGGGGGCGCCCCAGCGCCGCCGCGATTCTACAAGCTCGAGTTCGCCACCTATGACGGCGGAGTGGATCCGCTGAGTTGGCTCAACCAGTGCGAGCAATTCTTCCGCGGCCAGCGCACTCTCGCCTCGGATCGCACATGGTTGGCGTCTTACCATCTCCGCGGCGCTGCACAGACGTGGTACTACGCACTCGAACAAGATGAAGGCATGCCAGCCTGGGAGCGCTTCCGCGAGCTGTGCCAGCTTCGTTTCGGACCTCCGACGCGGGGCACACGTTTGGAGGAGCTTGCTCGTCTGCCTTTCGCCTCCACGGTCTAGGACTACTCAGATCGCTACAACGCCGTCCTCTGCCATGAGCGCGACCTCAACCCTCGTCAAAAGGCGCAGCTCTACGTCGGCGGTCTTCCTGAACATATCAAGGTGGACGTCGAGATGCAGCATCCGCAGGACCTGCAATCCGCCATGTACTACACGCGGGCTTACGAACGTCGCGCGGCTGCCTTCCTGCCTGCACCACAGCCGCAGCAGCAGCGCGGCGCTCGTCCACCGGCGCGTTCCGGCCTCTACCCAGCTTTCCGGCTGGCTGCAGCTCCATCCTCGGGGACTGTACCACAGCCGTCCTCGACGACAACTCCTGGGCAGCCGCGGTTCCGCTGTCTGTCACCGGCGGAGCAACAAGAACGACGGCACCAAGGCCTCTGCTTCAACTGTGACGAACCCTACGTTCGCGGCCATGTCTGTCAGCATCTATTCTACTTGGAGAATGACGACTACGTCGACGCAGAGATCGCTGCCGAGGTTGCCGCCGCGGCCGCGTTCCAGGAGACGCCCGCGGTCGCCCCTCCCGTCCTGGAGCCCACGGGGGACGCGTCGGCCACCGCCGGGGCGCCACCCACAGTGTCCCTGTACGCGCTCGCTGGGGTGCGCCCAAAGAACGCCATGCTTCTGCCCGTGACAGTGCGGGGTCACTGTCTGGTGGCTCTCCTCGACTCCGGCTCGACGACCAACTTCATCAACGCCGATCTCTTCAGTCGTCTGCAGCTTCCCTCCGTTCCGCATCCCACGCTACGGGTGCTCGTGGCCAACGGCGACCACGTGCCGTGCCATGGGCTCGCCCGCGACGTCGCCTTGACCATCGGCGACGAGGAGTTCTCCATCAACTGTTTCGGCATCAGTCTCAGCGAGTTCGACCTCATCCTCGGGTTCGACTTCCTGCGATCCCTCGGCCCCGTGCTGTGGGACTGCGACAGCCTCTCCATGGCCTTCACGCGCGCTGGCCGCCGCGTCCTGTGGACGGGGCTGGGCTTCCCCTGCGACGACACCACCAGGCAGCCCGCGGTTCGGGCGGTAAGCGACTCCTCCGGACAAACCCTCCTGGATCGGCTACTACTTCAGTTCGGGCCCGGTCTTCGACGAGCCGCGCGGCCTTCCGCCAGCACGTCCCTACGACCACCGGATTCACCTCCTGCCGGGCACCGCTCCAGTCGCCGTCCGTCCCTATCGCTACCCGCAGCTCCAGAAGGACGAGTTGGAGCAGGCAATGCGCCGCCATGCTAGGAGCAGGGGATCATACGCCCCAGCACATCTCCGTTCTCCGCCCGGTTCTCCTTGTTTGCAAGGCGGACAACTCCTGGAGGTTTTGCATCGACTACCGCGCCCTCAACGCGCAAACCTCCAAGGACAGGTTTCCCATCCCGGTGGCTGGACGAGCTCTCGACGAGCTCCACTGGCGCCCGCTTCTTCACGAAGCTGGACCTTCGTTCCGGCTATCACCAGGTGCGGATGCATCCGGAAGACATCAGCAAGACGGCATTCCGGACACACCTAGGGGCACTACGAGTTCTTGGTGATGCCTTTTGGCCTCTCCAACGCTCCGGCCACTTTCCAGGCATTGATGAACGACGTCCTCCGCCCATATCTCCTGCAGGTTCGTGCTGGTGTTTTTCGATGATATCCTGATATATAGCTCCTCGTGGGCTGGAGCACCTGCAGCACGTCGGCGTCGTCCTCAACGCTCTCCGCGCCCACCGTCTCCACCTCAAGCGCTTCCAAATGCTCAGTTTGGGGCCTCCTCTGTGGCCTACCTCGGCCATGTGATATCCGCCGAGGGCGTCGCCATGGATGCCGACAAGATCGTGGCGGTCGCCTCGTGGCCCGTTCCGCGCTCTGCCCGTGCCTTGCGCGGCTTCTTAGGGCTCGCCGGCTACTACCGGAAGTTCATCCGGGACTTCGGCGTCATCGCGGCGCCACTGACGCGTCTCTTGCGGCGAGACGCGTTCGCTTGGGACACCGAGTCCGAGGCGGCCTTCCTTGCGCTCAAGGGCGTCCCTCACCACGGGGCCGGTCCTTCAAATGCCCGACTTCGACAAAATCTTCACGGTGGACAGCGACGCCTCGGGTGCAGGGTTCGGTGCTCGTCCTTCACCAGGGCGCCGGTCCTCTCGCCTTCTTCAGCAGACCGTTCGCCGCACGCCACCTTAAGCTAGCCGCTTACGAGCGGGAGCTCATCGGGTTGGTGCAGGCGGGTACGACACTGGCGGCCGTACTTGTGGGGGCGCCACTTCCTCGTCCGGACAGACCACTACAGCCTCAAGTACCTGCTGGACCAACGCTTGTCGACGGTGCCTCAGCACCAGTGGGTCAGCAAGCTGTTCGGTTTTGACTTCGCCGTAGAGTACCGTCCGGGCCGCCTCAACACGGTGGCGGACGCTCTATCCCGCCGCGACGCCGAGGCTGCCCCCGAGCTCGGCGATACAGCAGCAGCGGCGAACATCTCCGGGCCGTCTTTCACATACATCGACGACGTGCGCCGCGCAACAGCTACGGCGCCGGACGCCGCGCTGCTGCAGGAACGCCTGCGCGCGGGTGAGCTGGCTGCTCCCTGGCGCGAGGACGCTGGACTCCTGCTGCACGGTCACCGCATCTTCGTTCCTGACGTTGGCGACCTGCGACACCAGGCCATACAGCTCGCTCATGGGGCTGGCCATGAAGGCGTTCAGAAGACGCTACATCGTCTTCGTTCGGATTTCTATTTTCCGGGCGATCGCACGTTGGTGCAGGATTGGGTGCGCTCCTGTGCTGTTTGTCAGCGCAACAAGACCGACGCTCTTCGGCCGTCGGGGCTCCTGCAGCCTCTGGAGGTGCCGTCCCAGGTCTGGGCGGACATCTCCATGGACTTCATCGAAGGGCTGCCCAAGGTCGGCGGCAAGTCGGTCATTCTCACCGTCGTCGACCGCTTCTCCAAGTACTGCGCATTTCATTGCGCTCGGTCATCCCTACACCGCCACGTCCGTCGCTCCGCGCCTTCTTCGACGGCATCGTCCGCCTTCACGGGTTTCCGACGTCCATAGTCAGCGACCGGGATCCCGTGTTCACCGGTCACGTGTGGCGCGACCTCTTCAGGATGGCCGGCGTGACTCTGCGCATGAGCACGGCGTTTCATCCCCCAGACGGACGGGCAGTCGGAGGTGGTGAACAAGGTAATCGCAATGTATTTGCGCTGTGTTACAGGTGACCGGCCTCGCGCTTGGGTGGATTGGCTATCATGGGCGGAATATTGCTATAACACTTCCTTCCACACCTGCCCTCCGCGCGACGCCCTTCGAGGTGGTGTACGGCCGTCCCCCGCCGGCCATCCTGCCATATCGGCCGGGGACAGCGCGTACTGAGGCCGCGGATGCTCTTCTCCGCAGTCGTGACGAGATGCTGGCTGAGGTCCGTCAACGCCTTATTCAAGCTCAGCAGCTTGCGAAGAAGTACTACGACGCCAACCACAGGGAGGTGGAGTTCGACGTTGGCGCGTGGGTCTGGCTGCGCCTCCTCCACCGTACGGCGCAGTCTCTGGACCCCCGTGCCAAGCACAAGCTGGGGCCTCGCTGGGCTGGCCCCTTCCGCGTGCTGGAGCGCATCGGCCGCGTCGCTTATCGCCTACAGCTGCCTGACGGAGCGCGCTTGCATGATGTCTTCCACGTCAGCCTGCTGAAGCAGCATCGCGGCGATCCTCCAGCTGAGTCCGGTGTCCTGCCCCCGACGCAGGACGGCCGCATCCTGCCAGCCCCGGATCGTGCGTTGAAGGCGCAGCAACGCCGGGGTGTCTGGAACGTATTGATCAAGTGGCTCGGGTTGGCTGAAGGAGGACGCTACCTGGGAACGCGTCGACGATTTCAAGACTGCCTACCCTTGACTTCCAGCTCGAGGACGAGCTGTTTTCGCAGGCGGGGAGAGATGTTATGACCGGCGTGCACTATGGCCGGAGAAGGCCGGCTGGCTAGGGCCACGGCACGTCTGGGATGGGCCTCAAGCCCACGCCGTCGTGTCATATTAGCTATTATTAGAATTATTGGAATTACTAGAATTTATTTCCTATTATTAGATGAGAGGAGTTATAAATACCTTGTAAGACTATTTTGAGAATTAAGTAGAAACAATCTAATTGTTTCCGGCTTCCCCTGGGAGCCGGGAGTTTCTGCCCTAGCTGTCTTCTCGCGCCCTCGCTGCAGCCACAGCGCCGCCGCGCCGTCTTCCTCGTGCGCTTCGACCTCGCCCTCCAATCTCCCACACATACAATCTACGATCCCTCTCTAGCAGGACCAGAGTTCCTAGCAGGAATATTCAAACCGAGTGCTGTAGCGTTAAAACTTAAAATTTGACCGGTGCCAATTACAAATCACAGACGTTTTATATGAGATAACAAAGACGTTAATGAAAATTTCCACTTTTTCAAATATTAGAATCTGACTGATTTTTTCTGAGAATTAAATGCCATAATGTCCAAAGTAGTGTGCATCTTAGAAACTATAGTTATCCTTAGTGTTATTGTGGGATCAGTGTCTTTTCAGATCTTGAGTAGTTTTTCTATAAACTCTTAGAACATAAAAGAGCAGCATTTGGCTGGACATGTGAGAGGGCAAGGCAGTGTGAGTGATCCTATTTTTATGTGCATTGTGCTGCTTTGTTAGCTGGTAACATCCATCCACAAGGGAAAAGTCTTATTGAGGTTTGAGAAACTAGGAGGACCAATATTTGGTAAATGGCCAAGCTCTTGAGGACTTCTTTGCGTGGTAGTGCAAGTTCTCCCATGATTTCCAAGATCCTAGATTAATTTTCTTGGGGAAATGTGCTAGTGTTACAGAACTCGGCAAAACTGGTCAATTCTTCATTAAAACATTGTGATTACAGAAGTAATATGACTGCTGATTGTTACTTTCCCTTCTAGAACAAAGTAATAATTTTTTGACTGTCAATGTTTAACAATTTAACCTTCTTTTAATCTTGTAGGGTGTAATGAAAAAAATATGATTTCAGTGGGATGCCTGCGTCACATGGGGCATCTAAGTCGCATCGCAGTGGTGGCTCTACTGGTCAAAGAGATGCTCCTGGAAGGGTATGTTATATAACAGTATCACATTTATGTATCGAAAAAATGTTATGCATCTCCCTTCTCGCAATAGTGTCATTTTACTCTCCATAGGATAGGCAATAGTAAGGTTTTGCTATGAATTACATTTCCTCTTAACAAGATGAACTATGGATTTTAAGTATTTACTCACAGGGTTTTTTTGTGTTCCTCAATAGTTAAGATGATAAGACCTTATGTATTGTTGGTATTTCCTCAATGTTTTTTACTTGTTATGAACAATGAGTGTGTTAAATGATGTCATCGTACATGGTTGCCTCCTGAAGTATGTTATTTGTTCAGATCTGGGCCTTCACTGGAAAAAAAATGTAGATGTAATGTTGACAATTACAAAGCTCATGAACTTTTTTTTTTGTCTCGAACACAGAGCCCATGAACTAATGTTTTGAAACCACACTGTGATATCTGTCATGCAGGAAGGCACTTGGTTTAAATTGTTTTGATAAGACATAGGAGTGTACTTTTATTTTTCCCTTCAACACACAGGAGAACTGCATATCATTGTATTGAGTATTGACAGATAGAAACGGTCCGATTACAAACTGATTCCATAGCAGGGATTAGTTTTTTGTTACATTCGCGGCCGTTGGTGGAATATGATGGGAGCTCGCTAATGTGTGCACAAAGCAGTACTGCGGCAGCCAGCCTTGCACATGTAATGACATCAACAATTGGAAAATTTCAGGTTTTCAAAAACAGAAAAATGCCTGGACACATGGGTGGTGTGCAACGCACAGTGAAGAATGTATGGGTTTACCAAATAGACCCAGCCAGGAACTTACTATATCTGAAGGGCCAGGTGACTTGATTTCTGATGTCACAACATATTTTGTTCAATCATAGAAGTTAAGTGTTCTATGTATCTTTCGTTGCCCCTTTTGCAGGTTCCTGGTCCTCAAGGTAGCTTTGTTTTCGTTAAGGATTCTATATACAAGAAACCTGACACGGCTTTGCTCCCGTTTCCTACATATTTCACGCAAGAAGGTGGGCCTGAAGACTTGAGCCCCTGATTGCTGATCTTGGTGATGTTGACCCATTCATGGCAGCTGATTAGAAGACAATGGACAAAGTTGGTTAACTCCCTTAGTGTTTTATGCATTCCTTGAGCTCGTCCATTCCTTAAGATTGTCAAATTCTCGGTGGATATGTGAGCAATTCCTGAATCACAAGCTTCACCCGGTTACTGGCTAGCCTGATCAATGTTGTTCCATGTACATTACCTGGCAAGTATACCAGGGGCCTAATTCAATTAGGGTTTTTAGATGATTGTTTTGATTGGAACCCTTTTTTTCAATAAGTTGTACGCGAAGCCACAGGTAGTATATAAAATCGGAATATTTCACTCCTGAGATTGTGTTCTGCCTTTGCGCGAGCTGCGTTGCGCTTTTCAATTTTAATATTTTTTTATTGAAAAAATGTGTTTAGCGTTACGATGGTGTCTTTCTTTTTATCACGTATATACAGGGCTCTTTTGCCATGGCTTTGGCTTCTTGTGGCTTTTGCCGTGGAGCTATTTTTGTACTTCCCCGTCTCGAAATATAATACACATGTATTTTAAAATTCAAAATTGTTATCTTTAATCAATAACTACTCTAACCATATACAAAGTTTAAAGTACAAAAGCAGTAATATTAGATTTGTGTTTAGAAATACTTTCTAATGATACTTTGTTTGCCACAAATTATTATATATTACAAGAGAAATTAACGGCTAAAGTGTGATTTTGATGACCACATCCACATAAGTCAAATCTCGCTTTCTATTTTGAGATGTATGTAGGGCCGAGGAGCCGGAGCCGCAAAAGGGTGACTTCTTTCGGCTTCTCACAAATTCGACGTAAAATGTTACAAAAGTATTGTTGGAGCCGTTTTTGCCAAAGGCTTTTTCAAATTGGCTTTGGCTCCACTAAAAAATCTTATCCACTCCCTCCATCTCATAGTAGCTGACCTTCTAGCCTTCTACACGCCCTAAATTAGTTATCATTCGTATTTTTCAACGCAACTTTGTCTTTTCCAATATATCTTTATTTCTATTTCTCTCTTTCTCATCTGTGCAACTCCTCTTGATTCCTATGCCCAGAGCTAAAACGTCATCTATTATGAGATGAGACTGTGGGAGTATATCATAACGCAAGTCCAGTTTTAGTGGGTGTGTGGGTGTTTCATCCCAATGGTTAGATTCCTTTCTTTAATTTTGCTTGTTTGTTTTTGTTTCTCTCTTTTTTCTTCTGTTTTCAGTTTATAATATATATATATATATATATATATATATATATATATATATATATATATATATATATATATATATATATATATATATATATATAATAGCCAGTAGGGACCCAGTCGCCTCCTGTTTCATCAAAGAAAAATGTGGAAAGGGAGTGCTTCAGTGATCATCCATTCATCCTAAGTCCGTAACTATTTGGATCTTGCGATGCAAAGGGTTATGCCTTTTTTTAGCAGAACGATCCTCAGAGCAACTCCAACCGAACTCTTACTTGAGCCCTCATCTTATTTTGAGAGTTCAAACACATCAAAAACCTCTCCAACCGAACCCCTATTCAAGCCCCGATGGATGAGGGACTCTCATTTCTCTCTCCTGAACCCCCAGATGTAGGAGTTCCTCATCCTCTCCCTCATCCTGCTTTCTCTCTTCCATAAAGCTGACAAGTGGGACCAATAAACAGGATCCATGACAATACAGTGTAAAAGTAGGGAAAATTTAGGAGATCGGTTGGAGTACCCTGAGAAGTAGGGGATGAAATATGGATGAGGGACTCTCATTTGCGGGAATAGGGGGTCCAAATTTGAGGGATTGGTTGGAGATGCTCTCAAGCTAAAAGCCGCTGGACAAAGATTAAACCAGAATGCTCTCATTGATGAGGACCAGGCGCTCAGTTTGTTGAGCAACTGCTCCCCGTGCTAAACTAGCTTGGTTAGTTGGTTGCTGGTTTTTCTTTGCTCTTTGTACTTCCTCTTCCTGGAATGTTGATCTACTTCTGTTTCTCGTTGAAATTCTTACGTGGTTTAGGCGTCCCGACTAATTCAGTATTTCGTTTCATGACAGTGCCTGCACCGTACCAACCGTGCACGTTAATTCAGAGAGATTATTAAGTTATGCTGTTGTGTCTATATATATGATTAGTGTGTTTGTTGAACCCGTTGCTCAGCTGACGTACATTCTGGCTCAAGTGCTTCAGTTGTGCATTCGGATTCTAGTGACAACTGAAGCTTGATGAATACGTAGTACACGCCACAAACTCCTCGAGCTCTTGTTTGTGGCAAAGATTGGCTAAATATTTTTTTTATCAAACCAATGAAGGTAAAATATTCTACTGCAAATGTTTTTAGAAAACTGGAGTTAGTCTGTGGATCAATTGCTGGTCTGCTAGATGGTGTTGCAAAATTCTTTATGCTAGTTGAGCTACAGGTTTCTATGCTGCCAAATTCGGGATGAGCTAAAGGTTTAGGCCATGTTTGATCAGTGATCACCACTGCCGTTTACGTGAAACCACCATGTTATATTTAGCGGAGGGCAGTCGTTGCTGTTCGGTTTTGAGAGCCGAGTACAGAAATCCCATCGAGCGTGTGAACGGATGGTTAGGTGGGGAAATACACAAACGTTTTTACTGCGTGTCGTTGGGTCGATTTTATCTCGTCTCCAAGGACTACGATGTGGTTGGATGGGATGCGAGGACATAGGGCAGTAACTGCACCACCTAGACAGTAAATTGCTGCTGCAGTACACATGTCCGTGACTTAAAAGCTTGATCGTAATTTACTGAAAAATATCCAGCTGTTTGATGCTTTGTTCGTGGGTTGGTATGCAGTGCATATGATCTGAATTTGCTTCCCAGTACTTGTGTACTAGTACGTAGAGGTAGTGTTATTGTGTTATAGTAGTGCCGTTTTCAGAGAATCCGAAACTCCTACTACAACTTTCACAGCGAAGGAATGTCATGAGCAGTTCAAAGTGTATGCCTGCCAGCTTTCCGAAGCAGCAGTGAGGTTGAAATTTGAATCTGTCCCGAAAACCAAATTAACAAAGTAGTGACAAATTAATAATGTGAACCATTCATAACAAAGACAACATAAGCCATATATATATGGCTTATACAACAGTACGTAGAAGCAGCATGCACACAACCGGTTTACCACAACGAACATCACATCACATGTAGCATTATTCATGCCTCAAGAACATCACCACCACCATACAACCAGTCACCAACAGCTAAACACCATGTCTCACATAGACAGAACTAATAATAAAGCAAACACCAAATCAAACACATCCAACTCTCCAATGCATGCAGGTAACTAAAAGCAGTACTAGAACACAAGCTATAGCTAGCTAGAACACAAGAACTGCTCATATGTAGCTAGGGGAAACCAATGCAACCAACCAACCACGCATGCATGCACGCACGGCGGCGACGACGTACTAGAGCATCACTCTACTACGGCGCTGGCCCGACGGACGGACGGAGTTCAGGGCTTGTTGGCGTGCTCGGGGACGGAGCCGGCGGTGGGGGAGCCGGGCATGCCGCCGAAGCCGCTGAAGCCCGGGGAGCCGCCGCCGAAGAGGGGCATGCTGCCGATGCTGCCGCCGCCGGGGAAGAACGACCCAGGGCCAGGGAGGCTGCTGCCGCTGCCGGGAAGGCTGAACCCGGGAATGCTGCCGCCGCCGGAGGTGCCGGGGAGGCCGCCAAACGCCGGGGACGAGCCGCCGCCGAGGCGGTCGAAGGGCGGGAAGGTCTGCGGCTGCACCACCGCGTCGTTGTCCGCCTTCTTCTCCGTCGTCGTCGTCTTGATGTTCCTCGCCTCGGCGGTCGTATCCAGGGCCAGGGCCAGGGCCAGCAGAGCTGCCGCCGCCGCCGCCATCGTCTTGGAAGACCTCGCCATCGCGCTCTCGGCTCTCTCTTCTTGCTTGCCTGCTCGCTCTTGTTGCTCTCTCTTCTCTTGCTGTGCCTGCTGCTGTGGTGTGTGGTAGTGAGAGAGAAGTGGCGAGGCAGGTGCTTTATAGCGGGGGAGGCGGGCGGGCCGGCGGGGGGCATTGAAGGCGGCGCAGCGCAGCGCGCTCATCGGCCGGGTCGCATGCAGGGAGCCAGGGACGGACGGACGGAGCAAGGGCGCGGCCCGGCCGCCCGGGGCAGCAGCAGCGAGGGTAGGTGGGGGGCGTTAAAGGATGGGAGAGGCCGGCTTAAAGGAGATGCAGGGTACGTACCTGCTGGCAGCTGCTGCTCTTTACTGCGTGCCATCCTGTGGCCCTGCTTCTGCTTGGTTCCCGGTACCTAAAAAATCTAGATAGTTAAACTGTTTTTTTAAGGGCATGTTTAGAACGAAGCAATGAAAAATATTGGAATAAAAAAATGCAGGAAAGGAAGGTGAGTGTAGCGACAAAACTAAGAAAAGGAAAAACACATGAAAGAAATAGGAGGAGGTATTTGGAACATAGGAATTTGTAACACAGGAATTCCAAAGCATATGACTGATAAAAGGCACTTAACACATAATGATAAATCTTTGTAAAAACATACAAGGATAAACTAATACCCATGTATGATTGATTATTTTTATTCTTATTTAATGGGTGGGAGAAACTACCCTGAGGTACAACATATGGCAGTATATGACCTTAAAAAAATGACCTCCAAAACGTATGGCAGCATATGTCGGCCTGGAGTAATCTCGCATTGATGTGCTCATGCTAATCACGCTGCACGCCTCGGGCTTCCGCGAAGAGAAGAAAAACCAGAGCACAAAGTGGATTTTTTCATTCCTGTGAAATCTTGAAGAGACTACGGTATTCTATAGGAATGGAAAGGATATTTTCCTATGTTCCCAACAGCATATTTCCTTTCCTTTCCTCCATTTTAGTTTCCTGTAAATTTCCTACGAAAAACCTACAATCCAAACAGGCCCTAAATTTTAGTAAAATCATGTTTAGTTAGGGGTGTTTGGTTCGAACTACTAAACTTTAGTAGCTACTAAACGGTTTAGTCACTTTTAGTAACTTCAGAATCAGTAGAGATGACTAAAGCTCTTTTAGTACCTTTTAGTCATAGTGTTTGGTTAAAAAGTTACTAAAGTGACTAAAACCTACTAAATTTAGTAGCTACTAGGCGAACCAAACAGGCCCTTAGATAACTAAACCTGACATGCTTCGTATAGGATTTAGAAGTCGTTCTAGCGTAGAAGCAAAGTTGAGGAAAGGAAGCCGTTCTATCGTAGAAGCAAAGTTTTGGACGACGCTGCCCCTACATGCGCTCGCTTCGCCTCCCACGTCGCGTTAATTGCGCCGCGCTCGGGCTCCCACACCACGTTAATATCTGCTTGTTGCTCGCGCTCGTTCGCTCGCCGCTGGCCTCTCGCGCTCGCTGCTCATCAGCTCTCGCCTCCCACTCCCGCCATTCCAAACCATGGAGTCCAAGCTGGAGCTCGTCGCGCCGGAGTCGGAGGAGATCGCGCCAGAGTCGTAGGAGCTCGTCGCGCCGGAGTCGCAGGAGCCGGAGGAGGTCGCCACAGCAAAAAATATGCGTCCGCTGAGTTTCGAACTGAGCTCGCCAGCCTCAGCTTCCATGCACTAGCCGTCTCAGCTGCACAAGTTTCTCGTATAGAATACACCCGCAAACGTATTTAATAAGGGCAGACAGGAAAAAATACCTCCTAATTAATCACTCATTGATAAGCACAATCATGTCATAAACGACTTCTAAATCCTATATAGAGGGAGTACATGTTTAGAAAGACCAAAACATCACTCATTAATGCTAACTTGGTGCCTCTGGCATTTGGCGCCAATGGTGCCGCGCTGCCGGCTCCCACTAGCGCCGCTGCCTCCCGCATGCGGCCTTGGCGCCAAATACACGCCTGGCTTGCTGCTCTGCTAGATGCTTGGCTGCTCTGCTTGGCTGCACATTAGCGCTATTCCTTGTAGCTCTGCTTGACTGCTATGGTAGCTATTTGTCACAATGTACATTGTCACAAATAATGTTCAAATGGTTTACAAAAAATTCATTATTACAAACTATGGCGCTGCTATGACCTTCTAAACAAACCATTCGCTATCCAATCACAAAATTGATTCATGTTTTCATCTTTGTCTCCAAAACGTGTGGTGCCTCTAGTCGCTTGAGTTGAAGTTCCTTCCTCTATTGGTATATAGTTTTCATCTTGATCACAAAAGATAAAGAGGTCATCCATCATACCACTCTGTCTAATGAAATTGTGCAGTGCCATGCATGCCATTATTATTTTGCTTTGCTTTGCCATGGGAAAACTAGGCAAATCCAACAAAATTCTCCACTTCATCTTTAGGACTCCAAAAGACCTCTCTAACATTTCTAAGTGAAAAATGTGTGTAATTGAACAACTCTTTTTTACCTCTAGGTGAAGGCCCTTCTCTCCATTCGGGGACATGGTATTTTGTACCTCTGTACGGTGCAAAAAAACCTAGTTGATTTGGGTACCCCCAGTCAACAAGATAAAATTTCTCTACACAACACAATACTTGTGTAAGTAACATGACAAATACTATGACAAAGACAATGAAGAAATATAAAAGCCCATACATACCTATAGGTGGATGTGGAAACTTGTCACCAAATTTCTCAAGTGTATCATTGAACACCCTTATATCATGAACTGATCCAGACCATCCAGATAGAACAAAAGTAAATCTCATATCAAAGTCACATACGGCTAACACATTCTACGTGGTGATTCCTTTCCTTCCTATGTACTAGACTACCTTCTCAGTTGGCACAGTGACAGGTACATGTGTCCCATCTATAGCTCCAATGCATTTATCAAAGTACGGAGCAAACTGCAGAGATTGTAACCTTCTATGAATGGTTGAAAATTGTGGATCCTTTGGCCTAATGATATCAATTGCTAGCTTCATCATACTAGATAGTACCTTATCAAACTTGTTGCTACATATCCCTAGTGACCTCTCAAATCTATTATCAGCTTGTCTCATGGATTGAGGGACACCACACATCCACAAAAACATTGCTAGAGCCTCTATAGAAGTCATTTTTGTAGTGGACTGCAGACCATATCTCTCAACTAGCAAAGTGTGAAGGCTATAAAAAACATCGTTGTGCATCCTAAACATATTATAGCATTGTGTCCTATGTCCTAGGGTTCTCATAGTCCATTGATATCCAGTTTCAAGTGAGACTCTATAACCAGCCTTGTTCATGAACTTGTCACGGTGGTACATACCTAGCAACAGCACAACAGTAGCAATCCTTCTCCTCTTCTGTTGACACCTAGCAGCATGCATCATCAAACCTGCTTCCTCATCATCAGTGCAGTCCCCTTCATCATCAACATCTGACCAATCATCATCAGTACTCCACTTGTCATCTGAGTCTTTAGTAGGAGCACCATCATCAGTAGTACTCCACCAATCATCATCAGATCCTACACCACCAGCAGCCCCTACACATAGCATCAGAAAGTCTAGCATGAACCACTCCAGTAGCAAATCCCACTTCATATGCTCCCTGGTCATCATAAGAAATAGATGTTAAAACAGCATTGAATGTTGACATGAATAAAAATACTTGGACAACATCAACAACAATGGCAGCAACACCCATTACATTGTTCAACAAGCATTACAAGGTCTAAACATAAACCATGGTTCATTACGATTACATAGTTCATCATAAATTTAAGGTCCTAAGCAAAATAAAATTAAGGCTACCAAACCAGAGACTCCATCCGCCAAGTCTTCTGCCATTCTATCCTATCCTCCTCAAGCATTGTGGGTAGCCCTCCTCAGCCATGCCATCCTTTGCTCATTTATATCAAGGCCACTAAAGACCAACATGTTGTAGCTACTTCTAAACATCATGGTAGCCACATAGTACTCATTTGAAGCTGTATGCCCCAGCCTCCACAGCCAAATTGAGGCACCTAGCAACATCATCAACTCTGGCTTGCTTTGCTTTTGTAGCTTTCTCTCTCTTGCTCTGTGCTATTCGCTCCAATGCATTGACTTCTTTCTTAGCAGCTGTCGGTGTTTCTAACAAACACCAGCTAGTAAATTTATAATTGTTGCGCGTTAGGCTCGGATGGTGTACTAAAGGACACAAGGTTTATACTGGTTTGGACAGAATATCCCTGTGTCCAGTCTGCTACTGCTCGTGTTATTAGTACCGAAAAAGGTTCATAGTAGGGGGTACAAATGATCGAGAGAGGGACAAGTCCTAAGTCTCTGATGGAAAGGTCAAAAGGACGCCAAGAGCTTGGTTGCTGCTTGGCTGTGTCTTGCGTGTTAAAAATGACCCATCCCTTTAGTGGGGTGCCCTGCCCTCCCTTTTATAGACCAAGGGGGGTGTAGGGGTTATAGACAGGAGAAAGAGGAATGTAAGGAAAATGCACCCTTGGACAATTTACTTTGGATTTTGGTGTTTGATGATCAACACAACCAAATTGGACTAATGAATTTGCAAGTGATTGTTTTGTAGTTTAATAGGATGCAAGACGTGACTTGGACGAAAGCAACGTGATGATCCGATGATCAACACCATAAGCAAGACCCTAGGAGCACAAGAGAAGACCCAAGATATCAAGCAAAGTCCAAGCATGAAGATAGGAACCAAGCCGTACGTAATATCGTGAAGAAACAAGCTCATAGAAGTGACTGGACGTTGGACCAGACGCTGGTAGCACAGTGACCGGATGCCTCGATCAAGAGGCTCGGCAGCAGCAGTGATCGGACGCTGGCGGCAGATCGACCGGATGTAGGACAACAGAGTCTGGTCGAGTATAGAGAGGTTCCAAAGCGGCAAAAATGCAACCAGACGTGTCTGGTGGCATGTGACCGGACGCTGGCAGCGTTCGATCAGTGGATCCCGGCTCTAACAGTTAGGACGACCGGACACGTCCAGTCAGGACGTGATCAACGTCTGGTCAGTAGCAGAAAAGAGAGATTTCATCCTCAATGGCTACTTTCTCAGTGGGGCTTATAAATAGACCCCCCAACCAGTCATTTGAGTATGGTGGAGTTGAGGAAACATATCTAGGGTGTTGATACACCATTTTAGTGATCTCCACTTGCATAGTGCTTAGTGTTTTATTAGGTGATTAGCGTAGGTGCTTTGCGAAGTGCTTTGGTTGATTAGACCACCACTTATGTGCTTGCTCTAGGTTTAGGCCTAGTGTTTAGTGAGGTTTGCATACCTCTTACCACTCGGTGCTTGCACGCACCATTGTTGTACATTGGAGGGGCTTGTAGTCTTGCAAAATCACACCAATCGTGTATTGGAGGGAACAAGGCCCGCCGCGTTTTGGCCGGAAGCTTGATAGTGAAGGCGGCGGGGTGCATCCAGGAGAGGCTTGCCAGAAGGCACGTCGAAGACCCACTTGCATGTGGGGAAGGCCCGAGGCTATCCATGGAGTTACCTAACTAGGAGCTTGGTCCTTGCGAGGGGATCCAACGAGGACTAGGGAGAAGCTTGAGCGCTTCTCAATACCTCAGTAAAAATACCAGAGTCATCAACGGGAGTTTGCATATCTCTACCTTGCTCTTTAGCTTCCGCATTTACATTGATTATATTACTCTTTTTGCGGTAAAGATAGCAACACACTAGCAAAACCGTAGTTGCACTTTTAAATAGTTTATTTTTTGCATAGGTTTTGCTAAGGTTAGAAAAAAAGGCCATAGTTTAGAGTTAGATTTTTAAGTTGCCTAATTTACCCCCCCCCCTTCTTAGGCGTCATGGTCCCCTACAATTGGTATCAAAGTTGGTTGGCTCAATTTGGACCTTTGGCTTAACCGCCGTTGAGTCTACGCTATTTAGAGTGGTTGGGATGGATACCTCTAGGCCTCCGCACTTTGACGACACTAACTTCCCCTATTATAAAGCTAGAATGGCTTGCTATCTTGAGGCGGTTGATTTGGGAGTTTGGAGAGTCACTCGTGACGGGATGAAACCCATTATGAATCCTGATAAACCTACAAAGAGTGAAGAAAAGGAAATTTATTTCAATGCTAGAGCTAAGAATTGCTTGTTTGAATCATTTAGCATGGATGTGTTTAGCCAAATGTTCACTTTAAATACGACACATGAAATTTGGTTAAAACTTCAAGAGCTCCATGATGGCACAAGTAATGTTTGTGAGCAAAAACATTGTCTAGCTAAATAAAATTATGATTTCTTTACAATGAATGATGATGAGCTCGTTCGTGATATGTATTCTCATTTAAATCTAATTATCAATGAGCTCTATTCAATAGGATTAACAAAGCTAGATAATGCGGACATCGTGAGGAAGATCATCTCCATGCAACCACAAAAGAAATATGCAAGCATCATCACCATCCTTCACAACATGGAGAACTTGAGCTCCATGACCCCGGGCAAAGTCATTGGCAAGATAGTGGCATTTGAAATGCCACATAAGATGGGTCAAAGCGAAGACTCTTCATCGAGCAAAGGCAAAGCTCTCGCATGTAGCAAGAAAAAGAAGATGAAGGGCAAGAAAGTTGAGTCAAGCTCAAGCTCAAGCTCCTCAAGTGAAGATGAAGAAGAAAATGATGATGATGATTCAAGTGAAGATGATAAATCTTCCTCCTCCACCTCCGACCTTGATGAAGAATCAATCAAACTAATCAACAAGGTGGAGAAGATGATCTAAAGGCTCAATGTCAAGGGTGTGCCCATCCAAATCCAAGATCTCATTTTCACCAATCAAAGAAATAAGCAAAGAAAGAGAGGATGCTATGGATGCAGCGAGTTGGGGTACTTTGTGGAAGTTTGTCCAAACAAGCCCACACCCAAGACAAAGAAGAAGGTGTGCAAGAACCAAGCCCTCACATCAATAAAGTCATGGGATGATTCTTCAAGTGAAGAAGAACACCATCACAAGATGCAAGGCCGCAAGCACTCATCATCAAGCTCTTCTCGTCTGTGCCTTATGGCATGAGGTAATGAAAGTCATCCTCTAGTGAGAGTGATAGTGATGATGAAATGCCTTCTTATAATGAAATTATGCAACAAAATCTTAATTATGCTAAAGTTTGCACTAGTCAACAAAAGAAGCTCGAAAAATTAAAAGAAAAGCTAGGTAGTTCACAAGAAGCATACAAAACTTTGCTTGAACAATATGAGAACTTTGCTAACCTCTATGTTGAACTATCTACTAAAATTGAGCAAACTTAAGGCTAGTGCAACAACTAATGCATGCACAATCAATGATGAGCAACTTGTAAAGAAAAATGAAAAATTAAAAGAAAAGTTAGCTAGCTCACAAGATGCTTATAAAAGTTTGCTTGCTAAAATGAAAACCATGTGCAAACATTGTGATGAGCTAACTAATAAAGTTGCTAAGCTTGAAGCCATTAGTACAACTCCCACCAAGGCATCTAAAAAGAAAAGTTCTATCTTTAACATGTCTAAAAAAGATGCCTCTACTTCGTGTAATGATTTATGTTTAGACTCACCTTTGTGCAACCAAGTTTGTGTTGAGAAAGTTGTTGTAGATACGTGCACACAAGAGGTTGAAAAGGAGAATGAGCAACTCAAGCAAGAAGTAGATCGCCTCACCAAGGACTTGACTCAAGTGAAAGGCAAGGCGAAGCAAGCCCAACTTCATCAAGATAACACCGTCAAGGGAGTGAAGAAGCTTGATAAAGGACAAACCATGGTTTGTTGCGTGTGCCACAAGGAAGGTCATAAGTCCTATGAATGCAAGGTAAAAAAATGGGAGAGGAGCAAAAAAGAAAGAGAAGAAGCAAACAAGCAAACTCTCCAACACATACACCAACAAGGTGGACAAGAAGGCCTCCACACCTTATCTCTTGAAGAAGAAGAAAAATGACAAGGTGATGGCCATCAAGGTGAACAAGCAAGCCAATAATGGGGTCAAATGCTTTTTGGGTGCCAAAGGAAATCATTTCCAACATGAAGAGCACCAAGAAGGTTTGGACCTCGAAAGGAAAGTGAGAAGTCCAATGGACATCGGGGAATTTGGAGACTTGGCAAAGTATGGATGCATTTCATGGGGTGCATCATGATGGACAAAATCATTGCCAAGTAGGTTAGTAAATACTATGGACCTAAATTCCTCTTCCCATGTTAGGTAACTAGATTCAATTTCCTTCAAGTAGTATCAATTTACATTTCCTACAAGTGGTATTTCTTACAAATTGGTATCTTTAAGCATCTAGTTACTTTTTATGCCTATGTTTGTATTTGCATGCTTATATCTTTTGTTATGCATACACTAGTTGTCGGTGTTTCGGATCGGGGGGGTCCTCAACCGACTAGTGAATTGGAACTGCGTGCTCCCAGTCCCAGATGGTGATGCAAAGAAACACAAGGTTTATACTGGTTCGGGCAATCGGTGCCCTACGTTCAGTCTGAGAGATCGATCTTGTATTCCTTGCACCGAAGTGCTTGTAGTAGGGGGTTACAAGCTGGGTGAGGGAGGGAGCTGATCCTAGGTCTCGGCGAGGTGTGGTGTGGGCTACCTGAGGCATTGCTCTCAGGCGGCTGGGATGTGTGTGTGTTACCCGGTGTTCTTCCTCTTTTTCTAAGTGGCCCAAGTCCTCTCCTTTTATAGTTGAAGGGAGTACAAGGGCAGTACATGTGCTGACTATACGGCGTTGTGTCAACAGGGGTGGTATGTCCGAGCCCTGTGGCCTGTTCCTGTGGTGGCGTGGTCGTCGGAGTGGTCCGTCCTTGGAGCACTGGGGCGACGTGCTGGTCTCGTCCGACCCTGTGCGTCATGGGAACTCCAGGACTGCCTCGGAGTGGGTGCAGCGATGAACGTGCGGGCCACTGTAGACTGACTATGCGTGAGGCCAAGGCTTGGTCGGTGCTGAGGCTGCACCGTAGTAGGGGGTCTCGGCGAACACAAACCCCGAGGTAGCCGAGGCCCTGGTGCACAGTGCCGAGGCCCGGAGAGAGCGGTCGATCCGGGGTGCCAGCTTGGAGGTGGTGACGAACCGGACCAGGCCGTCCCTGCCATGTTGCTTTCGTGGCGGGGATCACGGAGCATAGTGCAGTGTGGGCGCCGATCATGGGCACAGTATCAGGATACAGTGACCGGTAATCCCCGCCATGCCCTGTCTTAGCCGGTATGGGGCCGATGTGACCTCGCATCCCGTCGGCCACTCTGTGGCGTCGAGCCATCGCCCGGCTAAGATTGCGAGAGTGGTTGAAGTATTAATGGGACATGACGTGCTGTCGGGGAGGCCGGCCGAGGCGGGGGCGACAGACTATGGATAAGCAGGCCTCGTGCGATACAGAGAATGAGGCCTCACGCGGGACGGAGAGCGGGGCCTCGCGCGAGTCGGAGATCGGACTCCTTGCCGAGGCCTTCCGTGAGAGGCCTTGCGCGATACGGAGAACGCACCCCCTACCAAGGCCTTCCGTGGGGAGCCTCGCACGAGGCGGAGATCGTGTTCCCTGCCGAGACCTCCTGCGCGAGGCGAGGCAGAGAGCCTGGTGGGGTCGGACGCGACGGGTGAGGGGCCTACGGCTTACCTTCCAGCTTTGTTTTTTGATGGGACTTAAGTGGCCCCTTTGATGTTCGCTCGGGGTACCCCATTCTAAGGTACCCGACAGTAGCCCCTGAGCCTCCGGAGGAGTGCGTGCACTCTCCATGAGGGTTTGCCGAGGCATGGTTTATACCCGATCCCGCAGGAATTGGGTCTTGCTTCTTGAGGTTCCGGTGGATGCGCGCGAGCGCACCCGCCGGGTGTAGCCCCCGAGGCCCTGGAGAAGTGGAGTTACTCCTCCAGGGGATTTTTTCGTTTTCGCATTTGAGCGAGTAGTTTTTATCGCATTTGCCGAGCCCATAAGCACAAGTTCGGATTGCGGGGGTCTCGGCGAGGCTGCAGAAAAAGCCTCCTGGCCTCCGCACGGGGCAAGAGGTCCGTCTGGGGTCCCCCTGACTTTGGGTACGACCCTCACGCTTCCTTTTCACTCAGAAGGAGGGGTGGAGTGTGCCAGGCTACCCTCGATGGGCACGAGCGTGAGCACTTCTGGTGAGCTGTTATCGGGTGAGTCCGAGTGGAGGCCCGTACCCCGTTCGCTAGGGGACGGCTAGTGGTCCAGAGACGCACTCCAAGAGTACCAGAGGGTTTCTCTAGTGGGTACCGAGGCCGTTCGCTGGGCCTCGGTGGCTCGGTGCCTCTCTACGGTGGGATCCCATTCGGAGACTTCCCTGCCGGTCTCGGACATGACTTAGGATGCCCCAAGCAATTGTTCGCTCGGGCCTCAGCCATTCGTAGGCTTGCCCCGAAGCCGTCCCTGACTCTATTACCCTAGGGCGGCTATCGAAACCTCTGGAGGCCTAGCCTTCGAACCCCTGGACCATAACAGGCTCGGTGCCCTTTTCCGTTTTTGCAACGAAACCTTTAGCGTGGACTTGGACCATTTGTCTTAGTCTCAGGTGCAAGGGGAACCCCCGAGCCTCTGCCTAGAGCAAGAGGGCGGTTGGGGGTCTTCTGATTTTTTCATTCGACCCTCACATATCCTTTTCGTTCGGATGAAGGGTTTGTTTGCCGAGCCCATTCTGGTCTCGGCAAGGTTGCAGGAGGAGCCCCTAGCCTCTACGTGGAGCGAGAGGGCCGTCAGGAGTTCCCCTGGCTTTTTATACGCCCCTCGCGCGTGAGGGTTTGTTTGCCGAGGCCCCCCTTGGGTGCGAGCCTGGGTCGCGGGGTCTCAGTGTATCTGTAGGAAGAGCCCCCTAGCCTCCGCACGGAGCGAGAGGGCCGTCAGGAGCTCCCCTGTCTTTTTGTACGACCCTCATGCTTCCTTTTCGCTCGGAAGGAGGGTTTGTTTTGCCGAGCCCTTTCGAGTGCGAGCCAGGGTCGCTGGGTCTCGGCAAAGTTGCAGGAAGAGCCCCTTAGCCTTTGCATAGAGCAAGAAGGCCATCGGGGGTTCCCCTATCTTTTTGTGCGACCCTCATGCTTCCTTTTCGCTCGGAAGGAGGGGTGGAATGTGCCTCGCTACCCTCGGTGGGTACGAGCGGTGGCACTTCCGGTGAGCTGTTATCGGGTAGTCCGAGTGGAGGCCCGAGCCCCGTTCGCTAGGGGACGGCTAGTGGTCCAAAGACACACTCCAAGAGTACCAGAGGATTTCTCTAGTGGGTGCTGAGGCCATTCGCTGGGCCTCAGTGGCTCGGTGCCTCCCTACGGTGGGATCCCATTTGGAGACCTTCCTGCCGGTCTTGGACACAACTTTGGGCGTCCCAAGCGTTTCGCTTGCTTGGGTCTCGGCCCCGTATAGGCTCGCCCGCGGTCGTCCCTAACTCTATTATCCTGGGGCGGCTGTCGAAACCCCTTGGGGGCCCAGCCTTCGAACCCCTGGACCGTAATAGGCTCAGAGCCTGGTTCCTTCATATGAAAGGAATAGGCCGTGGGAAATATCTTCCTAATTGGCTTGGCAATGGGTGGCGTGCCTTTTGAGGCGGTTTCCTGGGGAGGCGAAACGATGCCTACTGCCGTAGTGGCCGAGCGTGACGTGGTGGATGGGACGTAACTGTCCTCGCATTTAATGCGGGAGACGTGGGCACATGGGCCGGCGAAATCGGCTCGTGGTTAACTGCGCCGGATTGGCGGAAAACCTCCCCGATTTCGTCGCCCGTTTGTTTCGCCTCCTCCCTGCATAAGTACCCAAAGAATCTCGCCCCTCCTCATCTTACCTTGCCTGCATTAGCATTGCCTCCTTCGAGCTGTCGCTAGAGCAGCGGGTGCCGAGAAGAAGAGGGGAGAAGAGCGGGCCTAGGGAGAAAACGAGAAAAAAGCGAGAGCGTGGGAGAGAGAGAAAAACTCACCGCCACACCTGATTCCTCCATCGCATCCATGGCCGACAACACCATCGTTGTCGAGGCGGACCCCTGGGATCTATCGGACGTCACCGAGGAGATGCTTCAGTCGCTTGTCGATGGTGGACTCCTTCGGCCAGTGATAGACCCCACCAGGCCAGAGTGGATTGCTCCGTACAGCGAGCCAGAGCCGAGGTCTCGCGACGGCTACATCGTGAGCTTCGTCTCCTTTCACGAGCGCGGCCTTGGTGTCCCGGCGGATCAGTTTATGCGGGCGCTCCCGCACTACTACGGCGTGGAGCTTCACAACTTCAATCCCAACTCCATCGCTCAGGCGGCTACCTTTGTCGCCATCTACGAGGGGTATTTGGGGATTGCTCCCCATTGGGAGTTATGGCTCCACCTATTCCAGGCGGGGCACACTACCAAGCCGACGGGCACGTCGGGTAAGAGGAAAGCGACGAGGGCTAGCGGCTGCACCCTCCAAGTGCGTCAGGACCGCCTGCACCTCTATATCCTGGCCCAACTCGCGTCCTCCAATCACCGGTGGTACACGAGTTGGTTCTACCTCCGTAACGACGACGGTGGACTTCCCCCCTACACTGGACGGATTGTGGGGAGTTGCCCGGAGAGATGGAAGTACGGCGTCCCGAAGGACGACCAGCCCAAGCTGCAGCCACTTCTAGAGGGGCTGGCGAGGCTGTGGGGCCATGGTCTCACCGTGGCTGTGGTGGTGGCCGCCTTCCACCACCAGAGGGTGCTGCCGCTAATGGCTCGACGCCGGCAGCTGTTCGAGATTAAGCCGGGTGAGCCCATTGAGGGCATCCGGATGTCCTCCTCCGCCCTTTCCGACAAGGAAATTCTTCGTCGGGTGGGGGAGATGGTAGAGGCGAAGCTGAGGGGCGGCAACTAGACCCCTATCGCTATGCGGCCGTCGCGGGGGTTCCTCTCGCTGGTATGTTGTGCGCCGCTGTAGCCTCCGAGCCTCCTCCGTCTCCTCTTACCCCTTGTTTCCTTATGCGCGTTCGCCGTTCCTGCAGGGGATGAGGGACGTGCATTCCTCTCCACCGCCCGTTCCTGAGGACACGAGGCGGCGGGCGATCAACCATGCGCACGCTGATGCGTAGAAAAAGTGGAAAGACGCCAAGGCGGCGAAGCGCACGAAGCAGATCCTCACGCGCGAAGAGCTGGATAAGCGCCGCCGTCAACAATGGAAGGATGGTCTCCCGTTGGAGGAATCCCCGTCGACGTCGCTGTCGACGAAGGCCTCGGACAGGGATGACGAGGGCAAGGTGGGGCGAGGTCCCCTGGACCATCTCCCTGACGTAGTGGAGGTGGTCCCCGGGGCGTCGGCAATCAGCCCGGCGCTCCCGGGAAGAGGAGGAGAAGCGGACCCAGGGTCAGCGGTTGCCTGCTCCGGGGTCGAGGCCAACACGCCCGAGGCGCGGGCGTTGGGCAAACACGCTATTAGCCCGGTGGGCTCGGCGGCCGTGGTGGAACAGGTGGCGGTGGAGGCGATGCCACCGCCCCCGTAGAGGACCGAAGGGGCGCCGGGGTCCATTGAGGACCGACCGGCGCCGATGGATACGGAGGCGACACCTCTGCCACCGCCTCCGCCGTTACGGACAAGGTTTGCCATGGTGAAACGGTTGCCGCCCTGTTCAATGTAAGTGTATTTTTGGCAGGGTTATAGTGCCTTCCGTTTGCCTTTTGGTCTCGCGCTGACCCTGTAGGTTATTCTTCCTTAGTCGGAAGCGGCCTACGGACGAGCTTCCCTTAGCGCCCCTCAAGGCGCTCAAGGCGAGCCCCGGCTCCTCCGCCCACTGGGTGGTGGAGGCACAAGCCGCTATTCAATGCGGCATGGCGTCAGCGAAGGCCGACCCGAAGGAGCCGGCCGCCCGAGGAGGGGTCGCCGAGGCAACCCCTGTACAGACGAGGGAGGGAGAGCTTCCACCCCATGGGGGCGAGGCTCACGAGTTGGATGGGGCTGGCGTGTCCTTGGTCGCCGAGGCCCCCGGGGTCTCCGACGCTGAGGCGACGGAGGCCAGGGCGGCCAAGACCGCCGAGATCGTAGTGGCCGCGGTCGGTGTTTCTGCATCCACCGATGCCGTGATGGCGGGGGTCGGAGCCCCTGAGACCATTGAGGCTGTCGTGATGGCGGCGAGGCTGTCTGTCTAGGAGGCGAAGATGAAGGTGGCGGCGGCCTCGGTGGCGCCCTTGGTTCAGGGGCCGTCGTTGCTGCGAGAGAGCGCCCGGGAGGCGGAGGTCTATCCGATCTCCTCCGACGATACTTCCCGGGCGCGGGAGGTGGTCGACGCTGAGGAGACCGGTGCCATGGACCAGCCGGCTCTGGTCTCGGGCGAGGGGAGCTCGGCCCTCATGCGGGCGCGACCCGAGCCCCGTGGGTGGGATCACCCGCAGGTACTATGGCGGAGCCAGGACGCCCCTAAGGGGGAGCCTCTGTTTGCCCTCAAGGATGTAACCGAGGGCAGGTGCTGGGGCACATTCGAGCAATACCACCAGCTAGAGGTGCGGTCGCTACGGATGGAGCTGTCCGTGGTGGCCGATGACCTACCCGAAGTTGCCCAGGTTTGCGTTTTTTCTTCTCGCATTTCGCTTGCTTTTTCTGAGTTCTGTCGCAATCAATGACCCCTGCTCTGCTTCCCCAGGAGCTCGAGACCTGATCCCTTGGGAAGTCGGTCTTTCTCCGATAGGAGAGGGGCGTCTGGGACCAGCTCCAGCGGTAGAAGGGCCTTCTCGCCGACGCCAACGAGCTCCTATCGGCGCGAAGCGCGGAGGTAGAGGACCTCTGCCTTCGTTGTGCCGACGCAAAGGTCAAGGCGGCCACAGCCCAGACGCAGCTCGCCCCTCTGGCGGCGTGGGTCAAGGAGTTGGAGGAGGAGCTCACCCGCGCGGTCACCGACCGGGATGCCTTCAGGGGCCGAGCCACTGAAGCTATGGCCTCAACCGCGGCTCTCGCGGGGCAACTAGGGGCAGAACAGGGGGCGCACCAGCTGACGAAAGGTGCCCTAGATGAGGCCCTTGCTGCAGCTGAGGCCTTGTGAACCGAGGCTGTGGTTTGGAGGGGGACGGTCGAGGGTGAGTTCTAGTCCCCTCATTCTGTTTTCATTTCCTTATGTTCGCTCCCTAACTCCCTTGTGTAACGTAGAGCTAGGGAGTGAAGCTTCTAGGGCGGCCGAGGCTTCTCGGGTCGAGGCCCAGCGCTTGAAGGAGGAGGCCGAGGCTTCTAGGGCCGAGGCCCTGCGCTGGAAGGAGAAAGCCGAGTCCTATCAGGTCGAGACTCGACACTAGGTGCTGAAGGCCAAGGGTGAGTTCCATGGGCTTCCTCTCCTAATTTAGGTTGTTTTTTCCCTCGCTTGACCTTATTCTGTTCTCCATGGTGCAGAGTCGGAGGCAGAGCTTACTAGGGTAGCCGAGGCTTCCAGCGTGGTGCAGACGGTGCTCAATAACGAGATCGGGGAGCACGAGGCGCTGAAACGTGCTGCCCTTTCCGCCTGCGAGGCCTTGGAGGTTGAAGGGGTTCAGTCAGGCAGCTCCCTAGGGAGCCGTTTGATCACGCTGAGCAACCAGATGCGCGAGCGGCTCCGAGGAGTGCTGCATACGGGTGTTAAGCATGCGCTGGCCGTCATTTCTTCTCACTACGTCGGCGTCGACCTCCCGGCCATCAGTGATGGGTATGTCCTACCTGATGATGACGAGGAGGCTGACGCGGCGGTCACAAAGCTGATGGAGGTGGTAGAAGGCCCTGGCATGGCGCTGGCGACGCTCTTCAAGGAGGAGGTGGTCCCTCCCCTACCATCTGCCGATGCTAGAGGCCCTGAGCCTTGATCTGGGCCCAAGGGGCCATGTAAAAATTAGAGTAGAAATTGTTTTGTATCATAACACTTGTGGCCACCGAGGCCTTTCTTTTTTGGAGGATTTGTGTTTCTTAGTTGTCTTTCTCGTGTTTCTGAGCCTCTGCCCTCTGTTGCTCCTGATCAGATTTCGTTTGCAAATCACCCCCCTAGGGCCTAAGCCGTCCCTTGGGCGAGAGGTAGTGAGGGAGTGCCGTAGCCCGGAGGCGTAGGCCATCTCGCGACTCTACCGGCCTCTTGCTTAGGAAACAGACCTTGGTCCGAGGGGTTTTTACAACCGATTCGTCAGAGCATGCTAGAATCTTGGTGTAGGAATTTTTGCAAAAAACGACTGAAGAATGGTGCGTGGGACTTAGGGGGAGTCCCCCATCTAGCCCCCGAGGGAGGCTTAGTTCTGCTGAGGCAGAGCCGAGTCTCCCTTACCGTGTTATAGTATTATCGAGACCCGTGACAATCTCGGGGGATTTCTCGAAAAATTATACTAACTAAAGAACGCTTTTTAATTGTATTTCGAGAAACAACATATACAATGCTTGGAAATTTAGGGATAAAAGCGACGTAGCTGTTCTATGTTCCAAGCGTTGGTGAAGACTTCGCCCTTCTCATTGGCCAGCTTGTAGGTCCCGGGCTTCAGTACTTGGGTGATGATGTACGGTCCTTCCCATGGTGGGGTCAGCTTGTGGCGGCCCTTGTTGCTCTGTGCTAGCCTCAACACTAGGTCGCCTACCTTCAAGTCTCGGCCTCGGACGCGTCGGGCCTGATAGCACCGTAGGCTCTGCTGGTATTTGGCCGAGTGTAGTAGCACAACGTCTTGGGCTTCCTACAGTTGATCGAGGGCGTCCTCTCGGGTGGTGTGGTTGCTTTGTTCGTTATAGGCTTGTAGCCTCGGGGAACCATATTCCAAGTCAGTGGGGAGGATGGCCTTAGCCCCATAGACCAGGAAGAAAGGCGTGAACCCTGTGGCTCAGCTTGGAGTGTTCCTCAGGCTCCAGATGACCGATGGGAGTTCGGCGAGCCATTTCTTGCCAAACTTTTTCAACCTACTGTGAATCCTTGGCTTGAGGCCTTGTAGGATCATGCCGTTGGCATGCTCTACTTGGCCGTTGGTCCTTGGGTGTCCTACGGCCGACCAGGCCACACGGATGTGGTGGTCGTCGCAAAATGTCAGGAACTTTTTGCCAGTGAACTGTGTCCTGTTGTCGGTGATGATGGTGTTGGGGACCCCAAATCTGTGGATAATATCAGTGAAGAATAGCACTGCCTGCTCGGATTTGATTCGATTGATCGGATGGGCCTCGATCCATTTGGAGAACTTGTCGATTGATACCAGTAAATGGGTGTAGTCCCCGGGGGCCTTTTGCAGAGGCCCGACCATGTCGAGCCCCCCACACAGCGAACGGCCATGTGATAGGGATGGTTTGCAGGGCCAGGGCTGGGAGCTGCGTCTGCCGAGCATAGTACTGGCATCCTTCGCACGAGCGTAATAACTCGGTAGCGTCGGCGACTGCCATCGTCTAGTAGAACCCTTGGCGGAAAGCATTCCCGACGAGCGTCCGAGGCACCGCATGGTGCCCGCAGACGCCTACGTGCAAGTCCCAAAGCAGGGCTCGGCCTACCTCGGCAGTGATACATCGCTGGAGGACACCTGAGGGACTTCGCCTGTACAATTCGTCATTGTAGAGGGCGTAGGTCTTGGCTCGGCGCGCGAGCTACTGTGCTTCGGTCCTGCCGCTAGGAAGCTCCCCCCGATCAAGTCAATCGAGGAATGGGATTCACCAATCCGTGTCCTGATCAGTCTGTGGAGGCTCGGTGTTGATTTCCATGACCTCGGGCTCGGTCGAGGGGGTCTCGGCGGCAGAGGGGGCATTGAGCTTTGCCGTGGGTCCCACAGGTGGGCCCTCCTCTGTCGTCGAGGTGTAGTCAATGGAAGGTTTGTGGAGGTCTCTGGCGAAGACGTTCGGGGGGACCGGGGCCCGTGCCGAGGCCATCTTTGCCAGCTCATCGGCGGCCTCGTTGTACTTCCACGCGACGTGGTTTAGTTCGAGGCCGTCGAACTTGTCTTCTAGGCGACGTACTAGTTTGCAGTAAGCCTCCATTTTGGGGTCAAGGCAATTTGACTCCTTCATCACTTGGTCCACGACGAGCTGCGAGTCGCCTCGGACGTTGAGACGCCGTGCCCCAAGTTCGATGGCGACTTGCAAGCCGTTGATGAGGGCCTCGTATTCGGCCACGTTGTTGGAGGCGACGAAGTGAAGCCGCACCATGTAGCGCATGTGTACTCTGAGGGGCGAGATGAAGAGCAGGCCCGCGCCTGCCCCGGTCTTCATCGAGGTTCCATCGAAGTACAGGGTCCAGCACTCTGTCTAAATTTGAGCAGGTGGCAGTTGGGTGTCTGTCCACTCAGCCATGAAATCGGCCAAGACCTAAGACTTGATCGCTTTTCAAGGCGCAAAAGTCAAGGTTTCCCCCATGAGCTCGACGGTCCACTTGGCTATCCTACCCGAGGCCTCCCGGTTATGAACTATCTCCCCCAGGGGGGAAGATGATACCACGGTCACTGGATGAGACTCGAAGTAGTGACGCAATTTGCGCCGGGCCAGGACCATGGCGTAGACTAGCTTCTGGATGTGGGGGTAGCGTGCTTTGGTCTCGGAGAGCACTTTGCTAATGAAATAAATAGGTTGTTGGGTGGGCAGAGCATGCCCCTCTTCATGCCTTTCTACCACTACGGCAGCGCTGACCACTTGGGTCATTGCGGTGACATAGAGTAAGAGGGCCTCGTCCCTAGCCAGGGGCACTAGAACAGGAGGATTTGCGAGTAGCGTTTTGAGTCTATCAAGGGCTTCTTCGGCCTCAGTGGTCCAAGAAAAATGCTCGGATTTTCTCAAGAGTCGGTACAGAGGCAGACCTTTTTCACCGAGGCGTGAGATGAAGCGGCTCAGGGCTGCAAGACATCCCATGACCCTCTGTACACCCTTGAGGTCTCTGATTGGTCCCATGCTGGTTATGGCCGAGATCTTCTCCGGATTGGCTTCGATGCCACGTTCCAAGACTATGAACCCTAAGAGCATGCCTCGGGGAACCCCGAATACACACTTCTCGGGGTTGAGCTTGATGCCCTTCTCCCTAAGGCATTTGAAGGTTATCCTCAAGTCGTCGATGAGATCTTCGGCCTTTCTAGTCTTGACCACGATGTCGTCTACATAGGCCTCGACGGTTCACCCAATGTTGTCGCCAAAGACCTAGGTCATGCACCGCTGGTACGTGGCGCCTGCGTTTTTGAGGCCGAAAGGCATAGTTACGTAGCAGTACATGCCAAATGGTGTGATGAAAGAAGTCGCGAGCTGGTCAGACTCTTTCATCTTGATTTAATGGTAACCAGAATACGCATCAAGGAAAGACAGGGTCTCGCACCCTGCCGTGGAATCAACTATTTGATCGATTTGGGGTAATGGAAAGGGGACTTTTAGATAGGCTTTGTTCAAACCAGTGTAGTCTACGCACATTCTCCATTTCCCATTTTTCTTCTTGACTAACACGGGGTTAGCCAACCACTCCGGGTGGGACACTTCTTTGATGAATCCGGCCGCCAAGAGTTTCTGTATCTCCTCACCGATGGCCCTACGCCTCTCCTCGTCGAAGCGGCGCACGCGTTGCCTCGCCGGTCTAGATCCGGCCCAGATGTCTAAGGCATGCTCGGTGACCTCCTTTGGTATGCCTGGCATGTCCGAGGGACTCCATGCGAACATGTCGGTATTCGCACGGAGGAAGTCAACGAGCACGGCTTCCTATTTGATGTCGAGAGTGGCGCTGATCCTCAGCGCTTGGTCGTCGGGGCAGGCGGGGTCGACCGGGACGTGTTTGATGGCCTCCGCGGGCTCGAACGTCCCTACGCGACGCTTGGAGTCAAGCGCCTCGCCACTGAGTTGGTCAAGGTGGGCGATGAGGGTCTCGGCCTCGGCAAGAGCTTTGGCGTACTCGATGCACTCAACGTCGCAGTCGTATGCATGCTCGTACATGGACTCAATCGTGATGATGCCGCTGGGGCCTGGCATCTTGAGCTTGAGGTAGGTATAGTTGGGGACTACCATGAACTTGGCGTAGCACGGCCGCCCTAGGATGGCGTGATAGGCTCCCCTAAACCCGACTACTTCGAAGGTAAGGACTTCTTTGCGGTAGTTGGAGGGAGTGCCAAAGCAGACGGGAAGGTCAATGCGCCCAAGGGGTCACATGCGTTTCCCTGGCACGATGCCGTGGAAGGGTGCAACGTCGCCTCGGAGCCTCAATCGGTCGATCTCTAGGAGTTCCAGGGTGTTGGCGTATAGGATATTGAGGCCGCTGTCTCCGTCCATCAACACCTTGGAGAGTCAGGTGTTGCCGATGATGGGGTCGACGACAAGTGGGTACTGTCTGGGGTTCGGAACATGGTCAGGGTGGTCGTCTCGATCGAAGGTGATCGCCTCCCGAGACCAGTCAAGGTACTGGGTGGTGGCCACCTTGATCGAGAAGACCTCTCGGCGTTCTCTCTTGCGCTGCCGCGCCATAAGGCACGCCGAGGGTCCACTGAAGATCATGAAGGCATTGTGTACCTCGGGGAACCCATCACCCTTGTCATCGTCCCGGTCGCCGGTGCTCTTCTGCTTGGCGTCGTCGTCGGGGAGCCCAAGCCTGGCGTAGTAATGCCGCGGCATGGAGCAATCCTCGAGGGCGTGCTTGACCGGGCCCTGGTGGTAAGGGCAGGGTTTCCTAAGCATGTCGTCGAAAGGCCTAAGGCCTTTGGGGCCTTGGGGATTCTTGCGTTCTGCAGCCGCAACCATATCGCCTTCGAGGACGGCCCGCTTCCCCTGGCGATCCTTCTTCTTTCTTTTGGGGAGGCGGGGAGCCGAGGCCTCGGGGGCCTCATCCATCCGTTTCCCCTTGGCGTCGTCCACGGGGAAGATGGCCCCTATGGCCTCCTCGCCTGAGGCGAAGTTGGTGGTGATGTCGAGGAGGGCGGCGGCCGAGCGAGGCACGTTCCGGCCTAGTTCTCGGACCAAGTCTCGACAAGTGGTGCCAGAGAGAAAAGCTTGGACAATCTCTGAGTCGCCGACGCTGGGCAACTCGGTGCATTGTTTCAAGAAGCGCCGGATGAAGTCTCGGAGAGATTCATCTAGTTTCTGGTGATAACTCTTAAGGTCCCAGGAGTTTCTAGGGCGCACGTACATGCCTTGGAAATTTCTGACGAAGATCTAAACCAAGTCGCGCCAGTCGTGGATTTGAAAGGGAGGAAGGTGCTCAAGCCAGGCTCGCGCCGAGTCTGACAAGAGCAGGGGGAGGTTGCGGATGATGAGCAGATCATCGTCCGCACCGCCTAGCTGACAGGCCAGGCGGTAATCGGCAAGCCAGAGCTCGGGGTTGGTCTCGCCGCTATATTTTGTGAGGTTGGTCGGCTGGCGAAACCGAGCTGGGAACTGAGCGTTGCGGATGGCTCTACTGAAGACCCGAGGGCCAGCCAGTTTAGGAGAGGGACTGTGGTCTTCCTCACTGTCGTAACGGCCGCCCCGATGCGGATGGTAGCCTCGGGCGGGCCCCTCACTGTCGTGGCGCCGTCGTCGGCCGACCACTTCGTGGTCACCCTGCGCCTCGTGTCGGTTATCGAGGCGGTCGTGGACCGGGGGGACCCTATGGGCTATCGGTGCCCAAGCGGGCTCGGGACGAACCGAGGCTTCCCTATCATGCCGAGGCGGGGCTGTGGGCAGGTTCGAGGCGCCCCCGTGCTGTCGGGAGGCAGAACTTTTGGCCTGCTATACCGCGACGATCTCTAGGAGATCTCGGAGCTCGCTGTGGACCCGCCGCCCCTCCATGGTGGAAGGCTCGGGCATTGCGTGGACCAGCATTGCCGCAGCCGTAACGTTCTGGCTAGCGCGATTGAAGACTAGGGGTTGCTCACTCCCTTCGTCGTCATGGATGCGGTGATGTACATCACGAGCCCTCCGTCGGGCTCCTCCACCTTTGCCGCGGCCTCGATGTTCCTGTTCGAGAGAGTCTCAAAGCTGCTGTAGAAGGAGTCGGTCTTGTTCGACCTTGGCCTGGAGCTCACGGAGCTGTTCTAGGTCTGGGCGTTGAGGTCGCGTAAGAGCGAGGTTCTCGTTCCGTGCTGCTGGCAGGACAATGCGCGGAGGTGTGGCGGTGCCTATTCCCGGGCGAGGCGGGGAACGGCTACCTACCCCCTCATCCTCCTCGGCCGCCCTCGGCATCCCGAGCCCAACGTGGAAACACTCGTGAGTGGGGTCATGAACACCTTCATCATCGGAGTCAGAGTATCTGAAGCAGTAGTCGCTTGCGGTCAAGAAGCGGCGCATGGTTTTAGGGTTGCGGAATCCAGAGAAATCCACCCCAGCCCATGCCTTGTCCTCCTCCAAGGGATCGGTGTAGGCATGGGTAGGCACGGTGGTGTCAAAGTCGAGGGCGAAGTGTTGGCGGCGTACCGAGGGATCCATGTGAACAGCAGCGTAGGCATGGGCATAAGAGGCGGTGGAATTTCTCAACCCAAAGGGGTATGGGGATGGTGCCGTTGCCAGACTTTGCTCCATCGGGATTGACCCCTCAGGGAGTGGTGTAGCGGAGTTTGATGACTGAGCATCGCCGCGTGCCACCGGCGATTTCCCTTTGTCCAAGCTCAGGTTAGACAGGTCCCCAGCCAGGGACCCTGTGCCAACAGCTGGTCGTAGGATATTGGTGGGGAGCGGCGTGCCATCTCGGATTCGCGTAGCGTCGGGGTGGTCTTGCTCGCGTCGTGCCTGGCGAGCGCGGCGAGAGCGGTCGCCCGGGCGCTGCCTGCGCCTGGGCTGCCGGTGAGTGACTTCATCGTCGGTTGGTGAAGCCCGAGGAGTGAGGAGTACCATGTCGTACTCATGCCCTAGAGACATGAACTCTAGGCTCCCAAACCAAACCACCGTGCTGAGACGCAATGGTTGTACGGGCTCTGCCATCCGGAACTTGCTAGGATGACAAAACTGACACGCAGAGGCCCCTACCTGGCGCGCCAACTATCGGTGTTTCAGACCGGGGGGTCCTCAACCGACTAGTGAATTTGAACTGCGTGCTCCCAGTCCCGGATGGTGATGCAAAGAGACACAAGGTTTATACTGGTTCGGGCAATCGGTGCCCTACGTCCAGTCTGAGAGATCGATCTTGTATTCCTTGCACCGAAGTGCTTGTAGTAGGGGGTTACAAGCTGGGTGAGAGAGGGAGCTGATCCCAGGTCTCGGCGAGGTGTGGTGTGGGCTACCTGAGGCATTGCTCTTAGGCGGCTGGGATGTGTGTGTGTTACCCGGTGTTCTTCCTCTTTTTCTAAGTGGCCCAAGTCCTCTCCTTTTATAGTTGAAGGGAGTACAAGGGCTGTACATGTGCTGACTATACAGTGTCGTGTCAATAGGGGCGGTATGTCCGAGCCCTGTGGCCTGTTCCTGTGGCGGCGTGGTCGTCGAAGTGGTTCGTCCTTGGAGCACTGGGGCGACGTGCCGGTCTCGTCCGACCCTGTGCGTCATGGGAACTCCGGGACTGCCTCGGAGTGGGTGCAGCGATGAACATGTGGGCCGCTGTAGACTGACTGTGCGTGAGGCCAAGGCTTAGTCGGTGCCGAGGCTGTACCACAGTAGGGGGTCTCGGTGAACACAAACCCCGAGGTAGCCGAGGCCCTGGTGCACAGTGCCGAGGCCTGGAGAGAGCGGTCGATCTAGGGTGCCAGCTTGGAGGTGGTGACGAACCAGACCAGGCCGTCCCTGCCGTGTTGCTTTCATGGCAGGGATCACAGAGCACAGTGCAGTGTGGGCGCCGATCATGGGCATAGTATCAGGATACAGTGACCGGTAATCCCCACCGTGCCCTATCTTAGCCGGTATGGGGCCGATGCGACCTCGCGTCCCGTCGGCCACTCTGTGGCGTCGAGCCATCGCCTGGCTGAGATTACGAGAGTGGTTGAAGTATTAATGGGACATGACGTGCTATCGGGGAGACTGGCCGAGGCGGGGGCGATGGACTACGGATAAGCAAGCCTCGTGCGATACGGAGAATGAGGCCTCGCGCGGGACGGAGAGCGGGGCCTCGCGCGAATCAGAGATTGGACTCCTTGCCGAGGCCTTCCGTGAGAGGCCTCGCGTGATACGGAGAACACACCCCCTACCGAGGCCTTCCGTGGGGAGCCTCGTGCGAGGCGGAGATCATGTTCCCTGCTGAGACCTCCTGCGTGAGGCGAGGCGGAGAGCCTGGTGGGGTCGGACGCGACGGGTGAGGGGCAGACGGCTTATCTTCTAGCTTTGTTTTTTGATGGGACTTAAGTGGCCCCTTTGATGTTCGCTCGGGGTACCCCGTTCTAAGGTACCCGACACTAGGTATATCTTATGGTAGGCTTGCTCGGTTTCATTCTTAACCCTTGGAGCAAACCTACATGGTTTAAAATTGTTTAGGAGTACGGCACATAGCTTGTCTTACAATTGTTTATCTAATATGTGCCAAAGTCTAAATTGTAGATAATTTCTCCTGAATATCGCCTTCGAAAATGACTCTCACATTCATGTGATGTCATCTTTCAAGTGGTTTTTTTAATTCTAAAATCAATGTGCATGTTTCCTACAAGAATTCCATACTTGTGTGCACAAATTTAGGGGGAGGTTACTCTACAAGTTGGATGCTTTGAGACTAACACCTTTTCAAGCTTATCATGTGTGTAGTAGTCTCATTGCAAGGAAAATGGAGTCCCTGGAGTTAAGCATCATACTTCAAATATCCACCACCTATTGCAAGTGGTAGAAATCAAATTGGTTTCTACATGTGGTATTTCTAAACTAATATCATCATGTTGATTTCACTTTGATATTTATATGCTTTCTCCATGCATTATGTAGATTAAATTTCCTTGAGCAATAATTTGCCAAATATGCATATGCCTTGCTTTCTACCATATGTATGTATATATTTAGGGGGAGCTTAATCTATATGCGTATCCCTTGTGCTACTAATGTCTTTCTTTTCGGTGTTTGGTTCCAAAGGGGGAGAATTTAGAGGACCAATAGCAAGCATTAATAATTTACAAGTGGTAATAGTCCGAGAAAGGGAGGATAGTGAATTATGGATTGCCTATGTAATAGGGAGAATTTGTAGGAAGCAAGGCTTAAATCCATATTGCCACATGGGGACATTTGCAAGGGCAAGATAAGTTTTTATGTGGTAACCTTTAGTTTTACAAGTAGTATCTTTTAGCATCATTTAATCTTACCCCTTGCATTGCATCCTAGCAAGTAGGTAGTTTTCAAATTTCAAAATTTTTATTACTTGCTTTGGTCGTGTTGTCATCAATCACCAAAAAGGGGGAGATTGTAAAAAAAATGGACCCTTGGACCATTTACTTTGGATTTTGGTGTTTGATGATCAACACAACCAAATTGGACTAATGAATTTGCAAGTGATTGTTTTGTAGTTCAATAGGATGCAAGATGTGACTTGGACGAAGGCAACATGATGATCCGATATCAACACCATAAGCAAGACCCTAGGAGCACAAGAGAAGACCTAAGATATCAAGCAAAGTCCAAGCATGAAGATAGGAACCAAGCTGTACGCAAGATCGCGATGAAACGAGCTCATAGAATGAAACTAGATGCTAGACCAGACACTGGTAGCACAGTGACCGGACGCCCGATCAAGAGGCTCAGCAGCAGCAGTGACCGGACGCTAGTGACAAATCTATCAGACGTACGACAGCAGAGTCCGGTCGAGTACAGAGAGGTTCCAAAGCGGCGAAAATGCGATCGAACGCGTCCGGTGGCATGTGACTGGACACTGGCAGCGTTCGATTAGTGGATCGCAGATCCAATGGTCAGGACGACTGGACACGTCCGTTCAGGACGTGATCAGTGTCCGGTCAGTAGCAGAAAAGTGGGATTTCATCCCCAACGGCTACTTTCTCAGTGGTGCTTATAAATAGGCCCCCAACCCGCCATTTTAGTATGGTGGAGCTAAGGAAACATATCTAGGGTGTTGATACACCATTTTAGTGATCTCCACTTACATAGTGCTTAGTGTTTTATTAGGTTATTAGCGTAGGTGCTTTGCGAAGTGCTTAGGTTGATTTGACCACTACTTATGCGCTTGCTCTAGGTTTAGGCCTAGTGTTTAGTGAGGTTTGCATACCTCTTACCACTTGGTGCTTGCGTGCACCATTGTTGTACATTAGAGGGGCTTGTAGTCTTGTGAGACCACACCAACCGTGTTTGTGGTGTGGCCACCACCGTGTACCGGAGGGAACAAGGCCCATGACATTTCGGCTAGAAGCTTGATAGTGAAGACGGTGGGGAGCATCCGAGGCGCCTGGCTATGAAAGCTCCGAGCTGGATGAGATTGAGAAGGCGGTCACTCCCATTGCGCGGAACCTGGCGGATAGGTTGAAAGGCATAGTTCTCCCTTTGAGGAAGTAGTTAGTTGAATAAGTTTGATAAACATCTATCTGTAATGTGTGGACAAGTGTCGATACTTTTGTGTCCGAAAATAGTTTCATTTCATAATTTTGTTTCTTTCATTTTGATCTTACTTTCTTCCATTTTGCATTCGAGAAAAAAGGTTTATGCGATCCGACCCTTCCGCTCGTTAAGACTGTAGGGCCCGAGGTTTATAAGGGAAGATTTTGATTGTGCTGGTGAGTAGAGTTACCATAGCCATCGGGGCGTGGGCTTTTTGCAGTCTTACCTGGCGTGCTCGTTTATCTGTTCCCACCAACCTTGCTGCTAGTCTCGATGCGAGGAAAAGGTCTGATGCAATGACTGTTTTGAAGAAATAAAGGGAGGTACAAATACCTTTATTAGCCCTTGAGTGAGATCCGACCCCTTGTGGTTGCTAGGGTCGGATGTTACTTGAGACCAAAGTGAGGGTAGCAAACTTACTCTTGTATTCGCACGTACCCCTTACTTAGGATTTTGGCGATCATTCCATGACCGTGCGTTTGGTCTCATTGCTGGCTCGGCCTCCCCCGAGCCCCCGCGCATGGTGGGGGTTTGGTCAAGGGTTGGTTTGTTTTGTGACTGTCACCCCATCCATGGTTTCCACAACTGGAGGGGTTGAGGCGGCGTCACTTGCCTCGAGGACTCAAGTGACGTGCCTAATGAGCTTGCTAACGGGGATGTTCGAATGGAATCCAATCTTGTTACTTTGTGATAGGGTCGGCAAAGCTCTCGAGTGGTGTTTCATTACTCCTTGACCTATCTTCTAGTAGACTCTCCCACATTGGGGATTCTATGGGCTCGACAAGTGGCTAGATTGAACTTAGAAGGTTGAGATGACCCTATCTGCCTCAATGCGGGTTGGGGAAAGGCCGCTGAGGCTCATCTATGTTTTCTCCCCTGGATCTTGTTTGACACGAGGTGGCCTCGGATCCTTCATGAGTTAGCCTTCGAACCATAGTCTCTCGATCTTGGATCGAGTAGCTTAAGCCCCCGAGCCCCTTAGGGTCTAATAGGGGTCGGTTGTGTTTCACGCGTCACCCCATCCTCGGTTTCTGCAACCGAAGGGGCTGAGTTGACGACACTTGCCTCGATGGCTCGAGTGTCATGCTCAATGAGCTCGCTAAAGGGTATATTCATGTGGAATCCGGGTCCATCATTCACTAACGGGGTCGGTAGAGCCCTCATATTGCATTCCACTACTTCTTAACCCACCTCTCAGTAGATGCCCGAGCTGTTCGGTAGGCTCAGGTGGCCCATTGGCATCTCCTCGATGGACATTCTATGGGTTTGGCTTGAGGTTAGAATCGAATGAGAAAGGTCAAGATATCCCTGTCTGCTTCTGAGCTGGGTCGGGCAAGGCTGCTGGGGCTCATCACGGTTTTTCTCCCCTGGCTCTGTTTGATGCGAGGTGGCCTCGAGCCCTTCATGGGCCGACCTTCGAACCTCGGCCATTTTCCTCTCATATCGAATGAGGTGACTACTGCTTCATGACGCGACACGGAGCATTGGGATGCAGCGATTGCATACGCAATGTTCGGATGATGGGATTAGTGTATGATTTAATTAAAACAAAAGTGGGGGTCGGTAGTGTTACCTCAGCGGTATGAGCGACAAGAGACTCTTACCAGACATGCTCATGAGGGGTGGGGTCCAACGTTCATGATGGGGCTGCCGTGTCCTGCACAAGCATCGCAATTTTTTGTTTTCTGTCTTTCGGTGGTGATTCGAGCCGCCCGGTCGACTATTCGGTGACCTGACAGCTTCTCCTGAAGGAGATTCTACAGAGGACCCCTCTGAACCCTTCCTGAGAAGGCAGATGTCTAAAGATTGGGGCATGGGGAACAGTGAATTCGATTATGCTGGTGAACAAAAAACACTGTAGCCGCCGGGGTGTAGGGTCTAGAGATTCATCCAGTTCTACTCAAAGTTTTACACCCACACCCCGTGTCTTTGGTTTTTAAATGTAAGGAGGGGTCAGGCGATGAGGATGTCTAAATAAGTAGATATTCTCGACAGCCCCCAAGCGATGTCCGTGCCCCTGCCGTTGTTGGGGTCGGAAGCTCGGTGATGAAATTGACGCGCAAAGTGAGTAAATAGAGGTGCTTATCTTTCAGCGGTCGTTCGTTCATCGTTTTACCTAGGCCATCTGATTGGCCCAAGAGGCCCATTGGGACCCCCTAGATGGGGGTTCCATCGTCGGGTCATTCCATGGTCCTGCCTGGGGAAGCGAAGAGTCGACTGCATACGGGTGTGCCTAGATTCTCGCGCCCAGCGAGCGGTAGTGGTGGGCCATGCCTAGGCATCGTCCTGTTTGACTAGGCAATGTCTCATCGACCAGAGCATGTAAGCAGAAGGGTCCAGGCGTGTCCCCTTGGATTCCTGTCAGCATCGATTTCCCATCTACATTGAATAGGGGAAGGAAGAGAGTTTTTCGTCTCAACCTTTCGCCTTTCCGTAGCCGGTGCGGCTCTTCCTTAAATAGGGAGGGGAGGAGAGTTCTCGTCCCATTCCTTCGCCTGTTCCTGAGCCGCTACCTCTCCTCCCTTCTCCTTCTCGCCGAGCACATTCGCATGTCACGGTGATTCCTAAGTGAGAGAGGGTAATGCGAGGGGAAGGAGGACTCATAGATCCGTTCGTGAACCCAGAGTGTGATGTCGAGCTAGAGGTCATCCAACGTAGATGAGATGGTGTCGGCCACCTTCGCCGAGGAGGGGCCGCCTCCGCTAAAGGAGGAGGTGCACTGGAGGGTGCTGAGTGTCATTGGTTTCACCATCGTTCGTGGCGGCCTTTCATCGGCGAGGAGCGTCCCCCACCCTGACACCATTGTCAGGGTTGCGAATGATCATGATGGCATAGTCCCTGGATGCTCCGACGTAGGTGCCATTGTCAAGGTTGTAGCTGATCACGATGGCGTAGTTCCTAGATGCCCCGGTGTAGGTGCTGTTGTTAGGGTTGTGGCTGATGGCGATGGCATAGTCCCTGGGTGCCCCGGTGAGGGCACCATGGTCGTCGACGTGGTGCTCAACATTGCAGATGATGGTGCCCTCGAGGATCCCATGGAGCAGTGGGACGTTGTGGCAGAATTGCCTGAAATAGCACGCTTACGGAGGTGCTTGTCTTCCACCAGACACTAAGCACCCCGAAAGCAAGCTACAGTGGGCGGTATCCATCGGGCACACCCCAAGGGAGAACCTGAAAGATCCACATTTTTCCCAAGGACCCAATAACAAGAACGAGTTACAATACTTGTCCATTTCATACATAAGAGTTGCTCAAAAATACATTATTACAACACCAAATGTCAAAGTACGGAATGATAAACAACGGAATTTAAAATAAACATCTAGCGATAAGAACGAGGATCTGTCTGAGCCCAACAGAAGAATCCTCCACACAAGGGTACTTCTCATGCATCACCTACAACAGGGGTAAATAAACCCTAAGTACACAATGTAGTCGCAAGACTTATCCGACTAGTGGGAGTAATTTCCTGACTCCAAGGAATATGATAAGCTTTATGGTTTGTTGGTTTCTTTTAGCAGAAAGCAATACTAAAAGTGAGTCCTTATTTATGTCATTGTTATCAGCCATATTAAGTTATTATCTATCCAGTCTATATAAGCACTTGTCCTACTTTCAAGCAAGAGTTGAGCAATCAGTTTCATTTCTTCTCCTTTCAACTTTCAGTTCTTACTATGGTGCTAAACATGAGACAAGCCATACTGGATCGCCCAATGATTCACGAATCAATGTCCCCAGCTGGGTGCCCCGAAAACACACACCCCGCTTATACCCTAGGCACAAGCAGGACTAACCCATTGCCCTCCTATCCTAGGTGTCTAGGTCCCCGTCCAAACATGGACTCCAAGCCCCCACACCTGAGTCCCGGATTCAGTGCGATGCGAGGACCTCCACCATCCCGCCTCCCATCAGTCGGTCTAGAAAGAGCCAGATCCACGACAAGAGAGCAACAAGTCTTCCCTGTGCCCATACCCAAGTATGCGCTTGGGACAATAAATCTATGACTTGCCCACGACGCCTTATGCAATGACCGGTCCTTAATCGACTCAGACATTGAAAAAGTGTAACCGAGCTATGCCCTATTGGCCACAGGACACAACCCTTTACACCCACCAATACCCAAACCATATCCCTACCCGGTCACCATTTACCGTTACCATTTTATCATGAGTGATCATGTTTATCACCTACTTGTGAGTAACGGCAGGTTACTCACGCTACCAATTTCCTGAGCATAGCAGCTACTCGACCTATACTAGTAGGACTCATAGGTAGATGTATTTATGCATGTAGTTTCCATAAGATGCCTGTAACATAAATGCACATCATAGATATATATTCAGTGATCATTTAGAATAGGGGTTATGCACCGGGGCTTGCCTTGGGTAAGCGACGGGTCAGTAATGTCAGCACCAACAGGCTCCGGGGCTCCCTCCTACACGAGGATCTCCTCCTCATACTCCTCGATCACCTCGTCGTACTCCGGTTCGTCGACGGGCACGAACTCAACCAACTCGTGATCTACATGCATGACATGATGATGCAATACTTAGTAATATAGCAACAGCAGCTCTTAAAACAAAAGTACATCTGTCTAACTACTAAGCTAGTGCTACCGACCATAGTACTAAGCTATCTCTTGTTACTGACAACAAGTTTGAAGTATGACATTCATAATTATCATAGCAACTACAAGTATTCTTACTTCTAATGCTGATTCACGCTATATATGATAAAGCAAGGATAATGGCTACTCTATTTATCATCTTACTCTAGGGCTATAATTTATAGCAAGTACATAATAATCTAGTGAGCCTACTGTAAAATTTTCATAGCCATATCTCTCACCAATCTACCACAAAAATTCCTACAATTATTAATCTACATAATACTAAGCTCTCTAGTTTGGATATATGAGCCCATTACCATCATAGTTAACTATAAACTAACTACACTAACAGATAGATGACATTTTTGTGAACCTAACAAACTTGGTTTCACTATTTTTGGACATCTACAAGATTTACTATAATTTATCCAAGTTCAGCTAGAAACTATATTGAATAAACATTTACAATCTACTAGAAATTGGAAAACGCAATCCACAGCGTGGCCCAACCCGCACGTGGCTTGGCCCAGCAAGGCGGGGCGCACGCACGAGCGGCAAGGCGGGTGGGGGTGCACATGAGCGACCCAACAAGCGGGCGCGGACGCGAGCGCGGCCCAGCGCGGCAGCGGGCCAAGCGCGGCGCGGGCAGGCCGGCTCACGGTGGGGGCGCGGGTGCGGCTGGCCCAGGTAGAAGTGCAGGCCGTGGGCGTATTTCTAATGTATTCATGGATTTATTTTTCTACAAGAAAATGGCCCTATAACATGTGTGACGCAGGGATGACACAGAGATGATGTCAACAAGCTAAGAGCAATAGTACGCACCGCCGGCTGCTCTACACTTGCTCGAGTGAGGTTCCGGTTCATGCCGGCCACCGAGAGGACATCCCCGGAGATCTGCAGCACCGTCAGTGGAGCCACTGCATGGATGAGGAAAATGAGTCAGGGAGAGGCAACCGCCGTGCCTTATTGAAACAAACAAGCAAGGAGCAGCGCCCCGACCGAGAACTCTGTCTCGCCAGCCACGGCAGCCCGCCTAGGAGAAATTTTCCCCATTACCTCACTGTAGGAAGTAAACCCGTCAAGATCACTCCAATAGGAAGCTAACCACTCTAGCTATTTAGGCGCACGCTGAATTAGAAAGGGATGGACTGCACCTCGGCCAATTTGGTGAGCAACGGTGTTCGGCTAAATGCATTCGACGGTGGGGAAATCTCCAACTGAGGCCGCCAACAGCGTATGACTGCAATAGCAGCAAGCTTGGCATGATGTAGGACATCATCGCGACCCTCAGACGTGCGCATGAGTTCAGCATTCCGGCGCGTGACCGAAGCTTCGCGACACGACGACTGTGAAACAAGTGAAAGGTCCTAATGGCTAGAGTGGGGTGAATAGCCTAATAAAAATTTCTACAACAACACTTAACAAAATGGTTAGACAATTATGAGGCGAAGCAAGTGTTGTGCTAGCCTACTCAAAATATAAGCCACCTACCACAATTCTAGTTTAGATAGTGTCTATTCACACAATAGCTATGACACTACCCTATGTTAGTGTGCTCTCAAATGCTAACTAAAGAGCCACACCAACCAAGCAAGCAAGCTCTCACAACTAGCTACACTAAAGAGCTTGTCAACTAGTTTGCGGTAAAATAAAGAGAGTGATCAAGAAGGTTATACCGCCGTGTAGATGAAGAAATCAATCAATCACAAGGATGAATAACAATGAAGAGCAATCACCTTGGAATCAATGATGAACACAATGATTTTTACCGAGGTTCACTTGCTTGCCGGCAAGCTAGTCCTTGTTGTGGCAATTCACTCACTTGAAGGTTCACGCACTAATTGGCTTCACACGCCAAACCCTCAATAGGGTGCCGCACAACCAACACAAGATGAGGATCACACAAGCCACGAGTAATCCACTAGAGTAGCTTTTGGCTCTCCACCGGGGAAAGATCAAGAATCCCTCACAATCACCATGATCGGAGCCGGCGACAATCACCACCCTCCGCTCAACGATCCTCGCTGCTCCAAGCCGTCTAGGTGGCGGCAACCATCAAGAGTAACAAGCGAAACCCGCAGTGAAACACAAACAACAAGTGCCTCTAGATGCAAACACTCAAGCAATGCACTTGGATTCACTCCCAATCTCACAAAGATGATGAATCAATGATGGAGATGAGTGAGAGGGCTTTGGCTAAGCTCACAAGGTTGCTATGTCAATGCAAATGGCCAAGAGAGTGAGCTTGAACCGGTCATGGGGCTTAAATAGAAGCCCCCACGAAATAGAGTCATTGTACCCCTTCACTGGGTACAGCGTGGGGTGACCAGACGCTCTGGTCCGATCGATCGGACGCTGGCCCTCAGCGTCCGGTCACATGATTCACGCCACGTGTCCCCTGGTTCAAATACTATTTGTTAGATTTCAACGGTCATCAGTTGACCGGACGTGTTAGTTAGAAAGTGACCAGACGCTGGACCTCAGCGTCCGGTCGTTTCTAGTAAGGTTCCAAACGCGAATTTTCACGATCGGACTCACTCAACGTCTGATCACTTATCATCTCCTTTGTGTGCCTCACATCAGCGTTCAGCATTGACCGGACGCACCCTGCTAGCATTCAGTTATTTGACTGACACCAGCGTCTTCGTTGTTACACCTGACCGGACAGGCTAGTCCAACCATGGCCAACGTCCGATCACTCCTAGTGACCTCCGTCTTTTCTATCTAGGGTGCTGGTGGCACCGTCGGACTGTCCGCACTCTATGGGCAGACACTCCATCGGTGGAGTTTCTTACCCTTACTCCCAAACTTCACCACCCTTGATCAAATGTGCCAACCACCAAGTGTATCACCTTGTGCACATGTGTTAGCATATTTTCACAAACATTTTCAAGGGTGTTAGCACTCCACTAGATCCTAAATGCATATGCAATGAGTTAGAGCATCTAGTGGCACTTTGATAACCGCATTCTGATATGAGTTTCACCCCTCTTAATAGTATGGCTATCAATCCTAAATGTGATTACACTCTCTAAGTGTCTTGATCACCAAAACAAAATAGCTCCTATAGTTTATACTTTTGCCTTGAGCTTCTTATTTTTCTCTTTCTTCTTTCCAAGTCCAAGCACTTGATCATCATCATGGTATCATCATCATCATCATGCTATGATCTTCATTTGCATCATCACTTGGAGTGTGCTACCTATCTCATGATCACTTGATAAACTAGGTTAGCACTTAGGGTCTCATCAATTTACCAAAACCAAACTAGAGCTTTTAATAGGGAAGTTAGGCTCGGCGCTGAGTGTGGAAGCGGACATGATCATGAAGGCGCAGTGAGGCAGTCGTCCCACGCGCATGCAGCTACGCTGCGACAATGGGAGGAGTGAAGGCCATGCAGGCGGTGCATGTGAGCGCTCAGGAGAGTGGCGACATTGGTTCGGACGAGCCGAACACGCAAGCAGACGTGGCGGTGGCAGTGACATAGACGGATGTGATGGAGCGGGCAGCATCCAGGTCTAATGGACCCTAGTGCGTGTGTGTGTGCACACGAGTCGAAAGCCCGATGCACAACAGCGGAGCAGACCAAGCAGCAGTAATGGCCGGACAGCCAGCGAGCGCTGTGGCAGAGCATGGAGCCAAACAAAGCAGGGGCCAGTCAAGCTACAAGCGTACAACTTTGAGAGTATTAGCTTATATCTAGCATAACCGACTGATGTAGGCTTAGACATTTTACAGTGGATGCATGTTAACTTTCCTACTTCTGGGCGCCAGTCATAGAGCTGATTTAGAGTTGCAGTGGCCAGAGTGTGAATGAAGGGGGGGCCAGTGCCCAGTTTCGTCTCCACTGGCCTCTGCCAGTGAGCGAGTGGTGATGTCGGGTGGGTAGCACGTTTGGACACATGCGGCATGGGAGAGCGCGTACCAAGGCATAGCAATGGGGACGTGGCCGATGCGGCAGCACGTGCTGGGCAGGCCAGCAGCAGTGCCAGGCCGAGCAGAGGTGGTGACCGCGCCCAGAGATGGACAATGTGCCGTGCACGCTTTTTAAAGGGGCTCAAAAACTTGAACCCGATGCTCCAAACGCCAAACCAGTTGTTCAATGCTCCAAAGGGTATATAGGGCTATCAAACTAATCTAAAACACCTCGCCACTTCTTAAGCTGATCCTCTCCTAAAAATGTCCAAACTATGCCTCGTCGACACACCCTCCGACTTAAGAAATGACTAAGTGCTTTGTTCGGATTTGCGTCACTTTCGGTTTCCAAGCTACCCACTAAGCTAGCTAGTGACTCTCGATCCTGACCGCGAGTAATTCCCTGTCTAAGCGATACAACATGACCTACCATGTAACATTCGGTTCACGTTTCAAATGAACGTTTCATTTTTCAAAAATTGATTTATACCCTAGATTACACACATTCACATACAAGTAAGATGCTCATGTAGAGTATTAGCAAAAACAGTACAATGTAACACCGAGGGTGTTACAGATGTCACCGATGGAGAGTGTGGCGTGGTGACCATAGTAGTGCTCATAGTAGAACTGATCAGAAACTATAATCGAATAAGTTTGTGGGGGAGCCCCCAAGTGAATAGTCTTCTGTATTTATGAATACATTAGTCCTTTTTGTGATGAAATTACTTTGTAAGCAATGAATTTGTGCAAAAAATAAATAAGTTCTTAAATTTTGTTACGGCAAACAGCTCTTCAGCTCTTCTCCCTCTTTTTGGCAAAGAGGTCTAGTGCCTTTCGACCCTTCCCATAGTTAAGGTCACAAAAAACTCAAAGTGCAGGCGAGCTAATTCTGATCATGCTGGTGAGCAAGGAGGCCGTAGCCGCTGGGGCGTGGGTTTCCCACAGCTCTACCAGTTATACTCAGATTTTGTTCCCAAAATCCTAGCCCTTAGGACTTGCCATGAGAAAAGAGCAAAGACTCAGAGAATGGTTGCAAAGATAACACATAGAGTGTTTGCAAAGATAAACATACTTATATCAGCTCCTGAGTGAGGTTCGACCCCTCGCAATTTGTAGGGGTCGGTTGTCACTAAAGATCAGGGATTCTTGAAGACAAAAACTGAGAACAAAAAGTATTCATTTATTTAAGGGTAAAAACGACATAGTTGCTCAATGTTTCAGGCGTTGGTGAAGACCTCGCTGTCGATGGTTTTCAACTTGTAGGCGCCTAGCTAGAGCACTTCCATGATGACGTATGGCCCTTCCCAAGGTGAGGAGAGCTTGTGACGGTCCTTGTTGCTCTACACAAGGCGGAGAACCAGGTCGCCGACATTGAAGGCTCGGTCCCATACCCATCGGTTGTGGTACCGTCGTAGCGCTTGTTGGTACTTGGCCGAACGGAGGAGGGCGATGTCGCGAGCTTCGTCTAGCTAGTCCATGGTGTCTTGGTGGGATGCCTTGGCTCCCTATTCATCATATGCTCTAATTCTTGGCGCTCCATAGTCGAGGCATCGAGCTTCTGTCTTGTCCGTCGGTAGCGTGTCATAGAGGAGGTAGTCAAGATAGAGTGTTCTATAGTCGTCCAGAGGGTCGGGCTCTGTTGTTGGATCCTCTTCAGGCTCAATGACCTCAGGGCTAGAGGGAGCCAATGGTTGGTTAGCCCCCAGGGCCAGATTAGACGGGCCATCGTTGGCCTATTCTGACCCTTCGTAGCATACCGAGGGCTTATGTTGGTCGCTGGCGAAGATGCCTGTTGGCACCGGCTCTCGACTGGACGCCGCTTTTGCAAGTGCATTGATCGCCTCATTGAGGCGCCTTGGGATGTGATTGAGTTTGAGGCCATCAAATTTGTCCTCCAGTCGTCGGACCTCTTGGTAGTACGCAACCATCTTGGCGTCGTGGCAGCTTAACTCCTTCATGACCTGGTTGACGACCAGCTAGGAGTCACCTCGGATGTCGAGGCATCGGATGCCCAACTCGATGGCGATTTGTAGGCCATTGATGAGCGCTTCATACTGAGCCACATTATTTGATGAGGGGAAATGGAGCCGAACCACGTACCTCATGCGAACCCTGAGGGATGATACAAAGACTAGCCCCACGCCAACGCCCTTCTTCATCAGCAACCCATCAAAGTACATCATCTAGTACTCTTGATCAACGACCGCCGGTGGTGTTTGGACCTCGATCCATTCCACGATGAAGTCAGCCAATACCTAGGACTTGATCTCCGTTCGAGTGGCATACGTGATGCCTTGATCCATTAGCTCAAGTGCCCACTTTGTGGTTCTCCCCGTGGCATCCTGGCTCTAGATGACCTCACCGAGGGCGAACGGCGTCACAACTGTCACGGTGTGTGATTCAAAGTAGTGGCATACCTTCCTCTTGGTGATGAGGACGGCATACAGGAGCTTCTGGATTTGGGAGTAGCGGGTTTTGGAGTTGAATAGTACCTCACTAACAAAGTACATAGGGCACTGCACCTTAAGGGCGTGCCCCTCTTCCTCTCACTCTACTACCAGGGCAGCGCTGACCACTTGCGTGGTGGCCGCTATGTATAGCAGGAGAGATTCTCCATCGCTCGGAGGAACTAGGATCGAGGGCCTTGTTAGAAGCAGTTTGACCATGTCAAGTGCATCCTAGGCCTTGGACATCCACTCGAAGCGGTCAATTTTCTTCAAGAGCCGATAAAGAGGGAGACCTCATTCGCCAAGGCGTGAGATGAAGCGGCTGAGGGCAGTGAGGCACCCTATGATTCGCTGAACCCCTTTATGTTCTGGATTAGGCCCATCCTTGTGATGGCTAAAATCTTTTCCGGGTTGGCTTTGATGCCATGCTCGGAGACGATGAAGCCGAGCAGCATGCCCCTCGGGACCCCAAAAACACATTTTTTGGGATTGAGTTTGATGCCATTCGCTCGGAGTTTTGCAAAGGTTTGCTCAAAATTGGTAATGAGATGGTCAGCCCGCTTGGACTTAACCACAATGTCGTCAACATAGGCATCAATGGTCCGCCCAATGAGGTCCCCAAAGCATTTGAGCATATAGCGCTGGTGCATAGCCCTAGCGTTCTTCAGACCGAACGGTATTGAGACACAGCAGAACAATCTGAAGGGGGTGATGAAAGATGTCACGAGCTGGTAGGACTCTTTCATCATGATTTGATGGTAGCCGGAGTATGTATCAAGGATGCAGAGGGTTTCACACCCCGAGGTAGAGTCAACTATTTGGTCTATGCGCGGCAAAGGAAACGGATCCTTTGGGCATGCTTTGTTGAGGCCCATATAGTCAACACACATCCTCCATTTCCTGCTCTTCTTTCGTAAGAATAGGATTAGCTAACCACTCTAGGTGGTGTACTTCCCTGATGAATCCAGCGCCCGACAGTTTTGCTATCTCTTCACCGATGGCCCTACGCTTTTCCTTGTCGAAGCGACACAGGCGTTGATTCACCGGCTTGGAGCCTAGATGGATTTTCAAGGTATGCTCAGCGACCTCCCTCGGAATGCCTAGCATATCCAAGGGTTTCCATGCAAAGATGTCTTTGTTGCCGTGGAGGAAGACGACGAGTGCGCTTTCCTATTTGGAGGAAAGTGTGGTTCCAATGCGTACCATTTTACCCTCGGAGCTGCTAGGATCTATGAGGACCCCTTGGAGCCCTCTGTCGATTCGAACGACCCAGTTGATTTCTTTGCATTGGGTGCTTCTTCGGTGACCTCCTCCTTGAGGGTGGCGAGTTCCCTGGAGGCGATGATTGTTGTGGCATGGCCGTAGCACTTGACCTCGCACTCATAGGCCTGCTAGAAGGAGGTGCCAATGGTGATGACCTCGTGGGGGCCCGGCATCTTCAGCTTGAGGTATGTGTAGTTGGGGATGGCCATGAACTTTGTGTAGCATGAACGTCCCAGGATGGCGTGGAAGGTCTCGGGGAATCCAACCACCTTGAAGGTGAGGGTCTTAGTCCTATAATTGAACTGATCCCCAAAGGTGATGGGCAGATCGATCTATCCGAGTGGCATGGCTTGCTTCTCGGGCACGATGTCATGGAAAGGTGCTCGGGTTGGGCAGAGGCATGTCTGGTCGACGCCCATCATGTCGAGCGTCTTGGCGTACATAATGTTGAGGCCGCTGCCTTCATCCATCAGTACTTTGGTGAGTCGCTTTGGGCCGATAATTGGGTCGACCACAAGCGGATATCTCCCCGGGTGTAGGACGGTATCCGGATGGTCGGTCCAATCGAAGGTTATGGTGGATTCTGACTACCAAAGGAAGGGAGGTGTGGCCAATTGGGCCGTGTAGACTTCACGGCGTGTGACCTTTTGACGGCATTTGGAGTCGTAGGCCGCCGAGCCTTCGAAGATCATAAGGTAGCCATCTGGCATTAGAAAGCCGTCATCCATCTCCTCAGCATCGTTCACAGTGGGGGCAAGTTCCTTCCCCTGCTCCCCTTTGTTGGAGCTTCTAGACAAGAACTTCTGCATGAGGTCGTAGTCCTTGAGCAGATGCTTTATGGGAAAGGCATGGTTCGGGCATGGCCCCTCGAGTAAATTTTTGAAATGGTTTGGAGTGCCCTTCGTGGGATTCTAACCACCCTTATGGCTAGCAGCAGCCACGAGCAAGTCCTCACGCCGCTGCTTCTTGTTCTTCCTTTTGGCAGAATGATTAGAGGTGCCTTCGCCAGCACCCTCGTCCTGCCTTGCCTTGCCTTCGAGGCGATCAAAGATCGCTCCAACTGCCTCTTCTCCAAAGGCATGGCTAGTGGTGATGTCTAGAATTTCCTTGGTGGTTTGCAGGCCCTTGCGTCCTAGCTTATGAACCAAGGACTCATAGGTCATCCCGGACAGGAAGGCTCCTATTACGTCGGCATCGGTGACATTAGGGAGCTCGTTGTACTACCGGGAGAAGCGCTAGATGTACCCGTGGAGGGTCTCACTGGCCTTCTAATGGTAGTTCTTGAGGTCCCATATGTTCCTAGGGTGCTTGTACGTGCCTTGGAAGTTTCCCACAAAGATCTCTTTTAGATCCGCCCAACTCTAGATTGTGTTGGACGACAGGTGTTCCAACCACGCTTGTGCCGAATCGGCCAAGAACAGTGGAAGGTTGTGGATAATGAAGTCGTCATTATCTGCACCACTGTCTTAATAGGCAAGCCGATAGTCTTTAAGCCAAAGTCTGGGGTTTGTCTCCCTAGAGTATTTAGGGATATTGGTAGGTGGTCGAACCTTGGCGGGAATGCAGCGTTGAGGATGTGCCGGCTGAAGGCCTGAGGCCCTAGCACGCCAGGGCTGGGCTCCGGTCCTCGCTGCTATCGTAGCGTCTACTGCATCGAGGATGATAGGCATGGTGGGCTCCTTCCCTTGGGTCACTGTAGGTGCATCTGTGGGCGTCGATGGTGCTGCGTGCGTTGCGGTTACGACCGAGACGCTGATGTATCTAGGCCGCAGCGCGCTGCCCGCCGCCTTGTGGAGCCTGGTGGACTGATGCATCCTGGGTCAGGCGCACCGAGGGTGTGCGCTGGCTGGTGTCGAGCCTGCGTCATCGAGACAACAAGCTCTCCGCCTGCTGTGCCGCCGCACGCTCAAGCAGCGTGCGAATTTCACGGTGGGCCTGATGATCCTTAGGCGTTGCGGCCTCCGGAAGGCCATGAAGCAAGGCCATTATGGCGGCGATGTTTTGGCTTTCCCAAGCGAAGTGGGGGAGGGTCTCATCATTGGTAATGATCCTTTGGTTCATGTCACGGGCCACGGTGCGTGCGCGCCCACCGGCTCCGCGACATTCGATCTCCCGATCGACTTCCGCATATTCCTAAACAAGCTATTGTCCGGCTTCGTTGATCTCCCGCTTCCAAGCTCTCAGCTACTCCACCCCTACACGAGGTGGGGCTGCTATATCTCCTTCAGTTTTGCTGCTGAGGTTGCCTACCAGGGTAGCCTCCTCTACGGAGACGCTTTCGACGTGTCCCTCGGAGGTATCTGCCATGAAACATTCCTGGGAGGGATGGTGGCTCCCCCTGCCAGAGTCAGAGCCAGAGTCCAACCCCGGCCCCTCCGCGAGGAGGCCATGGAGGGATTCCATGACACTTTCGATCATTCCCATGAACACATTTTTCGTGGGGGGCGGGCAAGACCGTGCGTTGTGCCACAAGGTGGCTAACGATCACCGCGGCATTACGGAGACCAAACAGAAGCGCCATTGGGGCGCTCTGTGTGGAGTGTCACAAAGAGAGGGTGAGGTGGCATGGGTCCTCCCTTGATGGCTAGGGTCTGGTCGACGCCCATCACGTTGAGCGTCTTGGCGTACATGATGTTGAGGCCGCTGCCTCCGTCCATTAGTACTTTGGTGAGTCACTTTGGGCCAACAATCGGGTCGACCACAAGCAGATATGTCCCCAGGTGCAGGATGGTATCCGAATGGTCGGTCCGATCGAAGGTTATGGTGGATTCTGACCATCGGAGGAAGGGAGGTGAGGCCGATTGGGCCGTGTAGACTTCGCGGTGTGCAGCCTTCTAACGGCATTTGGAGTCGTAGGCCGCCGAGCCTTCTAAGATCATAAGGCAGCCATCTAGCATTGGAAAGTTGTTGTCCTTCTCCTCGGTGTTTCCATAGTGGGGGCAGGTTCCTTCCCCTGCTCCCCTTTGTTGGAGCTTCTGGACAAGAACTTCCGCATGAGGCCACAGTCCTTGAGCAGATGCTTTACGGGAAAGGCGTGGTTCGGGCACGGCCCCTCGAGTAATTTTTTGAAGTGGTTCGGAGTGCCCTCCATGGGCTTCCGACCACCCTTATGGTTAGCAGTGGCCACGAGCGAGTCCTCGCGCTGTTGCTTCTTGTTCTTCCTTTTGGCAGAACGATTAGAGGTGCCTTCGTCGGCACCCTCGTCCTGCCTTGCCTTGCCTTCGAGGCGATCGAAGATCGCTCCGACCGCCTCTTCTCCTAAGGCGTGGCTGGTGGAAATGTCTAGAAGTTTCTTGGTGGTTCATGGGCCCTTGCATCCCAGCTTATGAACTAAGGACTCGCAGGCCATCCCGGACAGGAAGGCTCCTATTACGTCGGTGTCGACGATGTTAGGGAGCTTGTTGCACTGCTGGGAGAAGCACTAGATGTACCCATGAAGGGTCTCACCGGCCTTCTAACGGCAGTTCTTGAGGTCCCATGGGTTCCTAGGGTGCTTGTCCATGACTTGGAAGTTTTCCACAAAGATCTCTTTCAGATCCGCCCAACTCTAGATTGCGTTAGACGGCAGGTGTTCCAACCACGCTCATGCCGAATCGGCCAAGAACAGTGAAAGGTTGCGGATAATGAAGTCATCATTATCCACACCACCGGCTTGACAGGCAAGCCAATAGTCTTCAAGCCAAAGTCTAGGGTTTGTCTCCCTAGAGTATTTAGGGATATTGGTAGGTGGTCGATACCTTGGCGGGAATGCAGCGTTGAGGATGTGCCGGCTGAAGGCCTGAGGCCCTGGCAGGCCGAGGCTCAGGCTCCGGTCCTCGTCGCTGTCGTAGCATCCGCCATATCGAGGATGATAGCCGCAGTGGGCTCCTTCCCTTGGGTTGTTGTAGGTGCATCTGTGGGCGTCGAAGGTGCTGTGTGCGTCACGTATATGGCCGAGACACTGATGTATCTAGGCTGCAGCGCGCTGCCCGCCGCCTTGTGGAGCCTGGTGGACCAATGCATCCCTAGCGGGGGCGCACCGAGGGAGTGCACTGGCTGGTGTCATGCTCACATCACTGAGACAATGAGCACTCTGCCTGCTGCGCCGCCGCATGGTCAAGCAGCGTGCGAATTTTGCAGTGGACCTGACGATCCTCGGGCGTTGCGGCCTCTGGATGGCCATGAAGCAAGGCCGTTGCGGCGGCGATGTTCTGGCTTGCCCAAGCGAAGTAGGGAAGGGTCTCATCGTCGGCGATGATCCTTTGGTTCATGTCACGGGCCACAGGGCGTGCGCACCCACCGTCTCCGTGGCGTTTGATCTCCCGATCAACTTCCGCGTATTCTCGAAAAAGCTGTTGTCTGGCTTCGTTGATCTCCTGCTTCCGGGCTCTTAGCTGTTCCACCCCTACACGAGGTGGGGCCGCTGTATCTCCTTCGGTTTTGCCACTGAGGTTGCCTGCTAGGGTAGCCTCCTCCACAGAGACACTTTTGACATGTCCCTCAGAGGTATCCGCCATGAAACATTCCCAAGAGGGGTGGTGGCTCCCCCTACCGGAGTCAGAGCCAGAGTCTGACCTCGGCCCCTCCGCGAGGAGGCCGTGGAGGGATTCTGTGATGCTTTCAATCATTCCCACGAACTCGTTGTTCGTGGGGGGCAAGACCGTGCGTTGTGCCACAAGGTGGCTAACGGTCGCCATGGCGTTGCGAAGACCGAATGGAAGCGCCATCAGAGCGCTTTGTGCGGAGTGTCGCAGAGAGAGGGTGAGGCTGCACGGATCCTCCCTAGACAACTGGGGTCCAAGGGAGATGCCAGGCCAACGCTCAAGTCTCCTATAGTTGAAGCCGATGGAGGGGAGAGATTGGATGGCAACGTGGGCCAAAGCCAACTCTCATCCCACCATGATAATGAAGTCTAGGTCACCGAAGTGCACGTGTGCGCCCAGGACCCAGCTGATTATGTGGTTAGCCATTCGAGGCCTGATTTAGAATGTGCAAAAGCCTCTACCTGGCGTGCCAACTATCGGTGTTTCGAACAAACACCGGCTAGTAAATTTATAATTGTTGCGCGTTAGGCTTGGATGGTGTACTAAAGGACACAAGGTTTATACTAGTTCAGGCAGAATGTCCCTATGTCCAGTTTGTTGTTGCTCATGTTATTAGTACTAAAAAAGGTTCATAGTAGGGGGTACAAACGGTCGAGAGAGGGACAAGTCCCAAGTCTCTGATGAAAAGGTCGAAAGGACGCCAAGAGCTTGGTTGCTGCTTGGCTATGTCTTGTGTGTTAAAAATGATCCGTCCCCTTAGTGGGGTGCCCTGTCCTCCCTTTTATAGACCAAGGGGGTGCGGGGGTTACAAACGGGAGAAAGAGGAATGTAAGGAAAATGGACCCTTGTACCATTTACTTTGGATTTTGATGTTTGATGATCAATACAACCAAATTAGACTAATGAATTTGCAAGTGATTGTTTTGTAGTTCAATAGGATGCAAGACGTGACTTGGACGAAGGCAACGTGATGATCCGATGATCAACACCATAAGCAAGACCCTAGGAGCACAAGAGAAGACCTAAGATATCAAGTAAAGTCCAAGCATGAAGATAGGAACCAAGCCGTACGCAAGATAGCGAAGAAACGAGCTCACAGAAGCGACCGGACGCTGGACCAGACGCTGGTAGCATAGTGATCGGATGCCCCGATCAAGAGGCTCGGCAGCAGCAATGACCGAACGCTAGCAGCAGATCGACTAGACACAGGACAACAGAGTCCGGTCGAGTACAGAGAGGTCCTTTGAGGGAGCCAGGTCTTCCTTTTCCCCTGTGCCTGCCCTGCTAACATGGCAGATCATGCCAGGAATGGCGTGTTTGTTTATCTTCATGGGGCCATGCCCTGGCCTCTTTCAGCAAGTGGGTGCGTCCCATCCTACACCAGCGGACGGTACGGCGTGCCAGAGAGCCGAGCTGTGACCCTTCGGGGAGTAGACGGGGAAGTGACCATACGTCCGTCACTGTGGATGATGTGAGCTCTGTCTTGGATCATAGTGGTTGTCATATGCTCGTGTTAGTATCCACGTCCGAGGGTTGATGGCGGTGCCTACAACACTGTGGGACAAAAGTCGACGCCTACAACACTATTTGGGCTCTGTCAGGTCAGAAAGGGCCTAAAGCTCCAGTCCCATCATATCCTGACAGTACCTTCCTGCAGGCATGCAGGGCATGGCCCTCGGTACTACGATTGACTCGAATGTCTTGTCGTACCCTGTGCTCGTATTTATGAAGGAACAGGGTGTAGCCATCGGGCGAGGCGGAGCTAGCCCTTAGGCGTTCGGGCGAGGCGGAGCCAGCCCTCAGCCATCGGGCGAGGCGGAGCCAGCCCTCAGACGTCGAGCGAGGTGGAGCTAGCCCTCAGACGTCGGGCGAAGCGGAGCCTACCCTTGGGTGTTTGGGCGAGGCGGAGCCTACCCTCAGCCGTCTGGCAAAGCGGAGCCAGCCCTCAAACGTCAGGCGAGGCAGAGCCTTAGCCCTCGGGGTTCGGGCGAGGCGAAACCAATCTTCCATTGTTCGAGCAAGAAGTGTAGTAGCGTTCTTGTCTGACCGAAAGTGTCAACGTTCGATGGTTATTAGTTCCACCTCATTGGGTACCCCGGTATTAGGTCCCCGATAGCAGCAATCTCCAATTGAGTGACCAACCCTTGCATAATAACATTCACCAGAACTTTTTTGTTCTTGCTAGGACTTGAGGCTGTGTCGGTTGTGCTGCTTGCCCTCTTACGGCTGTTTGTGATACTTGGTGAACTGGTCTGTAAGCCATAGTCATCTAGAGTAGCAACACCATCTTCATCATCCTCATCTATCCCTGTGTCTTGGTCATGTCATGACAGCCCAGGGATGGTGGCAGTTGAGCCATCAACAACAGTGTTCTGGAAAGAGCTCAACCATCTAAAGATAGAATCTAGGCAACCCATACATGAATTTCCTACACTCTGGCTTCTTCAGAAAAATCATAAAAATCCACTGTTAGCAAAAACCAACATGAAAGTAGAACAAGCAAACAAATTATTAGACACAAAGATTACCCTGGTATGCATATCCCACCAAGATAGAGGTGCATCTATCCCTCCGTTTTCTTGGCGGCCAACACCTGTTTGTAGTTGTGCCCACTTGTAGAACTGTACATGGTCTTGAGCTAGCTGAATCTATTCTTCATACATCTAAGATCATGCTTTAGGCCAGTCTATTGCTCATAGAAATCTCTTAAATTATCATAACCTCTCCTTGTCATTGTCCCCTTAATTGAATTGCCCTTTCTCATTTCATCAACAGCAAGACAAGAGAACACAAATGTATTTGCATCAGACCAATTTGCCTTGTCAAACTAGTAGAGAAGCAGATCAGAGAACAAGAGACAAAAATTAAAATAAACAGATATAGATCAAACAAATACACAGTACTACATGAAACATGTACACACTTCAATAACAAACAACTACATAGTAGTAGTTCATACAAACTTGTAGATCAAACAAATATAACATAACACACACCTGTAGATCAAACAGATTAGACAAATAAACACTTGTACATCGAACAAATAAAACCTAACACATCATATCAATGAAAAGTATGAGAATCTAGTAAAAAAACAGACATGCAGAACCATAAATAAGACATGCATAACATAAATAATAAACAGAGCAAAGTATGAATCAGATCAGAGAACAAGCTCACCTCGGATGGGATGTCGTCGTCATCTTCTGGCTCCATTCCTTCAGTTGGAGGATATGAGCTGGCCGAAGCAACTGTTCCACGCATCCTAGCCGCCAGCGCACGGCCACAGCTACTGCCGGTTCCCACCCTAGAGCGGCGCACAGCAGCGCGAGAAGCTGGGCGTTTCCTAGATCCGGTCGCTCCTGCAGTCGGCCGAGGAGGAATGAACCCTCCAGCACCGGATCTGGTGCCAATGCGAAGAGGAAGAAGCCCTCTACCGCCGGGAGCGAAGTCACCTTGGAGGAGCCCCTGGTAAGAGCCCATGTAGGGAAGCCGGCGACGTCGGTGTTCAGATCCAGCCCCTCCATGCCGCGTCGAGCGGAGGAGTCTGCACCATACGATGGCTCTTGGGAGAAGACGTCGAAGTCGTCGGCGATGGGGGGGGCAACGGATTGGAGCCATTCAGATCCACCGGAGAAGAGAACTGCAAGTAATAGTCCAGATACTCGGACCAGTGGCTGTCCATGGCGGAAGCGATGAGCGGAGGAGCTGCTACGCCGGCAGAGGGGTTGGGAGGAGCGGCAGTGGCGTGGAGCGAAGTGGTGGCGACGGCGGGAAAAACAGAGGAGAGCGAGCGCGATAGGGAGAGAGTGAGCTATGAGTGAGGGGGTGCCGGTGTGCTCGGACATGACGCATTGATGAAGGACAAGCCCTATTCAGACGTGGTTTTAGGAGTTGCTAGTAAGATTTGTGTGACTAGCTGACTAAATGCTGTTTAGTCTCTTTTAGTAAATGTGTTTGATAAAAAAATTACTAAGGCCTTGTTTAGTTTACATCAAAATTCCAAGTTTTTTCACTCTCTCTCCATCACATCAATTTTTGGACGCTTGCATAGAGTATTAAATATAGATAAAAAAAATAACTAATTACACAGTTTAGTTGGAAATCACGAGATGAATCTTTTGAGCTTAGTTGGTCCACGATTGGACAATATTTACCAAATAAGACGAAAGTGCTACTATTCATCGGGTTGAAAAAATCTTCAATCTAAACAAGGCCTAAAAGAGACTAAAAGATGCTAGGTGAAACAAACACCCTGACAATCACCCCAGCACAGGTCACTTCACCACCCTTGCATACGCATATGCATGGGGAGCCGTCAGACTCGGAGAGAGACGGCGAAGGAAAGGCGGGATTTCTTTTTTTTTTTCGCTCTCAGATCTCTATCGACGCGGTTGATGAAGCTGGTACGGTACGGTGACACCGGCCGGCCGGCCTGTGCCTGTGCCTGTGCACTGTGCAGTAGTGCGTAGTGCGTGCATGCCTTTGAAATTGAAATTGAAATGCAGTGAAAGCTTTGCATTGACATGCATGGTGGGTGGTGGTGCCGTGGTGGACGGGGGTCGGGCCGGGTAGCGGTGGTATCGCCCCGTTGGCTTGCCTTACAAGTCAGTATTTTTTTAACTAATAAATAATATTTTTTTCATAATAAATTAGTCGCTATGGCTGTCGGCGTGGCCGTATCGTTCAGAACGAAAGCGAGACGATTGGAGAGTGTTGCGTTTCCGTTAGCCTGGAATGGTACGTCCGTACGTGCTATATATACGCGTCGTTCGGAGCTGGATCGGATCGGAGTAGTAGTAGTACCTGGCTGCTGCTCCATTGCAGCTGGATAGATCGGAGGTAGCGCATCGGCATTGATCGAGGCGACTGTATTGACTATTGAGAGGACGCGCGCGGAACTGTGGTCATCCCAACACGTAACTGTGGTAATGCTTCGGCTGAAGCTGTTTTGGTAAGAAAATACTGTAGATTACAGCTGATAAGCTGATCGATAAATTCAAACGAACAGGCCATTAAGCGTGTAAGTACGGCGCCGATCGGTTGGATCGATCAGTCCAAGTCATTTTTAATTTAGGGGTGTGTTTGGATTCAGTGACTAAAATATAGGAGATGTGTCAGAAGGATATTACATAAGGTATTCAGATACTAATAAAATAAATAAATTACACAATCCGTCAGTACTCTACGAGATAAATTTTTTTAAGGCTAATTAATCCATCATTAGCATATGTTTACTGTAGCAAACCATTGTTAAATCATGGACTAATTAAGCTTAAAAGATTCATCTCGTAAATTAGTCGTAAACTATACAATTAATTTTGTAATTAGTCTATATTTAATACTCCATACATATGTCAAACATTCGATGGAACAACTCGGGCGCATGCGTGTGCCAGATATCCTCAGGTTTGGCATCGCTGCCTGCGCATGCACTTGGTAGACTATTCTCCATTCTCTGGGTCGTTTTACTGTTGATGAAGTGGGGTCTAATTAATACACTAATAACTAGGCTTTGGACAGTAATTAATATGCGTGTTTCATTTGGACACATGCACCTGTTCGCTAATGCTAAAATTTAGCTTACGTTGATGATTACGCTAAAAGCTCCATTCGCATAGTTGAAAAAATAAGTCGAAATACTGTTTCAGCTGATTTGTTGTGAAAGAAAAATACTGTTCCAACTGAAAAAATAAGCTAAAAAAGATGGATTATAAAACAAGCGAACAAGGCCTATCGTGAGAAAAAAAATATTATTTTATAACTAAAAAATAGTTCTAAATAAGCTCAAACGAACGTAGCGATGGTGTGGCTAAAACTGAACTAAAACTGCACCGGCTTTATTTATAAATTTCTTTACAAGGGAAAGTAGTTTAACAAACTACTGCTTCTGTTGTGCGTAATTTACTAAGATAAGCGGAACAAGTATAAGCACAAGTGACCGGCACTGTTGATGCATGCATGCCAGATGGATCGGCGGGTGCACTCGTATGAACATTAAACAAATCATGTACGTATATGGTTTGTGCAAGGGATGGTAGTCGTTGGTGACATAATGCTATGGGCACGGGCAACGTGCCCTCAGAGGAATAAAGGGGCATTATTACATTATATATATATATATATATATATATATATATATATATATATATATATATATATATATATATATATATATATATATATATATATATATAAGAACTACGGAGTAATAAATCGCTTCATCATGCCCTCTTATTAGAATGGCATGCAGTACTAGTATGCTTGGAGAAATGACGACTTTTTATGTCTTATTTTGTGCCTACCTACTATATATATTAGTATGTTTGGTTCTTTAGCCACCTCCTAAAATTCTTGTCACATCGAATGTTTGATATATACATGGAGTATTAAATATAAATTAATTACGAAACTAATTACACAACTTACGACTAATTTACTAGATGAATCTTTTAAGCCTAATTAGTCTATGATTTGACAACGTGTGCTACAGTAAACATATGCTAATGATAGATTAATTAGGCTTAAAAAATTCATCTCGAAAATTAGCCTCCATCTATGTAAATAATTTTATAATTAATCTATATTTAATACTCCTTATTAGTATCTAAACATTCAATATGACATAAATTTTAGGAGCAACTAAAGAACCAAGCACCCATAGTCTACATTAAAAAAAAAGTGCCACTGCTCTAGTGCTCTGCCGATCCTGCAGCATTGAGTAATTGCAATCCTTGTGTTTTGACCCAACTAGTAGATAAAGTAGCTCAGGTATACCTCTGTTTTTTCTAATGTTTTCTTCCCCGGAATGCCGGATTCTTCTACGCAGGTGGACGGCGAGACGGACATGGCTCCTCCTCCACTGAACTCGTTCAACTACGAACATAAATAAGGCCTCTACTTTTGATTTGGACCTTCCCCTCATTTTTCGGGGTCTATATTTTTTCATCTACTCCACTGAAAACCCTCGAACGAGAGTCCTCATATTCTTTTTAATAGACACTTACATGCAGGACCCACTGTCACTCTACTTTTCCCCGCTAGTCGCTCTCCTTTTCCCATCCTCGACACGAGCGGACGCAAGCACCGACAGAAACGTCACACCTTCCTCCTGGCCATCGTTCTCCAGATCCAAAACTTCTCCCTCTCTTCCCCATTGTTCTCTGGATCAAGAGGAGCTGTTGCTGGGGAGGAGAGGGAGAAGCTGCGCCGGTCACCGAGAGGAGGGCCTCACGCTATCAGGCTCGTTGGGGTCATCGCCTTCGAGGAGCAGCTCCCACCAGAAGTGAGGGAGTAGGAACAGACACTAAAGCTGGCGAGGAGGGGGCAGGCCCGGCCCTGGGGCAGGGCGAGCGGGGCACACGCTCCAGGCCCCTGACGCCAAGGGGCCCATTAGAGGCCAACAGGTATGTGTTCTATATACGTATTTTATATAGTTGAGCAGAGGACGTCATAGCACCGTCCACCAATACTCGGATATTGCTTATACTGGTAGATACGTGCTGTTTACCGACTTGCCCTACTGCACTATAATCTATCTTTTAATCTTTCAATCTTTAGAACTGAGATTTGGGATCCACGAGTCATTTCTAGGTAGTGTTTAGTTCCCAAAATTTTGCAAAATTTTTCAAGATTCCCCGTCACATCGAATCTTTGGACGCATGCATAAAGCATTAAATATAAATAAAAAATAAAACTAATTACACAGTTTAGACGAAATTTACGAGACGAATCTTTTAAGCCTAATTAGACTATGATTGGACACTAATTGCCAAATAACAACGAAAGTGCTATAATACCATTTCCCAAAAAAAATCGCCAACTAAACAAGGCCCTAGTGTTTATTGCAAGATCAACGATTGGAACAGCCAAAGGCCACAGCAAGCCTAATCTCATGAGGATGTTTATGTGATTCATTGAGCGTTTCCTCATCATTAAGACATTAAGTTGCAGGTTTTGCTCCGTTGTAAGTTGTTTTTAGTTCGTCTTAAGCCAAACTCTAACAACCTTACAAATCTACTAAGTAAAAAATCTACTAAGTATTATTACTACTAGTACTATGTTTATGTTGAGAGGCCCTGCTTGCCAGTTTCGCTCTGGGTCTGTGAAAACTCAGGACTGGCGCTGGGAGGGGGCGCCGGTGGACAACCGGAAGAGAACCGCAGAATCCTCTCGCTCTGGAGCACACCTCGCCGGCGACATCGAGGAAGATGACCAGCACGGGGGCTGGAGCCAGGGCAAGTGCCGGTGCTCCGACGAGGCAGGTGGCGGTGTCGGCAGGTCGCGGGAGGGAGATTCGAGCGGGGAGGAGATCCAACTGGGGAGCGGGGAAGAGCTCCGGGCCGAGGTCGTCGGAGAGGAGGGCGCTGCTAGTGCTCGCTTCCATGCGAGCACGGGTGACAAACCGCCAAAACCGGAGGATGGGGGGCTTGGCCCAGAGCCAACCAGAATGGGGTCTTGAGGGTGGATTTGAGTGCCCACACAAATTTAGCGACATGTAGCGGAACAACGGCTATTGCATACTGCAGGGGCCCTGCGGGAGCACTTTTTTTTTTGACCTGAGCCTCCATATTTAGCTATAGGGGCTCAAGTAGGGGCCCTACTGGAATTGCTCTAACGACCTGATCACGATGCCGGTGTGGGGGAACCTGCACCACACAAGAGCAGCGACATGTAGCGGAACAACGGCTATTGCATACTGCAGTCAAGACACAACGCAAGAGGATACCATGATCCGGCTAGACAACTCTCGTTTTGGTTGGAGTGTGATCAAAAGATCCGAACTCTACAACCTTAGCACCACGTCTCTTCTTGTTATCAACTGTGTCACAATTCAGGTTGACCTCGCCGAGAAGTTTAATCCCTGCCTATTAATCGAAGAACACAAGAACTTAAACATACGCAATTCAATTACTCAATTAAAGTGACAAATTGTGGATGTGTGATTATGCTCACAAAACTGGGGTTTCAAACAACCGATCACGACGATTCTTGATGACAGATTGATCTAAAGCAAAACCTTCAAACCCTACCGTGAGCGGCACCTACTGATTATAAGGTCTAAGGGGTGGCCAAGAACCCATCTTCATTAACCTAATTGGCCCCTACGCGGTACACGACCCAACGCCTCAAAGGACAGTGACGCAGCACCCTGATAGATTCTAGATGTCCACTCGTTTCGACGGTTTTTGTTGCTTGCGAAGGAATTTTTATGTGAAACCACCACCATTGATTAGCTTATGAAGTTATCTTTTCATGCATAGATAGATCAATATCGAAAACGAAGTCCGTATGCGTCATAGGCGACCATTTTAGTGTGGGTTGTTCCTTGGGTCCAAGATGCACTCAAACTCGATATGTATTGTGCCTCCACCTTGGTTTGGTCACGTGCATTGGCCTTTTTCGCCTCCATGTCTTTTTCTAAGTACTTCCTTGTCCTCTAAATATTTTCAAATATAATAGTATCATATCTATTCACATAACCATGAAATAAAGTACGTAGGAATGAGGTTACCTCGCATAGCAACTTAAAGTGTGTCGTGTGTATCCATTGGAGTGATGTTTTCGTCACTCTCTCACTCTCCTCCCTCAAATCTCGATCTTCCTCATCCTCTCTCTTTCTCTCTCAGATCTACGACTGGCGGGTTCTATGGCAAAGTTGATGGCCATGGCGAGTTCCACGACGAGATCTGCAGCCAAGGCAGGTTCCATGATGAGATCTGCGGCCATGGCGGGTTCTATGGTGAGATCTACGGCCATGACCGGCATCGCTGGTTCCATGATGGGCTTGGCGGGCTCAACAACCACAACGGCGCTCGGGCGGCACCAGTGGGAAGTGAGGGGTGGTCTAGCCTTGGGTCATGGCCTCATGGGCCTCGGTGAGCCCAGTGGACTTGTCGGACTTTTTAGTTTTTTAATTATTTTCAGAGACGGGTACTTCTAACCATCTGTTAATGTTGATTAACAGGTGGACGCTCCACCCACCTCTCGAAACCATTTTTGGATGTCTATGTAAACTATTTTAGTAGTAGTGGTAATTGCCATATCCTGTCGTACCATACCAAGTGTTAACTTTGAAGTCTGCCTCTATTGGTGAGAGGAGAATGGCCTAAGAGAGGAGTGTTTAAATTGGGCTCTAAAAATTTTAAACAACAACGTTAACCTGCTCAAACACTTTTATCTACTTGTGTGCACTAGCCCTAGAACTAAGCAAGATCATAGTAAAATATTCCCTCCGTTCTAAATTATAAGTCGCTTTGACTTTTTTGGTTCGTCTATTTTACTATGTATCTAGACATATTATTTATCTAGATGCATAGCAAAATAGATGTACCAAAAAAGTCAAAGTGACTTATAATTTGGAACGGATGGAGTAAGTCCTTAGGACCATCACACTAAACTGACTCCTTAAGTCATTGCACACGAGCAATAGGTTCTTAGATTTGCAGAAATATGAACCTAGCTATAGAACAACAAATTAAGGCAAAACACGGTCTACTTGTCAATCAGCATATTGAGCACGCGCGCAAAGTTTGAGGGTGTTGGTGGATAATTTTTCAGCTGTTGGATTTTAAATGAAAGGTTGGTGCACTACCCTAAATTGTAAGAGAGAGAGAGAGAGAGAGAGAGAGAGAGAGGAAAAGGCAAATTTTGTTGACAAGTTTTGCCAAACAAACAAAAGTAGTGGAGTATTTGAAAAAAGGAGGAAGGCCTTGTTTAGATTGAGAAAAATTTCAACCCGATGAATAGTAGCATTTTCGTCTTATTTGGTAAATATTGTCCAATCGTGGACCAACTAGGCTCAAAAGATTCGTCTCGTGATTTACAACAAAACTGTGGAATTAGTTTTTTTTACCTACATTTAATGCTTCATGCATGCGCCCAAAAATTGATGTGATGGAGAGAGAGTGAAAAAACTTGGAATTTGGAGGTGATCTAAACAAGGCCGAAAGTATTAAGACTTGATCCAATTATTAAACTGGCACTGGTGTTTTTTTTTAAGATTGACTCCATGTGATCTACAACTATCACTACTGCAGAAAGCACTTGTAGAGGCAGCAATTATGCCCGCCTCTACTTATGTGTCTCTCAAAATCAACAATTTGTAGAAGCAGATATCTAGCCGCCTCTATAATTGAAGATTGATTCCGAGAGGCGGGCCGAAACCTAGATACCCCTAGAGATTGATTTCTAGATGCGGGTTGAAAGCCAAGAGAGAATTTGCAAATTGGGCAAAAAAAAAAGCAAAAAAGTTATTTTTATTCAAGAGAAGGCACATGCCGTGTGATTTCTCATGCGCATGCGGCTGCAGGGAATTGAACTCACAACGGGTCTCATGCAATCCTTCCTTACGAATCCACCTCGAAGTGACTCGTAGCCACATCACATTAACGAATATTGTAATGGATATTTAAGACTCTAAATGAATTTAAATGAAAAAAAGTTTAAACTGAAAAGTTTTAGATTCCGTTGAGTACTACAACTTTGATTTAGGTCGTTTCTCCATACGAGATCATTTGAAAATTAAAAAAAATATGAAAACTTAAACAACATTTTAGGTCCATAAATGATTTCAAACAAAAAAATATCAACTACAAAGTTGCAGATATCTTTGATTACTACAACTTTCATATAAAGTTTGCCTTCATCAAACTTAATTTGAAAAGGTTATAAAAGTTACTATGCTGCATATAATTTTAGAGGTGGGATAAATTACCAACCGCAGGTGGTTGGAAAGCCTAGCCACCTAAATAGCATTTTTAGAGATGATTGTAAAAAAATCAATTTTTAGAGGCACGTCGGTTGGGAATCTATTTTTAGAGGCAGTTTTTTATTTCTCTAGATAATAAACTATAATATCCGTAAAGGTACTCTTTGCTGCTTTTCATCAAGGCTGTAAAAAGAAGAATAATGTACTGTTGTAGAGAGTTTGATGCATGCATGCGAGATGTCTGAGAGAAATGGCAACCGATCGAATGAGCATCTCGTGTCCACTATCTCAACTTTTCTTTACCGCGCGCGCGATGAACCTTTCTGAGCGAGTAGTTTCTCTTTGGTGCAATAACCTTGTTGGCAAGTAAAGCGTTTTGCACAGAAGTAACGTGGAGCTGATCGTCCAGATCAACCCATGCACTGTACTACATATGATTGCACGCTGGCTCGCTGGCACGTACGCGTACGGTGGGTGTAGTAGCACTGTAGCAGTGAGTTGTACACCTGCGCATGCAGCTGCTTTATGCCATACGAGTCACGACGATGCATATCTGTATCTACCGTCCGTGGATCGAAATAACTCCTGTCCCGCTCCCGCGTATGGATGGATGTCGATGGATGAGCAAAAGCAAACAGCGTAGGCGTAGCTTGCTCGGCGACGCCAAACGCAAAGGCGCGCGCGCGCGTGAGTGACCACTGACCATTCCACCACCCACCAGCTGCGCGCGAGAGGAAAGCACAAAGCAGTAGTGGTTCATGTGCCGAGCACGAACAGGAACAACAGTGGTGTAGTAGATGACAGTACTCACGCTGCCCGGCTGCCGCCTTCAATTTCGTCACCAGCCAACGACCCGGGCTTCGGTGGCACGCCACCTCAGCAGCATCGCCGCTTGGCACTTCTCTGCCTACGTACAGCTGTTTCATCACCGGGCCAGCAGGCTAGGCCAAGCTAGCACTGGCCTGGGGAGTGGGGACTGGCGCGGATGTCTTCAATTATAGCTGTTGCTAGGTGCTAGTTGGCCTACTGTAGCTAGTAGTTTTTGGTAGGGCTTTAGCTCCGACTCCCATGGAAAATAAGTGGCTTCTTTGCGGAGCTGAAGCCTTTGGAGCACAGCTGCGCGGAGGAGCTCCAGCGAGGCTAGGGGCGAGGTGCGGCCGGGCGGCGTGGCCAACCGTGGAGGAGCTCTGGCGGGGTCCATTGCTCTTCCCCAAGTCCCGACTACGAGCATGAGATTAGAGGGTAGTATGGCACAAAGAAGGGGAGAGGACCTGGAAGGAGTCATGTTTCTGCAGCTTTCGCTCGATCTCCAGCAGAAAAGGGCTCCGGCTCCCAAAGACTTCTCATTTGGAGCCGTTTTTAATTTCCTACTAGCGTTTGGCAGGGCTTTAGTAGAAGCTGGGGCTCCGTGCTGGAGCTAGAGCCCCTCCGAAAGCCCAATCGTCAAACGGGGCCTAAGTACTGAAGACTACGATTGCAAGTATACATTAAATTTGGTTTTATTTTGAAATTACATCAGGAAATTGAATGTTGTTCAAAGTTATGTTTTGTAGTATATAAAACATAATAAGATTACATGAGTAAATCAAATAGAAAAAGTCTACTTCACCCCCACCTTTCATACTTGGTCTACTTCACCCCCAACTATAAAACCGTCTGTTTTACCCCCTGAACTTTCCAAAACGTCTATTTTACCCCATGGGCGGTTTGCTACAGTAACAGCGGGTTTGCTACAGCGACGTTGGGTTTGCTACAGTGTCGGCAGTTTTGAATTTTCTTTTTTTTTTAATTTATTTTCGGTGAATTTTTGAAAAATCATAGTAAATCATAGAAAAATCATAAAATAAAAAATCTAATTTTATTGGACTCCACATGAGTAGATCTACACAATGAATATATAATACAGTATGCTTTAGTACAAATTTTTTTGTAGCTTTAGAGTAATTGGAAAATCCAATTTTGTCTGTAATTAATTAGAATTTATCTATAACTAAGTTATACATAGTCCAATGAGTACGAAATTTTTACTATAGTTTAAGCATACAATAATTAGCGTAGCATAAAAATTTCACCACAATTGGACCATAGAAGCTGCAGCTATGAATTATTCCAATTAATTATAGACAAAATTGGATTTTCCAATTAATCTAAAGTTACAAAAAAAATTTGTACTAAAACATACTGTATTATATATTCATTGTGTAGATCTACTCATGTGGAGTCCAATAAAATTAGATTTTTCATTTTATGATTTTTCTATGATTTACTATAATTTTTCAAAAATTCACCGAAAATAAATAAAAAAATTCAAAACTGCCAAAACTGTAGTAAACCCAATGTCACTGTAGCAACCCGCTGTTACTGTAGTAAACCGCCGCTGAAAAACCGCTCAGGGTTAAAATAGACGATTTTAGAAAGTTCAGGGGGTAAAACAGACGGTTTCATAGTTGAGGATGAAGTAGACCAAGTATGAAAGATACGAGGGTGAAGTAGACTTTTTCCTAAATCAAATGGTGTTCAAAGTTACGTTTCGTAGCATAAAGAACATTCCCATGTGGCCATAAAACATGATGGTGAATTGCTTCGGTGCAGTACGTAGTACCAGGAAGACGCCATATGCATGTTCCCGCGTGGTGTACTTCACCTGCTTCACCATCGTGAGTCGATCGTGAGTCACCTGCTTCACCACGTATGACCAGCAGGAACGCGTCGCGGCCGGTGGTTGGCGTTTCTGCGCTGTACCCGCCACCGGCCGGTAGTAGCAGTGAGCGAATGAGGCCTTGTTTAGATCACCTCTAAATTCTAAGTTTTTTCACTCTCTCTTCATCACATCAATTTTTAGCCGCTTGTATGGAGCATTAAATATAGGTAAAAAAAATAACTAATTGTATAGTTTAGTTGGAAATCACGAGATGAATCTTTTGAGTTTAGTTGGTCCACGATTGGACAATATTTACCAAATAAGACAAAAGTGCTACTATTTATCGGTTTGAAATTTTTTACAATCTAAACATGACCTGAGCCTAGTACTCGTTGGAGCTTGGAGGTCGTCAGGTTGCCAATAGCTAGCTAGGCACCGAGGATGCGCAGAGAGCAGACGCAGAGGCAGCAGAGCGATGTGGTGGATGGATCGGAGGGCGGAGGCCATGGCCTGGCCTGGCCGCTGGACTGGCGATGTTGCCTGGCAATGGCCATGGCCAGCAAGGAGGTGCAGCGGCAGCGGAGGACCGGAACGGAGGGGAGACTTCAGACTTGTGATGAGAGAGCGCAGCGCGCCATTATGTATTACTGCTCGCGTGCGAATCAACACGACGGTTCACGGTCCGGCGGGCGGCGGCCCCCTGCACGTACGTGTACGTTACGTACGTGCGGTGCGGGCACAGCAGGACGTCTCGCAGCTGGCACCAGAAATCTGAGATCCCGGCCGGGCCGGACATGCATTTGCATGCGTGCCCACCTGCAAGCTTTTGGCCTTGCTGAGCTTCACTGTTGATAGTTAACGCCTTTGCGCCAGCGGCCCAGCCCCAGGGCGCGGTCGGCGGTCCTCCTCCTCGGTCCTCATTACTGCGACCAGTACTAGCTAGCCTAGAAACGGGCTGCTGGCATGTGTGCGGGGGTGTTTAAAATTCCTATCACATTAAATATTCAGACACATAGTATTAAATATAGATTAATTATAAAACTAATTACACAACTTACGACTAATTTACGAGACGAATCTTTTAAGCCTAATTAGTTTATAATTTGACAACGTGGTACTACACTAAACATGTGCTAATGACAGATTAATTAGGCTTAAAAATCGTCTCGTAAATTAGCCTCTGTCTATGTAATTAGTTTTGTAATTAATCTATATTTAATATTTTTTTATTAGTATCTAAATATTTGATATGACATAAATTTTAAGAACCAAACAGCCCAGCCAGGTGTGAAGACTGAAGACGAGAAACTGTGAGGTGTACTAGCAAAAAATGCATTTACTACTGGTGTAGCCACATTGCGTACTAGCTAGCTCCGCGTGCATCCGCATTAGTCGTCAGTCGTCACGATCTCTTTCGAAAAGATCACCAATCGCTGCACTGCGCAACTGCAGTGCGCGTTGCCTCTCAAGAAAGTTACAGTTGCGTTAAGAAAAGGACACTGACATCCACACGGCCGCCTTCTTCTCCGGCGTCAACGGCTCTCTCTCCCCAGTCGTCCTCTTCTCCGACGCACCTCGTTCTCTCCGGCGAAGCTCTAGCATGCCCACGGTGGATGCCTTCACACCCCTCTCTCGCTGGAGCTTCCTTGCCCCGACTTGGTCCGGCCGTCTTCACCACCGTCAGGGCCCCTAACTACCCTCCAGTCATCCCCACCGTCTGGACGACCTTCCTCCCACCAAACCTTCCCTTCTAAGCTCATTGGTGTTGGAGAAGATGAGAGGGAGAGCTCGCCCGAACACTAACTCGTAGATCTAGGAGGAGGAAGCCGCCGGAGGGGAGAGAGGGAGGAGCCACGTGGGGGAGGATGAAGGCGCCGCGTTGGGCGCGAGATGGAAGAAGGCGCCGCACGTGGTGAGAGACGCGTTGGGCATGTTCGTGATCGGCATCAAAAAAAGTGTCTGGTCGTATTAAAGTCATTACCTTAATAAAAACAAACACACACACACACCACACTTATCACAATTCACAACCATGCACCACTGGTTGAGTTAGGATTTTTGAGTTTGTGTATTCCCAACATAACAATTTAGGAGTACAACAAGATAAACTTGAATGCAAATAGTTCACGCTATAAAACCAGTAATTTATTGAAAATGGTTTGGCGCCGAATGATTCCTTCTTAGTTTTACAAAACTCTATTACGATCTACATGAAACTAAGCAATTCTTCTTCATTTTACAAAACTCTATAACAATCTACATGAAAATAAGCAAAATTCAGAACTAAAGCCCATTCAGAAGATAGTTAGCTGCTAAAATTTAGCTTGATGGATCGATGCAAATAGGCTTAGCTAATTGTTAACTACACACTGCCTACAGTTTATCACTAGTTGGTCCAACTCTGCTAATAGCAAACATATTATGAAAAAGGTACCTTTTCCCTCGCTACCCACATGCTTTACCATAAGCCTCTAAAATGTTAAGGGCATTATAGACAAAATCATTAACACATCTAACTTTTAGCATCTAGATTCGAATTGCACCAAAGTTGAGTATTCATCTTTTTGTTTTAGCAAAAAGTTGAGTATTCATCTGCCATCCCATCGAACGCCACTGTGTTGGGCCTCTACCAGCCGCTTATCGTTAGCACTTCTCTGGCCGTACTACCCATCGCCAGTGGCGACGAATGTGCGTGTTTCAGCCTTTCAGGTAGAGTATGGCCCATGTACGTTCAGCCTAGTGCCCACTGAGAGCTCCCCTTTCGGGCTGTCCATTATCTCATGGGCAAATGGCCCCTATCGGCCCATAACAAGAAGATTTTTTTTTTCAATCTATAACACGAAGATTTTTTTAAGGCCTCGTTCGTTTTCTGTGGATTGGTTCCTGTCCTGGAACAGTTCCTGACCAGGTTCAAGTGGATCCTCTTCCTCCACTCATTCCTGGTCTGATGCAAAACCTGTCCGTATCCATTCCTGGTCTGATTATAAAATCATGTTCGGCTGGACAGGAACACATACACGGAAGGAAAATAGGAAAACTGCTACTTGCAAGTGCTTGTTCGCTTGCTGCTAGTGCACTTGCGAACAAGTCTGCTACTTCACATGAAAATAGGAAACAAAACCTCATGAGTTCATAGTTGCAAGGATTACATGGCACTGGAAATTTACACGAGAATAACATAGATCTGTCAAAAAAAATCAAATCACCATCAAAGCAAACGGAAAGATGTTTAAGTTGCAGACATCAAGTAATGTACCTAGCTAACAGGTCAGTCTACTTAACATGTGTCCATGACTGTAATTGACTATAAGCAATGAACATCTAAAAACAAATATAGATCGCAACTTCAAGATCCAACGATAAAGATTGCAAAATAAATAAACGACGTCGCAAGTTACAAAAGATGGTAATCTGAACATTATCACAATCTTTAGCGACTTGCACGTATCTGAGCTGCATGCCGAGTAATCGGCCGCTCAACTTAACACCACATCGAGTAATGCTATATGAGTGACTGGGAGTTGGGAGCCACCAGGCAGTAGTTTGCATCTGGTACTGAACTTTAATGACACTACAGCAGAAATTCGACATATACTTGAGTAGAATCGATCTCTTCAAAAAGACTAGGGGTCCCTACAAGCATTTCTATTTCATCATCAAAACTTGCTCCACTCATCAACGACGGCAGTCATATCCCCACCAGAGTGGTCCTGCAAACAGGGCAACCAAAACACCAGTGGAACAAGTCAGTTGAGGGGACAAAACAAGCAAAAGCTACCATGTCCTACGGTGCTGTAACGGGCTAGTTTCAGTGTCAATTACAGCAGCTTGTGTGACGTGCAAATGTCAGCTACCCTCAGCTACAATGTTGAAGACAGGCCTAAAAAGATTTCTAGTAATGCAAGTGTTAATGAGCATGAAAAAAGCTCTGACTTGAAATGGAGAATAGACTAGGCTGTAGTGATCTCAACTCTAAACCAAATAGAACTGGCATTGGATTGTAAGGAGCATAAGCAGCAAAAACAAGTGCAGGCAAAGGAAATTAAACCACAAAGAAAATTCCATCCTTATGTATAGGCAAAGACACAATAATTAAAAAAACACCATAAGCAGCTCCTAATTCAAGCACTTTCTTGGACCTAGAATGAGCTACAACAAGTGCAGTAGCCCTGCTAATTGACTAAAACCCATCCCATTTCAACCCCACTCCAAATCAAAGGACTTTGTTTTCTCAGCCCACCCCATATCACTTGTTCCAGGTTATAAACAACAACAACAACAACATTATGTATAATAACTTATGATGCATATTATTATTAACTACAAGGAAATATAATCGCAATGGTGACAACAGACAACTAGTGACAAACTGATGTTCCCAAGGCCAATATTAGTTGGGCTACAACAACTGATTAGACAGCTAATGTGAGCGTCAATTTGAGAAGGGAAGCAGCAGCTACTACTTCCTGTCAATATATCCTGAACTAAAAGTGAGATCAGTCTTTTGTTTAAGTCTACACTTCATCAAGGTATTGAATGAACAGTACTGTGCATATCTATTAAAAAAATAGCCAAGTAGGCCTTGCCTACTATACAGATGAGTTGTGCTCTTCTAAATAGTACAGTTCTTGTTGACAAGTGATCAATGATTTACAATGAGTTGAGGATCCAAATATGCTTCAAACTGTTGTTTGACTTTAATAATTATAAATAGTACAGTCATATATTAATAATAATTTAAACTAAACAATTAGAGCTGGACTGAAAATACTGAAACTCTGAACCCTGAACCTAAAACTCTGAAAGACAGTTTTGACATCAATCTTGGGAGCTTAAGTTAGAACAGTTTCGTTTATGAACATGGATGCCAGTTTACAGCAAGGTTAAGGTACTAAGTTTACTCATCTAAATGACGTAAATCTTACTGATATAAGTCCATTAATTAGCCACTAAGGTACTAAGGTACTAAGTTTACTCATCTAAATGACGTAAAAAAATAGAAGGAAAACATCAAGTTTTCAGCAATTAAGTAGACTGACCTGTTAGACCATCGCACTTTTGAGCCAAACCAAAGTTGCTTCTCGATCTAGTTCACACCCACTTAGGAAGGCCTCTCTATTTTCTTTGCTCTTGATGAAAACTGCAAATGCTTTTGCCTTCTCTTCCTTTGTCACTTCCATTGTGCTCAGAACGGATATACACCTTTTGATAGAGAAGTCATTACCTTCAGCAACCTCCTTTTCTTTGGCTAGATCTGCAGACTCATCTTGTACTTGCTTAGTCCTCATGTCTAGGTATCTCCCCATCATTTCTTCAATCCTTTCACCCTTCTTAGGTCTCTTTTCTTCCTTTTCATGTTTTTTGCTTGATGTCGTAGTAGTAGTTCTTTGCTGCCTGCTTCTTTCAACAGCTACGACCTCATTTTCTTCATCTCGTGATAGAGAACCTCGCTGTCCATTTCTTTCAACAGCTACAACCTCACTTGCTTCCTCTTGTATCTCAGTGATTGAATCATCTTCATCTAGTACCTCATGAACCTCAATGTTGTCCAAGTCATCTACATCATGAATTTGTCGAAGTGGTGCTTCCTCTTGTGGTGGCTCAAGAGAAGTCAGATTGTAAGTACCTTCAGCCAAATGACCTACACGATAACAAGGAAATAGCTATAGAAAGTGGTCTTTCCTCATGAAATTCAAGTATAAAGAGAACCAATATAGTTATGACAACTAGAAGGAGTTAATTGGGGGGGGGGGGGGATATCGTGCAGAGCAACTAGTAGTGCAGAACAGAAGAAAACTCATCACAGTACAGATGAGAAGAACATGGATGTAGAGTTGCTATTCTGACATCTATAAATTGTGACAAGTAGAAGCATATAACCTAACTCTATAAAACTAGCATATTGTTGCTTAGTCATCAGAACTAGTAGAAAAGCATTACTGTAACTAGCATATTGTTAGCAAGATAATACTTGATCTACTGTAACTAGCATAATTAGCATTACTGTAACTAGTAGAACATGTATAATGCTTAGTGTGGCCTGGAATAGGTCTAGGCTCCATTAGAGATAGTACTATACTCCATGTTCTGGCCAGTGTGGCCTGGAGCTTGTGGAAAACTAGGAATGACTGGGGTTTTAATGATCACCTCATTAAGTCTGCCAAAGTTGTAGCTCACAAAGTCATGGGTTTTTTTTGTCACAGTGGAAGAAACTTAAGCTGAAGGAGAAGATGAACATGGACGACACTCTGAAGAAACTCCAAGAAGGACAGCTAGGATAAACTGTAACTAGCATATTGTTACAGTAACTAGCATATTGTCTAGTAGTCATCAGCACTATAAAAATACTTGATCAAAGGCTACTAGACAAATCAAGTGAATCATAGGATAATATAGATCAGCAAGATAGAAACAAACAAATACTAAAGTGAGAAGCAGAAAGAATATATTGATTGGCACTGTTTGCAACTATAGAAAGTGAACCTACCATCATAAAGCTCTCCCAAAGCATCAAATAGTGGAAATCTTGCCTTACTGTTGCGGAACTTCCTAATTTTAGGGAATGTCTGCACATTCAAAGAGAACCATTGATCAAATATGAGGTTATCACTATGAGGATATCCATAGAATTACTTTAAGAAATCAACTTACAATTTTTTTCAATCTATAACAAGAAGATTTTTTTAACTGATATAACAAGAAGATTTTATTAACACACAGAAGCGCAAACGCCGTGGCGGGAGGACCGGACGGCGACGAGAAACGGGAGGGAATCATTTTCTCCGCAGAAGACAAAACAAAACAAACTCTGGGCCCTGGGGTTGGGACAACCACACACAAACACATGATAAGCTCGGGAGGTTTACACGCCATTATCACCGTGGCCCATGCAGCACCGAGCCACCACCACGAGTCCACGAGGCAGCGGAATCATGGCGGCTGGTTCCGCCCGCCCGGCCGGGCGGGGCCCCGCTGCTTCAGTGCTGTGCCATAGAAACGACGAAAACAAACAGGGTTTCCGCTTTGCCTAGCAGTAGCATCGAAGGTTGTTAGCTGGCTGAGCAACCACAACGTTGCTCAAAACAGTCATAGAGACTAAAATAATACCCGGAGCTAGTTGAAACGTTGTGAGACTAGTCTGTAGAATAGTCCAAAGAAAAATGTATCATAAGCTTATTAACTTCCCGTGTGTGACCCTGCTGCTTAATAACACTAACAACCGATCTTTGTAAACGTTGATGGTCAACACCGGCGCCCGTTGGAACGCACCGGACGGAATCAGAATGGGCAATGGGGCCGTCGCGTCTGGACGTACTGGACCCAAGGCCTCGTTTAGTTCCGCCGAATTGGCGCCGGTAGGAACACTGTAGCAGTACTGTAGCCACAGTGCCGTTTTGTTTTTGTTTGGTACTAATTGTCCAAATGTTGACTAATTAGGCTCAAAATGTTCGTCTCGCAAAATACAACCAAACTGTGCAATTAGTTTTTGATTTCGTCAATATTTAGTACTCTATGCATGTACCGCAAGTTTGATGTGATGGGGAATCTTCTTTTTGCATAGTGCCAAATTCTGAAAATTGGGGGAACTAGGCCTGTTTAGAATCCAAAAATTTTTGCGTAGTAACCGTCACATCGAATCTTGCGGCACATGCATGGAGTACTAAATGTAGACGAAAAAAAAACTAATTACACAGTTGGTCGAGAAATCGCGAGACGAAACTTTTAAACCTAATTAGTCTATAATTAGACACTAATTATCAAATACAAACGAAATGCTACAGTGAGTCAAAATCCAAAATTTTTTTGATCTAAACGGGGCCTTACAACCCCCAAGACAAGCGTCCGTTGTCGTCTGGACGTACTGGACCCAAGACAAGACCACACACGTTGATCTGCAGAGAGCAGGGGGATAGGATGCACACCCTCCCTAGTCCCTCCTACTGCCCGTACGCTACCGCTGTCCGCTGCCCACCCTCCGTACGTGCACTACCGATACCGGTCCTGTTCGTTTACGGTGAAATTTGGTTTACGCTGATGATAGTTATTCTGAAATGAAATGTTGTAAGAGAAAAATAGCTGAAAAGTAGCAAGCGAACAGGGCACCGACTACTCCTACTCCACTGTAGTACAAGCTGACGGTGCTGGCCAGTGTACAACGGATGGAGCAAGCAGCACGGTTGTGTGTGTCGGCCGGTACGTAGCTTCTCCTCCGCACAACGGACGACGGACGATTCCTTTTCCAGCAGCTCCCTGCGCCCGACGAGAGGATCGACCAGACCGGACAAACGTCCTCCTCCGCCCTGGCCTCTGGCGCTGTGGGGGAACAGCGGTCGCGTGGATCCAGGGCCATGTCCCCGAATCCACCGCCAGTAGTATAGTAACCGGAGCGACGGTGAAATCGAAACGTTATCACGGGTTGACTGGCCTCAAAGTTCGTGTCACTCACAGCTCACAGGACGCAGCCCCAATCCCCAAAAAAGAAAAGGCACATGTTTAATAACCCAGTCAGCAGCGGGCTGTATGCTACTGCCATATCAGCTATAGCCATTCTATTAGCCAACTCATATTCTAGATTGGCTGCAACAGTGACTGTAAGTATTTAATGAATGAGGATGGTGGGGAGTCAAGCGCCGATCCTACAGCCTGCAGCTGGCTGAGAGCAAGCTGCATGGTGGATTCAGCCGGGCTGGGAGTCAAGCGCCGGCTGTTTGCTTTCTTCTTTTCTCTCTCTGCCAAATCACTCTATTTTTCTGACGTGGCTCTATTTAGCCGGCTGAGTAAGCATTATTATACTTGCTCGGGAGCGCTGCAGCCGCTACCTGTGCACGGGGCCCGAGAACGAGAACAGGTGACCATTGGATTTTTGGGATGCATCCCTGACCTCTCGCTCTCACTGACAGGTGTGTGTCTCGCCGATCCACTGGTCACTGGTGTGAGTGAGTGTGAGTGTGAGTGTGAGTGTGAAATTAAACCATGGCCGGGCTGGAGTACTGTACCGCTAGCTTATTTAGCGGCTAATCAAGAAGCTAATAAAAGCTAGTAGCGGTGCCATCATCAGCTCTACTCGTGATGATTGCCTGGGGTGGTTAAGCTATTCGCTAGGGCTGTCAGCTGTGGGGGACTTCACATGGGAGGTGGTCTTATCCATAAACCATCATTGACGGTTCAACTAGTAGATCTAGAGGCGATGAGCTGATGCCATTACGGGTTTGTTCCCTTCCCTCCCAGGTCCCAGCCCCAGCACCAGGCAATGCTCAGCTAGTAGTATATTAATCCGTCACTACCGGAGCAGGTGTTGCGTGCAGCTAGCGTGCGTCGTCCACCCTATTGGCTTCCGCTGAAATTCGGCTTATGCTAATACTTATGCTAAAATATTGTGAGAACAAAATATTATTTCGTGGCTAAAAAGTAGGACAAGGGAACTGGGCCGTCATTTGGTTGGGGCGACCTGCAGGTATACTGCATGCACAAGATCGATCGAGCAGGTACCCAGCCCATCGATAGCCTGGCAAGGTGCCAACGAACCGAAAGCTTCTCTAACTTGTCACCACCTTAAAAAAGAAGGAAAAAGCTCGGTGCGATTTCTTGCATATGTCGGCCATGCATGCAGACCACCCATTGGCAACGGCACCAATTGTCTAAACTCCAGACCACCCATGAGGATGAGGTCCACGGTCGCGAGCGAGCGTCGTTTCTGAAGCGGTCCGACTCGGATCCGTCCGTTCCGCGTGCGCTGACGAGTCCGCGACGCCTGTCCTTCTCGGCTCTCTGCATGCTAGTAGTCCTCTCCTCCCCGTCGCGGTCCGCTAGCTAGCTAGCGCCAACCGCCAAGCCGAAGCCACTTGGCGCGTCGTCTCTTTTTCTTCGGCTGTCGCCACTCGCCAGTAGTAGGCCAGGACGAGAGAAGACGAAGAGAGCGAGCGTTCAATGGGCACGCGCCAGGCACGGCACCCACCGAGGACGAATTCACAGTCACAGCACAACAAGAGGGGGCTCGTGGCCCTGTGTTCTGGCACCTGTTAAACGGGATCTGAAAACCATATTATTGTATCAAGCAGACGAGGCCAAGGCTGTGGGTTCTCTCCTCTCATCTCTGCCGTCATGTCGATGTGGTAATGGAGTGGTTGATCATGACCATGGACTTCGTCGTTTTCCACCACAAAAACGGGGACCCGCCGCAGTTATTCGGTGGTGCTGACGCAGTTGACAGGGGCTGATTTTTCCTTTTTCCTAAAAATATAGCACTAGCTCCAGTTCTTTTTTATTTGTCCCCAAACTGAAAACAGTTGTTGACTCTAGGAAGCTGTGGAAGTAGAAGGCCTGTGAGGCTGTGACCGTGAAGGTATATATCCATATATCAACAACTTAGAAGCCTTGAAGGGTTACTACTTAAAAACAAAAAAAATGTTTTCTCACTTCTTTCCCCTCTCTGTTTATATCGAGCAGCAACGATTACTTGAGCTTACCAAATCGATCACTCAAATAATGCTTATACCCCCCTCCAAAATAAGGCTCCGTGTCCCAGCAGATATCACTATGTCTTTCACGGTTCAATTCAACCAACGCTCTAAATTTGGCTCTTCATGCTCCACTTGTTAGATGCATATAAAGTTGTTTACATATATTCCCTCTAGGGCTTGTTCGTTTGATTTCAGGAAGAAAGGGGTTGGAGAGGATTGGGAGGGATTAAATCCCCTACAAGTCAAAATCCTCCCTAGTACCCTTCAAACCTCTTGAATCCCTTTGATCATGGGATCAAACGAATATGGCCTTAATTGGAGGGGCCTGTGTATAACATTATTGTCAGATTGATCTCTAATCTCAAACTTGGCCCAACGGCCTAGTTGGCCCTTTGATCCGCGCCCTGATCGGGGGCGCCCAACCCACTATGGCTGGAGAGCCCCTGTCACACTGCGCAATAAAAAGAGGTGGGGGCCGGCGGCTCAAGTCACGAGGTTCATCTGAGCCGAGCTCCCCACCAACAAACCCTAAACCCGATCTAGAGGGCGCGCAGCCAGTGACGAGAAGCCACCAGCCGCGCCGCCACTGGACTGCGTCACCGCGACCACTGCACTGCGCCGCCACCCGTCTTCCCCGACCGTCACTGCCCTAGCGCAGACACCGACTCCATGGCAGACGCGAGCGGATCCTCCTCCACTACGGTGTCAGGTTTGACACGTCCATCTTCTACCCATCCCTTTCTCTCGTTCTACCTACTGTTACTGCACTAGTAGATGTTTTAGGATTCATGATTCTATTCAACAACAAGTACACGGCTAGATCTATGCTCCTAGTGATCCTATAGGTATAACAATGGTACCAGAGCGAGGTTTTCTAGGGTTTTTAGATCTAGAACGGGTGAACGACAAGCAACAGTTTAGATCCGTTCAGATCTGAGAAGAGAAGAGAGTTACCTAACCCTAACCCTAATCGGGTGAAGAAACGAGTATGACAGAGGGCTCAGTTTTTTAGAAAAGAACTTGAATCCGAGCCCAAACCCATGAAGAACAGCACGTGGAAGATAAACAGTGAAACCCTAACCCGAAACCTAATCAAACCCTAACCCTAATCCCAATCGGTGAAACTCAAGAAGAGGAACAAGATCCAGAAGGGGAAGAAGGGGAAGGAAAAGAGGCTTACCTTCTCGCTGCCGTCACCGCTGTTGTGCGGGAAGCACCGCTTCGTCGGTCCACGAAAAGAAAGCGTCGCTGTCGCTCAGGCACGGCCTCCACGGCGCGCGGTAGGGCACCGCCGCCAGGCCGCTCGACGGCGACGGGCTCACCCGTTGTGGAGCACGCACGCCGGCAAGGGGGCCGGCGACAGCGCCGCCATGGCTCGGCTCTCTATGCTCACTTCCGCTCGGTGCGCTGTGGGGTTGAGTGAGTGAGAGAGGGAAGGAGAAAGAAAGAATAGCTAGGGTTTTGGGTTAGGGTGACGCGGCGCCGTTTTGTTCGACCGACGCGCGCGCGCAGCCGTCTGATGCAAACGAGCGGCCGAGATTGATCGGGCCAACTCGCTGCCCAGGCGGGTGAGCGCGTCGCGCGGCTTTGCCGGCCCAGGCCCAGGTTGTGGCCTCGGTGCGGCAGCGCGCGCGCAGAGAAGCGGGCCGAGCTGGTTTTGGTTGCTGGGCCGAAGGAACAGTACAAAAATGAGTCAGTTTTACCTTTTTTCTTTTTCTAGTAAATATTTATTTTCTGGAAAATGGATAAATGGCTTAAAGTAAATAGAAAAGAGAATTTTCCTGTGGGTAAAATTCATTAAATTGAATTATTTTCCGCTGCGTATTTAAAGTTGTAATTTTCATTATTAAATTCAAACCAACGGGAGAATTTAATTTGAAAAATGGATATATTTTTAGTTTATTATAATATTGTTATTATTGTGACCAACGTTGATTAATGGCAATATTATGATGTTTTGTCATGCATTAATTCTATTTTTGCCCAACGGTGACGTAGAATTAGTGTAGAGGACAATTGTATGTTTTAATTTTGACTAACGTTGGAACTAAGACATGCAATTGTTATTATTATGTTTATGTTCTCACTCTATATGAATTGTGTTTTCAGGCGGATACAACTTGATGGGTTGTATCAAAGAGATCCCCACTCTCAAAGGTGATAACTATATGGAGTGAAAGAAAAAGATTGACCTAGCCTTCATCTTGGCTGAGGTGGACTAGGTAGTCACCTCACCGTGTCCCACTGAGCCTGTGGCACCGGTGAGGGAGACAAACGAGGCTGATGCCGCTTGGGCAACCAGAGAAAGGGATTTTACATCCCAAAAGATGTCCTATGACCTTGAGCATAGGAAGTGGGTCACTACCAACAAGAAATGTATGGTTGTGATAAAGAGCACGATTGAACCTGCAATTGTAGGCTCGATCCTAGAGTGTGACACCGTCACCGAGTACCTCGATAGAATAAAGAGTCAGTTCACTAGCTCTTCAATGACATATGCTACCCAACTGATAAAGCAGCTGGTGACAGAGAGGTACTCTGGAACTAGTGGCATAAGAGAGCACATACTAAGGATGAGCAATTTGACATCCAAGCTAAAACCAATGGATCTGGCTCTTAAGGAAGCGTTCCTTATCCATCTGATTTTTGCTTCTTTGCCAAAGAAATTTGACACTTTTGTTGTCAATTACAACATACAGCCCGAGAAATAGGACTTAGAGAGGCTCATGGCTATGTGTGCGCAAGAGGAGGAGAGAATGAAAGCTGCCAATGGTGGCACTATCAATTATGTGAAAGACAACAAGAAAAAAGAATAATAATGCTAACTCCTCAAAGCCAAAGAGAAAGGGTCCCATGCTGCATCAATCTCAGCAGAATAAGTTCACAGTAGAGAAAGACCAGTGTCTCTATTGCAAGAAGACGAGACATTATAAGAAAGATTGTCCCGACTACTTAAAGATGATCATGGCAAAGAAAGGTGAGAACATTATTACGTTCATAAATGAATCCCTATATGTACAATATTCGAAATCTACTTGGTGGATTGACTCAGGTGTAACTATTCATGCTGCTAATTCTTTACAGGGATTCTGTTCGACGAGGACTACGCAAAGAAGCGAAAGACACGTTAAAGTTGCAAATCGAGTCCGAGCAGGTGTCGAAGCCGTTGGCAGTCTTTCTCTAGAGCTAGCTGATGGTTTCACACTTTTACTTAGAGATGTACTTTATGTTCCTGCCCTATAGAGAAACTTGATTAGTGTTTTATGCTTGGACAATGATGGATATGATTGCCATTTTGGAAATACAAATGTAAGATAACATTTAATAATGCATGTGTTGGTCTTGCTATCTTACAAAATGAGCTTTATTTGTTATCACTACGTGATGATGTGAATGTTGTATGCGATGATGGGAACATTGCGTGTGACAATGAGAATGTGTCCTCATCTGTGGATGTAAACAAAAAAACGAAAGAGAGCTCACGATGCGTCGTCGAAATTATGGCACTATCGTTTAGGCCATATTTCGAGGGGGAGAATAGAAAGACTAGTTAAGAATGATATTCTTCCTCCATTAGAGCTCTCAGATTTAGAACAATGTAGAGAATGCATAAAAGGAAAGTATGTAAAGAAAATTAAGAAAGACGCCAAACAAAGCGCATGAATTTTACAGATTATTCACACAGACATCTATGGTCCATTTCCTATAAAGAGTGTGGATGGTTATGATTCGTTCATAACATTCACAGATGATTACTCCCGTTATGGCTACATTTATCCAATCAAAGAAAGAACAGAAGCATTGGATAAATTTAAGATATTTAAGGCAGAAGTTGAAAACCAACACAATTTAAAGATTAAGATAGTCAGGTCTGACCGTGGGGGGTGTACTACAGTCTGCATACCCCATATGGCCAAGTTCCTAGACCTTTTGCAAGGTTCTTATAGAAGAATGGTATAGTAGCCCAGTATTCTACACCGGGCGAACCTCAGCAGAATGGAGTAACTGAAAGACGCAATCGTACCCTGATGGATATGGTGTGTAGTATGATTAGTTACTCCACCTTACCATTGAGCCTGTGGATGAAGGCATTAAAAACCACCATTCATATTCTCAATAGAGTACCAAGTAAGTCGGTGCCCAAAACACCGTATGAATTGTGGACAGGAAGAGTACCCTCACTAAACCACTTGTGTGTGTGGGGGAGCCCTGCTGAGGCTAAAGTATTTAACCTAAACATTGGGAAGCTAGATCCCAAAATAGTGAGTTGCCATTTCATTGGCTACCCAGAAAAGTCAAAATGTTTTTGTTTCTACTATCTAGACAGACATACAAAGTTTGTGGAAATGAGACACGCTGTCTTCCTAGAGGATGAAATGATGAGGGGGAGCATGGTAGCTCGAGAAATTGACCTTGAAGAGAAGCGGGTGTATGCGCCCACTTTGATGATTCATGAGCCATTTTTCTCACTACCTACTATCGCTGCACCGACAGTGCAAGATACTGTGGTGCCAGCACCTGTTGTTATTCCGCCTATGGCAACAATGAAATACGATGAGGAACCTGTTCTTCAGGATCCTATAGAACCTATTGCCACACATGAGGGGGAGCAACAACAACCTCAAACAGAAGATGTGCCAAATGTGGAGGCCCCTAGAAGGTCTCAAAGAGTTAGAAAATCAGCTATTCCTGCTGACTATGAAGTATACAACACTGAGGAATTTCAAATGGAGGATGATTCCACCTCATTTGAAGAAGCCATGAGAAGTGATCATTCATCAAAGTGGCTTGAGGCCATGGAAGATGAAATGAAATCCATGAATGCTAATAACGTTTGGGACTTGGAAATAATTCCTAAAGAAGCCAAAACAGTAGGCTGTAAATGGGTCTACAAAACAAAACTTGACTCTTAAGGGAATATAGAGAGATATAAAGCACGACTTGTGGTAAAAGGCTTTACGCAAAGAGAAATGATTGATTACAATAAAACCTTCTCTCCAGTCTCATGTAAGGATTCCTTCATAATCATAATGGCATTAGTGGCACATTACGATTTAGAATTACATTAGATGGATGTAAAGACGGCATTTCTCAACGGGGACTTGGAGGAAAATGTTTACAAACCGAAAGGTTTTGTCATGGAAGGAAAAGAATGAATGGGATGCCACCTAAAGAAATCTATTTATGGATTAAAACAGGCTTCAAGACAGTGGTACTTGAAGTTTGATCAGACAATAAGGAATTTTGGGTTTAAAGAGAATATTGCGGAAAATTGTGTCTATGCAAAGTTTAAGAATGTGAAGTTTATCTTCCTTGTCCTGTATGTGGATGATATCTTACTTGCTAGTAGTGATGTCAGTCTACTACTAGAAATAAAGAAGTTTTTGTCCTCAAAATTTGATATGAAAGATCTTGGTGAAGCCTCGTTCATTCTAGGGATCGAGATTCACCGAGATAGAAGTAAAGGGGTATTAGGACTGTCACAAAAGGCATACATAGAAAGAATCTTAAAGAAATTCAGTATGCACAAATATAGTCCCTAACTTGCTCCTATAGTCAAGGGCGACAGATATGGGGATTTTCAATGCCCCAGGAACCAATATGAGATCGATCAAATGAAAGCGGTTCCATATGCTTCAGCTGTCGGAAGCTTGCAATATGCTCAAGTATGTACGCGCCCTGACTTGGCATTTGTTACCGGGTTACTTGGCAGATTCCAGAGCAATCCTGGAATAGAATACTAGAAATTAGTAAAGAAAGTCTTGCGATATTTGCAAGGAACAAAAGGCCTCATGATGACGTATAGAAGATCTAATTCACTCCATATAGTGGGATATTCAGATTCTAATTATACGGGAGATGATAGAAAATCCACATCTGGATATGTATTCACTCTTGTAGGGGGAGCTATTTCATGGAAAAGCTCAAAGCAAACTGCCACTACATCGTCCACAATGTATACCGAGTTTGTAGCGTGTTATAAGGCAGCGGGGCAGGTGAACTGGCTAAAGAAGTTCATACCCGGTTTGAAGGTGGTTGACGACATCTATAGACCACTTAAGTTATACTGCGATAATAATCCGGCAGTACTGTATGCTCACAACAATAAGTCAAGTGGTGCTGCCAAACACATTGACATAAAGTATTATGTTGTGAAAGATAAAGTCCAGGATCATGTCATAAGTGTTGAGCATATAAGCACCAAAAAGATGCTCGCGGCTCTGCTTACAAAAGGCTTACCACCCAACGTGTTCAGAGAACATGTAGTCGGCATGGGTTTAAGGGAAAGCCAATAATTCCTGGATAAAAGAAGGCCCAAAGTTAAGTGTCTATTTCAGAATAGAGTAGTGTGCTGTAGCTATCAAATCTATCGGCAATTGACCGTGACGATGAAACATGCTCTATGCGCTAATCTGTAATGGAATGAACAAAGTAAATGATATGAAATTGAAAGATGGTAGGAGATCAAGAGGGAGATTGTTAGATTGATCTCTAATCCCAAACTAGGCCCAACGGCCCAGTTGGGCCTTTGATCCACGCCCTGATCGGAGGCGCCCAACCCACTATGGCTAGAGGCCCCCTATCATACTGCGCAATAAATAGAGGTGGGAGCCGACGGCTCAAGTCACGAGGTTCGCCTGAGTCGAGCTCCCCACCAGCAAACCCTAAACCTGATCTAGAGGGCGCGCAGCCAGTGACGGGAAGCCACCAGCCGCACCGCCACCAGACTGCGTCACCGCGACCACTGCACTATGCCGCCACCCGTCTTCCTCGACCATCGCTGCCCTAGTGCAGACATCGACTCCATGGTGTAAGCGAGCGGATCCTCCTCCACTGTGGTGTCAGGTTTGACACGTCCATCTTCTACCCCTCCCTTTCTCTCGTTCTACCTACTGTTACTTCACTAGTAGATGTTCTAGGATTCATGATTCTATTCAACAACAAGTACCCGACTAGATCTATGCCCCTAGTGATCCTATAGGTATAACAGTTACCACTGTGCATTTAGCACTTTAGGCCAGAATAGACTGAGATTTCTTCTTCTAACATGGTTTTAATTAGGCTTAGGGTTTAGACCTCACCTTGGCCCGTTCGCTTCGCTGAAAAAACAAGCCGAAACACTCTTCCGGCTAATTTGGTGTGAGAGAAAAACACTATTCTAGCTAAAAAAATAAGCTGAAAAAGACGGATTATAAGAGAAGCGAACATGACCCTTCCCTCTTGCTGCTACGTCGTTGGCTATGTACTGTCGCTGGTGAACTATCATGCACGCAGGCCTTGTGCGCCTGGCCCCACAGTCCTGCGCGACCGCCTAGATGATCTAGGTCCCTTTTCATCCTTGGTGCACTAAATCATGAGCATTAGAAGCATAAAGAGTAACAAAAATATGAACTTAAGGAAAATGCAGGGATAAAAACTCTTCAGCTTCTGTAAACAACACACCTCCGGGCAATTGATCAAAATTTCTTGAATGCAGAGTAGAGGACAAGCAAACTGAATACATCTCCACATTACCATGTGACGTACCATGCTCCATAACTGCTAGAATGGCCACCAAATAAGCTTTGCCTTCAACACACATTGCTAGAATATGTGCAATGATGTCTAGCGCCTGCAAGCACTATTTAACAGTCGTGGTCTTTGATCATGGACCCACTAGAGCTCTCTTTTCTGCTTTTATATGAAGGCACCATAAAATTTATCTTAAGAGTATCTTGTGCTGGGTGAGATCATTTTTTCTTTTATCTTAGCTCTCTCGTAAAAGATCTAGTTGATACTGTTGGCCTTGTAGATGGTTTCATTGTTGGCAGCATGTGTTCACCTGTATTTGCTTTGTTGCGAGCATCCCACCAATAATACACCAACCAAACAAAACAAGGTTTTTGTCTTCTCCCATAGAAAGTATGTGTTGTACAACTCTTGGATCGGGTTCCATGGTCACCAACTGTATTAGAATGTTTTTCTAGATCCATGTATTATCGGTAACTTTTAATACTTTTGCATCTTGAGTAAGCAATGTCCTTCATCTTCATCCAACAGTTAGGGCATCTAGTGTCGATGTCCAAGCCTCTCCTCTAGATGTTTCTCCATAGCGACAAATTATTATAAGTAGGTCTTCAAAAGAAGTGCTTCACTTTAGCTGGTCATTGTATCATCCAAATTTTGTTCCAGTTGAAGTTGTCATCTTGAGAGCCCCTGAAGCTAGATTTACTTCTTTGTTTGATGGACTGCCTTTCCCATTTGTGTTTCAGTAAGCACTTTTAATAGAGAACACACCCTTTCCCATCATATTGCGATGCATGATGTAACACCCCTGGTGTTACGAGCTTGCTTAGCACCTAGGTTAAGGCCTAAGAGAAATTAGCATAACAAGTTCTCGAGTTTTAAAAATTTAAAACACACATGAAATGATAAACAAACCCTGTGCAACTCACTTTTATGGTTGAGAGAAATCAAACAAATATATAAGTTAATTTACTTAGTGCGTAAAAGTGCTAATGAAAATCCTAACAAGAAGAATAAAATAAGTAGTTTTAATTGTTTGGTACGAAAAACAATTTCTATAAACAAAAATAAAATATAACTTGTGTATAGTGCTTATGTAAAGATGATGAGCAAGTGGTGTAGATGAAAATGCAACTTTAATTTTTGGAAAATAAACATGTTAACTAATGTTCTTGGGAGCTCCCAAAAAATCAAATTGGAAATTAAAATCAACCTTTTCGTTAAGTCAGCAAAGATCTGAACTTATGTTAAAGTACTATTTTTGGCGAGTTATATTGGGCAAAATAATTAAATAGTGCTTAAATATTTTGTTCCTATGGTTTAGTATAAAGTATGGACTATTGGATGAAGTACTTGTTGGTTGGAGTTAATAAAGCTTAGGCCTTTTAAAATATGTGGCAAAAGTATTCATGGTTGTTAAGTTCAAACTGAACTCTTTTCTTTTTCTATCTAAAAGGGTAGTAGACAATGCCATTTTGGCGTTTAAATTCTAACTAAAATGTTTAAACACTAGCTTCATATTGTTGTATTGTCGGTTGCTTCTAAGTAAGCTCTTGGGCATGGGGTAGGTCGTAGTTGTGTTGGGTGTCGTGTTGCTCTCATAAAAATTCCCCAAACTTCGTTGGAACGTGCTGCAACCATGTTGTTGACGCTCTGTTCGTGAACCGATGTTTGGTGCGACGAACTTATCTTGGCATATCCTTATCTTTCTCTCCGGTCATCCTCTGGACATGTGAGTTGCTCCACTAGCTTATCGATCGTACCGACTTTGGGTTCAAGGAATTGGTTGAACCTTAGTCGAGTTAATCAGCAGCCCTTGCTTCGCTTTAAAATCCATGCACTTCACCGCTCATCATTGCTCAACCGGTGTCTGTAGTCACCACGCACGCACGTTGCCGCTGCTTGACCATTCTTGGCCTTGGTCATGCCCCATGGCTGGCTTTGCTGGTTGCCTACCGTGTGTTAGGCTGGGGTTGGCCATGGTCGCCTCCGCAGGATAGGACTGAGTTGCAGGGCTACTGCTGCGTGGCCATCATGTTCGTGCTACTAGCCAGGCCATGTGCGGGCCTAGCCGATGCCGCGACAGTCGTAGTATGGCCAACATGGTGCCCGTTGAAAGGTCCTTGAGTGGTTTTGGTGATTGAGTGACAACTTAGGTGGACTAATTTTGTTTATATGAGGTACACATGTGATTAATCCACAGGTACATGTGTGTGAGCAACATATTGAAAGTGCATTTGCCCACTATGTGGGTTTTGGTGTATTGATGACATCCAAATTAGGGACTAATGTGATCTTAATGAGATATGTCGCAGCTATTAGTCCAATGAAAGACTCAAAGAGTTGATAAAGATGAAATGGTATCCCTCAATTCTTGAAGCTGTAAAGGCGGACAAACTCAAAACGCTCTCCAAAGGTTTTAATTGTGTTTCTGAGTTTAGGATCCGCCGTACTATAAAGAGGGATGCAAACTTAGTTGGTCTGAGGAAGATAGAGTGCTCATGCTTTAAAATAAAATCAAAAGAGAGACACTCTAGCACTTCACGAGCACATAGAATAATTTTCTGTGACTATCGATGTCGGAAGTCCCGACGTAAGCTAGAACTCCCGACAGTCGGAAGTCATGACTCTCACTGGAAGTTCTGACTCCTAGTCACTTAGCCTGCGCGGTGACTATGGACGTCGGAAGTCCCGACGTGAGTCGGAACTCCCGATAGTCGGAAGTCTCGACCCAAGCCGAGAGTCTCGGCATCGATGGCTCTGCTAGCCTGCTATCTGTGCATGTCAGAACTCCCGTCATACATCAGAAGTTCCAACCATCAAAAGTCCTGACATATGTCAGGAGTCCCGATACCTGTTGTGAGCTGGCTAGATGTTTAACTGTGCACGTCGGAAGTCCCGATGTTCGTCGGAAGTCCCGACGTTTGCTAGGAGTTCCGACACTGACGTGCACGCATGGTCTTCTAACTCTTTGTGAACAGTGTTTTCTGTTAACATAGGAAGTCCCAAGATCTGCGTCGAAACTTCCGACGTAGATCTGAATGGTTAGATTTTCACTTGGAGTATAAATACCCCTCTCTTCACTTCTAACCGTTACGGACTCATTAACAGCTGACCCACTTCATGCTCAACAGCTCCCAAGCAACTAAAGCACCCCTCATCTTCCCCCTTTGCTCCAATCTTTGATTCCCTTAGGGTTTGAGTGAAAGGAGAGTGGATTAAGTGAGAGCATCACTTTGGATAGCTTGAGCACTTGATTTCTTCGTCAAACCGATTGATTTTGCATCTATTACTCTTGGGGCTTTGCCCCTAGCCAGCTAGGCGTTGCCCAAGAGCTTCTATCTTGTGGAAGAGCCTTGGGAAGTTTGTATCACCCTTCGATTTCTTAGTGGAAAGCTTAAGTGACCTTTGTGGTTGCTTTGAGAGAGGCAAGGAGGTGGAAAAGACTCCGACCTTGGTGGTCACCTCAACAACAAGGACGTAGGAGCTCCTTAGTGGGGTTGCCGAACCTCGGGATAAATCCTTATGTCCCATGTGCTTGTTGTTGTGATTGTTAGAAATTACTTGTATGTGTTTGTCTCTTTGTCTCCCAACTTTACATTTTAGGGTTTGGATTCGATCTACGGTTTGGAGGCATTACGGCGTTAAGGGAGTGACCCAACATCTTCACCAAACCACTAGGAAGTGAGATTATAAGATTATTTATCCGCAAAGTTAAATTTGGCACTGCTTTTGTAGTTCACGTAGGCGTCGGAACTGCTGACGTTTGTGCCAGAACTTCTGACAACGTCGGGAGTTTCGACCCAAACGCCGGGACTTCCGACAGTGACTAACAGATTTGAACTTAGCATTTGCAGTAAATTTTTAGATACACCTATTCACCCCCTCTAGGCATTGTTAGATCCTTTCAATTGGTATCAGAGCAAGATCTTCTCTTTGTGCTTCACCGCGTGAGAAGAAACAACGTCGAAGTCTGACAAAATGCAAGCCGTTGCTGTCGAAATGGCCAAGAAAATAGCTGAAGAGTTGATGAGTGCTCAAGCCAAGCTCTTTCAAGATGAAATGAAAAAGATGCAAGATGAGATGAGCAAGTTGAAGGAAGAATTGAGCAAGAAGGTTGATGATGCAATAAGTGGCAAGAATGATACTAGTGACACGAATGAAGCAAACAAAGATGCCGCTAGTGATATTGGAGCTGGTGAGCATGCTCATGGAAAAGGAATATATTCAAATATGAGTTTTGACTATGGACAACTCATGAAAGGTTCAACACTACATACTCTGTCCATCAACATTGGCAAGCCACCTCACTTTGATGGAACAAGATACACCGATTGGTCTTACAAGATGAAGATGCATCTCATTGCCGCAAGACTTTGGGAAGTTGTGGATATTGGTGTGATAATTCCTACCGATGAAGATAGAGAGATAACTCCGAAAGAAGTGCACAACCTCCATCAAAATGCATAAGCCGTAGCATTGCTTGTGTCAAGCCTAGCTCCGGATGAGTTTAGAAAAGTGAATGGAATGGAAAGTGCAAAACAAATTTGGGATACTTTGAAAGTATCATTTGAAGGAGATAAAAGTGTGAGAAAAGGAAACATAGAGTTACTTCATGGTGAATTGGAAAGATTTGTATTCTTGCAAAATGAAACAACACAATCCATGTTTGATAGGCTCATGGCATTGGTCAACCGCATAAGAGCTCTTGGAAGCACCGAATGGGATAACAACAAGGTTGCTAGAAAGATGTTGAGAACCTATAGAGCCAAGAATAACATGCTAGCGTCCGTGATCATGGAAAGGCCCGGTTATGATGAGATGACACCTCAAGAAGTTCTTTCAAAGCTCAAGCATCATGAGTGTCTAGATGAAGATGCAATCAATGCTCACAATCAAAATCCTAATGCAATGGGATTCAACAAGAGTGCAGCCCTTAAAGCCACTCGACAACTTGAAGGTCAAGGTTTAAGTCAAGAAAAGAAGAAGAAAGTGAAGGATGATTCCTCAAGTGGAGAAGAAGATTCCGATGCGGAGGTTGCATTTGTGATTAGATATCTTAGAAAGTTTATGAAGAAGAAAAGCAACCGCAAGACCTATGGTGATGGAAAGAGAAGGTTCAAAAAGAGATTTTGCTATGGATGTGGTCAAACTGGTCACTTCATAGCCGATTGTCCTAATGAGAAAAAGAAACACAAGCACGACAAGGATGAAGACAAGAAGAACAAAGGCAAGAAGAGAGGTGAAGCTCATCTTGGGGAAGAATGGGAGTCAAGTGATAGTGACTCAAGTGATGATGAGAAGAAGAAGAAGGGAGTCACAAACATCGCCATCCACCACTCTTCTTCACCGACCATGATCTTCCCCGACTCAACTTCACCACCAAAACTCTTCTCCAACCTATATTCACCACCGAGGCTCTTCTCCAACCTCATCGACAACGACTACTACACCCCAACTTGTCTCATGGCAAAAGGGGAGAAGGTACATACTACACCCATCTCCTCTAGTGATGAGTATGATAGTTGTGATGATAACATAGATGAAATTGAAGCAACCATGATAAAGAAATTTGGAAAAAAGGCCTTCACTAAAATAAAAGTGCTAATGAAGAAATTAGAGAAGAGGGATAGATGCTTAGAGTTGCAAGGAGATATAATTACTCAAGAGAGAGAGAAAAACCTTGCACTTAAAGCATCTATCACCGAGGAAAAGATGAAGGTTGAGAAGTTAGCCGTTGAATTGTCTTTAGCCAATGACTCAATTGGGAAATTGACTAAGGAACATTCCTCGGTTAATGATCAAGTAGCTAGCCTCAAGAATGAGAAGAGTATAGCTCAAGAAAGCCTCACAAGCTTGGAAGGAAAACATCGAAATCTTGAGCTGAACTATAGTACTCTTTGGGCTAGCACTTCAACTTCTCCTAAGGCAACCGAAGACTCTAGTGTCTCCACTAGTGATGGTTGTAAAAGATGCTATAAAATTGATGTGAATGCATATACAACTAACCTTGTTGAGTTAGAGAAGAAAGACAAGAAAATTCATAGGTTGAAGATGATATTGAAGAATGGGTGCAAGTGTCAAGAGTAATCCAACAAGACTATATACAAATCATCAAGACACCCATCAATCAAGGAAGGCATTGGCTACAATAGGTATGATGGAAAGGCAAATGGAAGGAACATGATCAATGGTGTGCCTTGCGTGAAGTTCAACAAGGGCGTTGCTCTTGATGAGCTAATATGCAAGGCCAACAACAAGGTCTACATTCCAAAGATCCAACCTACAAGTAACAAGACAATCAAGACGAGGCAATCCGATGTCCCAAAGCCACAAGCACCACTTCCACGGTGCTATGCTAGTGACTATATGTGTTGTTGGGGCAAGGATGGCAAGATTGTGGTTAAGTATGTTGGTGTCCAAAAGAGAAAGGAAATTATGAGGAGTGTTTGGGTGCCCAAGTTTTATGTGACTAACCCCCTAGGACCCAAATCTTTTTGGGTACCTAAAACAAAAGCTTAATTTATCTTTGTAGGAATATTCCTCCGGTAGAACAAGTTGGGTGTTGGATAGTGGATGCACCAATCATATGACCGGAGAAAAGGATATGTTCACATCATTTCAACCAAGTCATGATCAAAGTGGAAATATTGTGTTTGGTGACAATAGAAAAGGAGAAGTCCTCGGTTTGGGTAAAATTGCTATATCAAATGATAATTCCATTTCAAATGTTTTACTTGTGAATTCATTAAGATACACTTTGTTGTCCGTCTCACAACTTTATGAAATGGGTTACAATTGTCTCTTTATGGATAAGGGTGTGGAAGTCTATAGAAGGGAGGATTCCTCTATTGCATTTATGGGTCATTTAAAAGGGAAACTCTATCTAGTTGATTTCACATTAAATAGAGTAAATCCTGAGACTTGTTTAATGGCAAAATCTAGCTTGGGTTGGTTATGGCATCGCCAACTTGCCCATGTTGGGATGAGGAACTTGGCCAAACTTCAAAAAGGCGAACACATCCTTGGACTAACAAATGTTTCTTTTGAGAAAGATAGGATTTGTAGTGCATGCCAAGCGGGAAAACAAGTTGGAGCTAAACATCCCGTCAAAAATGTTGTGACAACCGAAAGGCCATTGGAGTTGCTTCACATAGACATATTTGGACCCGTCGCTTACATAAGCATTGGTGGTAACAAATATGGTTTTGTAATTATCGATGATTATTCTCGTTTCACTTGGGTATTCTTTTTGCGTGAAAAGAGTGAAGTCCAAGGTATCTTCAAGAAGTTTGCAAGAAGAGCCCAAAATGAATTTGAATTCAAAATCAAGAGAGTTAGAAGTGACAATGGGACGGAGTTCAAGAACACCAACATTGAAGAGTTTCTTGATGAAGAAGGAATCAAGCATGAGTTTTTGGTTCCATACACTCCACAACAAAATGGTGTTGTGGAGAGGAAGAACCAAACGCTCATAGAAGCCGCGAGAGCAATGTTGGATGAGTACAAGACTCCAACCAACTATTGGGCGGAAGCGGTCAACACGGCATGCCATGCTATCAACCGTTTATATCTTCACAAGAAAAGAGAAAAGACCGCCTACGAACTTCTAACCGGTAAAAAGCCCAAGGTGCACTACTTTAGAGTTTTTGGATTCAAGTGTTTCATACTTAACAAGAAATCCAAAAGCTCTAAGTTTGCACCAAAGGTTGATGAAGGTTTCATGCTTGGTTATGGTACTAATGAACATGGATATCGTGTTTTCAATAAAACCACCGGTTTGATTGAAATCACGGTAGACATGACTTTTGATGAAACCGACGGCTCTCAAAAGGAGCAAGTCAATATTGAGAATGTAGGTAATAAAGAAGCTCCACACGAAGCAATCAAGAAGCTTACCATTGGTGAAGTAAAGCCCATCAAAGATGAAGATGAAGACCATGTAGTGCATGATGATCTTGATCCAACCATTCATCATGTTTCATCTAATGAACATGGTGAAGCTTCCGCAACAAGAAATAATCAAGATGGAAGATCAAATGAAGCACAAGGTCATTCTCAAGAAGATGGTGTCAATAATGAGCGAGCTCAACCACAACTCAACAATGAAGAAAGAAGTGAAGTCAACCCTCCACAAGCTCATGATTGTGATCCTCCAATCGATCATGACCATGATGATGATGGCCCTATCCAAAGATAAACTCAAGTGCCACATCCTAGAGTGCATATATCCATTCAATGGGATCATCCCGTTGATAACATATTGGGGAGCATTCGACGAGGGGTAACTACATGTTCCCGTTTAGCAAGTTTTTGTGAATATTACTCGTATGTTTCTCCTTTGGAACCTCGTAGGGTGGAAGAGGCACTTGATGATCTGGATTGGATGATAGCCATGCAAGAGGAGTTGAACAACTTCACTCAGAATGAAGTCTGGTCCTTGGTGGAAAGGCCCAAGCAAAATGTGATTGGAACCAAGTGGGTCTTCCGCAACAAGCAAGATGAGCATGGCATGGTAACAAGGAATAAGGCAAGGTTGGTGGCTCAAGGATTCACTAAAATTGAAGGCTTGGATTTTGGGGATACCTATGCACCGGTGGCTAGACTAGAATCAATTTGTATTCTACTTGCCTATGCCGCTCATCATGACTTCAAGCTATATCAAATGGACGTGAAGAGTGCATTTCTCAATGGCCCCCTATCCGAGTTGGTGTATGTAGAGCAACCACCGAGCTTTGAAGACCCCAAGTATCCAAACCACGTTTACAAGCTCGACAAGGCGCTCTATGGGCTCAAACAAGCCCCTAGAGCTTGGTATGATTGCTTAAAGGATTTCCTACTCAAACAAGGTTTTGAGATAGGAAAGGCTGATGCTACTTTGTTTACTCGCAAAGTCAATAATGATATCTTTGTTTGCCAAATATATGTCGATGACATAATATTTGATAGTACTAATGTGGCTTTTTGTGAGGAATTTAGTAGGATAATGACAAATAGGTTCGAGATGTCCATGATGGGAGAGTTGAAGTGTTTCCTTGGATTTCAAATCAAGCAACTCAAGGATGGCACGTTCATAAGTCAAACCAAGTACACCAACGACATGTTGAACAAGTTTAACTTGGACAAGGTCAAGCCCATCAAGGCACCCATGCCAACTAATGGACATCTTGATCTTGATCAAGGAGGAAAGGACATCAATCAAAAGGTATATTGCTCCATGATTGGATCACTTCTTTACCTTTGTGCATCTAGGCCCGATATTATGCTTAGCGTGTGCATGTGTGAAAGATTTCAAGCTAATCCAAAAGAATGTCATTTGATAGCCGTTAAGAGAATTTTTTGGTATTTAGTGCACACTCCTAATCTTGGCCTATGGTATCCTAAGGGCTTCAATTTTGAGTTACTTGGCTATTCCGATTCGGATTATGCTAGTTGCAAAGTAACCCGAAAGAGTACTACCGGGACTTGCCAATTTATTGGTAGATCCTTGGTGTCTTGGAGCTCTAAGAAGCAAAATTTTGTTGCTTTGTCCACCGCTGAGGCCGAGTATGTGGCGGCCGGCACTTGCTGTGCCCAACTACTTTGGATGAAGCAAACACTAAAGGACTTTGGATGTGAGTTAACCAAGATTCCACTTTTGTGTGACAACGAGAGTGCCATTAAGTTAGCAAACAACCCTGTAAACCACTCTCGAACAAAGCACATTGACATTCGACATCATTTTTTGAGAGACCACGAAGCCAAAGAAGATATCGTCATTCATCATGTGAGCACCAAAAAGCAATTAGCTAATATCTTCATAAAGCCACTAGATGAGTCAAGATTTTGTGCTTTGAGGAGTGAACTAAATATCATTGATTCTCATAATTTAGCTTTATTCCTTGCACACACATTTTGTTTGATCTAGTTAGGAGAAAAGAATTAAGAAAACATTGTGTGCCACTTTCAAATTCTATTTTGTAATTTTCATAAGTGACTATTGCTTTGTGTTGGTTGAATGAAATCTAGTCACTTGTGAAAATGTTAGTGTCCATCATATTTTTGCCCCACATGGTGTAGTGAGTTCAAGTTTGAGGGTTTTTCTATTTTCCTGCGTCGGAAGTCCCGACGTAGGTCGGAAGTCCCGACAGCCGGAAGTCCCGGCTCGCACCGGAAGTCCCGACGTGCATCGGGAGTTCCGACGTAGATCTAATTTTTTTACCATGCCAATAGGGTTCATGAGAGAAAGACAAGAGACTTCAACCAAGTTAATGCATTAAGGATGAAAGGGAGCATCTCTTGGTGAAGGAGGATGAGATCCGACATCGATGGCAAGAGTATTTTGACAAATTGTTCAATGGTGAGAATACAGACACAACCTTTCAGTTGGATGACTCTTTTGATGACACCAATAGGCGCTTTGTGCGGAGAATCCAAGAATCTGAGGTCAGAGAGGCGTTGAAAAGGATGAAAGGAGGTAAGGCGATGGGATCGGATGGTATCCCAATCGAGGTGTGGAGATGCCTCGGGGACATAGCTATAGTATGGCTAACCAAGCTGTTCAACCATATTTTTCGATCGAACAAGATGCCTGATGATTGGAGGAGAAGTATATTGGTACCGATCTACAAGAATAAAGGGGATATTCAAAGTTGTACTAATTACCGGGGAATTAAGTTGATGAGTCATACTATGAAGCTATGGGAGAGAGTTTTGAGCATCGCTTGAGAGCAATAACACGGGTCTCTATGAACCAATTTGGTTTCATGCCTGGAAGGTCAACCATGGAAGCCATTTTCTTAATAAGACAAGTTATGGAGCAGTATAGGGAGAAGAAGAAGGACCTACACATGGTTTTTATTGATTTGGAGAAGGCTTATGATAAAATACCAAGGAATGTTATGTGGTGGGCTTTGGACAAACATAAAGTCCCAACGAAGTACGTCGGGCTCATTAAGGACATGTACAACAATGTGGTGACTAGAGTTCGAACAAGTGATGGAGACACGAACAACTTCCCGATTAGGATAGGACTACATCAAGGGTCAACTTTGAGCCCTTATTTGTTTGCCTTAGTGATGGATGAGGTCACAAGGGACATACAAGGGGACATCCCTTAGTGTATGCATTTGGCGGATGATGTAGTGCTAGTTGATGAAAGCCGAACATGAGTGAATCAGAAACTAGAGTTATGGCGGGAGACTTTGGAGTCCAAAGGTTTTAGACCCAGTAGAACTAAAACTGAGTATATGAGATGTGACTTCGGCACTACTATTTGAGAGGAGGAAGATATTAGTTTGGAAGGTCAAGTAGTGCCTAGGAAGGATACCTTTCGATATTTAGGATCAATGTTACAGAGAGACAGGGATATTGATGAAGATGTTAGCCATAGAATCAAAGTAGGGTGGATGAAGTGGCGGCAAGCATCTGGTGTCCTATGTGACAAAAGGGTACCACAGAATCTAAAAGGCAAGTTTTATAGGATGGCGATTAGACCTGCTATGTTGTATGGTGCAGAATGTTGGCCTTCAAAAAGACGACATGTTCAATAGATAAGTGTCGTGGAAATGCGTATGTTGCGTTGGATTTGTGGTCATACAAGAAGGGATCGAGTTCGGAATGATGATATACATGATAGATTAGGGGTAGCACCAATTGAAGAAAAGCTTGTCCAACACCGGTTGAGATGGTTTGGACATGTCCAACGGAGACCTCCAGAGGCACCGGTGCGTAGTGGAATCCTAAGCCAGGATAGTAACATGAAGAGAGGCAGAGGAAGACCGAAGTTGACTTGGGTAGAGGCGATAAAAGGAGACTTGAAAGGATGGAATATACCCAAAGACTTAGCCTTAGATAGGAGTGCTTGGAAGACAACTATTCACGTGCCTGAACCTTGATTGCTTCTGCTAGGTTTCAACTCTAGCCTACCCCAACTTGTTTGGGACTTAAAGGCTTTGTTGTTGTTGTTGTTGTTGTTGTTGTTGCCGCGTTGGTTGCTTGACTCATCTATAACCGGCCCAATTTTCTTTTACTTCGGTTATTTCCTTCCTCCTCCTCTCCCATCACCCCCATTGCCTCTCCTCATGCCGCCATCGCCCCTCCTCACTGCCCTCGCTCCTCCTCGCGCCGCCGGGTTGCTCCCTACCTGCCTTGGCTCCCAATCCTGCTGGTGGCTGGACTCCTCCTCTTCTAGTGGACTATCGTCATCGGGTTATGGACATTAGGTTCAATAGGAACAGGAATCTTTATGCTGAGGACGAGAAGGACCTATGACTTGAGTATTGTTTCTGGCATCCCTTCCATTTTGACTTTTATGATTCCATTCTTTATTGGAAGTTCTTGAAGAAGAGGGAGCCACCGGTCCTACAGATGAAGTGCATTGATGCATACTCTCTTGGCAAGTATAAGGAACCCAAGTTGGAGCAGATGGTTCAGGATATTCACACAATGGGGTTGTCCTGCCTGTTAGAGTTTAGGAAGCATTGGAACAACGAGCTAATTTGTCAGTTTTATGCTTCTTATCGTCATGAGGGAGACCCTACAGGTGCTATTGGCATGGTTCATTGGACTACTGAAGGAAAGCATTATAAGGTGGACTTCATCACTTTCTCTCGCCTTCTTGGTTTGAGTCATAGCGATCGCACTGCAACTGAATTGACTGAGTATGAGGATGTCGCTTTGGAGGAGTACCAACATATGTATCTTGATGGACACACAACTGATGGACAAACAGTGTTTCTAAAGCCCTACTACTGAACAACATCCTACGATAGATCTTGTATCTGAAGGTAGGTGACTCCACCTTCCTTCGTGATGATTCACAGAAGGTGCTACGATGATTTGGAGATGAGTTTCAGAAGTTTTCCATCAGCAGATACATTTGGAACAAGATACATGATGCTTCCAAGGATCCCGTGAAGCATCTTCCCTATGCACCATACATTATGCATGTCATTGAGCAAGTATCTGGCATCCATTTTCCCTATGACACTCAGCAAAAGCTCCTCAAGATATCCAACAAGACCTCCGTCATTGCTGCTAGAGAGCTGAGGGAGAAAGCTAATGCTGCCAAAGCTAGAGGGAAAGGTGCTGCGGGTTCTCGCTCTCGTCGTGGTGCTTCCACACCTACTGCTGCTGCTGCTCGCTCTTCTAGTGCCGAGCCCCTCTCTTCGTCCTCCTCTAGAAAGAAGCCCAACAAGTTCAAGTTCCTAATGACATACATGTTTGGACAGTGTTGTGCTAGTGCTCAACGTGAGCATGATAGGCAAGAGAGGCTATATCGGTTGGAACAGCAAGCAGGCATTGTATCTTCTCCTTTGCCGCCGTTTGTGCCTCCCTATGATCCGTTGGCTTTGTATGATGAGGCTTCTGTGGCGTACGAAGATGATGCGACTTCTTGCCCACATGGCAAAGGGAAGGCGACTGCAGAAGATGAAAAAAACATCGAGGACGATGATGATGAAGACGACGACGGTGGTGAGGATGGTGACCAAGATGAGGATGAGGATGACTAGTTGGATATTCACGTGGCCTACCCCTTTTGGCACTTGTTGACAAAGGGGAGTGTTAGGCTTTGATTTCTCTGTGTAATAAGTTAGTTGGTCTTTATGTTTCGGAACTTTAAAACTTTTAGCGTGCACGAACTATGTCGTGTGGTGGCAAGCTTGTGATGGACAACTATTTATATGTGTTTGTGATGAATGATTGTAGGACAAGTTATGGTTATCTATTTATCTTATTACCTTACACTTGTTTCTACTTATGATGGTGAATGTATTTTTGAATGGCCATGTGCTGCTCCAAATTTTTTTAAAAATCTTGGCCATCATATTCTCTTTTACTTCTTATGTGAAATAACATGTCATATTGCATTTCTTTTCGCACATATCTGTTTGTTCACACACTTGTTGCACCCCACGGATTGCAAAATTTAGGGGGAGCTTTTGTCTTGATGTATGCAAATCAAGTATATAGGATACTAATTGAAATTCAAATTCATGCATACATCAAGGGGGAGCTCTTCATAAATTTTGGTGTTCAAGTTTTAAAATCTTTCATTCCTATAAAAGCCTAAGTTGGTTGTCATCAATTACCAAAAAGGAGGAGATTAAAACTGCATTTGCCCCCTATGTGGGTTTTGGTGTATTGATGACATCTAAATTAGGGACTAATGTGATCTTAATGAGATATGTCGCAACTATTAGTCCAATGAAAGACTCAAAGAGTTGATAAAGATGAAATGGCATCCCTCAATTCTTAAAGCTGTAATGGCGGACGAACTCAAAACGCTCTCCAAAGGTTTTAATTTTAGGATCCACCGTACTATAAAGAGGGATGCAAAGTTAGTTGGTCTGAGGAATATAGAGTGCTCATGCATTAAAATAAAATCAAAAGAGAGACACTCTAGCACTTCACGAGCACATAGAATAATTTTCTGTGACTGTCGATGTCAGAAGTCCCAACGTAAGCTAGAACTCCCGACGGTCGGATGTCATGACTCTTGCCGGAAGTTCTGACTCCCAGTCACTTAGCCTGCGCGGTGACTATGGACGTCAAAAGTCCCGATGTGAGTCGGAAGTCCCGACAGTCGAAAGTCCCGACCCAAGCTGAGAGTCTCGACATCGGTGGTTCTGCTGGCCTGCTATCTATGCATGTTGGAACTCCTGTTGTACATCGGAAGTTCCGACCGTCAGAAGTCTCGACATATGTCAGGAGTCCCGATACCTGTTGCGAGCTGGCTAGATGTTTAACTACGCACATCGGAAGTCCTGATGTTTGCCTAGAGTTCCGACACTGACCTACATGCGCGGTCTTCTGACTCTTTGTGAATAGTGTTTTCTATTAACATCGGAAGTCCCAAGATCTGCATCGGAACTTCCGACGTAGATCTGAACGGTTAGATTTTCACTTGGAGTATAAATACCCCTCTCTTCACTTCTAACCATTACAGACTCATTAACAGCTGACCCACTTCGTGCTCAACAGCTCCCAAGCAACTAAAGCACCCCTCACCTTCCCCCTTTGCTCCAATCTTCGATTCCCTCAGGGTTTGAGTGAAAGGAGAGTGGATTAAGTGAGAGCATCACTTTGGATAGCTTGAGCACTTGATTTCTTCATCAAGCCGGTTGATTTTGCGTCTATTACTCTTGGGGCTTTGCCCCTAGCCGGCTAGGCATTGCCCAAGAGCTTCCATCTTGTGGAAGAGCCTTGGGAAGTTTGTATCACCCTTTGATTTCTTAGTGGAAAGCTCAAGTGACCTTTGTGGTCACTTTGAGAGAGGCAAGGAGATGGAAAAGACTCTGACCTTGCAAAGGCACGACCGCATCAGTGATGAGGAGGCGGCACTAGAGCTGTGACTAGCATGCGCATAATGAAGAGGGAGCCAAGGCTAGCAAATGGTGTAGAGGAATTGGTGCAGGATGAAGTGGTCGAGATTGGCCACTACGCGGGCGACGACGGGCCTTAACAGCATGGCGGTGGGCAAAGCTCCAAAATTGGAGCTCAGCATGACGCAAGTCAAGGCAGGGTGGTTTTGGCTGGAGAGGGGGTGTGAAGGTGGAGATGCGAGCATGAGGAATTGATGAGAGGTGCTCGCTCTCTGGCTTCACCGTCACACGACGCGACGACGGTGGAAAATAGAGGGAGAAAAAGGGAAAGAGAGAGACGGTGCGACAAGTGGGCTCGAATCATCCATGCCTTGGCAGGACACAAGCGACGAGCATGGGAGGCTCATGTGCTGGCGCTATGGAGAAAATGTGCGTGCGTCTGATTGGTGCGGCCTACGCGCCGTAGTGCCATAAATGGTATGACGACGGTGGCTCGCCCACGTGCGTGCAACAGAGGCAACACGCACAGGGATAGCAAAAGCATAGAGGTGTAGCAGATTAGTGTGGACGTGACAATGATGCGATGGCAGCGGTAGTATCGCAACATGAGTAGCGTTGGTAGTGTGGACGTAGCGGCAGTGCAGCGCTGCATCAGCGACACCCAAACGACAGTGCGAGGCAGAGCGACAGGGCACAGGGCTAGCGGCTCATTGTGGCCGGCCTCGGCCAAGCCTAGGCGGCTCGACCGTCCAAGCACGGCATGAGAAGGCCATGCGGTGACCGTGCTCCCTGTGCCAACCTACCCGAGATAGTGACACGCATGAATTTTAAAGCGTTCAACACGACCAAACAATTCCTTTAGGACCTAAACCATCTTCACCATGCTCAAGATGGCACATGAGACTTTCAAATTGAGCTATAACACTACACCACTCCTTAACCCAAATGTCTCATAATAAATTGCTAAACATATCAGTGTCTAACTGTTGGCAGACTTGAAAATTTCTAAGTTTTTGAGCTAAATTTGATTTCCATTTGCGATTTCTAAGCTAGTGGAAATATTAGCTAGTAATATCATTTTTCGACCGTAAGTATTTCATTTTCATCTACAAAGTTTGTACTTCATACTTTATTTAAGTATGACATACATATTCTATAGCATTTTTGCTTAATAAAAATTGGTTTTAAACCCTAAGTGATATAACATGACTATCGAATCAACTTTCGTTTCACATTTTAGTTTTGCATTTTAGTTGATTGTTTTGAGTTACAGAAATTGATCTACACACTTTATCACATGCATTAACACACAAACATGATGCTCATGACATGTTTTAGTAAATGATTTACGGTGTAACACAGAGGGTGTTACAGTAATATTGTTAAAATATAAACTTGTAGGAATTCTTATGATTAATCAGTGCAAGTGTTAATTCTAGAAATTTCATAGTAAATTCCTAATATTATGAGGTGCTTACTGTAATTTTTGTGGCTCCATAATATTTAGTTTGCTAAGATAACTAAGCAGCCCTTGTTCGAATATAAATTAAATCAATGAAATAAAGGAACACCTTGGGATTGTAGAACTAAAACATTTGTTGGGGAATAACGCTTTATTCGGCAATGTGGATACGTAGCCTAGTAGTTAGTCATTAGAGTTGGCTTGTTAGCTTGAGAGGCGTCAACGCACTTTAAGAGTTGCGGTTGCCGTTGGTTAATTACGTCTCTGCATTGCATCCACATATATAATAGGAACGACGATGGATCATGGAGTCATCTAGAGTAGCAGAGAACATGGTGCCTTGATGATCATGTCACTACGATGGAATGCTAACTTTTGGGTATATCTTACCCAGGCAAGCCTCGGTGCATAACCCCTCTTATTCTGCACTTTATTTTATTCTTGTGCATTAAGTTTTAAGGAGTTGAATGAAACCCACTTGCATATATATATATATATATATATATATATATATATATATATAAGTCTTACTAGTATGGCAGGATCGTGTAACTGCTATCCTATAGGACCCCGGTAGAAGTCGAGTGATTACCTGTCACTCGCGAGAGATAGGAAAGGTATTATTGTTGTTATTATCATATTACTATCACATGGAATATATATGGATGATAATTAGAGACCGGGCAGGATTGTACATTGGATTTGGACTTGGTCAGGCAACTGAGCGAGGCTCTGGTTGCATTTGTCCCGCCTGAGTCATTGAGGACCGTCCGTTGCTATGGATGGTAGTCAGGTCACAAACTTATTATCCTGAGCACATACTTATGGGAGCGGGAAGACTTGTTACTCTCTTGTTATGGGTTCTGGTTCTTTCTAGACCGGCTTTTAGGGCTAGGTACTAGGTGGAGGTCTAAGCACCATACTAAGACTAGGTCTCATGTGTTGGGGGCTTAGAGTCCAAGTTTGGATGGGGACATATATTGAATCACGAATCGACATTTCTTTTGAGATAGTACCGATTTGGCTATGGTCTAGCACCATAGTAAGAACTGGTACATGGAAGGTGATAAAATAATTCTGATTGCTACCACAAGCTTGAAAGTAGCATAGGTGCTTACATAGAATAGTTAGTTAATGAACTAATAATGACTGCTAATAAAAGTTTGAACATAAGGATGTGCGTTTAGTAATGCTTCGCAGATGCAATAACCCATGAGCCAGATAGCCTTGCATATATGTAACACCCCTGGTGTTACGAGCTTGCTTAGCACAGAGATTTAGGTCCGAGAGGGATTAGCCTAACAAGTTTTCGGGTTTTAAAAATTTATAACTCACGTAAAATGATAAGCCAATCCTATATGACTCACTTTTATGGACTCAAATAAATATCCAACTTAACTTACTTGGTGCGTAAAAGTGCTAATGAAAATCCTAACGAGAAACATGGGATAAGCCATTTTAATTGTTTGGCATGAAAAACAATTTATATAAACAAAAATAAAATATAACTTGTGTGTAATACTTAAGTAAAGATACAAGCAAATGGTGTAGTTGAAGATGCAACTTTAATTTGTGAAAATAAATGTTGTTAACTAGTGTTCTTGAGAGCTCAAAAATCAAATTTGACGTTAAGATAAGCTCTTTTTGTTAAGTTGGCAAACACTGGAACTACTGTTAAAATACCATTTTTTGGCAAATTATATTGAGGAAAATAGTTAAATAGTCTTAAATATTTTGTTCCGATGGGTTAGTATAAGGTATGTCCTATTGCATGAAGTATTTGTTGGTTGAAGTTAACAAGGTGTAGACCTATTAAAAATTACGACAAAAGAGTTAATGGTTACTTAGCCCCAACTAAAATCCTTAACTTTTCTAAGTATGGAAGGGTAGTAGACAATGCCATTTTGGCATTTTAATTCTAACTAAAATGTTAAAACACTAGATCCATGTTTTGTATTGTTGGTTGCTTCTAAGTAAGCACTTGAGCGTGGTGTAGGCCGAAGTTGTGTTGGATGTCACGTTGCCCGCTCTAAATTTGCCCTAACTTCGTTGGAACGTGTTGTAACCATGTTGTTGACGCTCTGTTCGTGAACTGGCATTCAGTGCGACGAGCTCAAGTTGGCTTCCTTTTTTCTCCCTATCTGGTTGCTCTCGGGTCATGATGATTGCTCCGCTAGCTAGCTGGTAGTGGTGACTTTAGGTTAGTATGATTGGTTGAACTTCGGTTGAGATGATCGGCATCCTTTGGTTCACTTTAAAATGTGTGAATGTCACCATTTGTAGTTGTTCGGCGTAGATTCGCAGTCACCACGTGAGTACGCTACTACTGCCTGGCTGTTCCTAGCCGTGGCCATTGCGTCGTTGGCCGGCCTCGTCGGATACCAGCCACCGGCCGCACATCGGGCTATGCCGACCACAGTTGCCTTTCGTAGGGCTAGGCTGAGCTGTTGTGCTGCTGCGTGGCTGCCGCGTGTGCACTGCCGGCCAGGCCATGCACGGGGCCAAGCCAACACCGCGATAGTCATCGTCTGGCCATCGTGGCGCTCATCTCGCCCTGGCCATCGTGGCGCTCATCTCGCCACTCAATCCTTCTACCCGCCGAGTCACTGCCTGCCTTAGCTGTCTCGTAGCGCTACTATCTCACCACCACTGCCCTACCGCCCACATGTCGTTGTTGCCAAGACGCGCACTGTGTTTAGTGCTCTTGTCTGTCCCCTTCCTGTCCTTATCCCCTCGCTAACTGACATGCCTCTGTTACTGCCTCCATGATCATGTCCCCACGTGGCTGTGCCCTCGTCAAGTCTTGGTCGGGCCACATGAAGTCGAGACCACTGTCCAAAATGTAGCAGCGACGGCACACCATTCCTTCCTTTCAAAATCGCCAGCTCGGGCTTCCCGGTCGAATTCCTCGCACCGGTGGGTGGCTTAGCAAGTTAGCTAGGTGTCGCATTCTCATCGAGCCCAGCCTTGGTCTATTAGTGGTCAATTTTGGTTTCTGCTCGCCGCCGGTCATGTGCGCCACCATGACCAGAGGGTTGGGGGTAAGGCCCATAGGAGTGGTAACCGTTCAATTGCTCATAACCCTGAACTCTCCTTGACTCCCTCTATCCGATGCGTGCACTATTTTGGCCAGGGAACTCATCGACAATGTGGTGACACGTCGGTGTCCGGCTCGAGGCGTCACCACCATGCTCGAGCGCACGTGGCTGGACCACCTTAGCTTTTCCTTGCTTCAACCATCACTATAGCGTTCACCACGGTGAGCTACTGATGCTTCTTAGCCATCTCTACCTTTTCGTGAGGGCATAGGCTCGCCAGAACGCTCGTGTCACCATACGGATCCACCATCGTCAAGGCTAGGGTTGAGTAGCACACTGTTGGACTTTCCGCTGCCTCTCACCATTGCACGTTGGCCCGTGGGTCCAAGTAGGCCCGATAGACGTGCTGATTTGGCCCTCGGTAGGTCGGTGTGGCCGTGCTGTGCTGGCCAGAGCCACGCCGTCACACGTGGGGACGCCGGGGACCACCCCATTGCGAAGACGACACATTCTAGGGTCTTAAGTGCAAAACTTGAATATGTTGTAATAGTGTTTCGCTGTGCCGCTTGATTGTCTAAAAATACGAGTCCTCTTTTGCAAAATGAGCACGCCCACGTGGTCTCTGGCCTTGGGCCATACTGGGCCACCACGCCGCGCGCGTAGCCGCGCTGCGCTGGGCTGTCGGGCCTAAAGGGTTTGTTGCCAGCCCTTTCATTTTTCTAATGCATTTTCTAATTTAGTTTCTAAGGCAAACTTGTAAATGCAATATAAATTTGTGTAGTTAACCAAAAATTGTGAAACCAATTTAGTTTGGTTCCTAAAATCATGATCTATCTGATAGTATATTTTGTTCATATAGTTTTATAATATTTTTAGGAGTTATCTAATTAATTTAAGATGCTTAATATTATAAGATATAAACTTGTAGGAATTTTTGTGATAAATTGGTTATAGCGTTGGCTCTAAAACTTTCACAGTAAATTCCTTACATTATTAGGTGCTCACTGTAATTTTTGTAGCTCCATAATAATTAGTTTGCTATGGTAGCTAAATGAGCCCTAGTTCGAAAATATATATTTAATCAATAAAATACTGAAACACCTTGGGATTTTAAAACTAGAACATTTTCCGGGAAACAATGCCTTATTCGATGACATGGATATGTAGCCTAGCACACTAGTTATTAGAGCTATCTCATTAGCTTACGAGGCATAATCGTATTTCTAAGAGTTTCGGTTGTCGTTGATTATTTACGTCTCTGCGTTGCATCCATGTATATCATAATAGGAACAACGATGGATCGTGGAGATGATTGGAGTAGCAGAAAGGATGGTGCCTTGATGATCGTGTCACCATGATGAAATGCTAACTTTTGGTTATATTTTACCCATGCAAGTCCCGGTGCATAACTCTTATTTTTTATAATCACTGAATATATAAATGTTATGTGCATTTATGTTGCAGGAATTTTATGAAAACCACATGCATAGATATAACTGTCCTATGAGTCCTACTAGTACAGGTTCGAGTAGCTGCTATGCTTAGGTTTTCGGTAGTGTGAGTAACCTGTCGTTCCTCACAATAGGTGATTATTATAATTACTCTCATGATAAAATGATGAAAGGAAAAATGGAGACAGGGTAGGGATATGGTATGGGTATTGGTGGGTGTAACAGGTTGTGCCACGTAGCCAATGAGGCTTAGTTTAGATACACTATTTTCCCTATTCTTGTCGATTAACGACCATCCGTTGCTATGGATGGTAGTCAGGTCACAGACTTATTATCCTGAGCACATACTTATTTATGGGAGCAGGAAGGCTCGTTACGCTCTTGTCATGGGTTCTGGCTTTTTTCGAACTGACTGATTAGAGGCGGGGAAAGGTGGAGGTCTAAGCACCATATTGAGACCGTGTCTCAAGTGTGGGGGCTTAGAGTCCAAGTTTGGACAGAGACCTAGACCCCATGACAAGAGTGGAATGGGTTGGTATTGTTTATGCCTGGGGTACAAACGGGGCGTGTGTTTCAGGGTACCTAGCTCAGATACATTGGTTCATGAATCACCATTTCTATGAGATGGTACGACTTGGCTATGGTCTAGCACCGTAGTAAGAACTAGAATATGAAAGATGGTAAATGGTTCTGAATGCTCACCACCTGGTTGTATGTAGCATAGGAGCTTACATAGAATGGATAGTTAATGAACTAATGATGACTGCTAATAAAATTTAACATAAGGATGCACATTTAGTATTGCTTTCGCAGATGCAATAACCCACAAGCCAAATAAGCCTTGCGTATCCTTAAAGTATTTTATTTTCCTCCTATCGGGTAAATCTTGTTGAGTACAATCAAGTACTCAGGGTTTTATTCCCCCTGTTGTAGGTGATTGGATGATATATAGAGCTGACTCTTGTGTGTGGAAACCTCCTGGTGGGCTCAGAGAGGATTCCTTTCACGCTATGACCATAGTGTTTATATATTACCCTCAATAAAGGTTTTTATAAGAAAAGATGTAAAATCTGCTAGCATCTCTTGAATAAAAATGTCCCTTATGTTAATGCTCCACCATGTCATTAAATTAATCTTTGCTTCCTCTGTAACTTTAATAGCATTGTTATATTCTGCTGTTATAATCAATTGAGGTAATATTCTACTACTGTAATAAAGTGATGTAAGAAATGACTTAAGAATGTTGTAAGCTTTATTCCCTCATTTATGATCCAGATGGAAAAATGTGGATTTTTGAGTTCTCCCTTGGGGTGTGCTCGATGGAACTGCGTAGTTTAGTGTCCTCTCTTGAGTACTTAGTGTCTAATGGAAGACAAGTACTCATAGGAGGCATTATATTAGGCGGTTCTGCCACAATATCCTTGGTATTTTACTTCCTCCTATCGGGTAAGTCTTGCGGAGTATAATTGAGTTCTCAGGGTTTGTTCTACCCTGTTGCATGTGACAGGAATGGTTTAGCTAACACTTGTGTGTGGAACCCTCCTGGTGGGCTCCACGAGGATTTCCTTTACGTTGTAGACCTAGAATTATTTGTAGCTTTCACAAAATGTTTTACAATGAAAAGACCTACAATTTGTCATTACCTCATGTACATAAGTATTCACGGTGATGAGATTTAAACTTGGCATTAAATAACTTTCTTTTCTGCTAAAACACTGATCACATGTTTAATTCCGCTGATTCAATTGTCTTGTGTATAATTCCTCTATTGTATTAAGTGATGTAAGAAATGGCTAAAAATGTTGTAAGCTTTATCCTCATTTATGATCCTGACGAAAAATGTGGATTTTCGAGCTCTCTCTGTGGGTGGGTTCAATGGAATGGCATGATTTAGTGCACTCTCTTGGGTACTTAGTGTCTAATGGAGGACAAGTACTTTTGGGAGGGCATTAGATTAGGCTATTCTACCACACATGAGTGTTCTCTATACCTTGCTTTGTTGATATAGCTAGAATGTTCTTTACATCTTGTTGCTAAAAAATAACTTATACCATATGTTTATCCTAGTTGCCTGATATTGGATTAATCAATCCACCCTAGTAAGGACTATGTCATTGGCCTCTATGCCACTCCATACTGAGGGGTCTTGCCAAATGTGAATTTGTGTTCCATCACTTACATGCCAGATCACTCCATCCTTCAATGGATGTAGACCACTCATCATTACACTCCACTAAAAATGTGAGATGTTTGGTCTCTATGTTGCTCCCAAAGGATTCACTAATGAGAAGTATTTGGCCTAGAGGACTATCACACACAATGACTTTGGAATTTGTAGCAAACCCACCACCCTTGTCATGCAAACATCGCCAAGTTAAAGAGTTGTAGATCCTTAAATCCCAAGCCTCCTAGTTTTTTTGGCTGCACATTGTGTCCCAGGAAAGCCAACTCATCTGATTTTCATTATCTAGCTACGACATATTCGAATACCATCATGACTAATCATCACACAAAAATTTTGTCAAATCAAAGAACAAAATCACTTAAATTGGCCCCGCTTGTGCAACTACTTTTATCAAGATTTTGTTTCCTACTTTTGATAATAATTTATCCTTCCAACCTTATCTTGTATTTCTTTCTAAAGCTTGTCTCTAAGATAGGCAAATATTTGTGATTGTGATATTCCCACATAAATAGCTAGGCTAAGGTATTTCTCATTCCTTGCTACGCTAGAGATTTGAAGGGACCACGTGAGAGTTAGCAGCCTCACCCATGTTCTTACTAAACATTATTGATGACCTGTCTTTATTTATGATTTGCCCCTAATTCTCATATGATGGAAGCATGTTTTTGGAGATGATCTAATACACTCCGTAGATTATTTTTTAGGAGCACCAAGGATTAATCATCTGCAAACAATAGATGTGTCGGTGTGAAAAGTGACCAACAAGTAAATATTTGTAGTTTTGCCGTGCGTTGTGATCGGATGTGGCCTAGCACTCAATGACACAAGATTTATACTGGTTCAGACAACATGCTCTCTGTCCAGTTTTAGTTAGTCGATGACTTTATTCCTCAGCCTAGGTGCTCAAAATTTGCTGTGGGGTTACAAACAAATAGGAATGAGAAGGGGGGTGTTAGAGGCCTAGTCGGACTCTGAACTGAGTGGCTGAGAGTGATGGGGCTCTAACGTATGCTAAGTATTGGACCATATGCTCTGTGTGTCTCTAAAGCTTGTTGACCTGTTGTGTTCTCGAGTCTTCGAGAGATAGAGATATCGTCCTTTTTTAGGAGAGAGCGCACCCCCTTTTATAGTTGAAAGGGATGGTCTTACAAGTCAGAGAGAAAGAGAGAAAGTGTATATGTGTGCTGCCTAGTCTTGTTGCTCACGCCATCAGGTATGGGATGACTGCTAGCGCCCACAATACTATTTATGCCCAGACACGTCTGGTAGGCTCTACCGTGTTCGTCTAGTATGGCAAACGTCGGTGCCCACATTACTGTTTGTGGTCTGACGCATCTGGAAGGTTGTATAGTGTCCGTCTATCATGACCTAGAGGCACCATCTTGCAGGTGCGTAGGGTATGGTAGGATACGGTCCTCGGTATTACGATTGACTTGAGCGCCTTACCTTATCTGCCCCGCCTGCTCCCTAGACCCACACCGAGCGGGCGTCCCCAGTTGGTTGTTCCCAGTCATCCCCGACCATGTTGGTCAGGAAAGAGCAGCGAGCAGAGGTCCGGCATATCTTTGGTTGGAGAAAGGGGTCGGGCGAGGCGGAGCCCATCCCTAGAGGTCAGGCGAGGCTAGGCCCACGACCCAAAGGTCGGGGCCAACCAGATCTCCTAGCCAGAGGTGCTAATCGAGGACCGAATCATGGTCTTGGCCTATCATTATGTATCTGGGCCGGCCTAGGCATGTGCTATCATTGCGCCACCTACTAGGCCAAGTTTTGTAGGGAAGTGGGTCCATTGGGGACCCTGGGTTTATGAAACCGATAGGAGCCCTGAGCCCCTTTGGGACTTCTATGAAGTCATGAAGGGGCTATTATTGGAACTTTGGTGTTTTCCCCCTTGGTTTGTTGTACCACATAGGGTAACCAAGTAGGATTTAGGCACCTAGCCTCCATGTGGAGGACTGGCAAAGGCCATGGAGGCATGCAAAGTGGATACGAGTGCCCAGCCTCTGTGGGGAGGACTGGCTAAGGTCATAGAGGTGCGCCAGAGGGATATTGGCACCTAGCCCCTGAGGAAGGGAGTAGCGAAGGCCGCGGAGGTGCACCATGTAGACATAGGTGCCTAGCCCCTGAGGAGGAGACTCGCTGGTAATCTATTTTCCACCGGGTGCGTGCGAGCGGACCTAGTGGGTGTAGCCCCCAAGCCTGCGGCCAACTGAGGAGTCAGTCGGAGGCTAAGTACCTTGGTACTCTTGTTTGGGGCTGTGGACTCCTTTGTCTCTTTTGGTCAGGGTGTTCGCGCATGTCTGTTCCAACCACAACCTATGCAGTCGACTAGACTCCTGAGTCAGGGTCAAGTAGCCCAAGCCCCTAAGCCCTATTGGGCTCGGTAGGGGTTGGTCAAGTTTCTTGCATCACCCCATCCATGGTTTCTGCAATCAGAGGGGTTGAGCTAACGTCGCTTGCCTCGATGGCTCAAGTGACGCGCTTGGTGAGCTCACTAATGGGTATGTCCGAGTGGAATCCAGGTAGGTTGTTCGTAATGGGGTCGATATAGCCCTTATGTGGCATTCCACTACTCCTTAACCCACCTCCCGGTAGATGCTCAAGCCGTTCCAAAGACCGACTCAGGTGGCCCACTGGCCTCCCCTCGATGGAGATTCTGTGGGCATGGCTCGAGGTCAGGATCAAACAAGAAGGTCAAGATGACCCTATCTGCTTCTGAGCGGATTAGGCAAAGGCCACTGGGGCTCATCTATGTTTTCTACCCTAGCTCTGTTTGATGATAGGCGGCCTCGAGCCCTTCATGGGCCAACCTTCGAACCCCGGTTGGTCGCCGCTCATATCAAATGAGACGACTACCGCTTTGTGACATGACACGACGCGTTGTGATGCAACAATTGCATATGCAATGCTTGGATGTAGGGATGAATGTATGAATGCATGCATGAGAACGGATGAATGTATGAATGCATGCATGAGAATGGATGAATGAATGATCATGCACTAGAAAAGTATAACGGGGGTTGGTAAAGTTACCTTGATGTCTCGACTGACGAGTTCGGGGAGCTCCTATCGGATATGTCCAAGTGGAATCCAGGCCCATCATTCATGATAGAGTTGGCATAACCCGCATGGGGCATCCCACTGCTCCTTACCTATCTCTCGGTAGCCGCCCGAGCCATCCAATCGACTCGGGTGACCAGTTGGCCTCTCCTCGATGGAGATTCCATCGGTGAGCCCCTCTAAACCCTGCCTGGGAAGGTGGAGGGTCATTCGCATGTGGTTACGCCTCATTTCCCATGTTGGGTTGCGATAGTGGTGGGCCTTGCCTAGGCGATGTTTTGTTGGGCAGGCTGTGTCCTGTCAGCCAGGGCCACAAACCCAAGAGGTCGGGCGAGGCAGAGCATGAACCCAAGAGGTCGGGCGAGGTAGAGCACAAACCCAAGAGGTCAAGTGAGGCAGAGCCCATGACCTAGAGGTCGGGCGAGGTAGAGCTCAAACCCAAGGGGTCGAGCGAGATGGAGCAGGTCACCGCGCAATGGGTGATGGAGGCTCGTCGTTTGATTATAGCTACAGATGTGCGCTGGGAAGACGTCATCTAGCCTACAGAGGTAGCAAAGGCTGAGTCAGATGCGAGCGTCGTGCCGCCCCCAACTGAGCCAAACATCGTTTCGACCATAGCTGACTGCCTTCGTCCTCGTCAATCGCATCGTTAGTCAACGCAGCTAGGGGGCCATAATGGAATTAGAGTAGAAATAGTTAGTTTATGTAAAACATGAGTTCGTGGGGGAGCCCCTGTAACACCCTCGGTGTTATACTATAAAATCTTTTGCTAAAACATGTTATGAGCATCATGGTTATGTGTTAATGTATGTAATATAGTGTGTGAATCAATTTATGTAACTTGAAACGACTAATGGAAGATTAACGAAAGGCCGTTCGTGACGTATAAATTATAAAGTATGAATGTTCATGAATTTTTATTAAACGAAAACACTATAGAACATATATACAGAACTTTAGTAAAGTTGGAAGTATGAACATTGCACATGATGATGAAATACTGCAGTCAAGAGATGAATTCACTAGCTAGCATACCGAATAGCTTGGAAATCGAATTTGATGTGAATCCGATTGAGACTTAGTCGATTTTGTAAGTCTGAAAAGTGGTTTAACAAAGCTAGGTTTGGTGATTTTTGTAGAAGAATCAGGTTAAGGAGTGATGGGGTATTAAGGATTGTTTTAGTAGCCTAGCATTCCCTCTTAAGTATAGCATGGGTGGTTTGGCAATTGAATCATCGAATTGGATTTTTTTGGGATGCTTTAAAAAGCGTGCATGGCATGTTTTAGGCTAGGTTCCTCGCGTTGACGCAGTCACTGTGCTCCTATGCCATCGGCGGCGCGCTAGCCGCATGTGCGCATCTCTAGCCATGCCCGGCTGGTCATGGTGGCCGGCTGCCCGGGGGCATGCAGCTGCTCCTTCCCACTGCTGTGAGGTGCGTTGCCGTTGACGTCGCTGCTTGTGGGGGTATTAACCCCTATACCCTTACAGCTAAGCTTGGGCCGGGCCAAATCGGTGGGTCCGGTCTACCAAAAGATGACGTGCGACCTGGCCAACCTGATCGGAGTCCCGCGCAAGGAGTCAAGGCGGATTTGGCAATCAAGATCCTAGTCGGTTAGAATAGGAATCCTTATCCGGCCACATATGGCAATTGTAACTGGCTAGGATTAGTTTCCACATCTGTAACCCTGCCTCCCGGACTATATAAGGTGGGCAGGGGACCCCTCTAAAAAACATCTCTCGTTGACATACAACAATACAAATCAGACACAGGACGTAGGTATTACGCCTTCTTGGTGGCCGAACCTAGATAAAACCTCGTGTCTGTCTTGCGTCACCGTCTTGTTTGTGGCTTGCGCATCTATCTGCCGACAATCTACTACCTTGGGCATACCCCTAGGTAGACTGCCGACCATATTTTGTCGATAGTGGTGCGCCAGGTAGGGGGTGTGCGTACTGCTCTCCAAGCAAACAAGATGGTCATCGTCTCCGGCTCCATGGCTACGCCAAACGGCCTCATGTTCACCATTGGCCAGATCACCTGGACCACCGGCTCCAACGACTTCATCGCCATGACCCCAGAGGAGGTGTTGATTCAGTCTGCACCGACCACTGCTTCACCTGCATCGGCTACGGCTCCAACCATGGCAGATACGGCTCTGACCACGGTGGATACGGCTCCGACCACGACGGATCTGGCTCCAACCATGGTACATCTGGCTCCGACCACGCCTGCATCACCTTTAGCCATGCCGACAACTTGTCATCTGCTTCCCCGCTATAAAGGGAAGTAGATCGACAACACCGACCTGCTCGACTCCATCGATCGGGTCGGCACCAAACTCGCTGAAACCCTAGCTCTGGTAAGTACGATTTAAAGTCAACCTAATGAGCAGGTAACCGCTCCCCACAACAGATCTACCCGACCAGCTCGGACCAGTCGTCCTGCACGACTTGGTACAGATCTTGTGGTCACATCTACTCCTGAAGGGCGCTCTGCTTGTCACCAGCCAGCCTTCATGATGGGTCTCCGGCTCTCCGAGTACGAAGCCTCAATGGAAAACCACTAGGTCTAGCCCTACAGCCTGCGAAACGCTGCCTCCAGCTACGCGTACAACCTACAACGCTGCTTGGATCTGTGTTTATGCACCGACCTCGGCTGAAGCCACGCAACTTCGTCAACATGATCCGGATTGAAGATTATCAAGAAGGATCCGTCCACACAGTCCAAGAGGGTGACTCCAGCTCCTCATCTGGCACTGCATCTAATGCATCTGTCCACACCGAGCTTCAGCATTGTGAAGATGAAGGCGCCAAGTATGATCTGGATATCCCAGACCACGCCACGGGGTTCTCACAATTCCCATCTTTCCCGCCCAGACGAGGGGATTTGATCCATGTTGTCAGCAATGACGAGCCGCCAGCAGTTGGTGAAATAGAACAAGAAAGGACTGCACACGAAGCACGCAATATTGACCGGTTTAATCGCTGACAAATCGAAGACAAAGTAGACCAGGAGGCACGACGCATAAGGGTCTAGCCACGTGACCTCAACGATGCTTTCGACAGGGTGGGGGACAAACAGGTCTTTAGGACTCCAAGCGCCAACGTAGCCGTCGCCATGGCGACAATGCAACGGCTACCCAACACCCCGGGAACCCAAGCAGTTCGCGATGAAATACAGGCCTATCTGACGGCTGCTATGGCCCAGACCGCGGAGATTGTAAACCAAGCTCGGGCTCCATCCGTCTCAATTGAGTCAAGCCACAACCGCCAGCACCCAAGTCACTCACAGCCACTCAACCAACATGGCTCGTGCAACAACGACCCATTAGACAACCGTCAAGGTGGAAATGGTGGCCATGATGGTGGCCAGGATGACAACCGCCATCGGGACGACAACCGCCGCGATGTTCAGGATCATAACCGCCGGGACAACCGCGACAATCGCCGCGATAACCACGGTCGTAGGGCTAATCCAGATGGTAATCGAGATCGCCGCGATGGTAATAACGATCTCTGCCATTACCTCGGTGGACGTGATCTGCGTGCTCGCATCAACCAGAGAGCCGACAATCGAGCATCCCACGAAAGTTATCGCCGTATGGAATATGACACTGCCCATGGCCCGCCGAGTTTGAAGCAGTTTACTCCACACCTTCGCCAAGTCATATGGCTCAAGAATTTCAAGCTCGAGAAACTTCAGAAGTACGACGGCAAGGAAAACCCCAAATTATGGGTCATGCTCTATGAGACTGCGTGCAGATCAGCCATGGTCGATGAGCACGTCATGTCTAACTATTTCCCAGTCGCTGTTGGCCACACAGGTCACCAATGGCTGGTCAGCTAGCCGGTGAACTACTTCAACTCTTGGCAGGAGCTCAAGCAAGCCTTCATCAACAACTTCGTTGCTACTTGTGAACAACCAGGCAACAAATACGATCTGCAACGGATTTGAGATCGAAAAGATGAGCCACTGTGCGAGTACGTCCAGCGTTTCTCAGAGATGCGCATCAAGGTCCCATCAATCTCCGACAACGAGGCAATCGAGGCTTTCATCACTGGCCTCCGCTTCCATGACGCCCTAAGGGACAAGCTCCTCCGCAAGAGATCTGAATCGGTCACAGCGCTCCTGGCCACCGCTAAGAAATATGTGGACGCCGACGACGCTAAAAAGATAATTATTGAAGAAGCAGCAAGGGTTCCACGCTCCGACCACCCCCCACACCACGATGACTACCGCGGTAACCGTGGTCGAAACGACAATTTTGACCGCCGCAACCAGCGCAACGACTCCCGCGACCACCGCGACCAACGTAATCAGCGGCGTAACCGCCGTGACGATTACAGGAGCAAGCATGCTCAGGAAGACGACGGCGAGGTCAACACCGTTAAAAAGGGTGGTGGACATCGTAACTACAAAGATGACTACGCCAAAGCATTGAAAGGGCCCTGCCAGCTCCATCCTAAGTCAAACCATACCATGGAGATAGGTTAGGCGGACCTCAAGCCATACGAGGCACAGTTCTAGGATGTTCTCCCCGGACAGAGCTCTACACCTCTTGGGCAGATCACGCTACCTGTGCAGTTTGGGACCCCGGACCACTTCCGCATCGACTACATCAACTTCGTGGTCGCTGACTTCGACAGCACCTACCATGCTATTCTTGGTCGACCGTCGCTCACCAAGTTCATGGCCATACCTCATTACAGGTATCTGGTGCTTAAGATGCCTACCGAGAAAGGAGTTCTAACCCTCCGAGGCAACGTGTACGCAGCTTATACCTGCGAAGATGACAGTTTCAAAATAGCAGAGGCTCATGACCTCTCTATTCGCATGGCCGAGACCATGCTCGACGCCAAGAAGACCTCGACCGACCACCTAGAGATCCCGGAGTTCGAGGCTCCACGTAAGAACATCAAGTCCAAGGAGCACAAGGTGATCCAGCTGGTCGATGGTGATCCTAGCAAAACGGCCCTTATCGGGGCCAACCTAGATCCCAAATAGGAAGACGCGCTCGTCAGGTTCTTGAGGAGCAACATGGATGTGTTCACATGGAAACCTGCTGACATGCCCGGTGTACCTCAGAACTTGATCGAGCACTCCTTGAATGTCAACGGCAAGGCCAAACCTATCAAGCAGAAGCTACGACGGTTCGCTCGCGACAAAAAGGAGGCGATTAGGGTAGAAGTTACATGGGTTTTGGCAGCCGGATTTATCAAAAAAGTGTATCATCCGGAGTGGTTAGCTAACCTGGTTCTTGTACGCAAAAAGAATAATGAATGGAGAATGTGTGTTGATTACACTGATCTCAACAAACACTGCCCTAAGGACCCCTTCGGCTTACCTCGCATAGACAAGGTCGTAGATTCAACCGCCGGTTGCGAGCTGCTTTCCTTTCTCGATTGCTACTCTGGTTATCACCAGATCGCTCTCAAAAAGGATGACCAGATCAAGACATCTTTAATCACGCCCTTCAGCGCCTACTGCTACATGACCATGTCGTTCGGGCTCAAGAACACCGGGGCTACCTACCAACGCGCTATACAAGCTTGGCTCAAAGACGAGATAAAAGACGATCTTGTTGAGGCTTATGTTGATGATATAGTTGTCAAAACCAAGGAAGCACATACCCTTGTTGACAACTTGGAACGCACCTTTGCAGCCCTTAACACATTCCAGTGGAAGTTAAACCCAAAGAAGTGCATCTTTGGTGTTCCTTCTGGCATACTACTTGGCAACGTCGTCAGTCACGACGGCATACGCCCTAACCCGGAGAAAGTCAAAGCTGTCTTGGACATGAAGCCACCCAAAAAGGTGAAGGATGTTCAGAAGCTTACCGGATGCATGGCCGCCCTTAGCCGTTTCATATCAAGATTGGGCGAAAAAGGATTACCGTTCTTTAAACTACTCAAAGCATCTAAAAAGTTTGAGTGGTCGAAGGAAGCAGACGCTGCCTTCACGCAGCTGAAACAATACCTTACGTCACCTCCGATCCACACTGCTCCAAGAGAAGACGAAACACTCCTGCTTTACATTGCGGCTACTAATCGAGTGGTCTCCACGGCCATGGTGGTCGAGCGCGATGAGCCCGGCCATGTCTACAAGGTACAGCGGCCAATCTATTTCATCAGTGAGGTACTCAATGAGTCCAAGACCAGGTACCCACAGATTCAGAAGTTGATCTATGCCATACTGATAACATCCCGAAAGTTGAAACACTACTTTGATGGATATCGTGTGGTGGTTATGACTGAGTACCCGTTGCGAGACATCGTTAGCAACAAGGATGCGAATGGGTGCATCGTTAAATGGGCAATGGAGCTATGCCCCTTCTCCTTGGAATTTGCAAGCTGTACTACAATCAAGTCTCAGGCACTCGTCGACTTCATCGTCGAGTGGACAGACTTAAGCACGCCTGCCTCTCCAGGATCCGACGAGTATTGGACGATGTACTTCGATGGCTCTCTCAACATTGACGGTGCGGGAGCAGGAGTCCTTTTTGTTTCACCATCCAAGGAGCAGCTCCGGTACGTTCTCAGGATTTATTTCCCAGCATCTAATAATGCCGCCGAGTACGAAGCATGCCTACATGGTCTGCGCATTGCGGTTGAGCTCAGCGTTAAACGTCTCTATGTCTATGGAGACTCAGCTCTGGTCATCAACCAACTTAATAAGGACTGGGACACGACCAGCGAAAAGATGGATGCATATTGCAAGTCTATCAGAAAGCTAGAAGGCAGGTTCTATGGCATCGAGTACATACATGTGGTCCGGGACAAGAATCAAGCAGCGGATGCGCTGTCCAAGTTAGGATCATCCCGAGCCAAAATCCCACATGGCGTATTCGTCCAAGACCTACTCACGCCTTCCATCGAAGACGAAGATTCCATGGCAGACAAGCCTCCAGACCAGCAATTGGTGGCTACGGTTCCGGCGCCGAGCACCACCGAGCCGCCTCCGACCACTCATGAGCTCGACTGGAGAATACCTTTCATCAAATACCTAACAGATGGCAATGGTTACACTAATCAGACAGAAAACGAGCGCCTGATGCGTCGCAGTAAGCAATACTTGCTTATCGATGGCAAGCTATGGCGCAAGAACGCAAAGGAGGAAATCTTGATGAAATGTATAACCCGGGAGGATGGCGAACATCTCCTGGACCAAATCCACTCTGGCTCATGCGGCAACCATGCGGCCTCAAGAATGCTGGTCGGTAAGGCTTTCCGAGCAGGGTTCTATTGGCCGTCAGTAGTAGCCGACGCAGAGAAGCTAGTCCGCCACTGTGAGGGTTGTCAGTTCTTCACCAAGAGAATCCACGTACCAGCACATGAGATCCAGACAATACCAGCCTCCTGGCCCTTCGCATGCTGGGGACTGGATATGATCGGGCCCTTCAAACTAGCTCCAGGGAAATTTACATGCGTCTTTGTGCTGATCGACAAATTTTCTAAGTGGATAGAATAGATGCCTTTGGTACAGGCATCCTCAGAAAAGGCTGTCACGTTCCTCGACCAGGTCATCCACCGTTTCGGCATACCCAACAGCATCATCACTGATCTGGGTACTCAGTTCACCGGGAACGCTTTTTGGGACTTCTGCGATGAAAGGAGCATAGTAGTAAAATACGTCTCGGTGGCGCACCCTAGAGCTAATGGACAAGTCGAGCGGGCAAATGGCATGATCTTGGACGCATTGAAGAAGAGGATGTATCGAGAAAATGACAAAGCTCCCGGAAGATGGCTCAAAGAGTTACTAGCCATGGTCTGGGGCCTCAGAACTCAGCCCAGTCGTAACACCGGCGTCTCGCCATACTTTATGGTTTACGGCGCTGAGGCAGTCCTCCCTGCAGATATAGCTTTCAGATAGCACAGGTAGAGAACTTCGATGAAGGCAAGGCCAATGAAGTACGTGAGCTAGAAGTGAATAGCGCAGAAGAGAAGCGGCTCGATTCTTGTGTACGTACGGCCAAATACCTTGCTGTTTTGCGCAGGTACTACAACAAGAACATTAAAGAGCGGTTCTTTGTGGTCGGGGACCTAGTCCTGAAGTGGAAGACGAACCAGGCTGGTGTCCATAAACTCACAACCCCATGGGAGGGGCCCTTCATGATAAAGGAAATCACACGACCAACGTCTTACAGGTTAGCTCACCTGGACGGTACGGACATACCAAACTCATGGCACATCGATAAGCTTAGACGTTTCTATGCTTAACTACTGAGATATGTACCCCTCTTGTACTTTCGATTTACTTCAATAAAGCTATTATGATTTCTCCGACCACTCTAATGTGTCACTTTGAATTTCATGGTTATTCTAACTTAGCCAGTAAAAGCCGACCACCACTCCTTCTACAGTTTTCGGAGCAGGACTTGTCTCCGGTTCCTCCCAACATGTGCATGTGATCTGCTCTCTACGTTATGGGTGATCGGTAGGTTCCCCTTGGTTTGACTTGTCCGCGTCTATGTGTGCATAGGTCACGCACCTCACACTCCGACCACATGGCAAACTAGGGCCGCACAAACTTTTTGGGATGATGTATCGAGCAAAATGGTACAACTAAACGGAACGTTAACATGTTCTCACTTAGTTACACCAACATAAGTTTCAAGCTTAAATACGTTTTATACAAGGCAAACAAGCTTATAATGATATACGGTTACGTTACTACAAGCTTGCCTGAAGAGGCCCAAGTTTACAATAACACAACTATGTCCTCCTTCTACAGCTCTAAGCCTATTACATTGGCTGGTCGGGGCGCGCGTGCCAACTCTGGTTGCTGCTCCTCGGCTTGGTCTGGTTCCCTTGGCACCAAGGTATCCGCCTCAGTAGGGTTAGTGCTCAGAGCATTTGTACTTTGCTCGGCTATCTTCTCGACCAGCTGCTCGGGGACTATCGTCTGGCTGCTCATCTGCTGAGGTTCCGGTGGAATTTCTTCTACAGGTTCCTCCACAGCCGGCTGCTGAGCAGTTCTTTCTGCCAGTACTGGCGAAGCCGTGCCACACCCGGCTAGCTGGTCGGGATTTTCGGTGGACGCCGACCTAATATAGCAGAGAAAAGCTCAGAAGACAATAGTATTTAATACAAATTATAAGCTTACATTAAAGTTACAGACACTTACAGCTTGGAAGCATGGAATGACGTGGCGAAGGAGCGTCTCTTCGACCGTGCCTGCTCCATGTGCTCGGCGGGTTCCACCGGGTCTTTTTCCACGACCGGTACTGGCGCCGGGGTTTGGTGCTCGACACTTCCCCCGCTTGTCCTCTGTGTTGCAGTGGTCGGTGATACAATCACTGCTGGCACAGAGGAGTCACCCTGCTCTGTCGACCCCATTTGTCTCCTCCTCTTTCGAGGGACGAGTTGGAAGATGTCCGCATCCTCTGTTTCATCGTCTGAAAGGGGGAAGATGGCCTGGCGACGTTTGTTGGCAGCCGGCCGCTTGCCAGCAGCCCTGGCCGTTGCATCCTCCCCAACCCTGAGTACCGCCCAGTCGACGTCTTTGGTCCTGGCACTGGTCTGGGTGGTTGGGCCGACAATTTGCAGCCAATCCACACCAGGGGGCGGAGACACGAACACTGTTGCCCGGTCACGACCATTACTCTGGGAAACATAAAGGAGACAACAGTTAATTTTTTGTTACAACATAATTCTACAGGTACAAGGAAGCATCATTTACCTTTGGGGGAGGTCGGGCCAGCTTGAAGGCGTGCTCGATGTCGTTTAACTTGTCATAATTGGGGTCGGCTAGGTTGAATAGCTCCCCAATCCTGGCCTTGACTTCTATCTTGTCGAGCGCCTCTTTTCTGGTCCTCGTTGGATCTGCGCTCCCCTAGTACTCGAAGCCAGGATGTACCCTCTTCTGGCAGGGCTAGATCCTTCGGCTGATGAAGTTCCCGACCATGCTTGGACCATCCAGCTTTCCCCACAGGATCATCCCGAGCAGTTCTGCGATCTGCTCCAAGTGCTCGGGCTTCTCTGACCAGCTGTTCTTCTTCTCCGGAATCAACCCCATGTCGCACAGGGTGATCGTGTTCGGCTCTTCACGGATGTAGAACCACTTCTTGTACCATTCATCTAGTGAGGTGTTCTAGGGGCAGTGCAGGTACTGGGCCTTCATACCATCATGCAGATTGAGGTATACGCCTCCGGCTATCTTCGAGCCGCCGCTCCCTTTCTTCCGCAGACAGAACAGATGGCGAAAGAGGTCAAAATGGGGCTGGAAGCCACCATAAGCTTCGCAAAGATGGATGAAGGTGGAGACAAGAAGAATCGAGTTGGGATGCAGGTTGCAAATTCCAATCTCGTAATACAAGCAGAGCCCCTGGAGGAAAGGGTGCACTGGAACCCCAAAACCCCGCTTGAAGAAATCCTCGAAAACCACAATCTCACCTGGTTGTGGATCGGGGAAGCTTTCTCCTTCCGGCGCACGCCATCCCACGAGTGCCTTGTTGTGGAGCACTCCCATGGCGATGAGGTCTTCGATGGTCTGCTCATTGCTCCTTGACTTCCACCACTCCTTCGCCATGACTCCGCCTTTCTTCTAGGCGTCTCTCTTCGCCATTAATCTGCCCTTGCTAAGGGGGTGGATGCGGTAGAGGGGGGATTGGTGATGATTTTCGGAGGAATAGGGTTCGGCAAGAGGAAGAAGAAGGTTGCGGCGGCGAATGACAATGGGGATCGATAAAAAGTAACTTACCAGTTCTATATTATAAATAACCAAGAGCTCCGTCGTTTCATCCGCCCGAGATTATTGGGAGACGTGCGCACGCGCCGCAGACGGTTGTTTTCACAACCTCGAGATCTACGCCAATAAACGCGCCCCTTCGTTTCCAGTGTACGCGCCTCTTCGTTGATAATGTGAGAGGGCCCACACTGACGCACCTCCATATAGGCGCCAAGCGACTGTTTGCCAGAAAGAGTAAGAAGGCAGAGTGATGTGTTATATCTGTCTGCTTTTTTTACCAGACGTGGCAGATTAGACTTGACAGTGTAAGGAGATAAATGAATACACCAAATAATAATACAAGCGGCGTTCGTTTTTTTTGCTGCATGTCTTGTGCTCAATGATGGACCAGACCACTGCCGTGCTCGGGGACTGCCTAGACCACTGCCGTGCTCGGGGACTGCCCAGACCACTACCGTGCTCGGGGACTACCCAGACCACTGCCGTGCTCAGGGACTGCTCCGACCACTGCCGTGCTCGGGGACTGCTCCGGCTACTAATGTGCTCAGGGACTATCCCGACCACTGCTCGGAGATCGCTTTCCTCGACTACATGTGATTTGTACTCACATACAATTGAGAGACATTTATTTAGACCTTGCTACAAGGCTCATACTTCGCCTTCCAGCAAGCTCGGGGACTACATCGGTACGATGCACCTACCGGTGCATCTCGTATTGCTTGTACGACAATTGGGTTCCCAACTTGACTGGGAATTCTTTTTAGACCCTGGCACCACGTGCCTACATCACCTACTACCAGGCTCGGGGACTAAGTGGGCACACTTCACCTTGCGGTGAATGTGTTTGTTTTTTGACCCCTACGCCTCTGATGATCAAGGACGCTACGCTTCAAGACGCACTTACATTTCTGTTCAGAAATACAAGTGGGCACACTTCACAGGACAGAAATCTTTTTCTTTTTTCTTAAGAGCACCATACATTCTTCGGACAACCTACCTCTTCGGTGACAATGGTGGTCAGAGATGTCAAGGACTCAAGCCTTACTTGTCGGAGAAGGTTAAAATGGCGTGTCGCAGCATAATACATGGTGCTCGGGGACTAGCTGTGGGGGTATTAACCCCTATACCCTTATGGCTAAGCTTGGGCCAACCCGGATCGGTGGGTCCGGTCTACCAAAAGATGATGTGCGGCCCGACCAACCTGATCGGAGTCCTGCGCAAGGAGTCAAGGCGGATTTGGCAATCAAGATCCTGGTCGGTTAGAATAGGAATCCTTATCCGGCCACATATGGCAATTGTAACTGGCTAGGATTAGTTTCTAGATCTATAACCCTGCCCCTCGGACTATATAAGGCGGGCAGGGGACCCCTCCAAAAAACATCTCTCATTGACATACAGCAATACAAATTAGACGCAGGACGTAGGTATTACGCCTTCTTGGCGGCCGAACCTAGATAAAACCTCATGTCTGTCTTGCGTCACCGTCTTGTTTGTGGCTTGCGCATCTGTCTGCCGACAATCTACTACCTTGGGCATACCCCTAGGTAGACTGCCGACCATATTTCGTCAACACTGCTGGTGCCTTAGGACCGCCCGCGTCGTTCCATTGCCGGCTCTACTCCGCCAGGCTTTGTCGCTGTTCCGCTCGGGTGCAATGGCATCGCCGCTGCCGTGCCCAGGCATGTGCTGCATGAGTAGAGCACACACACTCCCGTGCTACGCACCGCTGCGCTCAGAGGGCCTAATGCTCTGGTCGCCTGCCCTCGCTGGGTCAGTGCCGCTGCGTTGCGTCACATCCGCCTGAGGCACTGTGCCACCGTCGTCCTATCATCGTATTATGCCGCACTATCACCGCCACACCACAACGTTGCATCGCATCCGCCTGCGTCATTGTCGGTGAATTTGTGCATGTGGCCTTGCTGAGGCCACCCGCTTGTCATTCGCTATTAATGGCATCATGACCGCGCTGCTGCGCTGCCACCGCCCACACACGGGTATGCCCCCCTCTCCTGGATGCGTTGGCTCACAATGCTTGTGCATGTGCGTCAGCCATGTCTCGCCAGAGCTTGGACAAACAGCTGGCCCCATTCCTTTCTTTTCCCCCTCCCTCCTCTGTTGCCGGTCCATCTAGGCCGCGCCACCAATTTGGCGTGGATAGGTCGTGTCTAGTCAATTCAGTGCGCTCCCAACTCTATCTTCTAGCCTGCTAGCCAGCCGACCCCGCACTGTGTCACATCATGCCTTGGCAAGCTCCAATTTGGAGCCGTTGTCCGCCCTCGAGCCATTAAAGGCTTAGACGCCATTGTCGTGGGCATTACCTGCCTAGTCCTATCGAGCCCAATTGGTTGCACCCCTAGCCTCGCCTCGTAGTCCTTCACCCCGTGCACACCCCAATTTGCACTGCTATTGCCTACCCAACGCCATTGACGTGGTCGCACCACCACGACCGTGGCTGTGCTTGCCGTGTGCGCATGGCCGGACGCACCCGGTCCGTCCCTGGTCAAGCCACCACGTTAGGTAGGTTCTGTGTGAGTGGCCGATGCCCATTCTTTGGTTTGTTCATGTCATTTGTGCCTTGGCTCACGGGAACATGGCCGCCGCTGCAGGGAGAGTCCGTCGCTGTGGAGAGAGCTCTGGACCACGTCTCCGTTCACCGCTTCAGCGCCCACCGATTTGTGTTTGCATCTAGGTGAGCATCGGCTCACCATTGGGGGCGGGGAGGGACTAGGCTGGTCGGCAGGACCGCCTAGTGCCGTCAGCGCCGCGCGGGTGCCCGAGGACTTGGCCGTGGTAAAGATAGGATGTTCTGAGGGCTAGTTCACTTAAACGCTAACTGTAAGAATAGTGCTGCGAACCTTGGAGGGAATCGCAGGTAGCTCAAGGTCATTTTCGCAAAAAGACCGGCACGCGTAGGCCTCCCCGTCGTGGGCCGTTGTCACGCAGTTGGGTCGCGCCCACGTGGGCCGCGTCAGTGGGTCGCGCGTGTGCGCGCGCACTGTGCAGGAGTGGGCCACACCGCTCGCTCATGGGGCGCGCGAGTTAGAATCCATTTTTCATTTTATAAAGGATGGAATTAGCTTTATAATTTATATTCTAAGTTGAACTTTGGAAATTAATATCAATTCACATAGGCAACCAAAAATTGTGAAATAAATTCTATTGAGTTCCTAAAAATGTGGTCTACCTAATACTATGATTAGTTTATGTATGCCTATGTTGCTGCTAAGGTCTATTAAATTATTTGGAAGTGCTAATATCATTTAGATTAATAATTGTAGAAATTCTTGTGGCAAATTGGTAATAGCTTTGGATATGAAATTTTTACAGTAGGTCCAATAGATTATTAGGCACCCACTGTAATTTTTGTAGCCTTAGAATGGGTTGATAATTATGATAGCTAGTACTCCTTGTTTTATTATGTATATGGTAAATTGGTATTAAGAGTGAGAATGCCTTTAGTTGCTAAGTTAATACATGAAATGTTTCATACCTGCTTAATGGAAATGATAGGCAACTTAGCATCTTAGTCGGTAGAGCTAGCTTAGTAGCTTGATAGATGTATTCTTATTTTAAGAGTTGTTGTTACCGTATTAGTAAGTGTTGCATCATCATTTCATGCATGTAGATAATGAGTTGGTAGAGTTCATGCCTACGGGCAAACAGGAGTACGAGGAGATCATTGAAGAGTACGAGGAGGAGATTCTCATTCAGGAGGGAGCCCTAGAGCCATCAGTTGCTGACTTTGTTGACACCAAGCCTGCCCAAGGCAAGCCCCGGTGCATAACCCTTATTTTGAATGATCACTGAATATATATATATATATGATGTGCATTTACGTTACAGGCATTTTATGGAAACTACATGCATAGATATAACTACCTATGAGTCCTACTAGTATATGTCGAGTAACTGTTATGCTCAGGATTTTGGTAGCGTGAGTAACCTGCCGTTACTCACAATAGGTGATTATTATTATCACTCATGATAAAAATGGTGGAAAGGAAAAATGAAGATCGGGCAGGGATATGATTTGGGTATTGGTGGGTGTAAGAGGTTGTGTCCTACGGCCAACAGGGCATAGCTTGGTTACACTATTTCCCTGTCTGAGTTGGTTAAGGACCAACCGTTGCATTGGACTCTAGGCAAGTCTCAAACTTATTATCCCAAGCACATACTTGTGTATGGGCGTAGGGAAGGCTTGTTGCTCTCTTGTCGTGGGTTCTGGCTCTTTCTGGACCGACTGATTGGAGGCAGGGATGGTGGAGGTCTAAGAAACGCATTGAGTTTAGGATTCAGGAGCGGGGGCTTGGAATCCAAGTTTGGACGGGGACCTAGACCCCATGATAGGAGAGTGGCGGGTTGGTCCTGCTTATGCCAGGGGTATAAGCGGGGCATGTGTTTCGGGGTACCCAGCTGGGCACATTGATTCGCGAGTCACCGGGTGATCCGGTATGGCTTGTCTACACTCTAGCACCGTAGTAAGAACTGAAAGAGGAAAGGTGGTAAAATGGAACTGTTTGCTCAACTCTTGCTTGAAAGTAGAACATGTGCTTACATAGAATGGTTAGATAATGAACTAATCATGAATGCTAATAATTAATATACATAAGGATTCACTATTAGTATTGCTTTCTACAAAAAGGAACCCAGCAAACCATAAAGCTTATCATATTTCTTGGAGTCGGAAAATTATTCCCACTAGTCGGATAAATCTTGCGAGTACATTGTGTACTCAGGGTTTATATACCCCTATTACAGGTACTGCTTGAGGGGTAGCCATTGTGTGAAGGATTCTTTTGGTGGGCACAGACGGATCCTTATATATTATCGGTATATGTTTCTTTTCATTCCGCTATTAAATTTCCACGCTCTGAATTTAATATTGTAATAATATATTTCTAAGAACTCTGGATGTATGAAATGGACTAAGTAATGTAAACTCGTTCTCATTATTGGATCCTGGGGGGAAAAGGTGGATTATTCGGGCTCTCCCTTGGGGTGTGCTCAACGGAATCCTCCTGATGTAGCTCGCTCTCGGGGTGCTTAGTGTCTAGTGGAAAACAAGCGCCTCCATAAGTGCGTTATTTCGGGAGGTTCTACCACAGTTGGTACCAAAGCCAATAATGAGTCTACGAGTTTCATCACTCTTTTCCAAAGCTTAAAATTTGACCAACAAAAGTTTTACGAAAAGTAGGATGCGATAAAATTATGTAAATAAGTATAAGCCCTAGCAATATGGTCTATCTAGGATAGCGGCACTGGTTTTACCTAATCAGTTTTCTATAGGTACACTAACTTACGCTGCGTAAGAATTGTTTAGCAAGCGAAAAGTGAGTGTGCGATGTGCCAAAAATTTTGCAAATGCCGCTATATTCTGGCTTGAGTGAACATACAGGCCGATGCATACATCATGATAAGAGAATCTTGTTTAAACTAAACTCCCCCTACATGTATAATTGGATTAGTGAATTGACAGGATGAACTAAAAGAATGCTTTAATAAATGTCTTATCATTTCTCTAATCTCATGTTCCTGATCTGGAGGGTTGTCCTAAATGGTTGGTTCCTATCTATTTTCAGATGAACTTGAGGTTCGGTCACGGGAGCAACAGTGCCAGAGTGGGCCATGGCATTGGCGAAGGCCAAAGTGAAAGTGGCCGGGGCAATGGGAACGGCAATGGGGAGAGCCATGAGGCCTCAGTTCTGGCTCCTCCTCCTCCACCACCGCCACCTCCGATGACTCATGTGGAGATGATGGCGGAGATGTTGGCTGCTCAGCGTGAGTCAGCCTGTGCCATGGAGCTGCTGACATAGGCTATCGATGGCTTCGCCCGTGGAGGCCATGGGGGCAATGGTGGGAACGAGGGTGGTGCCCATGGTCCTGAGGGACCCTGCTCTTATCAAGATTTCTTAAAGACGCACCCACCCATGTTCACACCAATGGTTGAGCCTCTGGATATGAAGCATTGGCTTCACATTTTGGGGCAAAAGTTTTTGCTACTCATCGTAACTGAGGAGCAGAAAGTGCGCTTTGCAGCGCAACAGCTGTTGGGATCTGCTAGTGCATGGTGGGACACATTTAATGCCATGCAGCCAGTGGATCACCGGGTGACCTAGCTGGAGTTCACTGTGGCCTTCAGAGAGTATTATATTCCTGCTGGTGTTCTAAATAGGAAGTTGATAGAATTTCTAGACCTGAGGCAAGGAAGCATGTCCGTGATGGACTATATCAATAAGTTCAACCACTTGTCGGAGTATGCTAGGACTCACGTTGATATGAATGAGAAGAAGAGGGACCATTTCTATCGTGACCTCCCTTGCATCTTGTAGAAGGAGTTATATACAGGAAACTACCAGACCTTTGGGTGATGATGAACGCTGCTCTTGCCATAGAGGGATAGCAGCGTGACTCTCAGGCAGAGTAGAAGCGCTAGCGGGTGGCTACTGGGACTTCTAGTCACCCCTAGGCGCAGAAGGTATAGGTTGTCAGGCAGGTGCCCTATCAGTCTTTGGGTGGGCATTCATTTCGACAGCCTCAGCAGACCTTTTAGGCACCTTCCACTCAGTATCGTTCACCTACTCAGCAGGTGTAGCATCAGCAGCTTTAGGGGAAGCAGGTCCTACCTCATCAAGGATAGGGGAACAAGCCTGGTGCTTGTTTCAAGTGTGGTAAGGAAGGCCACTGGGAGGAAGTCCACTATGCCCAGGAGTGTCCACAAAACTAGCCTACCCAGTCTGCTCAGCCCTCAGCTAACTCCCGCCTGATTAAGCAGACAGTTATAAAGAAGAAAGTGTTAGTGAGCCGATCTGGACAGGTTAATTTCACAAAGGCTAAGGAAATATTGCAAAATGAACCGGTGATGGCTGGTATATTCACCATTGATTCCCATCCAACTTATGTGTTGTTTGATTCTGGTGCATCACATTCATTCATGAGCTTGGGATTTGCACACTGGCATAATATACCTCTTATGGCTATACCTTTTGCCTATAGAATCAGTACTCCGGGTGCATAGTTGTGTGTTAATAATCGGACGGACATAGTGGGCTTAGTGTTAGCGACTCACACTTACCATCTCTAGTTCATGGTGCTACCTAGACAAGGCATTGATGCAATTCTAGGAATGAACTGGTTGCGGGTATATGGGGTAGTCTTGGATCTGAAGCAGAGAGTTGTTGAGTTACGACTTCCTTTTTCTGAGGATAGGATGTCTCTTCTTATACCCTCAGATCCAGCCTTACCTGTTGCTGCTCATGCTAAAGCTTCTCTTGATCTTGCCTCTATTCCTATGGTCTGTGAGTTCCCGGATGTCTTTCCTAAAGATCTACCTAGGTTGCCACTAGATAGAGATGTGGAGTTCTCCATTGAGTTAGAGCCGGGCACTGCTCCTATCTCCTAACGTCTGTACCGCATGGCCTTGAAGGAATTGGCTAAAATGAAGAAGCAGTTAGAAGAGTTGTTGGAAAAAGGATTCATCCATCCTAGCTGATCACCATGGGGTTGTCCAGCCATTTTTGTGAAAAAGAAGGATGACACTCTTCGGATGTGTGTGGATTACCGCCCTCTCAATGCGGTAACCATTAAGAACAAGTATCATTTACCTCGTATCGATACTTTGTTCGATCAACTAGCTAGTGCCAAGGTGTTCTCCAAGATTGATCTCTGTTCAGGCTATGATCAAATCAAGATTAGACCACAAGATATACCAAAGATAGCTTTTTCTACTAGGTATGGGCTGTATGAATACCTAGTCATGTCTTTTGGTCTCACCAATGCTCCTGCATTCTTCATGTATCTCATGAACTCAGTCTTTATGCCAGAGTTGGATAAGTTTGTGGTGGTATTCATTGATGATATCTTGATATATTTCAAGAACAAGGAAGAGCATGCCCGACACCTTTGGATAGTACTAACTCGATTGAGGGAACACAAGCTGTATGCCAAACTCAGCAAGTGTGAGTTTTGGTTAGATCGAGTGTAGTTTTTGGGACTTGTTCTGACTCTTGATGGCATCTCTGTTGATCCAAGCAAGGTGCAAGATGTGCTGAATTGGAAGTCTCCCAAGTTGATGCTAAGTTTGTTTGGAGCCTAGCTTGTGAAGAAGCCTTCAAAACTTTGAAGAAATTTCTTACCACTGCTCCTGTCCTAGCCCAACCAGATATTGGTAGACCTTTTGATGTATATTGTGATGCCTCAAAGACAGGGGTGGGATGTGTGCTTATGCAGGATGGGTGGGTGATAGCTTATGCTTCACGCCAGCTGAAAAAGCATGAGGTGAATTATCCCACCCATGATTTATAGCTGGCTACCGTGGTGCATGCTCTAAAAATTTAGAGGCATTATTTATTGGGAGACAAAGTACACATTTTTACGGATCACAAGAGCCTCAAATATATTTTCACTCAGTCCGAGTTGAATATGAGGTAAAGGAGATAGTTAGAATTAATCAAGGATTATAACTTGGAGGTACATTACCACCCTGGAAAAGCTAATGTGGTAGTTGATGCTTTGAGCTGAAAGTCATATCAGGTTGAAGAAACCCCTTTGTCTCTCAACCATGCTTAGGTGCTAGCTCACATTGCCTTAGTCTCAGATTTACTTGAGCAGCTTATTATGGAGCAAAGGCAAGATACTTCAAAAATTCCTCACATCAAGAAACTAATTGCAAAAGGGTGTGGTCCTTAGTTTAGTATTGATGAGCAAGGGGTAGTAAAGTACAAGAATAGATTGGTGGTTCTATCAAATGAGGAGCTTAGAAGGAAGGTTTTGAATGAAGCTCATCATTCTAAGTTGTCTATTCATCCTGGCAGTAACAAGATGTACCATGATTTGTGCCACTTGTATTGGTGGTCCAATATGAAGCAGGATATCACCAAGTACGTCGTGGAGTGTGACTTGTGGGAGAGTTAAGGCAGACCACATGCATACCCTGGGATATTTGTAGCCCTTGCCCATTCCTGTTTGAAAATGGGAAGATATTTCCATGGATTTTATTGTGGGTTTACCCTGCACATCCAAGGGCTATAACTCTATTTAGGTCATTGTGGATCGCCTTACCAAGTGAGCTCATTTTCTCCTAGTGGATTCTAGATATTCAGCTAGAAGGTATGCCAAGCTATATTTTGAAAGGATTGTGACCTTGCATGGAGTTCCTCTCACTATCGTCTCTGATAGAGGGTCCGTCTTTGTCTCCTATTTTTGGGAGCAGCTCTAGGAGTGTCTTGGTACTAGTCTCCTCCGTAGTTCAGCCTATCATCCATAGACTAACGGCCAAACAAAAAGGGTCAACCAGGTACTTGAAGATATGTTGACAGCTTGTGCCATTTCTTTTCCTGAGAAGTGGGACGAATGCTTGAACTTAGCTGAGTTTTCCTATAACAATAGCTATCAAGAAAGCATTCGTACGGCACCCTTTGAAGCTTTATATGGGAAGAAATATAGGACACCACTTAACTGGGTTGAAGTGGGAGACCATGGATATTTTGGGCCTGATTTCATCAAAGAAGCTTGAGAGCAAGTCAGTATTATTCAGAGTCATTTGAAGGTAGCTCAAAGTCGATAGAAAGCTTATGCGGACAAGCGAAGAAGACCTTTGTAGTTTGCAGTTGGGGATTATGTGTACCTCAAGGTGTCTCCTATGAGAGGGGTGTATCAGTTTGGTGTTCAGGGCAAGCTAGCCCCTCGATATGTGGGTCCTTACAAGGTTGTGAGGCAGTGTGGCCTAGTTTCTTATCGTCTCCAACTTCTAGATATTTTATCGGTGGTACATGATATGTTCCACATATCTCAGTTGAAGAAAGGTTTGTGAGTACCTGATGAAGCTATGGAAATTGAAGGACTTCTCCTCCATCCTGACTTGACGTATATTGAACATCTTGTCAAGATCTTAGATGAGAAAGAAAGAGTGACTAGGAACAATGTGGTGAAGTTCTACAAGGTTCAGTGGTAAAACCACTCGGAAGATGAAGCAACGTGGGAGCACAAAAGTTACATCCTAGAGCATTATTCCCATCTTCTTTCTAGTTCATCGAGGTAGTTGTTTATTTCAAAATGTATTTCTTATCTTTTTCCCACACTAGGCACATGAAAATCTTGGGGCGAGATTTTATTTTAGGGGGTAGATTTGTAACACCCTTGGTGTTACACTGTAAAATCTTTTGCTAAAATATGTCATGATCAACATGGTTATGTGTCAATGTATGTAATATAGTGTGTGAATCAATTTACGTAACTTGAAACGACTAACGGAAATGCTTAAAGTCCGTTCATGACGTATAAATTATCAAGTACAGGTGTTCATGAATTTTTATTGAACGAAAACACTATAGAACGTATATACGGAACTTTAGTAAAGTTGGAAGTATGAACATTGTAGATGACGATGAAATACCCGTGATCGAGAGATGAATTCACTAGCTAGCATACCGAATAGCTTGGAAATCGAATTTGACGCGAATCCGATCAAGACTTAGTCGATTTTGTAAGTCTGAAAAGTGGTTTGACAAAGCTAGGTTTGGTGATTTTTGTAGAAGAATCAGGTTAAGGAGTGATGGGGTATTAAGGCTTGTTTTAGTAGCCTAACATGCCCTCTTAAGTATAGGATGGGTGGTTTCGCAATTGAATCATCGAATTGGATTTTTTTGGGACGCTTTAAAAGCGTGCATGGCACGTTTTGGGCCAAGTTCCTCGCGTTGACACGGTCACCGTGCTCCTGTGCCATCGTCGGCACACCAGACGTGTGTGCATGTCTGGCTGTGCCCTACTGGTCATCGTGGCTGGCTGCCCAGGGCGTGTAGCTGCTCCTTCCCACTGCTGCGAGGTGCGCTACCGCTGACATCGCTGCTGGTGCCTTGGGACCATCTGCGTCGCTTTGTTGCTGGCTCTACTCTGCCAGGCACTATCACCATTCTGCTCAAGTGCAGTGGCATCACCGTTGCCGTGCCTAGACACATATTGCACGAGCAGAGCACGCACACTCTCGCGCCGCGCACCACCACGCTCGGCGGGCTCGATGCTCTGGTCGCCTGCCCTCACCGGGTCGGTGCTGTTGCCTTGTGTCGCATCTGCCTGAGCCACCGCGCCACTGCTGTCCCATCACCGTACTATGCTGTGTTGTCACTGCCATGCCATAGCATTGCGTCGTGTCCGCCTGCATCGTTGTCGATGAATTCGTGCGCAAGGCCTTGCTGAGGCCACCCGCTTGTCGTTCGCCATTAATGGCATGACAACCATGCTGCTGTGCTGCCACCACCAACACGCAGTATGCCCCCTCTCCTGGTTGCGTTGGCTCATAGTACTTGCACATGTGAGTCAGCCACGTCCTACCAGAGCTTGGACAAGCAGCCAGCCCCATTCCAGCCAGGCCGCGCCACCAATTCAGCATGGATACATCGTGTCCAGTCAATTTAGTGCGCTCCCAACTCCATCTTCTAGCCCGCTAGCCAGCCGACCCACACCATGTCACATCGTGCCTTGGCAAGCTCCAATTTGGAGCTGGCATCCACCGTCGTGCCATTAAAGGCTTAGACGCCGTTGCCGTCGGCATTACCCACCTGGTCCTCTCGAGCCCAATTGGTTGCACCCTCAGCATTGTGATGAGGACATGACACCCGTGCATATGACCATGTTTGGTGCATGGCATGGAGGGGTAGGAGGCCAGCAAGGGTGTCCAAGTCAAGAAGGAGGTCCAAGGCCAATTCGGTTCGAGTCCCTGAGGTGGAGGCCCAAAGCAACTCAAGTTCGAGTCTGTCTCGGGTTTTAGGACCAGTCTGCCTTAAACTGGTCACCTAGGACGCATCTGGACTCCATTTTCAATGATCCACATATGGTTGGAAAGCTAATTTGATAAGGAAGCCAATCCAAGTGGTTTGATGTCAAAATACCTTCGGAATCAATAGGAATCATCGAAACAAGTCAGCGTCCAGAATCTGCCAGGGTGCTGCGACACCGTCTTTTGGTCCGTTGGACCGTGTATCATGTTTGGACCCATTAGGGGGTGCATCCAGGGGGTGTGATGCCCAAGACTCTATAAATAGCAGCCGTTGCTCTCCTTAGGGTTTGGGTTTTGTTTAGTTCTTGATTTTTTCGTGAAACAGACGTCGTTTTGCTGCAACTGTCGCTGCCAAGGCCGCTTCCTGTGAACCAGGGCCCCAGTTCTTGATCTTGTTCGCCTATGGCGATTAGTCCTTTTGAATAAAGACTTGAACTCTTTCTCATTATCATAAGCCTCATATTTATTTGCAATTTCAGATTGCATTTATCTTGTTCTTGCTTGTGTTCTCGATTCGCTTGTAGGAAAGCCTTCTCGGCAAGGTCAATCATGTTCGCGTGGTTGATAACCAACGGAACAGTGGTATAACGGTTGTGGGGGTCCGAATCAGTCTTGGTTCAAAGCCTAGATCATGAACGTTAAGTCTCCACCAATCAACGCTATCATACCTTTCGGAAGATCGGGCCTAGTCTACATCAAGTGGTATCAAAGACCTTGTTGCCCGTTAGGTATAACTTTGTTTTCCCCTTTAGATTGTTACTGTTTTTACATTACCTATTGTCCACAAAAAGCCAAAAAAAATATACATCGTCATATATTTTCTGTCCTATAGCCTCATTGTGCCATGCAAGTTCGTCTCTGATTTGCATTGTTGAGTTTGTGCCCTAGGTCAAGTTCTTGTTGCTGGTTTTAGATCATTTTTTTATTCCAGTTTGTGTTTTCCCCTTTGTTTTTCATCATAATCCGTGAACACCTTCAAGTATTGCTATGATTCCTTTGTATTCATCAAACCCTAGTCCACGCCATCTTATTTGTTACACTTGTCTTCATTGTTTTCATCAAATCCTTGCTGTCGTGACCAATTTTGCACACATTATTCCCGTTTTGTCCTCTAATTCGGAGTCCGTTCCTAAAACTGGTCTAGTTTTCGCATATGAACTCTGATTTCGACGTTCCATATATCAAAATCGATCAGAAAAAAATTTCGGATCTGTCCATCCCTCGCATTGTTAGGGTCGGAGATTTTTATTTTGGTCAAAAAGTGGTCACAAGATTCTCTTTTCGTGGTCACAAGGTCTTTGTCGATTTTGAGCATGTCTTCTGGAAATTCCACAGGCCACGTCTTTCACTTGTTTAAGCTCATATTTTCTGTGGTTACTTTTTTTGTGCTCCTAAGTGAAGAAAAATATCAAAAAAAAGAAAAGGTCAAAGAATCCCAAAAAAACAACGACAGCCCAAAAAAAAGAAAAAAGAGGGGCAAAAGAGGAACAATATCTAGAGGAGCACATAGAGAGCGCCATTTGAGCTGTGTTTGCGTGTGCTGATTTCTACCTTGTTTCTAATCATATTCTTGCTGTTCACATCACTTGATACATCTGGTACTTGGAACGTGAGTAGGCCAGCAACTAAGACAAGTACTTAGGATACTTATTCAGCTTTGCTATTCAGTTGCGAATTTTGCTATTCCTTGCTACTATATTGTGTCTGTCTAAGCTCCACTTTCTTCTAACCAAGTACAGGTTCGCCTTGCAACTGTTACACTCAAGCTACAATGGTATCATAGTCACCGACCGATTGCACCGCCTGTTGCTTTGGTAAGAACACTTGTAAGACCGTGGTAAGATGCTTGAGAGTTGAGTGCCTTGTTTTTTCCTTGTCCACAACCTAAGTAGTTGATAGGGATAATACTTTTGTGTTGTCTTTTGCTATCTTCTAACAATGATAGGTTGTTCATATCCACTGACTTATAATGGTATAGGTGCTGATGAGTACATGGAGTGGGAAATTGCCATAGATAACATATTTGCTACTTGCTTTATGTGTCCAAGAAAAAAGGTAAACAATGCAGCTAGTGTTTTGTGATATTCTGCTTTATCTTGGTGGAAGTCTTTAGATCCTTCTGATAAACCTCAAACTTGGAATGATATGAAACTCCTTATGCGAGAAACCTTTGTTAATCTACCTCCTGTTTTGACTTCATATGCTGAGGTGCACCATTTAGAGGAAGAGTCTGTTGTTATTCCTCTTGCTATGACTAACCTTCTACAGGATAATGTACATAAGCGAGAGGATGACATGGAAGAAAATAAGGAGCTCACAACCTCATATGCAAATTTAGAACCATCATTACACAATGCACCTATTACTCCTGTAGAAAATACAGGTAATGTCCATAGTGCTACACTCATGGAAGGTGAGAATTGTTTTAATGTACTAAATTTTTCCACAAACCATGCTATCATAGAGCAATTGTCAGTGAAACCCTCTCTTGATTTATCTTTGTCCCATGATAATTTGCTTGATGTTTCTTGTGATAAAGATGAATTGGTTGATGATGGTTCAGTTTTACATATTTTGGAACCAACCACTTGTGCTGAAAATAAACATGTTATTCATATTGCTACTAAAACTGATGAGCTCAAACTATTGTCTTCTTTACATACTTTGGGTTACATTGAATTTGATGTTTTGTGTAACCTAGATTGCTTGGAGGAGAGCCTATTTAAATATGCTGATTTGCCTTGGTTTTCTAAACATACATATCATGTTATTGGCAAATATAACAACAAAAGACAATATATGATACATCGAGTATACATTCGTAGTAATATAAATTCTTCTTTTGTTGTACAAGATTATGATCGTTAAGAGGGCAGCCATAATAATACAAACATTTTCTCATGTTCCTCAAAGAAACAAGTTCACTTCCAAGAAGGGGAGCATTGTTGGTTGTTACCTATGTCTGCTAGACCATCTATTCCTGCATTGTTTTTGGTTAGTTCTAATCTTTTGCAGGTTAGTATTGACATACATCGTGTGCATTCGGATCAAGGAGTCTACATGCTTGCTGAAATTTTTATGCGAGATGACACGCTAGAAACTTGGAAACATGGTCATGTTCCTTCTCACAATTATTTCAGTTCCCTTTGTCTTCGTAACCCCGTTCTCCTTTGTGTTGTGCAGGATCAGTTTCAAGCACAATCGACGCCGAGGACGGCTTTTCGTCAAGAAGGGGAGGATGATGAGGACATGACACCCATGCATATGACCATGTTTGGTGCATGTCATTGAGGGGTAGGAGGCCATCAAGGGTGTCCAAGTCAAGAAGGAGGTCCGAGGCTAATTCGGTTCGAGTCCTCGAGGTGGAGGCCCAAAGCAACTCAAGTTCGAGTCTGTCTCGGGTTTTAGGACCAGTCTACCTTAAACTAGTCACCTAGGACGCATCTGGACTCTGTTTTCGACGATCCACATATGGTTGGAAAGCTAATTTGATAAGGAAGCCAATCCAAGTGGTTTGATGTCAAAATACCTTCGGAATCAATAGGAATCATCAAAATAAGTCAGCGTCCAGAATCTACCAGGGTGCTGCGACACCGTCTTTTGGTCCGTTGGACCATGTATCGTATTTGGGCCCATTAGGGGGGGCGTCTAGGGGGTGTGACGCCCAAGACTCTATAAATAGCAGCCGTCGCTCTCCTTAGGGTTTGGGTTTTATTTAGTTCTTGATTTCCTCGTAAAACAGATGTCATTTTGCTGCAACTATCGCCGCCAAGGCCGCTTGCTGTGAACCAGGGCCCTAGTTCTTGATCTTGTTCGCCTGTGACGATTAGTCCTTTCGAATAAAGACTTGAACTCTTTCTCATTATCATAAGCCTCATATTTATTTGCAATTTCAGATTGCGTTTATCTCGTTCTTGCTTGTGTTCTCGATTCGCTTGCAGGAAAGCCTTCTCGGCGAGGTCAATCGCGTTCGCGTGGTTGATAACCAATGGAGCAGTGGTGTAATGGTTGCGGGGGTCTGAATAAGTCTTGGTTCAAAGCCTAGATCATGAACGTCAAGTCTCCACCAATCGACGCTATCATACCTTTCGGAAGATCGGGCCTAGTCGACATCACATTGCCTTGTAGTCCTTCACCCCGTGCACAACCCAATTTGCACTGCTATTGCCTGCCCAGCACCGTTGATGCAGTCACACCACCATGGCCATTGCTATGCTTGTCATGTGCGCATGGTCAGACGCACCCGGTCCATCCCCGATCAAGCCACCACATCAGGTAGGTTCTAGGTGAGTGGCTGATGCCCATTCTTTGTTTCATTCACATCATTTGTGCCTTGGCTCACGAGAACATGGCCGCCACCATAGGGAGAGTCCACCACCATGGAGAGAGCTCTAGACTGCGTCTCCATTCACTACTTCACCGCCCACCGATTCATGTTTGCATCTAGGTGAGCATCGGCTCGCTATTGGGGGCGGGGAGGGTCTAGGCTGGCCGGCGGGACCGCCCAGTACTGTCGCCGCCACGCGGGTGCTCGAGGACCTGGCCATGTGAAAGCTCTAGTTTGGTTTTGGTGAATTGATGAAACCCTAAGTGCTAACCTAGTTCATCAAGTGATCATGAGATAGTTAGCACACTTCAAGTAGAGAAGCAAATGAAGATCATAACATGACAATGGTGATAGCATGGAGATGATCAAGGGCTTACACTTGAAGAGAAGAAAGAGAAAAACAAAAAGCTCAAGGCAAAGGTATAACTTGTAGGAGCTATTTTGTTTTGGTGATCAAGACACTTAGAGAGTGTGATCACATTTAGGTTTGATAGCCGTACTATTAAGAGGGGTGAAACTCGTATCGGAATGCGGTTATCAAAGTGCCACTAGATGCTCTAACTCATTGCATATGCATTTAGGATCTAGTGGAGTGCTAACACCCTTGATAATATTTGTGAAGATATGCTAACACATGTGCATAAGGTGTTTGCAGGGTTGAGATGGGTTTGGGTCCCTCTCTCCCTCCCGCCGAGCAAGCTCGGCGGGATTCGGCGCTTTCGGGAAAATGAAACGTCTATTTTCTATTGCGCCGGATGCAAAATTCTTGGTGGTTGGCACACTTGAGCAAGGGTGAAGAAGTAAGAGTTGAAATGGAGTTGATCGAAATGATGCTGGCGTCGGTCTACTGACCGGACGCTGGGTCACTCAGCGACCGGACGCTGAAAGGCTGCATCCGGTCGAGCTGTCAGATGGCACAGTGGCTAGGGTTGAGCACCAGACGCTGGCTGCGTCCGGTCAAGGTGGACCGGACGTGTCCGGTCGAAAAAACATGCCTCGGGGAGCTTACTGGAAACGACCGGACGCTGGGGCTTCAGCGTCCGGTCAGTTTTACCAGAGCGTCCGGTCAGCTTCGCAGCCGTTGAAATCTGACGAACAGCATTTGAAGCTGGTGACGCGTGGCGTCCATCGGGCGACCGGACGCTGAGGGCCAGCGTCCGGTCAGTATGACCGGAGCGTCCGGTCAGAGCGCGTTTTGCCCAGTGAAGGGGTATAACGGCTCTATTTGATTAGGGCTCTATTTATAGCCCCATGGCTGGCTCAAGGGAGTACTCTTGCACATTTTCATTGACATAGCAACCTTGTGAGCCTAGCTAAGGACTCCCACTCATCTACATCATTGATTCATCATCATAGTGAGATTGGGAGTGATCCAAGTGCATTGCTTGAGTGGTTGCATCTAGAGGCACTTGGTGTTCGTGTTTCGCTGCGGATTTCGCTTGTTACTCTTGGTGGTTGCCGCCACCTAGACGGCTTGGAGCAGCAAGGATCGTTGAGTGGAGGAGGTGATTGTCTCCGACTCAGGAGGTGATTGTCTCCGACTCCGATCATGGTGATTGTGAGGGGTTCTTGACATTTCCCCGGCGGAGCGCCAAAAGGTACTCTAGTAAATTGCTTGTGGCTTGTGTGATCCTCATCTTGTGTTGGTTGTGCGGCACCCTATTGAGGGTTTGGCGAGTGATGCCAATCAGCGCATGAACCTCCAAGTGAGTGAATCGCCACAACGAGGACTAGCTTGCCGGCAAGCAAGTGAACCTCGGTAAAAATCATTGTGTTCATCATTTGATTCCGAGGTGATTGGTCATCATTGTTATTCATCTTCGTGATTGATTGGTTCATTCATCTACACGGCGGTATAACCCTCTTGATCACTCTCTTTACTTTACCGCAAACTAGTTGACAAGCTCTTTAGTGTAGCTAGTTGTGAGAGCTTGCATGCTTAGTTGGTGTGGCTCTTTAGTTAGCCTTTGAGAGCACACTAACATAGGGTAGTGTCATTGCTCTTGTGTGAATTGACACTATCTAAACTAGAATTGTGGTAGGAGGCTTGCATTTTTGAGTAGGCTAGCGCAACACTCACTTCACCTCATAATTGTCTAACCATTTGGTTAAGTGTTGTTGTAGAAATTTTTATTAGGCTATTCACCCCCCCTCTAGCCATTAGGACCTTTCACCATGGTAAAGATAGGATGTTCCGAGGGCTAGTTTGCTTAAATGCCGACTGTAAGAATAGTGTTGTGAACCTTGGAGGGAATCACACGTAGCTCAAGGTCGTTTTCGCAAAAATAACCAACACGCGCGGGCCTCCTCGTTGTGGGCCGTCGTCGTGTGGTTGGGCCATGCCCGTGCGGGCCACGTCAGTGGGTCACGCGTGTGCGCGCGCGCTGCGTAGGAGTGGGCCGCGCCGCTCGCTCATGGGCCGCGCGAGTTAGAATCATTTTTTAATTTTATAATGGATGGAATTAGCTTTATAATTTACATTCTAAGTTGAACTTTGGAAATTATTATCAATTCACATAGGCAGCCAAAAATTGTGAAATAAATTCTATTGAGTTCCTGAAAATGTGGTGTACCTAATAGTATGATTAGTTTATGTATGCTTGTGTTGCTACTAAGGTCTATTAAATCATTTGAAAGTGCTAATATCATTTAGATTAATAATTGTAGGAATTCTTGTGGCAAATTGTTAATAGCTTTGGATATGAATTTTTTACAGTAGGTCCATTAGATTATTAGGCACTCACTGTAATTTTTGTAGCCTTAGAATGGGTTGATAAATATGGTAGCTAGTACTCCTTATTTTATTATATATATGGTAAATCGGTATTAAGAGTGAGAATGCCTTTAGTTGCTAAGTTAATACATGAAATGTTTCATACCTGCTTAGTGGAAATGATAGGAAACTTAGCGTCTTAGTTGGTAGAGCTAGTTTAGTAGCTTGATAGATATATTCTTATTTTAAGAGTTGATATTGTTGTATTACCAAGCAAACCATAAAGCTTATCATATTCCTTGGAGTCAGGAAATTATTCCCACTAGTCAGATAAGTTTTGCGAGTACATTGTGTACTCAGGGTTTATTTACCCCTATTGCAGGTACTACTTGAGGAGTAGCCATTGTGTGAAGGATCCTTCTGGTGGGCACAGACGGATCCTTGTATATTATCGATAGATGTTTCTTTTTATTCTGATGTTAAATTTCCACGCTCTGAATTTGGTACTGTAAATGGACTAAATAATGTAAACTCGTTCTCATTATTGGATCCTACAGGAAAAAGGTGGATTATTCGGGCTCTCCCTTTTGGTGTGCTCGATGGAATCCGCCTGATGTAGCTCGCTCTCGGGGTGCTTAGTGTTTAGTGGAAGACAAGCGCCTCCATAAGTGCGTTATTTCAAGAGGTTCTACCACAGCCCCCATGTGAATAGTTTTAGATTCATGAATATTTTAAGTTCATTTTGTGATGAAATCACTCGTGAGGGGAAGCTTGTCCCGTCCGCCCTTGTTTTTACCCTTGCGTAGCTTTGTTTTTTGTACTTTCTTTTTTGCACCTACTCATTGACCCATAGGCTACAACCTTAAGAACCTGGGCGTGGCCTGTGAATTTTAGTCGCTCATAACCATAGGTTGTGGCAGGGTGTGATTAGTAGGGAGGTTAAAGCACAAGTTACATAGGGTAATTAAAGGAACGGAATACCCTTTCGTTTGGGTGAAAAGTATTACTACATGATAGTAAAAAAGGAGGGTGGTATCGCACCCTGTGCAACCCCCGAGTGACCTAGGCTGAGAGTGTTCAGACTTGGCGATGTAGGAGCAAACGTTGAATGGAAATAAGCGGTAAGACCGAGCTTTAGGGAAAGAAACGACGTAATTGTTCGATGTTCCATGTGTTGGTGAGAACGTTGCCGTTGTCGTCCTTCAGCCGGTAGGCACCCGATCGGATCACCTCGGCCACCGTGTATGACCCTTCCCATGGTGGATAGAGCTTATGTTTGTCCTTGGTTGACTGGGTCCTCCTGAGTATGAGATCACCAACCTCGAGGATCCTCCCCTTGATTTTTCTTTCATGGTACCTGTGGAGAGTTTGCTGGTAATGAGCGGAGTGGATGATGATTGTGTTACGAGCCTCCTCGAGTAGGTCGACCACGTCCTACTGAGCCTCCATAGCTCGGTCTTGGTAGAAGGCCTTTACTCCTAGGGCGTCGTGATTGAGGTCGGATGGTAAGACTGCTACGGCTCCGTATGGCAGAAAGAAAGGGGTGAATCCTGTGGACTAGTTTGGGGTCATCTTAGGCTCTAGAGAATCGCTGGGACCTCTGCAACCCATCGTCCAACATACTTTTTGAGTCGGTCGAAGATGCATGACTTGAGTCCTTGGAGGACCATGCCATTGCCTCGCTCGACCTGACCGTTAGTACGCGGGTGTCCGATCGAGGCCCAATCAATCCTGATGTTGTATGCATCATAGAAGTCTATGAACTTCTTCCCAGTGAAGTTTGTTCCGTGGTCGGTGATGATATAGTTAGGGACACCAAACCGATAGATGACGTCGAGGAAGAACTTGACCGCCTCTTCTGAGTGGATATTGGTGATGGGCTTCACCTCTATTTTCTTGGTGAACTTATCCACTACTATGAGTAGGTGTGTGAAGCCACTTGGGGCCTTTTTGAGGAGTCCGACCATGTCGAGGCACCAGACCACGAATGGCCAGGTGATGGGGATGGTCTGAAGCTCCTGCGTCGGTAGGTGAGTTTGCCGAGCATAGAACTGGCATCCTTCACACATGTGGACAACCTACTCTATGTCTCAGAGTGTAGTGGGCCACTAGAAATCTTGGCTAAAGGCTTTCTCAACCAGTGATCTCGGGGCCGTGTGATGTCCATAGATTCTAGCGTGGACCTTGAGGGGGAGCTATTTCCCTTGGTCGGTCAGGATGCACTTCATGTGTACTCCCGGCGGACTCCGTTTGTAAAGCTCATCACCGATGGCGATGAACGTCTTGGCACATCGAGCGATTAGTCATGCTTTAGTCCTTTCTGGTGGGAGAACCTCCTCGAGGAGGTAGGAGAGCAGTGGTGCTCTCCAATTGGTTGGATCGAGTGCCATCACAGTGATGTCATCGGGGGACATTGCCATGGAGGCGCTAAGGTCGGAGCTCCAAGCACTTGGTTGGGGTTGGGGCACATCGGGGGCTCGGAGCCCCCGAGTGTCAGATTGGTGTTGGAGTGCATCTAGGTTGGATCCTTCAGAACATGGGTAGATGGCTCATGGAGATCATTGATGAAGACCCCATCTGGAGATGGAACCCACCTGGTGGCCAATTTCACAAGGAAGTCAATGACATCGTTGTCCTTTCGGGAGACATGATGCAGTTCGATCCCTCAGAACTTGTCCTCGAGCTTGCGCACCTCCTAGCAGTATGCTACCATGAGAGGGCTCTTGCAGGAGGACTCCTTCATGACTTGGTCGATGACCAACTCTGAGTCACCGCGGACATATAGCCACATGGCGCCGAGCTCCATGGCGATGCGCAGTCCATTGATGAGGGCTTCGTACTCCACGACATTGTTTGAGGCTGAAAAATGGAGATGGATCATGTAGCAGGGCCTGCTCCCATCTAGGGTGATCAGAACCACTCTAGCCCCCAAGCTAGGCGCCATGACTGACCCATCGAAGTACATCATCTAGTACTCGTGGGTGACGTCCAGGGTCAGGAGCTGGACTTCCGTCCATTCGGCGATGAAGTTGGCGAGAGCCTGAGACTTAATAGCAGTGTAGGGGATATACCTGATGTCGTGGCCTATGAGCTCGAGAGCCCATTTGGAGATTTGTCCTGCGGCATCATGGTTGTGGACGATGTTTCCCAGCGGGTACAAAGTGACGACGATGACTTCATTATCGGTGAAGTAGTGCAAGAGCTTCCGGGTCGCCATCAAAATGGCGTATTGAAGCTTCTAGACCTAGGGGTAGCGAATCTTGGCATCGGTGAGTACCTCACCGACAAATTACACTGGTTGTTGGACATTCAGGGGGTGTCCTAGCTCCTTCCTCTCGACGACGAGGGCGATGCTCACAACATGGTTGCTTGCGGAGATGTAGAGGAGGAGGGATTCTCCCCGTTCAGAATCGACGAGGATTGGGGCCGACGTCAGTGATGCTTTGATGCTTTTCAAAGCCTATTGTGCCTCCTCTGCTCAGACGAATGCATCTGTCTTCTTGAGAAGTTTGTAGAGAGGCATCCCCCATTCGCCTAGTCTAGAAATGAACTGGCTCAGGGCGGCCAGATAGCCGGAGAGCCTCTATACGCCCTTGATGTTGCGTATAGGGCCCATGTTAGAGATGGTCATGATGTTTTTGGGGTTGGCTTCGATGCCAGGCTCAGACACGATGTATCCGAGCAGATTCCCCTTTGGAACCCCAAAAACACATTTTTCAAGATTCAATTTAACGCTGAACCTTCGGAGGTTCCTGAATGTGGTGGCCAAGTTTGCGATCAGGTTGCTAGCTTGAGACGTTTTCTCCACTATGTCATCAAACATAGACGGAGATTGTTGGTTTTGGCTGCTCAACTTGGTCAGGTTGGTCGAGCGAGTCAATTTGGTCGGCGAAGCATCGCTGCATGCACCATTGAGAGGTGGCGCCAGCATTCTTCAGACCGAAAGGCATGGTTATGTAATAGTACAAACCATACAGGGTGATGAAAGAAGTCGTGACCTGATCGGACTCTTTCATCGTGATCTGGTGGTAGCCTGAATAGGCATCTAGAAAAGAGAGGATTTCACATCCTGAGGTGGAGTCGACTATCTAGTCTATGCGTGGCAAAGGAAAATGGTCCTTTGGACATGCCTTGTTGAAAGCTCTAGTTTGGTTTTGGTTAATTGATGAAACCCTAAGTGCTAACCTAGTTTATCAAAGTGATCATGAGATAGGTAGCACTACTCCAAGTGATGAAGCAATGACGAAGATCATGACAATGGTGATGGCATGGTTATGATTAAAGGCTTGAACTTGGAAAAGAAGAAAGAGAAAAACAAAAGGCTCAAGGCAAAGGTATAAAATATAGGAGCCATTTTGTTTTAGTGATCAAGACACTTAGTGGGTGTGATCACATTTAGGATAGATAGCCATACTATTAAGAGGAGTGAAACTCGTATCGAAATGCGGTTATCAAAGTGCCACTAGATGCTCTAATTCATTGCATATGCATTTAGGATCTAATGGAGTGCTAACACCCTTGAAAATATTTGTGAAAATATGCTACCACATGTGCACAAGGTGATACATTTGGTGGTTGGCACATTTGAGCAAGGGTGAAGGAGATAGAAATGAAAGAGGGTCAGTCTCGCTGTTTTACAACTGACCAGACGCTGGTCTCTAGGGGACCGGCACGTCCGGTCAAGCATGGCAGTGATGACCTGGCGTCGGTCATGTGACCAGATGTTGGGCCTCTGACTGACCGAACGCTTGTAGGTTGCGTTCGGTCAGAGCTGATGTAGCTGCACAGAAATCAGGGTGACTGACCGGACGCTGGCTGTGTCCAGTCAAGTGCCACCGGACGTGTCCGGTCGAAGAAAACCGGTTTTGGAACCTTACTATAAACGACCGGACACTGAGGGTTCAGCGTCCGGTCACTTGTGCCGGAGCGTCCGGTCAACTGTCGACCATTGAGATTTGGTGGTCATAATTAAACGTAGGATGACATGTGGCCGCCATCGGGCGACCGGACGCTGAGCCCTGTGTCCGGTCAGTAGGACCGGAGCGTCCGGTCACCCCGATCAGTGCCCAATGAAGGGGTACAATGGCTCTATTTCGTGGGGGCTTCTATTTAAGCCCCATGGCCAGCTCAAGCTCACTCTCTTGCATATTTTCATTGACATAACAACCTTGTGAGCTTGGCCAAAGCACTCCCACTCATCTCCATCATTGATCCATCATCTTTGTGAGATTGGGAGAGAATCCAAGTGCATTGCTTGAGTGATTGCATCTAGAGGCACTTGGTATTCATGTTGCACTGCAGATTTCGCTTGTTACTCTTGGTGGTTGCCACCACCTAGACAGCTTGGTGTAGCGGTGGAGGATCAGCATGAGTTGGTGATAGTTCGTGGCCGTCTTCGGTGATTGTGAGGGGAGTTGTACCTTCCCCGACGGAGTGCCAAAAGGTAACTCTAGTAAATTGCTTGTGTCATTGAGTTATCTCACTTGTGGGTAGGTTCTTGCGGTGTCCAATCATGTGGATGAGGTTTGTGAAACACCTCTTAGCCGCCAAACCACGAAGTGTTGGTCGACACAACGGGGACTAGCGTGTTGGCAAGCACGTGAACCTCGGGAGAAAATCGGTTGTCTGTTGTCATTTGTATTCTCCTGGTGATTGGCTTAATCTTCATCTTATGATTGGTTCATTCCTCTACATGGCGGTATAATCATCCTACTCACTCACTTACATTCTTACAAACTAGTTGTAGCAAGCTCTTTAGTATAATTAGAATTGAGAGCTTGCATTGTTATTCTATTTCATCTAGCTAGTAGGATTGCAAGTTGTGTGTCAAGTGATCATTGCTATTAGAATTGTTGGATAGGTGGCTTGCAACCCTTGTAGAGCTAGAGCAAGTTTGCATTTCACCATTTGTCATACTAATCAAATTGCTCTAGTTGATTTGTAGAATTTGAATAGGCTATTCACCCCCCCTCTAGCTATATTAGGACCTTTCAAGTGGTATCGGAGCCATGGTCACCGTTTGATTGAAGGCTTAACAACCTCGGTGTCAAATTATGGCTCAAGTTGTGTTCAACCATGTCAGGGGCAAACCACCGTTCTTTGATGGCACATGCTATGATTATTGGAAGAGAAAGATAAGGATGTATCTTGGTTCAATCAATGATCAAGTATGGGAAGTGACCAAGAATGACTATGCTATCATCGATCCCGATGATCCAACCAACCAAGATAAGATCAACAAGCAATGCAATACAATGGCTCTCAACACCATATACAATGCCATTGATTACAAGGTGTTTGAGCAAATCAAGGATTGTGAAAGAGCAAATGAGGTGTGGAAAAGATTGGAAGAAACATATGAGGGCACACCGGCGGTGAAGAGTGCCAAGTTGTATATCCTCAAGGACAAGTTGACAAGTTTCAAGATGAAGGATGATGAGAGCATTCCAGAGATGTTCCATCGATTGCAAGTCATTGTTAATGATTTGAAGGCATTGGGAGAGAAGATCAAGGATGATGATGTCTCTCATCGGTTCTTGATGTGCCTACCTCCAAGATTTGAGATGTTGAGATTGCTCATCATAAGAGGAGGATTGAAGGAGATTACCCCCAATCAAGTACTAGGTGATGTTATGACACAAGAGACATACCGTGTGAAAAGGGAGGGGATGCCAAGGAGGACAAGAAGGAAGAAGAAGACAAGAAGAAGAAGGGTATAGCATTCAAGGCTAGCTCATCATCATCCAAGAATAAGGGCAAGTCCAAGAAAGAATCAAGTGATGATGATGATCTTAGTGACATTGATGATGAAGCCATGGCTCTATTTGTGCGCAAGATGGGCAAATTCATGAAGAAGAAGGGCTATGGTGCAAGAAAGAGGAGAGATCACACCAAGAGCAAAGAGTATGTGAGAAGATGCTACAATTGCAAGAGCTCCGATCATGTTGTAGCAAATTGTCCCTACAATAGTGATAATGATGAAGATGAGAAGAAGAAGCACAAGAAAGATAAAAATGAAAAGAAGGAGAAGAAGGAGAAGAGAATGACCTTCCAAAAGAAGAAGAAGGGTGGAGGCTATGTAGTCACTTGAGATAGTGATGGTTCTTCGGATGGTGATAGCTCTAGTGATGATGACAAGAAATCTATCAAGAGAGCACTAGCAAGTATCGCCATCAATAAGAAGCTCTCCATCTTCGACACTCCATCGACATGTCTCATGGCAAAGCCCACCAAGGTAAATTATGATGAGAGTGATGATGATGAATGTGAAAGTGACTCTTGTAGGAATGATAATGATGATGATGAGGATGAGGAGTACACCAAGGAGGAGCTCTTGGACATGTGTGAGCAAGTGCACGCTTGCAATGAGATGAAGAGAAAGGAGTGCAAAGAATTGCGCAAGAAAGTAAAATTTCTTGAGCAATCCTTTGATGAGCTCAATGCTACTAATGAGAGGCTAACGGAAGCCTATGAGAAGCTTGGCAAAGCTCACTCTAAGCTTGAAAAGGCTCACTCCTCTCTCATTGAGCAAGTCAAAGTGGAGGAAGCCAAGAAAGTGATCATATCATGTGATGTGGGACTAACATGGGATCTTATTGATGAATCTATTTTTATTGCTCTCACTAACACTTCTTGTAGCACTACCACTTCTACTTCACCTTTGAGTGATGGTCTCACTTGTGAAACCTCACTAATGGTGGAAAATAAGATCCTCAAGAAGGAGGTGAATGAGCTCACTTGTGCCTTAGGCATGCCTATGGTGGAGAAGCCCGCTTGCTAAAGTGCTTGGGTAGCCAAAGGTTTTCTCTCAACAAAGAGGGATTAGGCTATACCCCCAAGAAAGGCAAGGCGGCCTTTGTCACTCCCAAAGCTAGCTTTGTGAAGGGCAATGGTCAGTTTTGCAATAGATGCAAGTAAGTTGGGCATATAGAGCAAAATTGCAAGACTAACAAGAACAAGCTACCTAATGTATCCTCAATCAAATTTGATTCTTGTTACATGCTTTATAAGGGTGCCAACGGTGTGAATGCTAAGTTCGTTGGTACACCAATTGTGGGCCCAAAGAAGAAGGCCATTTGGGTACCAAAGACCTTGGTAACTAACCTACAAGGACCCAAGCAAGTTTGGGTACCTAAAAAGAATTGATCTTCTTTTGTAGATAAATTATAAAGCCGGAGGAAGACATTGGGTGCTTGATAGTGGGTGCACACAACACATGACCAGTGATCCAAGAATGTTCAATTCAATAAATGAAAACAAGAGCAATGGGTTTGATAGTATCACATTTGGTGACAATGGAAAAGGCAAGGTAAAAGGGCTTGGTAAGATTGCAATATCCAATGACTTGAGCATTTCCAATGTGCTACTAGTAGAGAGCTTGAACTTCAACCTTTTGTCGGTAGCTCAATTGTGTGATCTTGGTTTCAAGTGCATATTTGGTGTGGATGATGTAGAGATCATAAGTATAGATGGCTCTAACTTGATATTCAAAGGATTTAGATATGAGAATCTATACTTGTTGATTTCAATGCTAGAGAAGCTCAATTGTCAACATGTTTGATCACTAAATCTAGCATGGGTTGATTATGGCATAGAAGGCTTGGTCATGTTGGAATGAAACAATTAAACAAGTTAATCAAGCATGACCTAGTTTGAGGCTTGAAAGATGTCACTTTTGAGAAAGATAAGCTATGTAGTGCATGTCAAGCCAGAAAGCAAGTTGGTAACACGCATCCAAAGAAGAGTATGATGAGCACATCTAAGGCATTTGAATTAATGCACATGGACTTGTTTGTACCAACCACATACACTAGCATTGGTGGAAACAATATAGATTTGTGATTATGGATGATTTCACTAGATATACATGGGTCTTCTTTCTTGTTGATAAGAGTGATGTGTTTGTAATAATCAAATCTTTTGTCAAGGGTATTCACAATGAGTTTGAAACAACCATCAAGAAAGTTAGAAGTGACAATGGTAGTGAATTCAAGAATACTAGAATTGATGAGTTGTGTGATGAATTTGGAATTAGACATCAATTCTCGGCCAAGTATACTCCTTAATCAAATGGCTTAGTTGAAAGAAAGAATAGAACTTTGATTGACATGGCAAGATCAATGTTGAGTGAGTACAATGTGAGTCATTCATTTTGGGCCGAAGCAATCAACACGGCTTGCTACTATAGCAACCGACTCTATTGTCACCCCATGATGGAGAAGACACCTTATGAGCTATTGAATGGAAGAAAGCCAAACATAGCATACTTTCGGGTGACTGGCTTAATCTTTATCTTGTGATTGATTCATTCCTCTACACGGCGGTGTAATCATCCTACTCACTCACTTACATTCTTGCAAACTAGTTGTAGCAAGCTCTTTAGTGTAATTAGAATTGAGAGCTTGCATTGTTATTCTATTTCATCAAGCTAGTAGGATTGCAAGTTGTGTGTCAAGTGATCATTGCTACTAGAATTGTTGGATAGGTGGCTTGCAACCCTTGTAGAGCTAGAGCAAGTTTGCATTTCGCCATTTGTCATACTAATCAAATTGCTCTAGTTGATTTGTAGAATTCGAATAGGCTATTCACCCCCCCCCTCTAGCCATATTAGGACCTTTCACTTGTTCAGGCCAGTATAATCAACACACATTCTCCATTTCCAATTCTTCTTTTTTCATAAGAACAAGATTAGCTAGCCAATCAGAATGGTATACCTATTTGATGAATCTAGCTGCCAGAAGTTTGTCGATCTCCTTGCCTATGGCCCTGCGCCTCTCATCATCAAAGCGACGCAGGCGTTGCCTAGCGGGCTTTGAGCCTAGGACGACGCATAGTGCGTGATCAGCGACCTCCCTTGGTATGCCCTGCATGTTAGAAGGCTTCCACGCAAAGACATCGTGATTTGCCCGTAGGAAGTCGGTGAGCTCGCTTTCCTATTTGGCCGAGAGCTTGGTCCCAACCCAAATCGTCTTGGTTGGGTCGATGGGGTCGATCTCCAGTGCCTTGGTTTCCTCGGTCAGATGGAAGGCACTTGAGGAGGTCAGCTCATTATAGTCGGGGACTGCTGGAGTCACCAAATTCCCGACCTCTGGGAGCTCGGTGGAGTTGATGACGGCAGTGGCGAGCTCGTAATGCTCGCGATCGCACGTGTAGGTGTGCGGAAAGGTGCTACCCATGGTGATGACGCCATTCGATCTTGGCAACTTTAGCTTGAGGTAGGTGTAGTTGGGGATCACCATGAACTTGGCGTAACATGGCCGCCCCAAGATGGCATGGTAGGACCCCGAAAAGTCCACCACCTCGAAGGTTAGGACCTCAGAGCGGAAATTGGCTCGGTCACCAAACGTGACGGGCAGGTCGATCTGCCTGAGTAGGTATGCCTATGTCCCTGGGATCATACCATGGAAGGGAGAGCTCACTGGGTGGAGCTCCAACCAAGGGATGCACATGGCGTCGAGGGTGTCGATGTAGAGAATGTTGAGGTCTCTACCTCCGTCCATCAACACCTTGGTGAGGTGCTTCTTGTGGATGATGGGGTCGACAACGAGTGGGTAGCGACCCAGTTGGGTGACATGGGAAGGATGGTCTCTCTGATCAAAAGTGATCGGGGAGTCTAACCAGCTAAGGAAAGAGGGGATGGCCGACTTAGCGGCGTATGCCTCTCTATAGCGTACCTTGTGCTGACGCTTGGAGTGGATGGTGTCGAATCCCCCAAAGATCATGAGGTATTCCTCAGGGTCAGGGAAGTCGTCTTCATCCTTGCTCATCGTGCCTCCCTTCTTGGTCACGTCCTCCTTGCCTTTCCCTTCCTTTGACTTGCTGGCTTGCCGCAGGAAGAGCTTAAGGAGCTCACAGTCCTTGTAGAGGTGTTTGATGGGATAGGCGTGGTTGGTGCATGGACTCTCTATGAGCTTATCAAAATGGTCAGGCTCGCCCTATTGGGGCTGCTTGACCACACGATCGGTCACGACGACCAAAGCTAGGTTGGCCAGTTAGCGCTGATCCTTCTTGTTCTTCTTGCCCCTTTGTGTGGAGGAGCCCTCGCCTTGGTCCTCGCACTTGGCCTTGCCCCTGTCCTGATGAAAGCTCTAGTTTGGTTTTAGTGAATTGATAAAACCCTAAGTGCTAACCTAGCTTATCAAGTGATCATGAGATAGGTAGCACATTCCAAGTGGTGAAGCAAATGAAGATCATAACATGATGATGATCAAGTGCTTGGACTTGGAAAGAAGAAAGAGAAAAATAAAAAGCTCAAGGCAAAGGTATAAACCATAGGAGCTATTTTGTTTTGGTGATCAAGACACTTAGAGAGTGTGATCACAATTAGGTTTGATAGCCGTACTATTAAGAGGGGTGAAACTCATATCGGAATACGGTTATCAAAGTGCCACTAGATGCTCTAACTCATTGCATATGCATTTAGGATCTAGTGGAGTGCTAACACCCTTGAAAATGTTTGTGAAAATATGCTAACACATGTGCACAAGGTGATACACTTGGTGGTTGGCACATTTGAGCAAGGGTGAACAAGATAGAGCTAAAAGGGAGTTAATCGCGTTGGTTACAGAGTGACCGGACGCGTCCGGACACATCCGGTATTTGGCGATGAACTCAGCGACCGGACGCGTCTGGTCGCCACACCGGACGCGTCCGGTGTGAATCAGAAAACACAATGTTTGGCAGTACAGTCGATCAGACGCTGGCAGCGTCCGGTCTGGTATCACCGGACGCATCCGGTCGAGCATGGATGCTTACTGTACTCCATCGGACGCTGAGGCTCAGCGTCTGGTCGTTTTCTAACAGACACGTCCGATCGGCCTGGTGGCTTACTGGACTCAACCAGACTCAGTGGCTCAGCGTCCGATCATTCATAGTTCTGTGTCCGGTCTGAGCGTCCGATCGCATGAAAGTGTGCTGCAACGGTTACCTTGTTTTGAACTGGACACGTGGTAGTCTGGGGGCTACCGGACATGTCCGGTATGCCGACCGGACACGTTCGGTATTCATGACCGATGCATCCGGTCAGTTGGATCGGAGTGTCCGGTCACCCCGCGTTATGCCCAGTGAAGGGGTATAACGGCTCTATTTCATGGGGGCTTCTATTTAAGCCTAATAGCCGGCTTAAGCTCACAACCTTTGGCCATTTTCATTGACATAGCAACCTTGTGAGCTTAGCCAAAGCCCTCCCACTCATCTCCATCATTGATTCATCATCATAGTGAGATTGGGAGTGAATCCAAGTGCATTGCTTGAGTGATTGCATCTAGAGGCACTTGGTGTTCATGTTTCGCTATGGATTTTGCTTGTTACTCTTGGTGGTTGCCGCCACCTAGACAGCTTGGAGCAGCGAGGATCGTTGAGCAGAGGGTGGTAATTGTCTCCGGCTCCGATCGTGGTGATTGTGAGGGGTTCTTGACCTTTCCCCGGTGGAGCGCCAAAAGGTACTCTAGTGGATTGCTCGTGGCTTGTGTGATCCTCATCTTATGTTGGTTGTGCGGCACCCTATTGAGAGTTTGGCGTGTGAAGCCAATTAGCGCGTGAACCTCCAAGTGAGTGAATCGCCACAACGAGGACTAGCTTGCCGGCAAGCAAGTGAACCTCGGTAAAAAAATCATTGTGTTCATCATTGATTCCGAGGTGATTGGTCTTCGTTGTTATTCATCCTTGTGATTGATTGGTTTCTTCATCTACACGGCAGTATAACCTTCTTGATCACTCTCTTTACATTACCGCAAACTAGTCGTCAAGCTCTTTAGTGTAGCTAGTTATGAGAGCTTGCTTGCTTGGTTGGTGTGGCTCTTTAGTCAGCTTTTGAGAGCACACTAACATAGGATAATGTCATAGCTATTGTGTGAATAGACACTATCTAAACTAGAATTATGGTAGGTGGCTTGCATTTTGAGTAGGCTAGCGCAACACTTGCTTCGCCTCATAATTGTCTAATCATTTTGTTAAGTGTTGTTGTAAAAATTTTTATTAGGCTATTCACCCCCCTCTAGCCATTAGGACCTTTCACCCAACCGTTGCTAAAGACCGCTCTGACTACCTTCTCATTGGAGGTGTGGTTTTATGGTGATGTCAAGCAGGTCACGGGTGGTACAGGGCTTCACACAGCCGAGCTTGTGGATCTAGGACTTGTAGGTTGTCCTAGAGAGGAACACGCTGACAACGTCTACATCGACGACATTAGGAAGGGAGTTGCATTGCTTTGAGAACCTGCGGATATAATCCCATAGGGACTCATTGGGCTCCTGTTGGTAGCTCTTAAGGTCCTAGGAATTCCTAGGATAGACATAGGTCCCATGGAAATTTCTGACGAAGACCCTCTTGAGGTCCGCCCAGTCATGGATGCTATCAAGTAGAAGGAATTCGAGCCATGCTCGAACATGCTCCCCCATATAGATGGGGAGGTACTAGATGATGAAGTAGTCATCATCCACTCCTCTGGCTCGGCAGGCGAGCCGGAAGTCTTCGAGCCATATACCTAGTTCGTCTCCCCGGTGTACCTGGCGATGTTGGTGGGTGGTCGGAAGAGCTATGGGAACGATGCTTTCTAGATGTGGTGACCAAAAGCCTATGGCCCCAAGCCATAGGGGCTAGGGCTCTAGTCCTTCGGTCGGCCGCCATGCTTGGGGCGCGTGTCCTCGTACTCCTTGATGGTCAGGCCGAGGCTCGCACCGCCTGCTCTTGCCACCATTCGATGGATGTCATCATCGTGCTAGGAGTAGCGTCGATTGTTGATGATGCTGCGAGTATCATGGTTTGGGCCGCGCACAGGTGGTCGGTGTAGCGATTCGACTAGTGCGGCCCAAGTCCCCTAGTCGAGCAAGAGGCCACGAGCCGGTGTCGCAACGCGGAGCTCTCCGCCAACTAAACGGCAGCGGTCTCCACCAGCGCTCGGAGGTCCTGATGGATTGCTTGTTCCTAGGGGTTGGTAGGCTCGGGGAGGCCACACAGAAGCATCGTCGTAGCAACGATGTTCTAGCCAGCCCGAGCAAACTAAGGGGGGATGTTTCCTCCATCCAGGATGTTACGCTGGACCTCACGGGCGTGACCCCGAGCGTCGCTCACCAGGTTACGTGCATGTGGGGCAGCGTGCTACACCGAGCGCTCTAGTGTAGGTGGTAGCTGGCTCTGCCACCTTTGTCATAACTCCTCGTCGTGCTCCTACGCACGCGCTAGGTCCTTCGCACGGGGGTTTGGAGGGGTGTGAGTCTACACAGACTCCACTACCACCGATGGCTGTCCCAGGGTGTCAGCCATATCGCACTCTCAGGATAGAGGGTGGCCAGGTGCCACGACATCGTCGATGCTGGAGACGTCGCTTTTGACCTCATCATCGATGAGGTCGCGGAAGGAGGCGGGAGCGTAGCCCGCCATCCCCACGAACTCGGACGTGAGAGGGGGCAGCGTCAGCATCTTTCGGAGCCCCCGTGCGTACGCATCCACAGGGGACACAAAGCCATAGGGGAACCGGTCGTACGACGGTCGTGGTGAGGACAATGGGGTCCCTCCGAAGAGTCGGCGGAAGGTATTAAATAGTAAGTAAAGAACAATATGTACATCACTCATCGTGGGGTTCGAGCCCAGCATGGGCTCGAGGCGAAGCACGAGTGTCTCGATGTTGAGGTCATCGAGTGGCCCGGGGACGGTGGAGGGCGCTCCTCCTCCAGTTGATGTCGAGACGAGCGCCTCCTTGTGGAGGCATAGTACGCTGAGCTAGTCGGCGATGAAGTCCAGACTTCTAAAGAGGAAGGTTTGGAGCGGCTCGAAGACAGGAGGAACCCACATCCCAATAGGTGGGAGCATGGGAAACTCCAGTGAGCCAAAGCGAATCGTATCGCTCGAGCCCGCCATGTCGAAGATGGTGGAAAGGTGGGCCATCCGATGACCAAAAGCGTGAACGCATAACGTCTTCCCCACTAACGGCGCCAACTGTCGGTGCGAAAAGTGACCAACAAGTAAATATTTATAGTTTTGCCATGCATTGTGATGGGATGTGGCCTAGCACTCAATGACACAAGATTTATACTGGTTCAGGCAATGTGTCCTACGTCGAGTTTCAGTCGGTCGATGACTTTATTCCTGAGCCCCGGTGCTCAAAGTTTGCTGTGGGGTTACAAACAAATAGGAATATGAATAGGGGTGTTAGAGGCCCGGTCGAACTCTGAACTGAGTGGTCGAGAGTGATGGGGCTCTAACATATGCTAAGTATTGGAGCGTATGCTCTATGTGTCTCTAAAGCTTGTTGAGCTATTGTGTTCTTGAGTCATCGAGAGAGTCTTCGAGAGAGAGAGAGCATTCTTTTTCAGGAGAGAGCGCATCTCCTTTTATAGTTGAAAGGGATGGCCTTACAGGTCAGAGAGAAAGAGAGAAAGTGTATACGTGTGCTGCCTAGTCTTGTTGCTCACGCCATCAGGTACGGGATGACTACCAGCATCCACAACACTGTTTATGCCTAGACGTGTCTGTTAGGCTCTACCGTGTTCGCCTGGTATGGGCGTACGACAAATGTCGACGCCCACAATACAATTTATGGTCTGACATGTCTGGAAGGTTATATAGTGTCCGTCTGTCATGACCTGGAGGCATCGTCTTGTAGGTGCATAGGGCATGGCAGGGTACGGTCCTTGGTATTACGGTTGACTTGAGCGTCTTATCTTATCTGCTTCGCCTGCTCCTGAGACCCACACCGAGCGAGCGTCCCCGGTCGGTCATTCCCGGTCGTCCCCGACCGTGTCGGTCGGGAAAGACCAGCGAGCAGAGGTCCAGCGTATCCTTGGTCGGAGAAAGAGGTCGGGCGAGGCGGAGCCCGCGACCCAGAGGCCGGGGCTTCGACCAGATCTCTTGGCCGAAGGTGTCGGTCGAGGACCGAATCGTGGTCTTGGCCTGTCATTGTGTATCTAGGTCGGCCCAGGCGTGTGCTGTCGTTGCGCCGCCTGCTGGGCCGAGTTTTGTAGGGAAGCGGGTCCATTAGGGACCCCGGTTTTATGAACCCGACAAGATGATTGATACTCGGGACATCGTTACATATACTGATCTCTTCAACGTCATCACTATTGTTGTCTACATTCAAAAGACAAGATAATGCTTTAGTGCATATCAAGAACATAAAAAGGGGAGATGGATCTCCTTGTCTCAAACCATGTCATGAATCAATTACATCTTGTTAGCAAGCTCACCATTAACTTTAATACGATAAGACTGTTGTGAAACAATTCATGACCACATCAATGGAAACACAACTTGGTCATCATACTTCTCAAGAATCCGAACTTCACATGATTATAAGCCTTGCTCATATATAATTTCACTAGAGCCCAACTTTGCATTCCTCTTCTCTTGGTCCGCATAAAATGTGTGAGCTCAGAAGTGCACGAGCAATGCACGCTAATAATGTTGTTGGCTTTGGAATAGATGTACAAACCTCCTATGAAAGGAGAACCAAGGCTATCAAGCTCTAAGTTCAAGCTAACACTTGAGAAAAAACACCTTATCTTGTGGCAAAACCTTTTTACGGTCCTTCTTTCTCTCATAAAGTTACATAACCAAGACAGACAAATTCATTTGCTAACGCTCCATGGGGCAACGGTTTTGAACTTTTGTTAGTTGAGGCACTAGGCATTTCTCCATGGTACTCCGATAATGGCCCCGTTCGTTTGGCTGAAATTTGCTGAAAAAATAAGCCAAAGCTAAATTATTGTAAGAGAAAAATACTGTTCCGGCTGAAAAAAGAAGCCGAACAAGTCGGCTTTTAAGGTAAGTCGAACGGGGCCAATATGTAAATCCATTGGTCGATATAATCTAGAGTATTCGTAAATAGGTCTATTTGGATTGCTTCCATAGTTGGCCACAACTTGGCACAAAAACTTAGCTCTTTGTTTGGATGGCTTCCTAAGTTTATCGTAAGTTTGCCATGCCACAAGCTTTTGGCTCACGCACAGCTATGGTGTGGGAAACTAATGGAAACAATCCAAATAGGCTCTAATAGCCACCATGTCGCGCCTAGTTGCTCCGCATAAGAAGAACATTGCTTGTAATAAGGGTATGCTTGGTTCATCACCATAACTTACCATTGTAGTCATGTCATAGCTTTTTAGGCAGTTGTTTGGTTCACTATCACATCTATACCATACTACATTTTCGTAGCATTCTGTTTCACATGTCATACACTAATTTTCTTGATATACTTTATTATAAGTGTAGCTTCGATTTTGTTTATAGCAGTTTTTATAGTTTAACTAAAACTAAGCATGACAAACTGCAGTACCAACTAGGGGTGTGTTTAGTTCGCGAAATAAAAATTTTTAAATGTCACATCGGATGTTTTAGGGATGTCGGAAGGGGTTTTCGGATAATAAAAAAACTAATTACATAGCTCGCCTGGAAACTGTGAGACAAATTTATTAAGCCTAAGTAATCCATCATTAGCGCATGTTAGTTACTGTAGCACTTATGGCTAATCATGGACTAATTAGTCTTAAAACATTCGTCCCGCGATTTCCAACCAAACTGTGCAATTAGTTTTTTTTCGCCTATATTTAATAGGCCATACATGCGTAAGTTATCTATCCACTGATCCACGTTCCACGGTCGTCCAGATTTGAAATTTCAAATTAGAACGCACCGCGGGGTTGGGAGTACCTGCACCTGCGGTCCTGTAAAGCGCGGCTCACCTCACTTGCACCAGCTCACCGGTTCCAGTCAACAGTCTCTCGCGAGTGCCGGTGCGGTGGTCCTCCGTCCTCGCTGCTCTGCCACCCACCTCCATTTTCGGCTGAATTTGGATAATTTAATAGTGTTCTAACAAGTTGAAAGAACCTAGAAGCAGTTCAGCCGAACAGGCTGCAAAACAAGAGCCCAGATCTAACCAAGCCCAGGGGCACGACCGTCTTTTCCTCGCCCTCGCACGACACCCCAGTATTCGAATCTCGCGTGCCCAGATGCGGTAAAAATAACGGACAAACGGGGAACCCCCCGCCACCGGATCCCACCCGCTGCGGCGTGGGCCCTGACCGCGCTCGCCTCCACGCGGCAGCGTGCAGGGGGCAGCGCAGGCGAACAGTAACCGAGCCCCGCCCCCGACGCAGTCCGGGCAGCGGGCCCCGCGGATTTGACCAGTCAAAAGGCGTGGCCCAACCAAAACCCCAAGGGATCCGGCGCCCTGTGTGCACGTGACTCGTGCCGAGAACGCTTGGTTGACAGGTGGGGCCCGTGAGGAACGTGACCCACATGGTGCGCGCGGGCGTCGTGTGGTGGTGCTGGGTGCTTTGACTGCAGGCCTCGGCAGCAGGCAGGCAGGCAGGCACAAATCATTTCGGTCGCTGCGTCGCGTTGGGAGCAGTATTCTGCTGTGCCTGCGTCCCGACAAGCGGAAAGAAGAGGCGGGGGTGGGAGGAGGTAGAAAGGGGGAGGAAAGGAGGGGAGAGGAGGGCGAGCAGCCAGAGAACAGGGAGGTAGACTGGTGGAGAGGAGGCGGAGGAGGGAGAAGGCGAAGCGGAGGAACCATCTCGGAGGGGAGCAGAGAGATTTCTTTGGTGGAGGAAGGAGGGAGGCAACAGGGGGAGGTTAGAGGCATGGAAACCCATCTGTTCTTTCTCCTAGATTTGGCTGTTTGTTTTTTCGGTTTGTTCTTCTCTGTTGGTCGTTTGTGACCGCGAATGGGCGCTCCGTTCTTGGTCCATGTTTCCGTGCGCCGCTGGCGGTTCTGGGAGCTCTGGTCATCCGTCTCCTGGGATCTGCCTTTTCCCGGTGGGAGGCGCGGACCGTTCGCCGCCGGGTTGGGCCTGTTCTTCGCGCGGGTCAGTGACGATTTCTGGAGCGTTTCCTGGGTTCTTGACGAAGTTGGTATCGTTCTGTGAAAGATGCGCTCTATCTCTGAGTTCGTGTTCATGTTTTTAGTGATTTAGTCAGCCTAGACGCTAGAGCGTTTGCGCGGATCTCATGACTTCTGTTCCTCTTGTCTATCGGTGCATAGGTGCTGCTCTAGCTTCCATGCGAAATGAAATCCATCAATTAGTGCCCAAGCCGTCAATTCTTTGTTGATTTGCTTGTTCCCCTTCGTTACAGGCTCGGAAATGCCCCCTGAACAGATTCAGAGGGGGTCCTAAATTAGGATTATTTGCTTTGACTTTGCAAGAGTTCGGAGCACGTTGCCTTGATATGCTTGAGTTCTGGCCGAGACATACAGTCGAGCTTTTTTTTTCCCTTCCATTCTAAGGCCATTTAGAAGGGGGAAGTTTTGCTTCGCGGATGAACATAGCGTCTGTATCTTTACGAGTATCTGCCAGTCTGGCTTTATATGTTTAGAGAGGAGGGTCAAGATAAGAAAGCCCTTAGATAGTTCGATGCCATGGCTAAACTTTGGTACAGTAAACACGAATGACTTCGTTTTACGATGTTTTGATAAGCCGTGAGCGGTTCTTGCAATGTGTGTCAACTATTAGGTGATTCTGTGCTCTATTTTCTGTCGGTGGCCTGCTTGGCTCATGACTTCAGCCGTGTTTGCAAGTCTAGGATGAACTTGTTCTCGTTTCTTACATTTTACCTATATTCGAGGGATGGGCTGTACTACTTGTTAACAAAGTTCGGCTCGTTAGACATTAAGCCTCTGCCGTTGCGAATGATGTTGCCATTGCAGTATCTAGAACCATCCCTCTGATCGATTTGGTTGCTAATCCACTTACAGGTAGCCCAATAGATCTGCTGCTGTTGGGGGAGTTGATGCACGTTGGCTTTCTTAAGAGATGGCTTCAGCTGGTGTAGCCCCTTCTGGGTACAAGAACAGCAGCAGCACCAGCATTGGTGTGGTGAAGTTGCAAGATCAGATGAACGAGATAAAGATTAGAGATGATAAGGTGAAGATGCATTGACATCTTGTTTCGGGAATTTCTTCAAGATTATGTGAAAAATGGGACCGTGATATAACATTTTACGTGAATGCCAATTGCAGGAAGTTGAAGCAACCATAATTAATGGGAAAGGGACTGAAACTGGGCACATAATTGTCACCACTACTGGTGGCAAGAATGGTCAACCAAAACATGTGAGAGTGCTTTACTGCATTTGATCAGGATTTATCAACTATTGTACATGTTTTTAGTGCATGCTTGAATCTAATAATTGAAAGACAGGACCATAATTTAATGTGCTACGTTTGCATATTGCCAACATATTCATGATGTGTGGAATTGTTCTGATCAATTTTCTCAGTTTCTTTTTGTATGTCTAATAATGCGAATTTATTGGTTGCATTTGCAGACAGTGAGCTACATGGCTGAGCGCATTGTAGGTCAAGGTTCTTTTGGGATTGTCTTCCAGGTTAGTTGCAACAACTTGTGACTGACTTAGATATGTTCTATTATGCAGCTGTCGGTGGTATTATACGTTCCATTGCGCTGTACCTATTTTAGATCTTTCATATCTTGCGTGCTACCTTTTGTAATCAGATGCCTCTCCTAATTTGCAATGCCATTTCACCTGTTCATAGGCTAAGTGTTTGGAGACGGGTGAGACTGTTGCCATAAAGAAGGTTCTTCAGGATAAGCGTTACAAGAACCGTGAGCTGCAGACCATGCGCCTTCTTGACCACCCTAATGTTGTTGCTTTGAAGCATTGCTTCTTTTCAACAACTGAGAAGGATGAGCTTTATCTAAACTTGGTCCTTGAGTATGTGCCGGAGACAGTTCATCGAGTTGTGAAGCATCACAACAAGATGAACCAACGTATGCCACTTATTTATGTGAAGCTGTATATGTACCAGGTAATGATTTGTACCTTTCCTTTTTCCTATTGTTTTAATTATACTTTAAAGCTTATGTTTTGGATCCTGTATGAGAATGTTTGATGTTGAAGCTAAACAAAATATTTCATTTCACCTAAATATTGGCTGCTCCAATGGATGTGCTTGTTCTTTTTCAATATTTGATATTGTATTGGTTTTTGGCAGATATGTAGGGCATTGGCTTACATTCATGGTACTATCGGTGTCTGCCACAGAGATATTAAGCCACAGAATCTTCTGGTATGCTGGAAAATCTTCTATTTTGCTTCTGTATCTTTTTCTAGAAGAAATGGTTTTGTACTTTGAAATTGATTTTCAAACTTCACTACAGGTGAACCCACACACCCACCAGCTTAAACTATGTGACTTTGGTAGTGCAAAAGTTCTGGTCAAGGGGGAACCAAACATATCGTACATCTGCTCCCGGTACTATAGGGCTCCAGAGCTCATATTTGGTGCTACTGAGTATAGCCACAGCGATTGACATTTGGTCTGCTGGATGTGTTCTTGCTGAGCTTATGCTAGGGCAGGTAAGGTGTCTCAAATTTTTATTGCTATTTAAAAAAAAATTCAAGTCAACAAAAGTCTTTTCAGTTCACATTGTCTTACAAGAACTATTTCGACAGCCTTTGTTTCCGGGTGAAAGTGGTGTGGACCAACTTGTAGAAATCATCAAGGTAGTTGTCGGTTCTGCGAACTTGTAAATTATCTTCTACAGAAACACAAATTCTGATTCACCCTTAATTTGATTTTGTATGGCAGGTCCTTGGTACTCCAACAAGGGAGGAAATTAAATGCATGAACCCGAATTACTACAGAGTTTAAGTTCCCACAAATCAAAGCACACCCATGGCACAAGGTGCAAATCTTTCTACATTTTGTTACAATATTCTGAAAAAACTGTTGCTGTTGTGTTACTAATTGCCTTTTTGTACATTTATCTTTCAGGTATTCCACAAAAGGATGCCGCCAGAAGCTGTTGATCTGGTCTCTCGGCTACTCCAGTACTCCCCAAATCTGAGATGCACTGCTGTAAGTGCATGTCATTGTACATTACATGATGGAAATAGTCATAGCATTAGACCTGTGTGCCAGCTCCTGCATTACCCCTGTTGACTTTATGATTTTCTAAGATCTTTATGAATCTTTTGTCCAGGTGGAGGCACTTGTTCACCCATTCTTTGATGAGCTTCGGGATCCTAATACCCGCCTTCCAAATGGCCGCTTTTTGCCACCCCTTTTCAATTTCAAGACTCACGGTATGTTTCATGCCTACTCAATTCAGCATTGTTATCATAGCTGTTACAACCAGCTAGCAGTGTAGTTCCAAGTTTGTTCTTTGTATATCACCACCTTACATGCTTGCCACCTCTGTTCTGCAGAATTGAAAGGAGTCCCAGCAGACATTGTTGCAAAATTGATTCCAGAACATGCAAAGAAGCAATGCTCCTATGTTGGATTGTGAAAATGACTGCGCCTTGAGACTGGAACCTGTGGTTGCAATTGTGCATTTCCCCTGGGATGTTGGATGATCTGAGGCATGCGAGCCTGTCGTTGAAGATGCAAGTTTACCTACATGTATGACAATGTGACCTGTGTAGCTGAGTAGTCTATGTCGCAGTGACATGTAACGGCACCCCCCTTCCTACTGACTGACGCTTACTGGAGATTGCCATAGCTGATCTTGTAATTTGTTATAGAGCAGTATGAATGTATTTATGGTAGCTTTGAATCCATGTATGGATTCACTTCGTTTTTCCATGTTTCCTTGTCTCCAGACCCAGACTGCTACCGTATTTTGTTGTTGATTGTTACCTAGTGCTGCTCCTGTCGATTATTGCACACTGGCGATGGTATCTGCTGTTGATTGTTGCCAAAATCTTTTGGTTGAGAATTGAGATGTAGTTATTTGTTCAGTCTGGAAGTATGCTGATTTGATCGCTCTTACCTGAAAGTTGCGCTATTGCAGCGTTTGAGACGATTGTGGAAATCTGATGCGATTGAGGAAATGTGACACGCGTAGATGGTATTCTTGGTTTGGTATTACTTCGGGTTATTTTACCGTTACAATTCAAAGTTTTGAAACTACCATTACAATTCTTTCTTAAAAAAACGGCTCTTTCTCGTGAGGTGGTTGGTATGGTTCCGCCGCCTCTTCTCATGAGGTGTTTGGTATGATGGGTCTTGTTTTTTTTTTTTTCCAATCGAAGCTGTTGTGAGATAAAGCGTTATGCCAAACAGATTCTTGGTATCAGGTTAGATTTCGAGGCGTCGAGTCTTCGTGGGTGATATTTTTGAGTCATACCCTTGCAAGTTGCAATCTAAGCATTGGACTGTTGAACTACAGATGTTTCTTTGGTTGTACCTCAAGGTGGCGTTTGGATAAAAGGGATATAAAGGATGGGATAGGGATAGTTAAATGGATGAACGACCAAGATTAAATGAAGCGTAAAGAATGGATAGCCAGGATACAGTATTACTCTTGTCCTGGTCTGAATCCAAACGCCACATAGGGTTGTGGCTAGGCTTCGGATTAGCAAAGGAAATTCTCAGTTCTTGCAAAAAATTGTGTGGGATTTGTTGCTGCAGGTTAGCAGAGAGCAGAGCTGCCAACACCCAGCAGGATGCCCTTGGGGAAGTACTACTGCGACTACTGCGACAAGCAGTTCCAGGACACCCCCGCCGCCCGGAGGCGCCACCTCCAGAGCGTCCAGCACCAGCGCGCCCGCGCCCTCTGGTACGACTCCATCCACCACCAAGGTCAGCCGGAAACCCTCCCCTTCCCCTTCCCTTCCCCTTCTTCCCCTTCGCAGTCGTCGCTTCATCTGCTCTCTGGTTGGCGCGTTTCGTCGAACACCGTGTCTGCCACCCGCGCTCGGGGCCGTTCAGGTCTTTCCGGTTGACTCCTCTGTTTCCTTCGTCGGCAGAGCAGCATGGCGGCGCTTCCTCCCTCCTCCTGCCTGACGGCACCCTCGCTAAGGGCATCTGTCACCACTTCGTCCTGCACGGTGAGTCATCTCACGCTGCGTCGGAAACTTAGCAGCTGCCTCACATGCACCAAGAGTAGGCCGCTCTGAATTTTGAGGTCAATTCCTTCATGTTGCAGGGGACTTGCAAGTATGGGGATTCATGCAGGTACTTCCATCCGAAGCCAGATGGTGTCAATCCAGCATTAGCTGCATCTGGTAAGGGTTTGCATTTTTCTTAAAGTAGCGTGCCATCCACACATCTGGTAGGGTATAAATCAATACATGCCTACAGGTATGCTATTGGGTGCAACTTAGGGGCTGTTTGAACATCTACTCATACTAAAATTTTAAGTATCCATCGAGTTGTATGTTGCATTTGGGCTAGATTCTATTTGAATGAAACACCTCAAAACTCTAAAGAACTCTAAAAATGGAACGCCTCCTGAAGATCACATGTTCCTACATTTGATTTTCCACACATACCGTTTCATTTGAGCAACAGACACTGTAATTGATTTTAGGTGATATCTGTGCCCCTCTGCGGAATCCAAGCAGAGCTTTTGGGTCTCCCTTACTTCTGCCTCAGAGGAAATAATTGTCTGTACACAAATCTGCTGGAGTGTAGGAACATTTAGCCTTTTTTCCACCCTCGAACACGCAGGAGAGGTGTGTATCATTATATTAAATAGAAGAAAAGGTGTGTAGGTGACTCATACAACCCCTTAAAAGGGCATAACCCCATGACCAGTACAGCAAGGAACCTTTAGCCTTGTTAGGTATAAATCGTTAGGTATGACTAATTATCTTGAATGCATTACAAAGCTTATATTTACAATTACTATTGGTAACACCTGATGCTTATAACTTGGAGAAACATTTGTTTATTAGTTCCGTCAGCGCTAAAACAATCCTGAGGTTGGTTTAGTCCATGGATAGGCCTTATATGTTTCCAATAAATTTGTATCATTCAGGGCCTGGGTCTGGGCCTGGACCCTTGGTGCAGCAGTCTGATTTTATTGGGAACCAACCCAATTTTGTTGGATACCAGGGAGCAGACAGAAATTCTTCCTCAGGTAATCTTTTTATTGCATGAGATTCTTATCAACACAATATTGTTATAGTTAACTGTATGATTGCATGCCTCACCTTGAAATTACTAGTTAGATTTTGCTTCATAAACAATTAATTACTGCATTCCAGTCAATGCTTAGAGATTGTTTACAGTATTCTTTATGAAGCCCGAACTTGAAAACAATGGATATGAAAATTTTAAGAGCTATATACGCCACCCACTCAGTCAAGTAACTAGTAAATATATGAAAAGTGTGCTTAACTGTAGGTGTCTCATGGTCTCACCAATCCAGAATAAACAATTGCACTTCTCGAGTTCTAGTGTTACAATTTTTTTCCATCTAGTATTTTTTTTAAAAAAAATATTTGGGTTGCCATTTAACATGCCATGAAGGGAAAATTGTGTTGATGACCGTTGAATGAGATGAAACCTACTTCTACTTGTAAGTAGAGAACACCTGCTCGTAGAAGAAACACACATAATTAAGGTACTAATATATTCTCCTCTGAAAACCAACAAAAGATTTCTAAATTCTAGGCACCCACCTTACAGAAAGAATTGTGATATGCGATAAGCTATATGCTTATCATATCCTCAGTTTAGTCAGCTGTCCTGCCATGAATTGAGCCCTTGCCACACAATCATCCTATTTGGACGTTTTAAATTACACGATCACGTGCCAGCGGGTCCATTGGTTAGTGACTTGGTGCCTACCAGAGACTGATCGCGTGCCGTTTGGATGTTTCGAGGCTATTCGATTGCAGGCTGGCCTGTCGGTTGGTGCCTCAAGATGACTAGGAAGGAGGGCCTACAGATTAAAGGCCTTAAATTTGTTTGGTTTGGAGCTGTTGTCAGCTTCCAGGTCTGCAGGAACCATGCTCTTGATCCTTTCTCTGAATTCTGAAATTTTGTGATGCTTTCAAGTGCTTAAGCTGCCAGGGAAGCATAGGGTTCACCGTTTTGCAAATGCTCCATCATGATTTATCTCGTTAATGAGTTCCATCACACTTACCTTTAGCGAGTTTGCATTGGCAATGTTTCATTCCTCTGTTATTGTTGCGCAGGGAACATACTGGGGGGGCACACCTCCTGGGGCAACCTGCCGCCGTCACTGCAACCTCCTCCTGAAGGCGGCTATCCTCCCCTCCCGTTCATCGACTGGGGCTGAAGGGGTGTTGTCTCCCTGAAATTTGAACCATTTAACATTTTGTACCTTGATTGGTTGTGCTAAATCGCATCTACTTGCAGCGCAGTATAATAACGAGGATCCCAGTTTACTACCTTTGATCGTAAGTTTATTTCTATAGATATTTACAGTCAAAGTCACACTTTGGAGATTGTGTTGATGTTTGAATGAACTTATATTTGTAGACATAAGAGGAAGTAACTGAGAAAATATACTGTGTATCAATGGTGCTCTTCTGGCAGTTGGAATCCGTGTACAATTTGCACTTACTACCTTACTGTGAGCAGCACCTCGCTTTCACATAAAATTTTCCAAAATAAAAAAACTCCCATGACAAAAGCAATAACAAATAGGGGGGAAATAAAAAACTCCCATCACAAAAGCACATCGTTGTTCACTAACTAGTAACAACCTTATCTCTGAACTATGAAGTCTGCTGGCTCTGAACTTCATCTCCTGGAAGATTCAGCAACGGCCGCGATCGTGTAATAGGGTAGTGCATGAATTGGACAATGTTAGGTAGCTTATGTGATCTGGAGGAGGAACAATCTTTTATCTCCATTCCGCCATGTATTAAATCTATAATTACTGATGATTCAGCTCTGTCTGAGTAATGAAAATCCCTGTCCCCCCACCAAAAAGAGAGACTAATACCACTATCAAGTGACTGTACTCAACTAAGAGCATATCCAACAACTCTCTGTGTCAACTCCGAATCTTTCCGTACATGGAAAACTCTACCTGATTGCAGACGTGGGGAGGAATAAAGAGTAGGGCATAGTTTCTGATACAAATATACAAGAGAGAAAGAAAATATAAAAGTGGTTAGGATGATTTATGAGATTCCTGACGTAAAATTGTCTTATATATTTTAGGATCGAGATTTTGAAAACTGTAGGAGCAACCCAACAAATATGCTCCCAACTTTTTTTAGTCACTTAGAAAGCTCATTGATTTACCAATAGTTTTTTTTAGAAACTATTGGGGATGCTCTAACACCACTGTCTACTCTAGCGATCTTCATTCTACATGTGCCTGTTAAGTTTTTTTATGTCGAGTAAGATGACAACCGTGATTTACAATGTCTTTGAAGCATATATAGGATCCGATCAACGTCCACCAACGCCCATTCAGAGAGAGGAAGCCACAAAGGAGAGAGGACCGCCAATAGGAGGAGGAGATCCAAGAGAGGATCAAGGTCCCAGTAACCCGATATTTAGTGACACAAAGCAATCAATTAAGGACACCGACAGTGATATTTGCCGGTTAGTAACTTGTGCAAACACCAAGGGTTGATCATTGAAAGTGGATTTGGGCTTGTGCAAGATGAACATCCACGAGGTGTAGGTGGTCTCCAAATGCGACGCCTTGAGGAGGAGAATGACATGAAAGATTGTCTCCTCAAGTACTCGGTGGTCGGACCCGGCCGGCCGTCGAACTATCTGCATCCACGCGGACTTGCGATCGACGCGAGGCCACTGCAGGCAGGAGACCAGCCACCGTTCTTCCTCCTCCGCGTCGCGTAAAGGTGCCGTCGCCGGACGCGTCGACGGGAACGTCCACTTCCCCGGCCGCTGTTCATGCGTTGTCGGTGTCGTCGTCTCCTCCGCCGCCACGCCCGTGAGTCCCTCGTCATTGGCACTGACAATGGCTCGCAGGAACAGGAGGAGGGAAGCCATCGTTCAGTGGCTCGATCGATGGATCTACTCTCAAAAGCCTTGAAGTCAGAACGCAGGTGGATGATGGCAATGCTCAACTGCCTGCTCAAGCATCAACAGTCGTAGTAACAGCTTCATATAGTAGTGACCTACGAGCTCTGACAGCGCACGGGCTTTTTTGTTTACTGGTTTCAGGTGAATCTGCATTTCTTGCAAGAAATCTGCTGTGTTCGTGCAAGGCTATCTTGTCAGGTGGAGCACATCACACAAAGGCCATGGTCAGGGTTTGGTTGTGTTGCTGTCTGCTGGGCTGTAGGTGAGCCAGTTGGGACGTGGTTGGTGCTTGGCAGTGATGTCGTGAAGATATTCTGATATTATTTATGCTTGTCGGTGAATGTTTGTTCACCCCACATCTCGGTTCTGCTTTTATACGTGTTTTTTGTTTTTAACTCCAAAACAGCACCTGCGCAAGTTTTCTTCGTTTCTGCATGTGGTTTGCAGTGGGTGCGTTACCTGACTGAATTCTTATTTTTGTGAACGTCACCTAACTGAATTCCCCGTGGGAGCTCGTTGGATTCGTGCACTGCGTTGCCCAGTGGGGTGTACGTCTTCACTAGTGCTCTTCTGGTCATACCAACTGCTGGACTGCTCTAAGACAGCTCATTTCCTTCAGGTTTCAGTTACTGACACCATTGTTCGTAATAATGTGCTTAGTCTGAGTGTTATTTCTAGTTGATGGAACATGCCAATTAGATAGCTAGGTCATACGCCGCATAGATGTCACACTACCCAGTAAGCTCAGTTGACAGCCATACGCCCATTCTTTCAGATAAACAACATACTGGCAATTTTAATCCTTCTGTTATTTGCCACTAATGTCTGTCAGTCTGTGTACAGTGTCAATGGCATAATTGGGTGCAGAGAAGTGCGATGTGCACAAGTAACGTAAAAAGTTTGTTGACAATCCCAATAGATTTAGTATTTCTCAGGCGTGCATCCAAAGCAGAACAACACAAAAAAGACACTATTTTTCAGGTATCAGAACACCTGTCGCCACGTACGTCGCTGGAGTGTCTCTCCTGAAGACAAATCCCATAAAACATAATGCGGCCATGCTTTCAGATCATTATAACAAAAGTTATGCACAACCATGCCCATCGTTCTCCTCCTCCCCCTACGGCCATCATAAAATTAAGGCCGCATCGCCATCAGACGCTTATCGGAACAGCACGGCATATGCTCCGAGTATTACTCTCTCAGAGAACCTTCGCAAGACCCAACAACCATCGTGACATTTGGCACTGCGTAATGCAAGCGGGAGGGAGCTCTGAAGCCCTGAACCGTGCAACTCTGCACAATGTTTTTTCAGTCTGGAATCAGTGCAGTGCAGGTGAACGGAGCAGGTCATGAGCGTGCTGCTGTTCCCGGCGTCAAGACCGAGCTGCTTCGTCGTCTCCCTGCGCGCCGCCGTCGTTGGTTGCCAGCCGTGAATCCAGCCACCTCGCCAGGTTCGCCAGGAACGGGGTGTAGACGAAGTAGCACGTCGTCGTCCAGCTCACCAGCCCCAGAACAACCCGCACACAACGACGTGACGCTGACGCTAGTATTTAACAGAGGACAGAGAGATGCGTGCGTGATCCGGTCCTGTCGCCTGGCGGAGAAGAAAACGTACCTCGCCGAGCAGGTGGACGTCGGCGTTCGGATAGCTCCAGCACCCAAGTAATCTGCAGATGCGACATTAGCAGTGGCAGTGCCAGGAATAATGTTAGCAAAGTGTAAGATGAACGCACGCAGCAGGTGGTACAGACTACAGTCAGCAGATTGCAAACGAAGCTATTGATCCGGGTAGGTACAAATGTCTTTACTTGATCAATGGGATCTCGGCGAGTGGGCAGACTGTGCCGACGAGGCAGGCGATGGCGAAGCCCAGACAGGAGCCATCGAGGAACACCCACACGAACTCGGCGGCGGCGAACATGATGTAGGCCTCCAAGTTGCTGGACACCCCTGCTCTGTACAGCTCCGCGCTCAGCTCGATGAACAGAGCAAGAACACTGCGTAAATCAATGGATCATTTACAACACTCGATGTCTCGATCAATGCATAGCAGAAGATAAAGAAGCATGAGCGTATCTAGCTAGAACGCACAGTAGCGACGTCGCGGTCTTCCGCGCGGTCCCGGTGGCCTTGGATCTTGGGGGCGCCCTCTGGTCCAAGAACAGGTGGAGCAGGTCCGACGGTGAGGTAGAACGCGCCGAGCAGGGGCGGCACCAGGATGTGGGTGTGAAGAGGGCCGGCGTCGAGGGCGCCGTTTCCGTAGACCTGGAGGCCGACGCGGGAGTGGATTCCGTCGAGGAGCGGGCCTAGGAGGAACCCCTCACCGAAGAGCGCTGCCGAGACGGCCGGCCAGGCGCGCCTCCTCGAAGCGGGGACCGGGGGCGACGGCTGTCCGCCGTCGAGCAGAGAATGGGGTGGCTTGAAAGACCGACGGCGCGGGATGTGCCGCTGGTGCCGCGAGGGGTGGGGCGGCCGTGGTGGCGGAGGGGCGCCGGTGGCGAGCACGGCGAGCTTGGCGCGCATGTCCCTTAAAGTTATGGCCTTACCCAATTATCCTGTGGGCTAAGCCACTCGGCGCAGCGCAGTAGTTTCTCGGAAATCCATCGTGGTCGTGGCCTGATTTTCCAACTCCAACGTACTCTTACAATTAAATATCAATATTCTTTAACTATTATTAAAACCGTTTATGTTAGCTTCGTATCCCATATTGAAGGGTTCTATGAAAACGGAAAAAGAATCTAGGAAAATTTGGAAATTCACAAAACACTATACTCCATGTATAAATGCATTTCGAAAAATTTCCACAACAAAAACACAAGATGCAACCATCATGAATATAACACATTTTGAAAATTTACAAACATTCCAATCGATGTTGAATTTATTCATGCTATGCATTTGTACTGATTGTATCTCGTGTTTTTATTGTGAAATGTTTTCAAAATGCGTTTAAACATTGATTATAATGTTTTGGATTTTTTTTCATAGTTTTTGGATATTTTTCCATTTCTCTATACCTAAATCTATTTTTTTGAAGCTCATAGAGATTTTTTACACTATTCTAAATATGTTATTTTGATTTTTCATGTCCTAATATGTATCTATGATTTTTTTCTCAAAATTTTTAGGATCTTAAAGACATTTTTATTGTTTGAAAACCTCATCGGGCATTTACAAGCACTCCAAACCAAGACAGTGAGGTAATTTAAATGGTTTTGAAGTTTGAGAAGGAAATCAAACCATGACGATAGTTTATAGTGGTAAAAGGGACTTTTTTAGGGTCTGTGTATTAGTTGAAAACTGTTACATCCATAACCATGAGTGACCTAGCGTACCTTCTTCCAAAGCCGTTTGATCTAGGTCGGAAAAAGTACACATGTCAGAAATCTAAGGTGCAGACCTAAAAAAAACTTGCATTTTGTTTCCTCCTTGCATTTTCCCTTTAAGTAGGAATATAAGCCAAACAATGAGTGCGCTCGGCCGCGTTCGACTGGGCTGGCCAGCGCACCCACAAAATCACTGTTTACATGAACAGTGATTTCAGACAGAACAGTATTTTCCCTCACAACAATCAGCCGGAACAGTATTTTGACTTATTTTTCAGTCCTGCCGAACAACCTCAATAGGTGATTCTAGTCGGTGCTCAATGTCGAGCGGCAAGGCTCATCCACATCTCTCTTTCTTCGTTTTCTCGTGAAAGGTTGTTGAAGATTTATGTACTCTAGAATGGCAATGACTTGTTTTATATGGTTATTAGTTGTGGTTAATCTAGTAGTACACTTGTTTCATCATAGTAATAATGAACATGAATAGTTGGTCTTCTCCTGTAATGACTCTGGTAGCTAGGGTTTGGTTCAGGTGCACTATGTGAAAACTCTGGTGCTTTCTTCGGCGGACTACCAAAGAAATTCGGTGTGTGTTAGCCCCAAACACGCACAAAACCACCTTCTCTAAATAAGATCTGACTATCGCATGGTTTCCCTTTCATAGCATAATAATGTCAATTTTATTGTAGATATGTCCATCCACCTAACACACAATTACATTCTTTTGGCATATATGGTACTATGTTGTACCATGCTTTGATCAACTTGTTGTGCAACAATTTGACCAACTGATTATGGAGCCACCCTTGATGAGCTGCAAGTGGGCCCCACCCAACCCGCGTCCTATGTTAAAGGTCATCCGTTCTAGCTCGGAAATGGGCAGCCAGTTCTATACTGTGAAAACTGAAAAGCCAACTGCAGTTTCGGCTAAGGGCCTGTTTAGTTCGTGAAATGAAAATTTTGGATGTCACATCGAATGTTTCGGGGATGTTGGAAGGGGTTTTCGGATACTAATAAAAAACTAATTACATAGCTCGTCTGGAAACTGCGAGACGAATTTACTAAGTCTAATTAATCCATCATTAGCGCATGTTAGTTACTGTAGCACTTATGGTTAATCATGGACTAATTAGTCTTAAAACATTCGTCTCGCGATTTCCAATCAAACTGTGCAATTAGTTTTTTTCGTCTATATTTAATACTCCATGCATGTGCCGCAAGATTCGATGTGATAGTTTAGGGTGAAAATTTTGGGAACTAAACCAGGCCTAAGCAAGGGCATTATTATAGTATCTTTTAAGGACAAAATTGACAGCTCGTGACTTCGTACAACCGTGTTGACCAGATAGAAATTTTGAAAAGGAAAGCACATCAACATCTATAGCAACGTAAAAGCAATAGTAGGAAAGAGAACAGAGGAGCTCAAACGTGTGTGATAATAATATTCACCGTTTTCTGTTGGTAGAAAATATTACTGAACACCAATTTTGAATGAATGAAAAGGTTGCTTTGCTTCTTCAATATTTTGCCCGCTTGTGCCCTTGAATATTTCTAGGTCTGCTTGGAACGTAGAAATTTTATAAAAATCAATTTAATTTTATGGAAAAAATGCATGAACACGGAAAATATCCGGTGTTCTAGTATATTCTAGTTTATTTTTTGCAGCCACAGGTGCAGCTGCAGATAAGAAAAGCTGCGGTGAGCACATGGAATGTCACTTATTTTAAAAGCACGTGTTGGGATAAAGACAAGTCTGACATAATTTCTATACGTTTGAAGGGTTACGACAATATAGTTTGTATCTGAATCTGAGAGATTTATATATACTAATTGGATAACTCGTATTTGAGTTCAAATATATTTGATATGGATATTTGCGTAGCTCACTTCTAGTATCCGATTATCCATTGACCACAACTAATTATATTCAACACATTTGACACTATTAGTTTCTGAACCCAAACCTAAATAACAATTATTTATGTTTATATCGATATATATCTGTTCGAATGTGATTTGTTTTCCCTTTGTTTTCATCCACATACGTGCATGTGGACGGTAGCGTCTTTAAGCGTGCGTCATTATTCTAGTGATCGAAAATGATTTTCACAGCCGCATATCAACCCTGTTTTAGTGGCCAAATAAATACGGTGATTCCTTTTTTTTTGTGAATAAATACGGTGATTCCAAGTGGATGCATGCAAAACAACTCTTGGAAGTTGGAACCATTGTTCGAGTAAAGAGAATTTGCTGGGTTGAAGTAAAAGAAATCAGGATCCAATCGCACACAACGCCGCCGCCGATCCCAACTGCCGCTGCGGCCGCCCTCGGCTCTGTCCCCCTCCTCACTCCTGACCCATAATCTTATCCTGACCTCTTTTTCCTTCCTAGTTTTAGATTAAGTTTGTGGATCTGTCGACACGGAATTTTTGTTCCGTACCGAGAGCACACGAGTAAGCCAGAAGGATCCGCTCGATAGAGCTAGAGATCTGCCTAGCTTCAGCGCAGGGGTGGTCAATTCTGTGCACTACACCCGAGACGTGCCAGTCAATTTAACCCTACAATTGACAAGGAGAGAAAGTTTATCAGTAATTTAGGACAGAACATGCTGGTGTTGCCAGACAGTCCCGAATGTACGGCTCTGAGAACCGATATGAAAGGAGATCGACTAAATAGTCGATTCCGGCATATTCATAAGAATAAATCGGTTAAAACTCAAGGAGTTGTGTAAGAAGAATCGGTTATCGTTCAGGATGAATATCATTCTTTAGATAAATATTGGTTAATGGCAATAAGATATTAACAATAATTAGTCTATACTGAGCCATTGACTGCAAGTAACCGAACCCCTTTATAAAAGAAACAGTTCATCATCATTCAACCATTTAATAGAGATAAATCTAATGAACATATTAGATCTCATCTATCGCTATGACCTAGTGGGGCATGAGGCAGAATCATGCAGGCTGTAGAAACAATAATAGACTCAACGACCCTAACTTATTACTAATATCAGTGGAGCATGAGGCAGAATCATGCAGGCCGTAATACTAATAATAAGATCATGGGGACTAACATATCTTTCAACCTATCTCTACTTCAACGGTCTCGTGACGTGAACTGTTTGTGAAAGCACTCGATATCGGCTAAAACAGCCGATTCATGGCATAACACACAGTTAAGATCATGCCCTCTCAGAAACAGATTACCAAATAACGATCTCCCACTTCACTGGTGCTAACAGTAGGGGTGTGAGATAGAATCACACAGGCCGTGATAACAGGCCATGGAACGGTTTTTGCTAGCTAATAGATCTACTCAAGATCAAACACGTCTTAACCGCATGCTATGCACGATTAAGATTGATATAAAACTAGCCGATAAAATATAACTCATCGTTTAAAGTGCAGATTAGATCAAATTTAGATTAACAAACGATAGGTTAAAAAAGATATAAGGCCGATCTAGATCAATCACAATCGGGCGAAGTGATATTGCTATAATTAAATAAATAATGAAAGCAATAAGAAATATCGGTAACTTAATGAATCTATCCTAAGGAACGTCACCCTTAGATAGAGCCGATAACTTGACCTTAATCTAGTTCGAGCAGTGGAGGTCGACCGGATCGATGCAGCCTTACTTGAACTAGACAAGAGTCGATAACTAACTTATACCAGAGTCGCAGTGGAGGTCGACCGGATCGATGCAGCCGTACGAACAGAGGTATAAGCCATGACGGTACTTACAGACAAGTAGTGGAGGTCAACCGGATCGATGCAGCCGTACTTGCTGAAGAACTCATCGAGATCTACTCTACTCCTACTCCTAAGGGGTGGCCGGAGCCGAAAAAAGTAAATAACTTGTATTGGATTGATTGTGTCTTTTACAATAGCCGGGGTTTGATATTTATACCCGGGACCTACGCATGACTCCTATCTAAGCATGACTCATCACAATCTTGGGCCCTAGAGAAAACATTCCTAATTTAAGATAACTTGGACTCTAATCTTTCTCTTTTGTAGAGTCCAACATGCTTTATTCCGGCGCCAATCGTAGCCTTCGTCGTTATCTACCAGCGCTACTTGAAGAAAGTCGAGTCTAGTGTTGCATTCAAATCAGCTGGTTCCGATCTACACACAATTGATTCCTTGATGACACGATCTTGGGAACTTTCGAGTCCCTGTGACTCTTCTTCTAAATTTTGGTGTAAACATATGCCTCCTAATTTTGGGATAAAAGTAATTTTATTCCAAAATTATCGCGTCTGTATCCCCGATAGGTCCGCAGTCATGGGTAGAGAATCTTGATCTAGGTTCTACCGTTTGTCGTGGCCTATGTCAGCTCATGAGCCCATGCTTCAAAACTTTTTACGAGAGCATCATCGCTTCACGGGCACTTGGATTCATCTTTCTAGGCCGGCTATAAAATGTCTATCCGACCCTGGTGAGAGCAACTCAACAATTCAGCCATGTTTCTCTTCTATCTGCCCCCTCGAGTGCTCCCGACTCCGCCGGACCCTCCATGGTCTATCCTTTTGCTATGAAGATCTTGAACGGTTAGAAGAATTCTTATGCATAGGGTGATTGTGTCGCTCATTCTAGCGCCTTGTCGAGCAAGAGGACCAACTATTGCAGTTAGAAGAATTCTTATGATATGACCTGAGTCTTCTCTCCATGCTTGCAAAGCTGCTCTAGTGTTTGCAAGGGCTAAAATGTGTGGACACCTTCCCCTTGTTTGTTCCTCCAAATGTTCATCGGGAAAGCCACATGCTTCTTTCCCATAATTTCTCAATTTACCGAGAAATCGGCTGGGCATCCGTTAGACGGGTGGCCTTTCCCCTTCTCTGGCACAATTTTATCAATGGGCCGATGTGATTTGGTTCACGATGACCTTTGGTCTTATGGGGACCCGGACTCCCTTCAATCCAAAGAAGCCTCGGTGGGTTGATCTCTGGTCAATGTAAATTCTTCGTATCCGTCTCATGATATTTTATAATTTGGGGGAAGCAATAAGTTTGAATATGTTATCTCTTCATTATCTGTTCCCTAAATTTCCGGAGTGTCGATCCACTTCTGTTTCTGATTTTATTTTCACACCCCCGGCGAAATCTATCTTCTCGCCTTCCCGGGCTATATATATGGGCCATGGCTGTGCATCGAATAACAACCCGCTTTGTCTCAAACCTTCTGCATCCTTAGTATAGTTCCTGCTTTTTTCGTAGGTTTGAGATCATGGAGAACAGCAAGAGGACTGCTGAGGAGGCCCTCAACGGATCTGCATCATCACGCCAACGCCTTCATCGCCAAGAGGGTGCAACTTGGGCTGCTCCCATCGTTCCAGAGCAGAGGGCTGACTCAGTTTAGCCTTTGGGGTCACCTTCAGCACCAATTCGCCGCCAGTTCCCCCGCTACCCGAGGAGGCAGATCAACAATGATGATCTGCTGGCCTCCATTGACCGGACTGACCAGAATCTGGCCAGCTGCCTCTCCCTTATAGAATCGGCTTTGGCCATGATTCAAGGCCGATCATCCCTTGAGGCTAGCCCGGTGGGGGAAAGGTTGGCCAGAGCTAAAGCCAGAATCATGGGTGAGACATCTACCACAATCTTTTTATCTTCGTCTTAATTTTGCCTTCATGATTGCTGATCATTCTTTCCTTAAATCTTTTTAGATCTAACTGCTCAGTTGGAAAGCCTTCGATCAGCTGTGGATCACGCGGCAGGATTCGTCAATGCTAGGGGCGCCGTTCCGGTGGTTCGCTTGCATGACATCCAAAACCGTGTTAGGGAGGTTGCTCTTCATGGCGTTCGTCATGGTGCTACCATGGTGTTGGTTGCTGCACAAGCCCGTTCTGGCCACAATCTTTGTCTTTTCCCCCATGGTTTTCTAGACGCGGCGCACCCTAGGGAGCATGAGCGTTTGGTTGAGGATTTTTCTAGCGCCGCCAACTCTATAGCCTTCAACACCCTGGCCGATGATATAGTAAGCAAAGTGTTTTCCGTCCCGTAGCTTGTAATAGCTGATATTTAGCAAACAACTTCTTCGTCTTGAGCGGGTTTCTTTTGTTTTATACTTAATACACATCACTTCATCCATGTTTGCTTTGCTTCTATAGGCGATACACATCGCACCGGCTTTTACCCCTTCAGGCTTATTTTTGCACTAGAGGCGATACCTTTCTGATATCGGCTATTAGAGTTAACGACCGAACAAATTGGTTATTAAGTATTAATCCAAACACTGGGGTAATATTTCTTTAGATATTTCCCATTGATTGCTCGGCTAAATTCTTCCTCTTCTCTTAGTATTTCCAAAATATAAGCATTATCAGGAGCACAAAGTTTGATCCGATAAGGTCCTTCCCAGTTAGGTGACCATTTGCCGAATTTACTGTCCTTTGACCCGATCGGCAATTTCACTTTCTAGACCAAATCTCCTTCAAAGAATTGCTTAATCTTGACTTTTTATTGTATTATTTTGCAACCCTCAGTTTATTGGCTTCAATATTTTCAAGAGCACGCAGCTGAAGGCAACTCAAGTCCTCCAAATTGTCTATCATAAGATTCTTGTAGACTTCGGCTGACAAATCATTCTGTAGTGTAACACGCCTCGATCCAGTCCGAACTTCCCAAGGAAGAACTACATTATGGCCATACACAAGTTCATAAGGCAACATTTTAATTGATCCATGATAGGCCATCCTATATGCCCACAGTGCCTCATTTAGCGTCGAATGCCACTTCCTTGGCTGTTCCTCGATCTTTTTCTTGATCAGCTTAATCATAATCTGGTTGAACACCTCTGCCTAGCCATTAGCCTGAGCATAGTAAGGAGAGGAATTCTGTAACTTGATTCCCATACTGGCAGTAAAATCCCCGAATCTTCTGATGTGAACATTGTCCCTTGATCGGTAGTTATAGTTTGAGGAATCCCAAAATGATACACAATGTGTTCCCTGACAAAATCAATCATGTTCTTTGAGGTTACCATCTTCAAAGGAATTGCCTCAACCCATTTAGTGAAGTAATCTGTTGCTACCAATATGAACTTATGTCCTTTGGTTGAAGGCAGAAAAATCTAGCCAATTAAATTAATTCCCCAACCTCGAAATGGCCATGACTTGATTATCAGATTCATGGCCGACGCAGGTGATCTCTAGACATTACCAAAACATTGATAGTCCTGGCACCTCTTGTAATATTCAAAACAATCTTCTAATATCGTTGGTCAGAAATATCCAGTTCTACGAATAATTCATTTCATCTTATAAGCCAATTGATGAGCTCCACATTCATGCACCTCACCCATCAACACCTTAGCTTCTTCTTGGTTTAAGCATCTAAGCAACACCCCATCGACTGTTTTATAATATAACTGATCATCTAACAAAACATACTTAGCCGATTTATACCTTAGCTTTCTGGTAACTTCTGAGACGGATCTCTAAGGTAATCGGCTATTTCGACTCTCCAATCATCACTTGAGGTTTCACTACTCAAGACTTCTTTAAACACTCGATATCCTGATGCACTTTGAGCTAGATGATTAGCCTCTTGGTTTTGTGCTCTAGGAATATGTTGGAAAGAGATATGAAGAAACTCCTTGAGCAACTTTTGGCACTCATCATAGTATCCTTTCAAAGTCTCTTCTTTGCACTCATATAGGCCGATCAACTAATTAATAATTAACTATGAATCTCCAAATACTTCAATTGCTTCGGCCTTTACTTCATGAAGAAGTTGAAGTCCCTTAAGAATAGCTTCATACTCTGCTTGATTGTTAGTAATCACTGGTTCAGTTGGAAAAGCAAACTCAAAACTTGCTCCCCGAGGCAAAATAATAACAATACCAATGCCACCATCTTGCTTGCATGATGATCCATCAAAGAACAATGTCCAAGGCATTGGCTCTACATAACCAATGCTTGGCTTATGATGCTAGGTGTCAAAATCGGTCATTACTTGTCCTTTGACTGCTTTAGCCTATTCGTACTTCAAGTCAACTTCTGATAACGCAAGAATCCACTTTCCCACTCTTTCATTCAGTATTGGCATTGATAACATGTGCTTAATCACACCAGCCTTGAAAACAACTGTACACTCGGCCGATAATAAGTAGTGTCGCAACTTAGTGCAAGAGAAATATAAGCACAAGCATAACTTTTTGGTGGGAGAATATCTTGTCTCTGGATCCAGTAGTCTTCTACTCAGATAGAAAACAACTCTCTCTTTTCCTTCAAATTCTTGCATCAAGGCCGATCCAATTATCTTGTCATCAACCCATATGTACAACTTAAAAGGCTTACCTTGCTGAGGAGGGACTAGCACAGGTGGACACTTCATGTATTCTTTTATGAGAGAATTATTTATTTGGCACTGAAACAAACCAGTGTTTCGTATTTGTCACTCGAAAATTTGAACTTTCTTATCTGGCATCAAGTTGAAATTTCCTTTCGTAAATGGCACTGCCGTCCATTTAGGGCAGTAACGGTGTCAAGTGACTGACAAAAAGACATAAATACCCTTATTTGCAGTAGAAACCCATGGTGCCAAATAGAGAAGTTCAAGTATTTTCGTATGGTGCCAAATAGGGAAGTTCAGGTATTTTCGTATGGACGATATTGGCCTCAACTACTTCCCTCATCCTAGTCACTGACATGTAGGCCCCACGCGTGCTCATCGTCAACTGCAGCCTCTTCAACCCAACGCCGTCGCTGGCGTCCATGGTGGTGCACCGCTACAAGATGCGGGAGCACGTCAAGTCGTTCAACCTTGGCGGCATGGGGTGCAGTGCGGGGCTCATCACCGTGGACCTCACCAGGGACATGCTGCAGGCGAACCCCGGGGTGCTACGCCGTCGTGGTGAGCACCGAGAACATCACGCTCAACTGGTACTTCGGCAACGACCGCTCCACGCTGCTGTCCAACTGCATCTTCCGCATGGGCGGCGCCGCCGCGCTGCTGTCCAACCGCCACGCCGACACCAGGCGCGCCAAGTACCGACTGCTGCACGGTGCGCACCCACAAAGGCGCCACGGACGAGTGCTATGGCTGCGTGTACCAGCGCGAGGATGGCACAGGCCGCGTCGGCGTGTCGCTGGCGTGCGAGCACATGCCTCATACCGGTACTTACGCCACCCACCATCCACCTCACAGCTCGCCTCGTCGCGTCCCCCACGTCGCAGCCTGGCACTATTTCTGGTTGGAATCATTCCAATGCACTATTTCCCTGTGACCGAACGGTGCCTAATAAAAAAGAATCGAACTAAATCCTTCTTTACTGTTACATTTATTTCCAACATTATTTCGCTAGAAACAAGAAAAATACCAAATTGGATAAGCCTGGAAATAATGCAGGAGGAAACAGAATCTAACCAACTACCCGTGGGCCCTGTCCCCCACTCCCGTGCTCGCCACCTTCTCTTCCGTTCCAGAAGCACCTCCTCATCAGTGTCCTTCCTCCAGGGGGGAAAAAGGGAAAAAGAAAGAACAGTGTCTGTCTCTTCCTTGCTCACTCTCCTCGCTAGCTGACCTGCTCCTGAGCTCCCTCCTGCCTTTATAATCCGCCGAGCCACACCACCTCACATTCACAGACACGCACCGCTGCTTCAAGAAACCACCGAGCCCCCAAGCGCGCAAGGCAGGAGAGAGGCGAGGAGCGAAAAATGGAGGGGAACGAGGAGGACGTGCGCCTAGGCGCCAACAAGTTCTCAGAGCGGCAGCCCATTGGGATGGTGGCGCAGGGCGCCGGGGATGACAAGGACTACAAGGAGCCCCCGCTGGCGCCGCTGTTTGAGCCTGGGGAGCTCAAGTCCTGGTCTTTCTACCGCGCGGGCATCGCTGAGTTCATCGCCACCTTCCTCTTCATCTACATCACCATCCTCACCGCCATCACCATCCAACCAGGAATAGTGCACTGGCGGGCGAGGAACTCCCAGCGCGTCCCCCGCCCCTCGATCTGCCGAGTCCGGCGCGAGAGGCCGCCGCGCCTCCTCGAGCTCCTGGGCAGGGGACGAGCCGCGGGCCATGAGCGAGTAGAGGGGCATTTTGGTATTTCTAAAAAAAACATGATAGGGTCAACGTAGTGGACTGACGGATGGATGCAATAAATGGACGGTAGTGTTATTTGCATAAGAAAATTTTAACTCGATGCCATATAAGAAAGTTCGAAATTTTTAGTGCTAAATAAAGAAGACTGATTTGTTTTGATGCCAAATACATAAAAGGCCCTTCTTTTATCTCTTCAAACGCCTTTTGTTGTATGTCACCCCACTTGAATTCTTGATCACTTTTCAACTTCAACAAAGGAGAAAACGGCAAGATCCTTTTTGACAAATTGGAAATGAATCTTCTGATGAAATTAATCTTACCAAGCAGAGATTGCAACTCTGTCTTAGTAGTCGGGGGAACTGCTTCATCAATTGCTTTTATGCTTTTTTGACCAACTTCGATTCCTCTCTCGTGGACCATAAATCCCAAGAATTGTCTAGCTGACACTCCGAAAGCACACTTTTTAGGATTTATCTTTAGACCATATTTTCTTGTGCATTCTAGAGTCTCTCGCAAATCAGCTAGGTGTTCTTTGTACCCTTTGGATTTTATCATCACATCATCGATGTAGATTTCAACAATCTTGCCGATCAACTTATGGAAAATGTAATTCATCACCCTTTGATAAGTTGCACCAGCATTCTTCAGACCAAAGGTCATCACAACCCACTCGAATAAACTGATTGCGCTAGGGCACCTGAAAGCGGTATTTGCTATGTCTTCCTCGGCCATGAAAATTTGGTTATACCCTGCATTGCTGTCCATGAAGCTAATAACCTTGTGCCCGGCTGCTGCATCTACTAACATATCATCTATTGGCATCGGATAACCATCTATGGGTGTGGCTTTGTTTAGATCCCTAAAATTGATGCAAACTCTTCATTTTCTATTCTTCTTATATACAGGGACAACATTCGATATCCACTCTACATATCGGCATGGTCGGATAAACTTCGCCTCTAGTAACCTTTCAGTCTTCTTTTTGATATCATCAAACATGTTTGGGTTGAACCTCCTTGGAGCCTGTTTAAATGGCCGATATCTAGGTTTGATTGGCAGCCGATGTTCGACAATTTACCAGTCTAGACCAGACATCTCATAGTACTCCCAAGCAAAACAGTCTTTAAATTCCCTTAACAAATCAACTAATTCTTGTTTATACTCAGGGTCCAATTTGGCACTTACATACGTCGGCCTAGGTCTATCTCCAGAACCAATATCAAATTCTTCTAATTCATCAGCCGATGTGAAACCATGTCCTAGTTTGCCATCTGTACCATCTATTAGATTATCCATTAAGATAAAATTTTAAAGCCGACTGCTTGGATCGGCTGTTGGCTTTCACCATTGACTCTAATGAAGCCTCCTTCCCATAACTTGCTAGAAAAGCACTCGAAGTCTCCTAGTTCCCAGAAGACTGGATCGGCTGTTGCGATGCTCATAGACTCATCAACACGAACTAGCTCGACATCATCTCCATGCCATTGAATCAAACACTGATGCATGGTCGATGGTATGCAATAGTTTGCATGTATCCAATCACGACCAAGGAGCAGACTGTACGACCCTTTTCCATCGATGATGAAGAATGTGGTGAGCAGGGTCTTAGTTCTAATTGTTAGTCTGACATTTATTGCCCCTCGGGTCTTAGACGTATTACCTCCGAAATCCTTAAGCATCATGTCAGTCTCCATCAGATCTCCTGGTCCCTTGCCAAGTTTACGAAAAGTGGTGTAAGGCATAAGATTGATAGAAGCACCTCCGTCCACCAACATCTTGTTCATCGGCTTTCCATCAACAAAACCTTTTATATATAAAGCCTTTAAGTGCCGATGCTTGACTGGTTTATCAAATATTACTTGTTGTACAACCATCAACTTGGTAACTATTTCTTCATACTTCGACTCATCGAAATCTAAATAAACTTCTTGATCTGCCGGAGCTCTAAATTCTGATGGTAACAGAAAAGCCATTTGGATATTAGCCGATGGTTGCTTTCTATCGGTTGTTTGCTTAGTATGCCATACTTGAGATTTATCGGGTGCCTGAGCCTGTTCCAACTCTTTATTCCTTAAGCGTTGCACCCTTCTCTTCTGGCTTCTTGTTCAACCTCCTGGACACCATCGGCCTTTCTACCAAACATATTTCCCTTTGTTGCCTTCTTCTTCATAACTGGCCTAGTCTTGGTCAACAACTCATTTTCCAAGCCGATCATGAACACTTTTACTTTTTAAACGCCGATCTATGTTATTACGATGATATGCGTCCTGAGCATGGATAGACCGGCGGTTGATTTGAGATTGCCCAAACTTCCAATATTGATCGCTGTATTCTAGACAGTCATGTCTGGTAGGCAGCTTTAAACCTTCATTCCAGCAATGTCTGAAGAAAGGACAATTTCAATGTAATTTGGCTTGTTTCCTTTCATACCTCTCTTTTTCCAGTTGATGTTGCGTATACTCTGGAACTGGCTATTGAGTGCTACCACTCATTGAGCCAATTGACCCAAGTTATCAAATTCTTGTCCCAGCAGTTTCTCTTTCCACATTGGTAGCATTTCTTGAACGGCTAAAGCAGCTAGTTGATCATCAACCAAGTTTAAGTAGAAGCACAAGTTCCTAGTTTCTCAGAACCTCTGAAGAAACTCAGTGCCCAATTCATTAGTCTTCTGCCTTATAGTTGTTAGATCGGTAATCTTCTTTTCTCCAGTCCCAGTGTAAAAATATGTATGAAATTTCTTCTCGAGGTCAGCCCAGTTGGTAATGGAGTTAACCGACAATGATGAAAACCAAGTGAAGGCTGGCCATGACAGGGACAAGGAGAAGAAACGAACTCGATGGGCATCCTCAACTGATGCCTCACCCAATTACGTAAGATACCGACTGACATGTTCTATCATGCTTGAACTGTCTTGGCTAGTAAACTTAGCGAACTCTAGGAGCCTGTAATTTGTGGGAAGAGCGACCAAATCATACCATTCTAGATATGGGCATTTGTACGAGAAAGTTAGCCCTTTTGGCTTCAGACCAAACTGATTCTTCATCATCTCAGTCACCCTTAGCAACAACTCGTTAGCTTATGGATTTGGATTTCTCTACACCTGCTGATCCATCTGTGGATTGAAATCCCATGTGCCTTGATACCCTGGATTCGGAATCATGTGAAGGGTGTTATAATCTATTCCATAGTGATATCCTTGTGGGATCTCTATCTGCTGGGTCCTTTGCTAGCTTGCTGCTTGAAGTCTCTGATTGTAGACATGAGGATCTATATCTCTATGGATCCTTTAAATTGATGGTGCTATTTTTTGAGCCGACGACGGTATGTGGCCTGATATGCCAAAATTGATCACCTGGTTCTGACCTTGCCCCGTCGACTGTTGCACATGCTGTACTGACGGTCCATGATTATACTGTATTTGATTCATAGTAGTACCTTGAGCTTGTTCAGATGAACCCTGAACTGCCTGGACATTACTATTACCAGCTGGTGCTGCTTCTTTATGGCTGGTACCGACTTGATTAGTCCCTTAGGTCGATGGATCTGGAATGTTGTAATAAGCCGGCCCAACTTGACCAACTGAAAACCCATGAATCGTCTCTTTCATGGTGTTGTGGAATGTGTCTAAGAAAGCTTTATTATGGCTTGATATGGCATTATGAACAGATTTATCTATAACTTTCGTAAAGAAACGCCTATCTTTAGCTTCAGCTGTATCTGTCTGCTCGTGTAATAGAACTTTTGATAGTGAAAACTTCTGAACAATTGTATTGTCACGTGTTTTGGTGTATGACAACAAACACTTGTTCTGAAACTCTTCTGTAGCTTTGCTGATGACACCTTTATTTCCATTAGATAGGTCTTCGTAATGTACCATGAGGATGTCGTTGTTGTTATGAACCGCCATGACGATTGTGGGGTTCCACTAGGCGTGCTGGAAACATGTGTCGACATGAAATTTTCGTCCCATGCCGAGGGCACACGAGCAAGCCGGAAGGGTCTGCTCGATGGAGCTTGAGATCCACCTAGCTTCAGCGTAGGGGTGGTCGATCCTGCGCACTCCTCCAGAGACATGCCAGTCAATTTGACCCTGTAATTGACAAGGAGAGAAAGTTTATCAGTAATTTAGGGCGAAACATGCCGGTGTTGCTAGACAGTCCCGAATGTGCGGCTCTGAGAGCCGATATGAAAGGAGATTGACTAAATAGTCAATTCCAGCATATTCATAAGAATAAATCGGTTAAAGCTCATGGAGTTGTGTAAGAAGAATCGGTTATCGTTCAGGATGACTATCATTCTTTAGACAAATATTGGTCAATGGCAATAAGATATTAACAATAATTAGTTTATATTGAGCCAATGACTGCAAGTAACCGAACCCCTTTATAAAAGAAATAGTTCATCATCATTCAACCATTTAATAGAGATAAATCTAATGAATATATTAGATCTCATCTATCGCCATGACCTGTGGGGCATGAGGCAGCATCATGCAGGCCGTAGAAACAACAATAGACTCGTCGACTCTAACTTATTACTAATATCAGTGGGGCATGAGGTAGAATCATGTAGGCCGTAATACAATAATAAGATCATGGGGCTAACACATCTTTCAACCTATCGTTGCTTCAACGGTCTCGTGACGTGAACTGTTCATGAAAGCACTCGATATCGGCTAAAACAGCCGATTTAGGCATAGCGCACAGTTAATATCATGCCCTCTCAGAAATAGATATACCAAATAATGATCTCCACTCCACGGTGCTAACAGTGGGGTGTGAGGCAGAATCACACAGGCCGTGATAACGGGCCATGGAACGGTTTTCACTAGTCAATAGATCTACTCAAGATCAGACACGTCTTAACCGCATGCTATGCATGATTAAGATTGATATAAAACAGCTGATAAAACATAACTCATCATTTAAAGTGCAGATTGGATCAAATTTAGATTAACAAAAGATGGGTTAAAAAAGATATAAGGCCGATCTAGACCAATCCCAATCGAGCGAAGTGATATTGTTATAATTAAATAAATAATAAAAACAGTAAGCAATATGGGTAACTTAATGAATCTATCCGAAGGAACACCACCCTTAGATAGAGCCGATAACTTGATCTTAATCTAGTTCGAGCAGTGGAGGTCGACCGGATCGATGCAGCCTTACTTGAACTAGAGAAGAGTCGATAACTAACTTATATCAGAGTCATAGTGGAGGTCGACCGGATCGATACAGCCGTACGGACAGAGGTATAAGCCATGACGGTACTTACAAACAAGCAGTGGATGTCAACCGGATCGATGCAGCCGTACTTGCTAAAGAATTCGCCGAGATCTACTATGCTCCTACTCCTAAGGGGTGGCCGGAGCGAAAAAAGTAAATAACTTGTATTGGATTGATTGTGTGTCTTTTACAATAGCCAGGTTTGATATTTATACCCGGGACCTACGCATGACTCCTATCTAAGCACGACTCATCCTAATTTAAGATAACTTGGACTCTAATCTTTTCCTTTTTGTAGAGTCCAACATGCTTTGTTCCGACGCCGATCGTAGCCTTTGTCGTTATCTGCCGGCGCTACTTGAAGAAAGCCGATTCCAGTATTGCATTCGAATCAGCTGGTTCTGATCTGCACGCAATTGATTCCTTAATGACACGATCTTGGGAGCTTTCGAGTTCCTGCAACTCTTCTTCTAAATTTTGGTGTAAACAGGATCTTTGTTGATGTAGGATTTCATTCTATTATTATTGATGAGATGGTGGCAATGATGATACTTTGGAATAAAGTCTGTCCGACCCCTTCCTACTTCGACGACGTTCGATCTGGCGTCGTTGAATGGCTAGTGAGAGTTTGATTGTAAGATACGTGGATTTTCTTGCTAGTGGGAGTTTGGTTGTCAGATATGTGGATTTTCTTTGGATCTTGGCATTTGTTGTGTTTATCAGAGGTAGCAGTTGCCTGGCTTTTGATGTGGCGATCTTGACCTCTTATTTTGGTCTGTTCTACAACAAGGTCCGGAATCTTCAACACTTTGTTTTAATGCTGAAGGATTGTAAGCCTGTGTTCTTTGGGGGATTTCTCCATCTGATATTGTTTCAGTGGATACTAGATATCGCTGTTAGCGGCGAGTGGATTTTGCGGTCTTCAAAGCCATGTTTGGAGAGGGTGTTTGCAGGTGTCCCTTTCCTTTGCCATCTTTGCAGTGCGATCTTCAAACTCTGGCAGGCAGTGGCCGCTCGAATGAAGAAGATGACTGATTTGGTCTTTGATGTACCCTTATTTTTTGGAGATCGGTTTGTGTTTTTTGTCCATCGTTTGTACTGGCCTTTGTTCTCATTGAGGCATGTCAAAAGTGAAGCAACCTTTTGAGTGTCTTTTAAAAAAAACATAAAAGAAATCAGGAGTTAAGGGGGTATCAAGACACTTTGGAGTGCAGCAGATCTTTTTTCCCCCTTAAAAGAGTGGCATATGAGTGTATACGAAGAATGATGTAGGCAGCAAGACGTTCGAGGAGGCGACACGTGGTGTGTGCGAAGAAGGACAAGGATGGTGTGTCCTCAACGATGAGCGTGATGTGCAAGACATGTCGTAAGTGGAGTCTCGGCGGGAGCGCGATACGCAAGACACGTTGGCAAGAGCTCTTGGAACCCGACACCCCCACGCTCCCGAGAGGGACCCCGTCAGGGAGAACGGTGGCAATGGGTTGTCCTAGGTCGGCCTGACCGCCTCTAGGACCTTGTGCTAGTTGTCGTAACAAAGTAGACCTCAACAAAGAACAATAAGCAAAACTAGAGAGAAAATAGTAGATGCAAAATTATGTAGTAGATTGATATGTTAAATATGTGTTGTCAATTGACCGTCACCCTTTATATTTATAGGGTGGCTGGTCTTTCCATACAAGAGTCCATATTAATTTACATGACCGAATAAAATACCTATATTCGGACGCATCTATTTTCACAGTCCAAACTGGATAAAGAATCCCATCGGAACCTCTACACGGACAATTCCTTCTCTTGGCCGGCCAATCAGAAACGCGTCCAAACAATCATGAACCTGAGCCCTTTATTCCTTCTCGGACTCTGTTTCTTGCCTTTTAATCATGTATACACAAGTATACGATTGGCCAGCATATAGATCAAGCTTCCTTTTTTATTCGTGAACTCCAGTATACAGCACTTGGACTCTGATTTGAATAGGCGGCTTCCGCACAATGACAAGAAGAAACACAAGTTCTCATTGCCGCTGACTGGAGCAGACAGAACTCTCCTTAGCCTCTGGAAAGGGCAGACAAAATTCGCCCGTAGCCCCTGGAAAACACAGACGAAAGCTGAAACCTACTAAACACAATTTGCACGTAGTCCCTGGAGAGGGCAGACAAGATCCCTGCAGCTGCTGCATGTGATCTCTGGAAAGCACACACAATCTTGACAGCGCCCCGGATCACGTCTGTGATGTTAAGAGCGTGTTTAGTTACCCAAATTTGGGAATTTGGACTATGGTAGCACTTTCGTTTTTATTTGGTAAATAGTGTTCAATCGTGGACTAATTAGGCTCAAAACGTTCGTCTCGCAATTTTCAACCAAACTGTGCAATTAATTTTTTTTCGTCTATATTTAATGCTCTATGCATGTATCGCAAAATTCGATATGATAGATACTGTATTACTTTTTTGGATTTTAGGGTGGGAACTAAACACGCTCTAAATTTTGACCATCAACACCACCCATCAAGGTTGTCGAGATCTCGGGACCGTGGTGCCTTGACGTCCGCTGCGCACGCAAGGACTGCGTCGTCGTCCTCCTCAACGCTGACGACAAGTACACTCATTGATGGCCAGCACCGACGGAAGCCCACAAATGGCAGGCAACGCAGAGCGGCAGAGCCGCAGAGGCTAGCAGCTAGGGCAGTTTTTTTTATTTTTTTAATAAAAAAAATCAATTTACACTGTCTCTATAAATTGAAACTTCACAACAAAATGACTGCTGCCTCTGCAAAAACCGATTTACACAGCCCCTGCCCATGTATGACAGGCGGGCGTTTCATCCATTTCTTTCTGAAAAAGAAAATCACCCATCTTTGTAAAAGGGTTGTGCAGTAGTGGCGACTGTATGACCAGTTGACCCTGGGCCCATTTCAGGCAATGTCCTTCAGTGCAAAAATAGAGAGATAGATACAATAATAAAATTCAATTGATTAGAAACTTGGCCCAAATGAAATTATAACACAGAACATCAATACAAATATTAGACATGGGAGACCTTTATATGGTTCGAATAATGAGTGGTGATGGAACTTTTGCTGATAACTGTTCCTGAACTTCACATATGTGCAGATTTATTGCAAGGACATGTGATAAAGTATTTTTTGAAAGGATGAAATGTTCATTTGATTTCTTGATTTTTTGGGGGCAACGTATATTTTCACCCTCAAACTTGCACGGTAGTATGATTTTCAACCTTAAACTACGAAACCAGGTAATATATATCCTCCAAGTATCAAAATTGGACGAATTTGGTCATCGTGTTGGTTTTAAAGGTGGTTCTATATTTTGTAAGAATAATAAAAATCTGATTTGCTATATAAAAATTCATAAATAGTTTATTTTGAATCAGAAAAATATGAAACTAGTACCACTTTTTTTCTAAAAATATTCTCTATTTGTTTATGATCTATATATAGGTATTTATTTGTTTATTTCCGTTCCTACATTGCTTTATTGCTCATAGTTGCACTCATTATTTATTTAAAACAAGTAAGATCCGAATAATTCTAAATATAGCACCAAAAGATACATGACATTTTTAGAAGAAAATTGGAACTAGTTTCATATTTTATGATTTAAAATAAATTAATTATGAATTTCTTGAGATCAAACCATATTTTTCTATTATTAGAAAGAGTAAAATTCACCGCCGGTCCCTAAATTTGGCCGGCGGTGTCATTCCGGTCCCCTAACTTACAAAATGATATATGTGGGTCTCTAAACTTGGCCAACTGTGTCATCCTAGTCCATGAACTTTCAAAGTGATTACCATCGGTCCCTAAACTTGATAAGTGGTGTCATTCCGGACCCTAAACTTGGTTTTAAGCCTCATCTGGGTCCAAACAGGACCTAACCCACTCTATACGCTGGTGTGGCATGCCGACTGTGTGTTAGACGTGGACCCAACATGTGAGATCCACTTCTCCTCTCTATTCCTCATCTTTGACATGTGGGACCTATATATCAGTTCATGGACCGTGATGACACTGCTAGCCAAGTTTAGGGACCAGCGGTGAATTTTACTCCTCCAAAAAATTAAAATATAGATATATTTCATATATCGGGTCCACGTCAAACACACAGTCAGCACGCCATGTTAGCATAGGGTGAGTTAGGGCCCGTTGGATCTAGATGAGACTCAAAACCAAGTTTAGGGCCCAGGATGACACCATTAGCCAAGTTTAGGAACCGACGGTGATCACTTTGGAAGTTCGTGGACTAGCTTGACACCGTTGGTCGAGTTTAAGGGCCCACATATATCATTTTTTGAAAGTTCGGGGACCAGAATGATACCGCCGACAAAGTTTAGGAAGCGGTGGCGAATTTTACTCTATTAGAAAATAGAAAACCACTTTGAAGCCAGCTAGAGGAGTTCAATTTTAACAGTTGGAGGGTGTGTGTAAGTTGGAGATATCATAGTTCAAGGTTGACTGTCGAACTATGTTGTAAGCTGGAGGTTGAAAAATATAATTTACTTTTTTTTTCACTTCTTGAGCCCTTAACCTCTAACAGCAGACCAGTTTCGAAAATACCTCTTGACACACTCATGATCTAACAGTGTCGTAGTAATTGTTGTTGCCAGTTTGTCACATTTCATATTTGGTGCCAAATCAGGCGGTGATGGAGAAAACGTCAAGGTGCTTTTCAGTCAAGAGTACTACATTAAATATTTTCTTTTTATAGAGAAATGAAATCCAAGTTGATTGCAACAAAGTTATTAGGTAGACTATGGTCGGAAACAGTAACCGACGAACTATCCAGCATTTTGTGGCACCTTTGACAATATTCAATTTTATTTTTTTATAAAACCATCCAAGTAGTAGAGCTGCCGATTATATTAATAAAAACAGTTTAAATAGGACAAACGACACCTCCAGAAAGAGTTTAAAACATAAAACAAGCAGTTACAATGTCTAAGGCAGCTCCATTAACAACAACCCATTTGCAATAAGAGCAAGTAGCTACATAGATAGCAACCCACAACAAAGAAAGCACCTAACCAAGAAGCAAAGAAACCTCTGTCACCTAATTTCAAAAGGCACAGCTTGCTTCCCTCTTAATGAAATGTGAGCGATCAAAGCGTGTTCGCGAAAAAAGGCACGGTCTTTTAAACCCATCAATAGCTTAAGAAGATCTGACAGTAAAGATTTCTGTAACTACTCTGCATAGATTTGATTTGCACCCTTGTTAAGCCTCCAATCATTTCCAATAATGCCTATATCTTTTAGCACACCACATTGTGCAAGAAGAGCACTTTGATGAAGTGTCAATCTGTCGTAGGACTTACGCTGCTGTCTTGTTGTCGTGGTGAATGGTGAAGGATGACGATGCATAGAAGGACATGCGATGTTCTCGCTCTTCCTACCATGGCAGCTAAATAAGATGATGCCTTTGGAGGTGGATCCTCTATCAATCGTGGCTCTTCTGTCTTAACCTCCGTCATAGAATGGGTAGGGCCATCTTCAATGGTAGTAAGAAAGATAGGGTACTTAATTGTCACTTGTGCATCTATGACATCTTTCCTAGCTGCTACTCCGTCTCAGGATATTGACACTAGTAGAGAAACGACTTTCGTTCCGCACCTTCAGTCTCGGTTGTATTGGAGTTCAGACCTAATGTGAGTATTAGTCCCGGTTCTAAATTTTACAGGCGCCAAAGACCCTTTTATCCCGGTTGGTAACACCAACTAGGACTAAAAGACACCCTTTGGTCCCAGTTGGTAACACCAACCAGGACTAAAGAGTGACTTTTAGTCCCGGTTGGTGTCATCAATCCGGGTGAATTCAAAAGGAGAGTGCCTATGACTTTGTCACATGTGATGTGCAGTTGAGTTGGTAAGAAAGCTACACGCGAGACAAGGGGTCTTGGGTTCGAATCTCACGCATCGCAAGAGAGGTCTCCTAGGATTTAAACTATTTTTTAATTCCAAAGATAGGCTTTAGTCCCGGTTGCGTGACCCAGGATTAAAGGTCCTGTTGGTGCGAAAAGTGACTAACAAGTAAATATTTGTAGTTTTGCCATGCGTTGTGATTTGATGTGGCCTAGCACTCAATGACACAAGATTTATACTCGTTCAGGCAACATGCCCTACGTCCAGTTTTAGTCAGTCGGTGACTTTATTCCTGAGTCTAGGTGCTCAAAGTTTGTTGTGGGGTTACAAACGAGTAGGAACAGGAAGGGGGATGTTAAAGGCCTGGTTAGACTCTGAACCGAAAGGCTGAGAGTGACGGGGGCTCTAACGTGTGCTAAGTATTGAAGCGTGTACTCTGAGTAGCTTTAGAGTTCTAGAGCTGTGGAGCTGTTAGAATGCTCAGATTGTCTAGAGCCAGCCAGAGAGAGAGAGAGAGAGAGTCTGAACGACCATCCCTGTTGGGAGAGAGCGCATCCCCTTTTATAGGTGAAGGGGATGGCCTTACAAGTTAGAGAAAGAGAGAGAGAGTGTGTACGTGTGCTACCTAGTCTTGTTGCTCATGCCATCGGGTACAAGACGATTGTCGGCGCCCATAATACTATTCATGCCCAGATACGTCTGGCAGGTTTTACCATGTTCGCCTGGTATGGTAAATATCGGCGCCTACAATACTGTAAGGCAAATGTCAGCGCCCACAACACTGTTTGGGTTCTGACACACCTGGAAGGTTGCACAGTACCCGTCTGGCATGGCCCGGTGGCACTGTCCTATAGGTGTGCAGGGTGCGGTCCTCAGCATTGTGGTTGACTTGAGTACCTTATCTTATCTGCTCCGCCTGATCCTTGGGTCCTCACCGAGCGGGTGTCCCTAGTCGGTCGTTCCTAGTCGGCTCCGACCGTGTCGGTCGGGGAAGAATCACGGGCGGAGATCCGGAGTATCCCCGATCGAAAAAAGCAGGTCAGAGTCGGACTGTGTCCCCTCCTTGGCCAGGTCTTCCGGTCAGAGACTGGATCATTCTCCCAGCTGGTCATTAGGTAACTAGGCTGGTTCGAGAGGCACACGTTGTCGCTACTCCATCTACTAGGTTGAGTTTTTGCTGGGAAGCGGGTCCATTAGAGACCTTGGGTTTAGGAACCCAACAGGAGCCCCTAAGCCCTTTTAGGACTTCTGTGAAGTAGTGAAGGGGTTGTTTATACTTGTTTTATGAGAGCACCCGGTGGGTGCAAGATGGTGGGTTGCCGATGAACAAGACGGAGTGCCAACCCAGGCATCGGGCACGATCGAGGGATCGAGTGAGATGGAGTCACCAACCCAAGGGGTGGAGCGTGGCTGAGACATTGGGCAAGGCAGAGTTGCCAACCCGAGGTATCAGGCGTGGTGGAGCATGGCCGAGGGGTCGGGCGAGACGGAGTCATCAACCCGAGGTGTCGGGCGTAGCAGAGCACGACCGAGGGGTCAGGCGAGGCAGATTCGTCAACCTGAGGCGTCGGGCGTGGCAGGCGCTATCGAGGGGTCAGGCAAGGCAGAGTCGCCAACCCAAGGCATTAGGGTGCGGTGGGCACGGCCGAGGGGTCGGGCGAGGCAGAGTCGCGAACCCAAAGTGTCAAGTGCCAACCCAAGCGTCGGGCATGGCCAAGGGGTCGGTCTAGTTTCTTGCGTTACCCCTTTTGCGGTTTCCATAACTGGAGGGGTTGAGCTAACATCGCTTGCCTCGATGGCTCGAGCGATGTGCTTGGTGAGCTCAATAACAGGTATGTTCGAGTGGAATCCGGGTCCGTCATTCGTAACGGGGTCGGCATAGCCCTCATGTGGCATTCCACTGCTCCTTAACCCACCTCCCGGTAGATGCCTGAGCTGTTCCAAAGACTGATTCAGGTGGCCCACTGGCCTCCCCTCGATGTAGATTCTATGGGCATGGTTCGAGGTTAGGATCAAACAAGAAGGTCGAGATGACCCTGTCCACTTTGGAGTGGATTAGGCAAGAGCCGCTGGGGCTCATCTGCATTTTCTCACTTGACTCTATTTGATGCAAGGTGGCCTCGAGCCCTTCGTGGGCCAGCCTTTGAACCCTAGTCAGTCGTCGCTCATATCGAATGAGGCAACTACCGCTTTGTGACGCAACGCGAAGTGTTGTGATGCAACAAGTGCATATGCAATGCTTGGATGTATGGGACGAATGTATGGGTGCATGTATGAAAATGGATGAATAAATGATCATGCACCAGAAAACAAAAAGGGGTTTTGTTAAAGTTACCTTAATGGCTCAAGTGACGGGTTCGGGGAGCTCTTTATCGGATATGTCCGAATGGAACCTGGGCCCATCGTTCATGATGAAGTCAGCATAGCCCGCATGGGGTATCCCACTGCTCCTTACCTGTCCCTCGGCAGCCATCCAATCAACTCAGGTGACGAATTGGTCTCTCGATGGAGATCCCATTTGTGGCCCTTGCAAACCCTGCTTGGGAAGGCGGAGGGTCGTTTACATGTGGTTGCGCCTTGTTTCCTGCGCCAAGGTTGTGGTAGTGGTGGGCCCTGCCTAGGCCACGTCCCATTAACCAGGCATCATTTCATTGGGCAGGGCATGTCCCAACAGCCAGGACACGTCCCACCGCATGCCTCTCCGTATTAAATAGGGGGAAGGGATAGGGTTTTTCCTCCCGTTCCTTCGCCTTTCTCCAACCACTGCCTCTTCTCCTTCTTCCTTTTTGCCAAGCCCATTCATGCACCGTGGCGGTTTCTAGGAGATAGGGTAAAGTGAGGGAGAGGAGAACTTATAGATCCATTCGTGAATTCGAGGCGTGATGTCGAACTGGAGGCCATCCAACATGGATGAGGAGGTGCTGACTACCTTCATCGAGAAGGGGCTGCTCCCGTCGAAGGAGGTGGTGCATTGGAGGGCTCCTACACTGGGAGAAGTTGTTCAACAACCCTGGGCCGACAAGGTCGTCTCCTTCCTCGCTTTCCACGAGCATGGGCTTGGTTACCCCGCGCACTGGTTCTTGCGCGGGCTCCTCAATGAGTGGGGCCTAGAGCTGCAGCACCTCAACCCGACTAGGGTGCTACACATCACTGGTTTTGTCACCGTCTACAAGGCCTTCCTTGGGATGGAGCCACACATGTACCTTTTCTGGCGGATCTTCAGTGGGCGAGCCCTGTCCGAGGGGAAGCCACCCAGAACCACGCCAGTTGGGGGATTCACTTTGCAGAAGAAGCTGAAGCTGTCGACCCCCTACCCTATGTACTCTCCCTGTGACTCCAATTGGGGGTGGCACGGTGAGTGGTTTTACATCAGGAACCTAGCAAAGGTGCCATTCTCGTCGTTCACCTGAAGAAGGCCAGAAAGGAGGGAAAGCTGGTCGTGGGGTCCTGCCGGTTGGCAGAACAAGTTGGAGGTTATCGAGGCAGAGCTTTAGAAGCTTGTGCAGCATGGCCTCGATGGGTTTTGGATCTTCCACACCTTCTTCTACCATCGGGTTTCCCCATTGGTGAAATGAACGTGGCCGATGTGGGAATACATCGACCCAATGGATCCCGATCGCGCGTCCCCCGAGGAGTTGCCGAAGGATGAGGTCTAGAGTCGACTTGATTAGGTGCTGCAGCTGAGGGATAAAGACTCCCTTGAAGGGATGCCCAGACCTCTTCATGCCGCAAAGCTGTCCAATCTGGTATGCCCCCTTTTCCCGTGACCTTTTTCCTCTTGCACTTCTTGGTTTTGATTTCAAGTTGCCCGTTTCATAGGGACTCATGGGTTACAAATCCTAGCCGCACCTTCCAAGGGGGATGGAGGGAGTAGCTCGGCAAGCTGCTCAGAAGGAGGTGGCCCTAGCCAAGAAAAAGAAAAGACCTGAGAAGGCCTAGAGGAGGTCCAAAAAGGACAAGGAAATTAGCTGGTGGGTCGGGGGGGGGGGCTAAGAGCTAGAGCGATGTGGAGGCAGAGCTCAAGTCGGAGGAGCCCATGGAGGTGGGTGGCGATGCAAGTGCCTCTGATTATGAAGGAGACAGGGCACTGTCGTGACCTCGGTGGAGCGCCATGTGCCTGCGACCGCATCCGTCGGCGGCGGAGTGATACAGAGATGCGCGGCGATGTTCCTGAGTCAAGGAAGCATGCCATGATTGAAGACACTGCTGTCGAGCGAGAGGCAAAGCGAGCGCGGTCGCCGCATCCTTTAGAGGCATCGTTGGCTCTGCACCCCCTTCTCCAAGTGTGGTGGAGCACGCGGTCGATTGGAGGAACGTGTTTGTTCCCCTACATCTTTGCGGTCGGCGCGTGTGTGCGACCCCCAATGGGGGGATGTTCCACCAGTGGCTCCGGTGATTCCGCCACAAGCTGGTGGTCATGGCCATTCACGGGCCGACCGGGGATTGACTAGGTTAGCTCCTACCTCAGTCAATATGAGGGGGCGTGGGTTGCGGGTGGACCTCATCCGGTAGGCTCGCCGTCGACTGGTTGAGGCTTTAGGGCTCTACCGCTTTCCTCTAGGTAAGCCTTCATGCTCCCTCCTGTTCTCATAGTAGAGCTTTTTGAGTGTGACTAACCCATGTTTGTTTGACAGTAGCCAGGGGCTGGTAGGACTAGGTGTCTCCCCACCTCCCATGCGAGAAGAGTGGAGACCTAGCTTGTAGCAGGTCTCGACAAGCGGAGGAGGAAGTAGGTTGGCGGCAGCGCAACCTTCCTTATTGGGGGTTGCATCTTCCTGGCCAGTTGCAAGCACGGCGGCAGCGGCAGCGGCGGTGATGGCGGTGATCCCTATGGTGACGGTGGTGGTTGGGTGGGAGGTGACCCTCGCGATCCCTCCCTCAATAATTGCGGAGGAGGAGAGGAGGGAAACTAGGCTCCCTGCCTCGCCCGGTGGAGGAGTGCACGGTTTGCCCTCCTGGTCAGAGCTAGAGGGGTCGAGAGGAGACATGGCTAGGCTAGAGGTAGAACATTCGCCGATGAGCCATGGAGTCTAGGTGGTGGAGATCCCTTGCTCCGGCAAGGTAGGCACTAGGGTGGAGCCGCCACCTATCCTACCGTTGTGGGAGTTGTGATGATCCGGTCATCGCATGGCACTACGATGGCTGGATCTTCCAGCAAGTCGGCAGCAACCCACGAGCTAGCGTGGCCTTGCCCTGGTGAGCCAGGAAAGGCCCGGTTCATTCTTCGCGATGAGCAGGAAGTGAGGCTCTAGCACTTGCTTGGGGAGAGAGGACTATGAATGGAGTCCAATCTCGTCCATACCAAGGCGAGGCTCAAGGAGGCCTTGGAGCGGGTTATGCTCATCCATTAGGCGGTGACAGTCGACCTACCACGTGTTGTCGAGGTAAGTTCTTTTCATTTTTGGTGTTGTCCTTGACTTCTTGGCCATTCAATGGTTGTCTTAGTATGTCTGCTTCGCGTCTCACAGGATCTGGAGGTAATGCCGATCCGTAAGTCCTGATTTCTTTGGGAGGAGCATGGTCGGATGGGGTAGGAAGAAACGGCGTCGTGGTGGGTTGACGATCTCAGGCACCAGCTGGAGTCCACCCGCCATGAGTTCCAAGACTAGGCGATCGAGGCGATGGGAGCATGGGCGATGGAACAACGTGTGGTCGAGCAGGCGACTACTATCGAGTAGGAACTCAATGCAGCTAAGGTCCACTTGGCGGAGACTGAGGTGGTGCTTTAGAAGTCCTTGGAGGCTCTAGAGGTGGAGCGGAAGGCCCGATCAGCTGCTGAACAAGAACTGGTCGTGCTTCGAGGGCAGGTGCTCGGGGTAGAGGAGTCAAACGCCTGACTGCTTGAGAAAGTGACCCAGCAAGAGGAAGGACTCTCCATCCTCGAAAGCGCCTGCCTTGGTATGTATCTGTTCTGCCTTCGGTTGATGCCTTGGTTTTTCCTTTCCTTTGCTTCTGAACTTGTCGTCTTCTTCTAGAACTTGGTGGAAAAATCAGCTCTCTAGAGCAAGAGCTAGAGAAGACCAAAGCGGTGATCAGTCGGGGCACAGAGGCATTAACCAAGTCCCTTGAGGAGCGACGTGCTCTCAAGGAAGAGCTCGACTAGATTCATAACATCACTCAGGTGGTTGTCTCCGAGGTGTTTGGGCCAGGACCGAGCACCAGTACGCCTACCGTCTAGCTGACGGAGGTCCCAAATGAAGTTTAGCCGGTCAGCTCTGATGGCATGTTCTATGGGACATCGGGGGTGTTGACCTCGGTGGCAACCCATCACCCCAATCTAGACTTCATGTCCATCTGTAGAGGATATGCCAATAGGTGGAGCATAGATGAAATCCAAGAGCTGGGGGAGGGCTTTGTGCCATATGCATAGATGGTCGCCGAGCAGGTCAGCACGTAGTGGGTGATGGAGGTTCGTCGTTCGAGCATGGCTGAAGATGCACGCCAGGAAGATGTTGTCCTGCCTATGGAAGGAGTGGAGATTGAGTCGGAGGCGAGCGTCGTCCTGCCCCCAATAGAGCCGAGCATCATCCCGACTAGGAGCGAGCTGCCTTTGTCCTCGTTGATCGTGCTGTCAGCCGATGTCACTGGGCGGCCATAATATAGTTTAGAGTAGAAATAGTCAGTAGATGTAAATGAACGAGTTCATGGGGAAGCCCCTGTGTGAACAGTTTTACACTTGTGACTATTTTGAGTTCATTTTTGTGATGAAATCACTCATGAGGGGAAGCTTGTCCCATCCGCCCTTGTTTTTACCCTAGCGTAGCTTTGTTTCTTGTCCTTTCTTTTCCGCACCTGCCTATTGACCCATAGGCTGCAACCTTAAGAACCTGGGCATGGCCCGTGAGGCTCAACTACTCGTTACCATAGGTCATGGAGGGGTGTGATCGGTCGGGAGGTTAAAACACACGTTATGTAGGGTAATCAAAGGAACAAAATGCCCTTTCGTTTGGGTGACACCCTTTCATTTGGGCAAAAAGTATTACTATATGATAGTGAAAAAGGAGGGTGGTATCGCACCCCCATGGAGCCCCCGAGTGACCTAGGCCAAGAGTGCTCAGGCTGGGGTGCTGTAGGACCAAACATTGAATGGAAAGAAAAGCGATATGACCGAGCTGTAGGGGAAGAAACGACGTAACTATTCAATGTTCCATGTGATGGTGATAATGTTGTCGTTGTCGTCCTTCAGCCGATAGGCGCCTAGTTGGATCACCTCAGTCACCATGTAGGGTCCTTCACATGGTGGAGAAAGTTTGTGTTTCTCTTTGGTTGACTAGGTTCTCCGGAGCACAAGATCACCGACATCGAGGATCCTCCCCCTGATTTTTCTTTCATGGTACCTGCGGAGAGTTTGCTGGTAGTGAGCAAAGCGTATGACGATCATCTCATGAGCCTCCATGGCTTGGTCTTGATCGAAGGCCTTCACTCTTGGGGAGCCATGGTCGAGGTCAGAGGGCAACACTGCCTTAGCCCCATAGTCTAGGAAGAAAGGTGTGACTCCCGTGGATTGGTTTGGGGTTGTTCTTAGGCTCTAAAGGATCGCTGGGACCTCTACAACCCATCGCCTGGCATACTTATTGAGTTGGTCGAAGATGCGGGGCTTGAGTCCTTGGAGGACCATGCCATTAGCCCGCTTAACCTGACCATTAATACATGGATGTCTGACTGAGGCCCAATCAATCCTGATGCCGTATCCATCATAGAAGTCCAGGAACTTCTTTCCAGTGAAGTTTGTTCCGTGGTCGGTGACGATACAGTTTGGAACACCAAACCGATAGATGATGTCGTGGAAGAACTTGACCACCTCCTCTGAGCAGATGTTGGTGATGGGCTTCGCCTCTATCCACTTGGTGAATTTGTCTATGGCTACGAGTAGGTGAGTGAAGCTGCTCGAGGCATTTTTGAGGGGTCCGACTATGTCGAGGCCCTAGACCACGAATGGCCAGGTGATGGGGATGGTTTGAAGCTCCTACGCCGACAAGTGAGTTTACCGAGCGTAGAACTAGCATCCCTCACACCTATGGATAATCTCCTCTACATCTCATAGTACGGTGGGCCAGTAAAAACCTTGGCAGAAGGTTTTCCAACTAACGACCTTGGGGACGTGTGGTGTCCATAGATTCTAGCATGGATTTTGAGGAGAAGTTGTTTCCCTTGGTCGGTTGGGATGCACCTCATGAGTACTCCTGACGGGCTTTGTCAATGAAATATGGTCGGCAGTCTACCTAGGGGTATGCCCAAGGTAGTAGATTGTCGGCAGACAGATGCGCAAGCCACAAACAAGACAGTGACGCAAGACAGACACGAGGTTTTATCTAGGTTCGGCCGCCAAGAAGGCGTAATACCTACGTCCTACGTCTGATTTGTATTGCTGTATGTCAATGAGAGATGTTTTTTAGAGGGGTCCCCTGCCCGCCTTATATAGTCCGGGGGGCAGGGTTACAGATCTGGAAACTAATCCTAGCCAGTTACAATTGCCATATGTGGCCGGATAAGGATTCCTATTCTAACCGACCAGGATCTTGATTGATCGCCAAATCTGCCTTGACTCCTTGCGTGGGACTCCGATCAGGTTAGCCGGGCCACGCGTCGTCTTTTGGTGGACCGGACCCACCGATCTAGGCCGGCCCAAGCTTAGCCATAAGGGTATAGGGGTTAATACCCCCACAGCTAGTCCCCGAGCACCATGTATTATGCTGCGACACGCCACTTTAACCTTCTCCGACAAGTAAGGCTTGAGTCCTTGACAACTCTGACCACCATTGTCGCCGGAGAAGTAGGTTGTCTGAAGAATATATGGTGCTCTTAAGAAAAAAGAAAAAGATTTCCGTCCTAGGAAGTGTGCCCACTTGTATTTCTGAACAGAAATGTAGGTGCGTCTTGGAGCGTAGCGTCCTTGATCATCAGAGGCGTAGGGGTCGAAAAACAAACACATTCACCGCAAGGTGAAGTGTGCACACTTAGTCCCTGAGCCTGGTAGTAGGTGACGTAGGCACATGGTGCCAGGGTCTGAAAAGAATTCCCAATTAAGTTGAGAACCCAATCGTCGTACAAGCAATACGAGATGCACCGGCAGGTGCATCGTACCGATGTAGTCCCCGAGCTTGCTGGAAGGCGAAGTATGAGCCATGTAGCAAGGTCTAAATAAATGTCTCTCAACTGTATGTGAGTACAAATCACATGTAGCCGAGAAGAACGATCTCCGAGCAGTGGTCGGGACAGTCCCCGAGCACGATAGTAATTGGAGCAGTACCCGAGCACGGCAGTGGTCAGTGCAGTCCCCGAGCATGGCAGT